>NC_136061.1:1682694808-1683894808 GCF_964261635.1 Lissotriton helveticus
ATCCGCATCACGACCTACACCGACGACATCCTGACTACCGCCGAACACCTACACTTCCAGATCCACACCGACCCGAAGACCACCCTCAGAGGCACCCTGATCTACCGACCCCCGGGACCACGCACCCAATTCAGCGAGGACATCGCCGACTTCGTCAGCCCGCATGCCCTCCCCTCCGCTGACTACATCCTCCTGGGGGACCTCAACTTCCACCTGGAGAACAACAACGACCGCAACACCACCACCCTGCTCGACAACCTCGCCAACCTCGGACTCAAGCAACTAGTGACCACCCCCACCCACCTCACCGGACACACAATCGATGCCGTCTTCTCATCCAGCAAAGACATCGCCTTCAGCCACGCCACAGGACTCCACTGGACGGACCACAGCTGCGTCCACTTCACCTTCAGAAGAACGACGACCCACCACCACCAGCAACAGGTCGCCCGCAGAAGCTGGAGCAAGATCACAGCCGACCAGCTCGCCGCTTCCCTGAGCCAGCACCCTCCAGCCAGCTCAGCAAACCCCAGCCAGGCCGCCAACAACCTCACGAAGTGGATCAGCAACTGCGCGGACGAACTCGCCCCACTGAGGACCCCGCCCAGCAGACCCGGCAGCAAGAAGGCCCCGTGGTTCACCGACGAACTCAAGAGCTCCAAGAAGAACTGTCGAGCCCTCGAGAAAGCCTGTAGAAGGGAGCCAACACCGGACAACATGACCACCCTCAAGCTTGCCACCCGGAAGCATCACCAACTGATCCGCGACACCAAGAAAACCGCATTCAAGGACCGGCTGGATAACAACGCACACAACAGCAAGGAACTCTTCAACATCGTGAAAGAGCTCTCCAACCCCAACGCCGGAAACAACGACATCACCCCATCGCAAGAACTCTGCAACTCCCTCGCCTCCTACTTCCACAACAAGATCGCTGACATACACAACAGCTTCAACACCCAACCGACGAACGCCACGTCCAACTCGACCGAACCACCGCCCCCCACCACCACCCTCCGCGCCTGGACTCCGATCTGCACCGAAGAAACCGTCCGCATGATGAACTCCATCCACTCCGGATCTCCGACCGACCCCTGCCCTCACCACGTCTTCAACAAGGCCGACGCCGTCATCGCACCCCACCTGCGGGACATCATCAACACCTCCTTCACCACCGCCACCTTCCCTGAGAGCTGGAAGCATGCCGAACTCAGCGCTCTACTCAAGAACCAACAGCGGACCCCACCGAGCTCAAGAATTACCGCCCCATCTCGCTGCTCCCGTTCCCAGCCAAAGTCATCGAGAAGACCGTCAACAAGCAGCTGGCCGCCTTCCTCGAGACGAACGGATCCCTCGACCCCTCACAGTCTGGCTTCCGAGCCAACCACAGCACCGAGACCGCCCTCATCGCTGCCACCGATGACATCCGAACCTGATGGACAACGGAGAAACAGCGGCCCTCATCCTACTAGACCTCTCCGCGGCCTTCGACACCGTCTGCCACCGCACCCTAGTGCATCGCCTCAGCAACGTCGGAATCCAGGAGAAGGCGCTGGAATGGATCATCTCCTTCCTCGACGAAGAACACAGAGAGTCCGTCTACCACCGTACAAGTCAGAGGCCACCGAAGTCATCTGCGGCGTCCCTCAAGGATCCTCGCTGAGCCCAACCCTCTTCAACGTCTACATGAGCCCCCTCGCGGCCATCGCACGCCAACACAACCTCAACATCATCTCCTACGCCGACGATACCCAGCTGATCCTCTCCCTGACCAACAACCCCGCCGCGCCAGAGCCAACCTTCACGAAGGAATTAAAGAGGTAGCCGAGTGGATGTCGACCAGCCGCCTGAAGCTGAACTCGGACAAGACGGAAGTCCTCATCTGGGATCCTCGCCCTCCGCCTGGGACGACTCCTGGTGGCCCCCCGCCCTGGGCACCGCACCCAAACCGACAGACCACGCACGCAACCTGGCTTCATCCTGGACTCCTCCCTCTCCATGACCAAGCAAGTCAACGCCGTCTCCTCGTCATGCTTCAACACCCTGCGCATGCTACGGAAGATCTTCCGGTGGATCCCCACCGAGACCAGGAAGACTGTCACCCAGGCACTCGTCACCAGCCGACTGGACTACGCAACGCCCTCTACGCCGAACCCACCGCCAAGCTCCAGAAGAGACTCCAACGGACCAGAACGCCTCAGCCAGACTCATCCTCGACATCCACGACACAGCCACATCTCCGGACACCTAAGAGACCTGCACTGGCTCCCGGTCAACAAGAGAATCACCTTCCGTCTCCTTACCCACGCACACAAAGCTCTTCACGATCAAGGCCCGAGCTACCTCAACAACCGCATCAACTTCTACGCTCCCAAACGACACCTCCGATCAGCCAGTCACGCCCTCGCCGCCGTCCCCCGCATCCGAAGAACGACTACAGGAGGAAGGTCCTTCTCCTACCTGGCCGCCAAGACCTGGAACTCCTCCCGACCCACCTGCGCCTGACCCAAGACCACCTCGCCTTCAGGAAGAAGCTCAAGACCTGGCTGTTCGGGCAGTAGCAGCACCCCCCCCCCTAGCGCCTTGAGACCCTCCGGGTAAGTAGAGCGCTCTATAAATGCCTATGATTGATTGAGTGAGACGCGGTTTACGCTAACTGTGGCTTACATTTGGTTCTCCCTTTCGGCTGACTCCAGGGTCGTCGGTCTGGCTTGATGGGCTGTCTGGTGTCTCCGGCTGTGCTCATCTGGTGGTGGTATGAGTCCTCTGCCCTGTTGCTCTGCTCCGTTTCCTCCTGCGTGCCTGTGGTGGTTGTCTTCCCTGTGGCATTGTGCCACTGTTCTTCCTTCCTTCGCAGAGTGGCGTCCTGCCTCTCCTCTTTTCTTTTCTTTTCCTCCTGCGGACTTGGATGTGACGGCCTGCCATGTCTCATGTTTACGCCACATGGACAATCTCGCTGGTCGCATCCAGTTCTTGGGATGGTCTTCACCATTCTGTGGACTTGTGGCAGGTCTGTCCTGTCAGTAGGACTTGCTTCTTACTCTTGGGGACCTTTCACGGGCACCATCCTCCCCTCCAGGATTTTGCGGTGCTCCTCTTCTCTTCACTCGAGGGTGTCGTTCTGGCGCCTCGAGGCTGCGCCATCAAGCCGCTTGATCCTGCATGTTTGGCAGGGTTGGTCACTTCATGTGACGTGCTATTTCCTGCAGTTCAAATGTGGCATCAGCCACATGTCGCCTGTCGTCAGAACACATGTTGCGGTGGCAGCTTGCCACGTGGAGTGTATGATTCTCCTCTTGCCTGTTGTGGGCCTCAGGTGACTCAGTCTTGAGGCAGTGTGGGGGAGGACACTCTGCTGTCTTCGATCCATCT
Organism: Lissotriton helveticus; assembly: GCF_964261635.1. Taxonomy (NCBI): domain Eukaryota; kingdom Metazoa; phylum Chordata; class Amphibia; order Caudata; family Salamandridae; genus Lissotriton; species Lissotriton helveticus. Next base: position 1,682,698,181 of record NC_136061.1, read on the forward strand.
GCTAGGGAGCTTCGCTGGTGCAGTGGAGATGTAGATGCTCTCCTTGCTGCTTACTGCATTACTTCTCCATAGAGAGGTCTCTCTCCCTCCTGGGCGTCTGCCTGTGCTGACAAGCTTCTGGCTGCCTGCATCGTGCACCTCGGACTTCGCGCTCGTGGTCCTTCCAGGTGCCCTCTTCTGGCACTTGGTGTGCCCGTTCTGCAGCTTGCGGTGATGTCTGTTAACCACTGAGGGTGAGTGGCGCAATATCCTTGCTTGCGGTGGTGTTAGACAGCCACTGGGGGGTTGCACGCACTGTGCACATTCTTCACTACTTTGAAGTGTGGGCGTTCTGTCTCTATGCCTTCCGTGAGGCTTGCTTGGGTGCCTTCAGTCCCATTACCTTGGTTTTTGCTTAACTCTTCGCATCTCTTTAGGCTGGACAGCTTTAGGCTTTCTGGTGCTCCTTCTGGGGGCTTAATAATCTCTCCCCTCAAATGACAGACAGTCAGTATGGACGTGTGGCGCTCACTTCAACAGTCTTTTGCAGTGACTGCTTAGAGTTCACTCTCTAGAGTGCTGTGGGGCCTTTCGTCCCTCTACTGGCTGCATCTCTGGCACATGGTGGGTGCACATACCAGCAGTTCTCTGAGGACGTCTGGCGACTCCCTTGTGATGTGTAGAGGGCAGCGGATGTGGCCTGAGGCTTTACACTTCTGTAATGAGGCAGCACTATCCTCCACGCTACAATGACTCTTCCTGCCTGGGCTGAATCACTGCAGGTTTCTCTTTTCCCACCTTGATACCCATCACGGCCTTGCAGTGCTTCTAGGGGTGTTGTACATGGTCTGGCATGGAGGTGCCTCTCTCTTTATTCTAGCAGTAGGTTGCAGCAGCCTTCCCATTGTTGCCAGTTGTTTCTGCTGGTTTGGCATGGTTTGTAACTAGGGGGCAGTGCAGCCACCTTTCATGTGCTGTGGCAGCTGTATTCACTTGCAGGCCATGCTGCTCTCCTTTGGGTGATGTGCAGACAGGTGCAGGGATGATACTCCTAGATGGAAGCAGAAGGGTGTGCTTTGCAGTGTAGGAGGCGGGAATCTGTTTCTGCAGTAGGTGACTTTATGTGGCTGCTTTCCATTGGGTGGAGACCTGAGCTGGGAGCCTCCTGTTTGGGGCTCTCTTGTTCCTGCTGATCCCTATTTGCCTTTCCAAATCTTTGCTCTGTAGGGCCAGTTTAATGCAATGCTAGCAGGGTGTGGTGCATCAAACCACCACTGGGTGGCAGTACACTCACCGCTCGTCACCGGCTGTCTCTTAACTGCTGCGGCCTTGCTGCTAGATTGGCTGTGTTTCTCCTCCTTACCCTGAGTGACGCATATGGTGCAAGAGCTGCTAAGTTTATTCAGTGGCAGGTGGGGGCAGCCTACTGACTCCGCATTATGTAGTTTTAGCTGCAACCCACCTCACTTAGTCTTGCGGCTGGTGCGGTGCCAGAGGGTCTTTGTGTCCTGTAGGTGATGCCGTGATCACCACTTTATGCTGGCTGAGTGCAGCTAACTTGACGCAACAACACTGGCGATACTGGTACAGGGACTGTGTAGGTTCTTGTTGGGTTTCTCTTTCACTGTTGTTTTTCCCTTCAATTCTGGTGCACTGGGTGGCGCGCTTCATCTCATGTGGATGGCACTGTACCACATGCTTTGCTTCTCGGCCGGCCTAGGGGCAGCAGGCTGCTGCAAACAGTGAGCAGCAGCCTCTGCCTACCTTTGCCGTCTTATCCTTGCTTTTGAGGGGCTACTGGCACCCTCTTCTTCTCCCCTGAAGTGTTATTTTCAGCTGGCGCAGCAGCTACGTGTGCGAGGCTTCCTTTTGCACCACTCAGTATCTGACACGGCGCTTCCTACCATACCACCTCCATCTGGACAGCACAACTTGTTGTTGGTATCACTTCATGGGCCTCTGGTGGGCCACAGACACTGTCTTACTTGTTTTTGGCAGCAGGTCATTCACGTCGCTCCACACAGAGAGTGGAGGGGAGGACCCATCTGAGGTGTAGCAGCACTTCACTCCCCTCTTCACTTCCGGGCCAAACGTCTGCACAATTGAGGCTGCAGGGTAATGCCTTACAGGCAACGTGTACTGGGTGCCTCGGGTTGCATTTACCCTTGTGACCCGGAGCAACAGCCAGTGTGCATGCGGGGTAAGACCTGCTTGTCGCCAATGTGGCGTCTTGGGCCACTAGGCCCACATACTGATAGAGGACTACACGGACACAGTAGTAGTGTACAGGAACTGGCCCAGGGGGCTGTGTGCTCGTCTCCTTTTATTTGCAGGGTCACCTGACCGGTGACGCCTGTGGTGGGTGGGTCTAAAGTGTGGGGTACAGCAGGCAGAACATTAGAACATGTCCAGCCGAACACTACAGGCATAACTTCAATAAAATATTATTTGGGACCATTTTTATACAGGGTAAACAAGAAGGGGCCAAGCTGCACAATTATTGTACTCCCCACTTTACTCAAAAGGGTCTGATGCATTCCACACCTGGGCTATATAGGACCATTGTAGCGTTCCGATAGAACTAATTCAAGAGATGAATAATTTCAGCATCTACTCCCAACGATCTCATAACATGCGATAATTTATCATGGTTTACGCAGTCAAAAGTACTGCTAAAATCCATAAAGACCAGGCAGAGGAAGCTCTTCTTTACCTTAGTATATCAGCCTATTAGCAATTCTAGGTTCAGGCACTGTTTTACAGAGTCAAAACCCTTCTTAAAACCCTACAGGATCCCATTTTCATCTGCCCATACTTCTAATTTCTCCAGAAGTATAATACCAAGCTATTTCTCTGACAAGTCAGGAGGGAAATTGGACAATATATCTGTGGGTCAAACCTATTGCTTTCCTTGAACATTGGCAGTATAATTAAGCCAACCCAATATTTAGGTGCAGCTTGCCCTCCCCCAACTATTAAAACATTTGTTAGTAAGGAGGTCCAGGAAGTGGCAGTGTCTTTGTAAGTATTGACTGATATAATCAGGTTCCACAGCTTTAGTCAAATGATTTTGTCTGAGCGTCATTCATGATGAACTGCAGCTGCCCCTCCGGAATGTCTTACTTTTCTTTTTGATATACATCAGTGTCCTTACTCTCCTAATCCAGAAATATATTACTATATTAGAACAATGGAATGTTGGGAGCTCCATTGTAGACAATGGAGTGCTCCATGCTTCTACAGGCTGGTAAAGGCCCGCAGAGCAACATTCCAATGTTGTACAAAGGCCTCCCGGAGCTTGAGAGAATTTAAATCCCCTCAAGCTTCGAGAAACCTCTGTTTTATTTGTTAGAACATTCTGCTCTCTAGTGGCAGAATGTTCTATTAGCCTTATAGCCCTTTGTTGCAGGGACCAGCTATTAAAGTCCTGGTCCCTAGTTAAAGTCCCTCACCTTTGGCTCGGACCTTTAACGTGGGAGTGGACCTTTAGTAGCCGGTATAGCTTGCTACAGCGGGCTATAAGGCTATAGTGAGCTTCCCTTGTTACGTCTTGAAACCCTGACTCAATATTTGGAGAAGTTGCCTCCAAAAGTATGGGTAATTGACAGTGTGCTAAAATAGGGTTGAAATAACTTGCTTATACAAAGTCTTTTCACGCCTTTTCCCAGATTTTGATCTTCTATTCTCCCATGACAGGTTTCTACAGTGATATACATTGGTCAATCATACTTTGCACTGTAGGTTTAGTGTAATGCCTTTTTTTAATTATTGGGGCCTGATCATACCAGCCTGTGAGGGGACCTTTCATGGGCTATCTGTTTTAAGGAGCATTTCATCTATGGTAGGACAAATAGCTTTGAATGCAGTTACTATCCATTGAGGGCTAGCTTCTTCTGCCAGACACGTCTCATTCTCTCTGATTATGGAATATTAATATGGAGAGAAACTTTGTAGGCTCAGCCCCAGGCCATTTTATATGTATTCCATTGGACTGAGTGGCTTGATATTGGTTGCCTTACCCTCAACTTTTGCTCTAGTTCCTCCTAGCTTTAACTCTACCTTGAACACATTTTTGTCACTGAGACAATATGGCACAATATCATGTCCATTAGTAAAGAGGACTAATTCATCTGATACCAGAATATGATTGATTGTGCTAGTAGCGCATTTTATTTTATTTTATTTATTTATTTTATTTAGGAGTTTGTAAAGTGCACGGCTACCCCCGGTGGGGTTGTCCCGGCGCTGCAGAATGAGGAGGCACCTAAGGGAGTCAAGCAAGCGTGACTACAGGTTGGAAAACAGACAAGTCTTCAGTTGACGTCGGAATAACGGTTCAGATGTGATCAGTCGAAGACTCAGTGGGAGGCTATTCCACAGTTTGGCCGTCACCTCCGCAAAGGCTCATCCCCCTGTCCTAGAGCGGCGGAAGCGGGGTGAGAAGAGGAGGCGAAGGTGGTTAGATCTCAAAGTGACGCACAGACTGAACTGGCCTTAGTCTGTGTCTGAGATAAGCTGGGCCAAGGCCGTTAAGTGCCCTAAAAGCCAGTACGAAGGATTTGAATTGAATGCGAGACAAAATTGGTAGCCAATGAAGTTTTCTTAGGTGAGGGGAGATTGAGTGGCGATAGGGAATATTGCAAATCAGCCTGGCAGAGGCGTTCTGTACTAGTTGAAGTCTTTTTATCAGGTACGCTGGAGCTCCAGCGTACAGGCTGTTGGAATAGTCCAGGTGTGAGGTGATTAAAGCCTGGATTTCTGTCTTACGTGAGTCAAGAGGGAGAAAAGGAAAGATTTTCCTGATCATGCGGAGCTTACCGAAGCAAGCAGAGGTGACCTTATTGATTTGTATCTCACATGACAATTTATTGTCAAAAAGAAAGGCCAGGTTTCGTGCTGATTTCACTGGGACCTGGGGAGGATTAAGTTCCGAAGGCCACCACAATATAGAGGGAAGTCCGTTTTATATGTGTTCAGCTTAAGGGTGTTAAGAGTCATCCAGGATGAGATGTTAATAAGGCAGCATCTAAAGTTGGTAAAGCTGCTGTCGGAGTGATCTCTAAAGGAAAACACTAGCTGAGTGTCATCCGCATAAGAGATCACTCTGACCCCCCAGGATTCAACAACCTCGGCCAGAGATGAAAGGTAGACATTGAAAAAGAGTGGGCTAAGTGCAGAGCCCTGAGGTACGCCACAAGTAAATGGTTTATCCTCAGACACAAAAGGTCGAAGGTGGACCTGCTGCGTTCTACCCGTTAGAAAAGACCTGATCCAGGCTAACGGGGTATCCCGAATCCCAAAACTGGTTAGTCTATCTAGCAGGATGGTATGAGAGACGGTGTCGAACGCCGCGGATAAGTCGAGGAGTACCAGCATGGCCTCCTCGCCTACATCCACGCATTTGCGAATACTCTCGGATACCGCTAGGAGGGCAGTTTCAGTGCTAAATCCGGATCTGAAGCCCGACTGTGAGTCGTGGAATAGTAGTCTGGACTCCCGATACTCTGATTCTCTCCCCTATATTCCACAAACTCCCAAAGCTGCTTAAATGGAAATAGGCACTGATGAATATTGAAGTCCCCATCTCAGGAAACATAGGTAAACTTCTTGGCAGACAAATTACAATTTTCTAAGTCCCGTTTTCAGCAAAGCAATAACTTACCTGTTTGCAAATCAAAGTAATTGTTATCAAAGTTGCTATTCAATAAATTGGCAAAGACATTGATATAAAGGAATGCCCACATTTAGGGGCCTATTATGATTGCGGTTTTTCCGCATCCTCCGGGCCGGCGGAAGCCACCGCCGGCCCGGAGGATGTGGAAAAACCGCAGCGGACCCACCAAAGACCCACCGCCACATTAGGATGGCTGGTGGGTCCTGGTTTCCGTCCGCAGCTTTTCCGCCGCGGTTGGCTTACAACCGCGGCGGAAAAGCTCTAATATGGTGGCGGTGTCTCTCAGACACCGTCCGCCATATTAGGAAGGGCTTTAAAAAATGCTTTTTCCGCCGTGGAAAAGCATGTGTAACTTCACTGCGGGGGCCCGTTGCGGGCCCCTTAGGTGAAGGGGGGGTGGGGGGTGCCTGCATTTGTATGCATAAATCGGCAGGCACCGCACGGTGCCTGCCGCTTTCTGCATACAAATGCAATGTGTGCATTTTTACCATTGCGGCGGATGCAGCTTGAAGCCGCACCCGCCGCAATGGTAAAAATGGAGGATGTGACTGCCAGGGTGGCGGTCACATCCTAATTGCACAGGAGGGAACTCCGCAGGCAATGCGGAGGTTCCCTCCTGCTCTATGGTGGCGGACGGACTCAGGTCTGTCCGCCATCATAATCGGCCCCTAAATCACAAGAGCATCACTGGTAAGAGGGTCGAAAATAATATTGCTAAAAACCCTTTTGTTGTCCCAGAAGCTGTGAGTAGTCCCAGAGAATTATGTGCACTAAAACCATTAATTAAGATGCTATTAACTGCCCAGGTTTCCTGGAGGAAAATAGTGTTATATTTTATTATGCACATTTTCCAATTGCTATTTGTAAGATTGTTATTTATTCTTGCTATTTTCTAAGAATACATAATTGTATTATTCCCCTACTTGTCCCGTGGCTCACTGTAATTGGAGCACATAAATTTATTTGACCCCCCCAGGCAGCACTTCCACAGCAGATATATCTGAGGATTTATCATTGATTATAATTGCAACACTATTTTAATATGGCTTTATTTAAAACTCAATATACAGGCACCATACTGACCTGCAATATGCAACTCATGGATCAGGCCAGACCAAAGTGGTAGTTCATGTCTGAAATAGATAGGAATATGAATCCAAGTTCTGAAAGATTTGATGTATGTGTAATGCATGTTTCTCCTATCCTGGGATAAGAAAGATTAAGAAAAGCCTTTTAATAAAATCGATGCACAGCCTCTGATTAAATAAAATGTTACGAGCATACTGGATGGATTCTGTCTAATAGTCCCTATATCAGTACCAGGTGTTTCAATGTGACATTAATGTAATCTGGAAGAAGGTCTTCATAAACATTACATGGCATTAAGGTACTTTCAGGCAGGAGCACGCCCAGTATGATTTCCTCAGATAAAGATGCTTACAATCCTTTTTGAACCAACGTTTGCAATATGTGGTGCAACCTAATTGATTAAATCTGACTATCAAAAATACATTTGTTTACAATGGAAGAGGTGTTCTCTTATAGTTAAATTTCTGATTATGGAACATGCGAGCCGGAGTTCTAATCCCAACTTTGGCACTCGACTAACATTATGTGATCCTGGACAGTTTAATTTTGGGCCTATTCCCAAAGGTAATGTTACATGTGAGTAAATGTACACATGTGCACTTACACTCTTACTACTTTTGCCTATTCCAAGTATAGATTGATTACAATGTGAAACAGAGGTTGGAGCAAAATGAATAAAGTTACTACAAGTAACTGTTCACATATTAGTGGATTTCTCCACCATCATAGTGAAGCACTTCTGATGGTAAAATACAGGGAACACTTAAAAAGCTTATTAAATGTATGCAAACTATTAAAACTTTTTCAGCTAAATATTAATGTAAATAATTTTATATATGTAGTTGAAATGTGAAAATGATTAAACATGTAATTAATTTAAATGTATTCAATTATATTAAACTATATTTTTTAAGTTTAAAAAGCAAACTCCCATTTAAAGTAATGTAATTTATTATGCATTAAAAAATACAAAAAGTTATCTAGATACATATTTAAATGAAGGTAATCATTTCTTTAAAATATTGAATGAGACATACATTTGTACATATTTATTATGTTTAATGTCGTGTTCGTGATGCGTTGTGTTTTTTTTTTGGGCTGTTGTGTTTTTCTTTGCTGCATTACCGTAGTGTTGTTCTGTCTTGTACTGTGGTTATTCTGCTGCATTCTGTTTTGTTGTGCTGTTTTGTTTTGTTGTGTTGGTGCTTTCTGAGGGGCATATTCTCAAGGATCTATCGCTGAGTTAATGGCACCTTATCGCAGCCAAAGTGGCGATAAATACATCGCACTATTCACAAGCTGGTGCAAACAGCCCGTATCACCAGTTAACCAGAGATAGCAGGCGCAAAAAACATCACCACAGATGACCCCTGCAATTATCGCTAATGAGATGCAGAGTAGGCGTTCCTGTGCCAAAAGGCGTGCAACATTCTCAATGACCAGCATGATTGGCGATAAGAACCCAAAACAGGCGAGAAGGCACGTTAGATGCCAGAAATTAATACCTGCTCCAACCTGGTTTAAAGTCAGACGACAACCTGCACCAGACAAGGGAGCCCAGCCCAGAGCCACACACGAAGAACAACAGATGCCATGAAGGTACTGATCATGCAGCTCAGAGCCCCAACAGGGCCACAACACACCCCGCCACCACCTCCAGGCCCTCCACACCCCCAGGCCCCCCGCCCCCTCCTGGACCACCACAGAGGCAGCATAGGCACAAAAAGCAGACCCTCCGAAAGTGCACCAGCCTCACAGACAAGACACCACAGTATTTCATGGCCCACTACAGGCTCAAAAGGACAACCATCCTCCGTATCCTGAACATCATTGCCCACCAGCTGATGGTACCAACACAGCAGACAACCAACATCCCACCTCAGAAAAGGCTGCTGGCTGTGGTGCATCTGTTAGCCTCTGGTACATTCCAACCAACAACTGCCAAAGTCGGAGGAGTCTCACAGCCAGCCCTATCAAAGTTCCTCAAACCTGTACTGGATGCCATCATCAGCTTGGTTCCCCAGTACCTATACTTCCCCCACACTGCGCAGGATCAGCTGGAGACTAAGCCTGGCTTCTACGCCATAGCTGGCTTTCCGCATATGTTGGGGCAATCGACTGCACACATGTCCTAATTGTGCAACAGAAAGCGCACGCATTCCATCAATGTGCAGGCAATAGTGGACCACCGGGGACTCTTCACCAATGTCATCACCAACTACCCAGGCAGTGTGCATGTTTCATACATCTTCCGACAGTCCATCATCAACCAGTGCTTCCAGGATGGCACCTACGGCAATGCACTGCTCGTTGGTAAGTACCAAATTTACACAACACACACCTCTAATGCACATTCATGAATTTCAAAACTCTAGGAATGCACACATCACAAAGTCACATACAACTTGCCAAACAACATGCCCAACCACCGGACTCTACAGCACTACTCAGTGTGAGAACCTGGGCTAGCCATGCACATGAGCCATCAATCGCATGGCACCTCAGCTACACATTAGCAGAATGTGGGGAGAGGAGGGAACCGGGCATGTGCGAAGGAGGGGATGTGACCGATGAATGAGACTGCACATAATGCCAAGTGTGGCGTGGAGGTGATGGACAGACTGAAGTATGCAGACCACATACATATCCATGTCTCCATACACAGCTGGTGGTGGTAGTGTTGTGGACGCAACCATGTCACCCCAGCCAGTGGGGAGGTCATGGAAATGTAGCTTGTTATGTCACCCCTGTAAGCATGTGCGGAGTGGGCTGGTGCAGCGTATGCCTGCATAGTGTAGGGGTATGAATAAAAAGCACGTAGCCCTGGGCGTAGTTCTCTTCCGCAATACCCAACATCTCTGCCAGGGCGGCGCCTCTCACCCCACCATGAGGCTGACGCCCTTACCGTGAGTGGTGTTGCCTGTGATGCTGTGCGCCTGCTGCACCCCGGGCCGCTGGTCCCTAAACCCGTCTTGCCCGCCCCTGCGCACCCAGACCTCAATGCTCACCTGCCAGTACCGATATTGAAAACTATCGGTCCTTGACCTATTCCTTCAAATCCACAGAAATCAATCAGTACATAGTCATTATTCAGAAAAACTTTTTGAGCATGTCCAACGGATCAGCTCTAGCTAATAAATGCACAGGTCAAAAGAATAGATTGCAACAGCACCAATAGTCCACCAGAAACAATTTTAATTCATTGTCTCTAGATTAAATGCGGTAAATCACAGTTTGTAAAATTGTTTGAAAAATGTAGGTTGCCCCAAGAAGGCGTGCAAAAGAAAACAGAGGGTGAATTAGGGTAGTGTCACATGATGGGGAATAGGAAAGGTTCAAGACAATAGTGACATAAAATTATTTACAATCGTGCTATATAGAAGAACGGTTGAGCACTTCACCGTACTCACAAACCTGGCCACAAGAATTTATTATGTACACATTTTTCAGAATATTCAAAGAAACACATAACGTTAAGTTCCTATTTGAACAATATATGGCGAAAATATGATCCAGATTGAAAACTTAACAAGGGCGTCGACGTTTCGACTCCTCTAAGGGCCTGTGGGTTAGTTAGACCTGGGCCATGCGAGTCTTCATCAGGACTTAAAAACGGGACAACCAAGGGTTATTGATGACCCTAAAAGAAGGAGAATACAAATTGAGGCTGTTGCACTAAATTTGGGATAGAATAAATCTCATTGGAGGGCAAAACGCTTACCCTAATGGGGGACTAGTCGTATGTATTCACTGTGTGTCCTCAGTATAATTGTTCACACCTACAAAACAATTTACAAGGTGTAATCAGAGAACTAAGCCCTCAAAGTGGGTGAATAAAAACATAATGCCATAGTCAAGTAAGGGCGATCAACGTTACCTTGTCAAAAGATGGAGATGGCAAATAGTTCAAAAATAGAGGCGGTCCTTAATCACTGCGTATTATATTCCACTCATTCCACCTAATGATAATATTAAGGTGTAATGAATTAACCAATCCCTTTTTATCTATTAGCAAACATCACGTATTCAGAGCTCGTGGGACACATTACCTTATCATACGTAATAATCGTTTGGTCTAAAACTCCAAGACTCTGTCAAGTCGATTCCGGTAGCTGTAAAAATAATAATTCGAACTGGAGTTAGAGTAAGTCCCAAGACCCGTTCTACCTGAGCGTTGCCGTTAGATCTAAAGTTAAAAGGCTTACCGCTCCGAACAGTACTCGGGTGGATAACTCTCTCCCAATTGAAGAGGCAGCGTTCTGGCCTCTCGAACGCGGGCGTCTAAAGCATCTTCAGGGATTGGTGGAAAGTAAAGAGGGAATACAACCCGGAAGTACACACGTTTGGCCGTAGTCATGGTTCTCAAACGCGGAAGTGTTACCCGTTCTTCGCGGACCTACCAATTGTGTAAAACCTAGATTAGCTATGACTAACAAGGGCACTAAGCGACACAGGTTCCGTCATCGCACAACCCAGGCATTAATTCAAAAGCCTTCTACAGGACTCATAGAAATAAAGAGAGGACTCCATTTTTTTATTTTTATTTATTTTTTTTTTTAATTTATTTTATTAGGAAAAAGCACCTCACAAAGTACAGAAAAAGCTCGCCTACATCCCATCTCGGGCCGGCATTAGGTCTCCGTGCAACAACAATGGCATGTACCAGTATACTTTAACATCATAGAGTCCAATACAAGCGCTAGCCGGAGGTCGATGGATGGCAATTCTCCTCTGTAGGCTAGTACCATCTGCTGAGTAGCGTGCATTTGGAATAAATGTACAAAGCAGTAAATTTTTACGTTTTCTCCCAACCAAACTCTAACCCCGTGAACACCCCCCCTCCCCATAACTGGTCCCTCAGTTGTGCTCCCCGAGTAAGTCCTCAGGCGTCACTAACACCTGTTGTGTCTAGTGCGGCCTACCACTTTTCCTCCATCTAAGGTGTAGCCCTCCCACCTCACACTTCTATGGATGGGGTGATTCCTAACGCCTAAAGCGCGCTAGGTGTGCGGGGGAACACACCGGGCAGGTGAATCAGGCGGCTCCTGCAGGGCACTCTCCAGTTCCTCTCCCTCCCCTTCCTCCGAGACATCTCCGTCCGTCCCAGAGGACAAGTGGGTCTGGTACAGCCCCCAAAAGTTCTTGGGGCGGCTTCTGGGTGGAAGGAGCTCACTGTATGTATCCGCCTGCGTGTTGCAGTACTTCATATCACTAGCCCATCGCTTGAGTGTAGGTAATGGCCCCCTCATCCAACATAGTGCAACTACTCGCTTCGCAAGGAGCATCCCCATGCCCACCAGCTTCCTAATCGAGACGGGTATCGATTTCGTATAGCCCATTAGGGCGAGGGCTGGGTCCATGGCCAGGTCCACCTCCACTATAGTGCTCATTTCAGCGAATACGCCTGCCCAGTATCTCTCGACCCCCGGGCAGGACCAGGCTAAGTGCAAGAAGTCCGCAACCTGTGCCCGACACCTCTCGCAGTGTGGGGAGTCGCGGAGGCCGTACCTGTGGAGTCGTTCCGGTGTGTGGTATACCCTTTGCAAAAATTTAAAGTGGACCAAACGGTGCCTCCCGTTCAGGGAAATGCGCCTTGTGGCCGCAGAGCAGTATGCCCACATGTCATCATCGACGTGGGTGCCCAGGTCAGCCTGCCAAGCTAATCGCGCCCTCGTGTAGAGCAGTGCCGTGTGATCGTGTCCTATCCTGTACAGCCTAGTGAGCAGCTTCTTTGGCGATTCGCTGTCTATAACATACACCAGTTCCGGGACCGCAGGGGGTTCCTCCATATCCGGGCCCAGTAGTTCCGAGAGGGCACTACGGACTCGATGGTACTGAAAGCGTTGGAGTAACGTGGAACTCTCCCTCCGATGCGAGATCTGCGCCCACGTCTTCACCCTGCCATTCACAAAGAGGTCCCCCATAGTGTGTGCACCTAGTTCGTGTAGGGCCCTGTGGACACCCGGTTCCGCCAAGGTCGGCAGCCAGAGCGCCCATTGTATAGGCATGTTGGGAGCGTACATCAGCTCCTTGTTTTGCCCCTGCACAATAGAATGCCAGGCGTGGTTGGTGGATAGCAAGGAGTCTAGAACGCCAACCCTACGGTCTCTGGGGCCGCATATGGTAGCGGGAAGTGGGGTAGGGTCTGCGAACAGTCGTTCCAGGATCACATGCGGAGTGGCTTGGTTGCCATGTATCCAAGTGTGGAGGTGGGAGGCCTGTGCGATCCTGTAATAGCGCTCCAGATCTGGGGCCGCCAATCCCCCCTGCTCGTACGGTAATTGCAGTACCCGCCATTGCACCCTAGGTTGTTTCCCGGCCCACGCCAATCTCACCAGTAGTTTGTTTAGAGTGGCAAAGAAGGCTTTCGAGAGGACAATCGGGAGATTGTTGAATAGGAATAGGAACCTCGGGAGAATGACCATTTTCATTAAGGCGATCCGTCCCATCAGGGACAGCGGGAGCTTAATCCAGAGTTCAACGTTATCCACGAGTTTGCTGTAGGCAACCCCGTAGTTCTCCCTCAGCAGGACGTCCGGGTCCGTGTGCAGCATAATGCCCAGATATCTTATCGGCTCAGAGGACCATTGGAGCGGGTAGTCCATCTCGAAGGGGACAGTAATTGGGGTCAGTGGGAAGGCGACTGACTTCTCCCAGTTAACCTTCAGCCCGGACAACGCGCCAAACCTCACAACCTCCCTCAGTACCGACGCAATGTTGTTGGCCGGGTCCCTGACGTAAAGAAGGGTGTCGTCCGCATACGTGGAAATACCCAACTTATAGGTGGGGTAATTGATGGCCTCGTACGAGTGGTATTCCCGAATCGCACACGCCAGTGGCTCCGCCACTAGGGCGTAGAGCAGCGGGGAAAGAGGGCACCCCTGTCTCGTGCCTCTGCTGATGGAGATCGGCTCCGAGACTGCATCTCCCAGTCTGACTCTGGCCGTGGGCTGGTGATAAAGGGCGCCTAGCAGTTGGAGGAAGGTCTCTCCCAGCCCCAGCTTCCGCAGTACTTTGCGCATGAAGGGCCACTCCACAGAGTCAAAGGCCTTCTCCATGTCCAGAAAGACCGCGATGGCTTTGGTATCGTGCCTGGTGTGTTGCATGGCTCCCATGACCGTGCGTATATTGTAAGTGAGGTTCCTAGCCGGGATGAACCCAGCCTGCTCCGGGGCCACCAATTGGGGCGCCACCAGGGCCAGTCTGGTCGCCAGTACTTTTGCATATAGTTTAGCGTCCACATTGAGAAGGGACAAAGGGCGGTATGAGCCCGGCAAGTCGCTGGGCTTGCCAGGCTTAAGTATAGTAACGATCAGCGCCTCCCGCATAGAGGGGGGCATAGCGCCATTTTTGCAAATTTCGTTAAAGAGGGTGGAGAAATGGGGGAGTAGCTTATCTTTGTACACCTTGTAAAAGGCCACCGTCAGACCATCTATCCCGGGGGCACTGTCCGCTCTCATGGTGGCCAACGCGTCAGAAATCTCTTCGCAGTGGATAGGGGCCATTAGGAATTCCCTCTGCCAGTTCTCCAGGAATGGCATCTTAATGTAGCTAAGGTAATTATCAATTTGGTCCTCCACCCCCGTAATTTTAGTGGTGTATAGCTCCTCATAGAAGCTCCTGAATTCCGCCAGTATATGTGTCTCCTCTGTGAGTAACACTCCTCCAGTGGAGCGCAGTTCCGCTACAGACTGTTTGCGTCTAGTGCCTTTCATAATCCTGGCAAGCAGTGCACCCGGGCGGTCACTCTCCCCATACGCGCGGGCCGTCGCATACTTTCCTAAATGTCGTACCTCCCTGTCCGCCTCCTCGTGGAATTCTTTCAAAAGTTCTTGCAGGGTGTCATCCCCAGGCAGGCTCGGGTCTAGGAGCTGGCGGTGTTCATAGTCTGCTATCTGCCCCTCCAAGAATTTCAGTCTGTTTCTAATTGCCTTGAGGACCCCGGAGTGCTTAGCTATGACCACCCCCCGTACATACACCTTGAATGTCTCCCAGATCGTCCCGAAGGTGTCCACTGAGCCCAGATTGGTGGTAAAGAAGTTATCTATGTCCTCTCCTAGGTCCGCCTTGAATGCCTCGTCCAGCAGCGAGTAAGGTGGGAATCGCCACGTGAATGGCGGGATTCTCTGCAGGGGAGTGTGCAACTCCAGGAGCACCGGGGAGTGGTCCGACAGAGTGCGGGGAAGCACACTGCAGCCCCTGACCATGGAAAACAGGGAGTGTGATGCCAGCCAGTAGTCAATCCTGGTATGGATGTTGTGGTATGCTGAGTAGTGCGTGTACCCCCCCTTGGCGCTATGTCTTTCTCTCCACACATCTACTAGGCCCAGCCTCAACATTTCCGCCTGCATGCGCTGCGCCGCCGCAGCAGGGCGCCTGGCAGGGCCCGTGGACCGATCTAGATCCGGGCTGAAGGTGAAATTGAAGTCCCCTCCCCACATCATATTCCCAGCAGACCATTCATTACAATGTTCCGCTACCGCTGCGTAAAAGTCAGGGGAGTCATAGTTCGGGCCATAGACATTCACGATCAATAGGTTGTGTCCCCTGCCTGTGCACTTGCTTAACACAAACCTCCCCTCCGGGTCCGCCTTCACCAGGGCGAGGGATAGCTTAGATTTCGGGTTAACCCAGGTGAGGACCCCTCTGGCGTGTGTGGTGAAACCTGCAAAAGTGGAGTGCCCCTGGAGCCCCCTGTGTGTTAGCATCCTACTGGTGTTAGGGAGATGTGTTTCCTGCAGCAGTGCCAAGTCTATGTGGTGTCTCTGCAGGTAGTGTAGCACCTTGCGGAGCTTCCTGTAATCATTTAAGCCCCTTACATTCCAGGTGACAGCCCGTAAGGGTTCCGACTCCCGCAGGGAGTCTGCTCGAGCCGTGTCAGCCATTACCATTAAAAGAGGTCACCAATTGTAGCGTGGTGGCAGGGGCCACCCCCTTCCAGCAGCGGCAGCCGCTCACCCACCTCGCATAGCTTAACCTGTGAGAGCACATGTCGGACCTTACCCCAAACATCCCAAACAACCCTGAATTCAGAACCCCCATTACCCCCCTCCGCCCACAGTCAACCAACCCCAACCTGGTGTGACCGAGATCCCTGTATCCACCCCCCCCACCCGTCTTCAAACTTCCCCAATCAGTCTCAAATAGAGCCGCAAGCACTGTAAGCGCCAGGGCAGAGGTAGCGCACACTATGTCCAAACCGACCTCAGTCCGGTCGTTCCTCCTGCGCAGTATAAGTAGGCCGCCCCCACGCCAGCGCCCCCAATCGCAAGTGCGGCTGTAGGATATATGAGCAGTATAGTGCTTGCCTTAAGGGGCGTCCCCCCCCCCCCCCCCCCGGCCCCGTGTGGCTGGGCCCCAGCAACGCCACCTCAGGGCAGTCTAACAGAGTCATAGCAATCGCCGCCCCCCACCATAACCCGTGAGGCTTGTGCAGATCTCACCCGCAGCTACTCGTGCAGAAGTCCGTTTGCCGCAGTGGTGCGCCTCGAGTGGGCTTCTCTCGGATCCACCTGAAAGGAGCATCGCAGGGGACAGTGTAGCCGATCCGCTTGAGGAAGCCACTGCATCCCCTTTCCTCTCTAGTCCTGCTCATCCAGTTCGCCATTGCCAGCACTCTCCTCCGCAGGCGCAGGTCGGTCTTCTCGATGTTCCTTGATCCATTGCTTCAGGGACTTCTGTAGTTCCTTGGGATCAGTGAAAAAATGCGAGTGGCCCTGCCTGTTGATGCGCAGCCGCGCCGGGTACAACATGGCATAGTCCAAGCCCAGGTCTCTGAGTTGCTGCTTGTAGGGGACAAATCGCCGTCTCTCTTCCTGTACCTTGGAGGTGAAGTCAGGGTATAACGAAATGTTCATCCCCTCATACTGCAGGTCTCCCTTCTCTCTAGCAGCACGGAGGGCGGCGTCCCTGTCCCTGTAGTTGAGGAGCTTTGCTATTATGGGCCTAGGGTTCGCACCCGGTGGAGGCCTCGGTCCCAGGGTGCGGTGCGCACGTTCCACTATAAACATAGGGGAGAAGGTATCGTCCCCCAGCAGAGATTTCAGTAGTTTCTCGACAAATAGCTCCATTTTCCCCGTCTGGGTCGACTCCGCCACACCCGTGACGCGGATGTTGGAGCGCCTGGAGCGGGCCTCTAAATCTTCGGATTTATCCTGTATCACCTGGAGCAGCCTTCCCAACTGCTTGCGGTCAGCGTCCCATGTTGTTTGCGCCTCCTCCGCCTCCGTCAGCCTGCGCTCCGCCATGTCCAGCCTCTCTGCGTGCTTATCCACCCTCTCCGTCATTCGGTCCATCCGGTATGCCAGGGCGTCTATCTTGGTGCCAATGGCCGCCATGCCCTCCTGTAGGCCCTTCTCCATCGTGTTGAGCATACCTTTAATTTCTGCGCACAGTGCGGAGCTCGGGTCTGCAGCTGCTCCCGGGGTCTGGTCTGCCGGAGGGTCCGGCACCCTCTGTCTTCTCTGGTCAAACGACAGCTTAGTTTGAGTCCTGTCGCTCTTGCCCATCACCGCGGCGGATAGCGAGGTCCGCGCCCTCAGTCCTTATGGAGCCGGCGGTCCCCCAAGGTCCCAGTCGTGTGTAGGCCTGCCTGCCCAGCACCGCTGCCGGCCAAGTCAGGCGCCCGCAGCTTTCACTCCCCCACTGGGCGCCTCGGTGTCAGGGCACCCCCAGCCAGATCAGGGGCGCAGGGCGCGTGTAGCGGGTGCACTATCTCGAAGTCGCCCGCCGCTCCTCAGGGCCTCCTCCAAGCGGACAGGCTGCCGGGTAGGCCACTCCGGTAGGAGATAATGGCGCCCGCGGCGAAGCAGAGTCCCGTCTGCGCCACGTGTGTCCCCCCGGCGGGTCCGTCTCACCGCCGGCGCTCGCTCTGGTCCCCCAAAGCCTTCAGGGTGTGCATTCGATGAAGCGGGAGTCCGCTGTGTGGGCTTGGGGCACCTCAGTGGTCGTGGCCGCCGCCGGTCACTGTGCGCGCGGGACGTCTCCACCCAGGGGCCGCACGTCGGGTGACGCAGCCCGGCCCCGCGTCTCAGGACAGCGCGGGGATCCCGGCCTGGTTTGCAGCTCTCCGGTCAGTGGCGTCGCCGGGGGAACCCGCAGTCGCAGCCCCACCAAAGTCGCGCCGGAGGTCCACGGGGGGGAGTAGAGACAGCCCCCGCCGGAATTCCACTATAATCGCCGCTCTGTGAGGATTATTGATGAATTGTTGGCGGCACTAGCGCGGAGCTTCGCGCTTATGCGTCCGCCATGAACGCCGGCTAGCTCCGCCCCCCAAAGAGAGGACTCCATTCATCGCCATATTGAGTAGGGGCAAAGGACAGTGGGATCTAATCCTAGAAAGGTCGCGACGACCTCCTTCAATTAATTACAATGCAGATTAAATTTAACATCAATAAACACATTTACAATATATACAATAACATACAGACTTTACAATCAATATACATAACATACTCAATACAACAAAACATTAAACATTACCTTTATCATGGACATAAATATAAGCTCATTCATGGTATTTGGAAAAAGTCATACAGTGCAACCCGACTCAGAAATTGCATGCTCTAAATTCCTAACAGTGCCACCTGTCTAATAAACTCCTCCAATTCATTCAGCCCTTTATTCACTGTATTCAACAAATGTATCCATTTACACTCCCTTTTGCTCAGGATACTGCTGAAGTTGTATCCGCTAGGTGGTGAGTTCAGCAGTATCCTGAGCAAAAGGGAGTGTAAATGGATACATTTGTTGAATACCGTGAATAAAGGGCTGAGTGAATTGGAGGAGATTAATAGACAGGTGGCACTTTTAGGAATTTAGAGCATGCAATTTCTGAGTCGGGTTGTTCGGAACAATGCACTGTATGACTTTTTCCAAATACCATGAATGAGCTTATATGTATGTCCATGATAAAGGTAATGTTTAATGTTTTGTTGTATTGAGTATGTTATGTATATTGATTGTAAAGTCTGCATGTTATTGTATATATTGTAAATGTGTTTATTGATGTTAAATTTAATCTGCATTGTAATTAATTGAAGGAGGTCGTCGCGACCTTTCTAGGATTAGATCCCACTGTCCTTTGCCCCTACTCAATATGGCGATGAATGGAGTCCCCTCTTTATTTCTATGACTCCTGTAGAAGGCTTTTGAATTAATGCCTTGGTGTGTGATGACGGGATCTGTGTCTCTTTGTGCCCTTGTTAGTCATAGCTAATCTAGATTTTACACAATTGGTAGGTCCGCGAAGCACGGGTAACACTTCCGCGTTTGAGAACCATGACTACGGCCAAACATGTGTACTTCCGGGTTGTATTCCCTCTTTACTTTCCACCAATCCCTTAAGACGCTTTAGACGCCCGTGTTCGAGAGGCCAGAACACTGCCTCTTCAATCGGGAGAGAGTTATCCACCCGAGTACTGTTCGGAGCGGTAAGCCTTTTAACTTTAGATCTAACGGCAACGCTCAGGTAGAACGGGTCTTGGGACTTACTCTAACTCCAGTAAGAATTATTATTTTTACAGCTACCGGAATCGAATTGACAGAGTCTTGGAGTTTTAGACCAAGCAATTATTACGTATGATAAGGTAATGTGTCCCACGAGCTCTGAATACGTGATGTTTGCTAATAGATAAAAAGGGATTGGTTAATTCATTACACCTTACTATTATCTTTAGGTGGAATGAGTGGAATATAATACGCTGTGATTAAGGACCGCCTCTATTTTTTAACTATATGCCATCTCCATGTTTTGACAAGGTAACGTTGATCGCCCTTACTTGAGTATGGCATTATGTTTTTATTCACCAACTTTGAGGGCTTAGTTCTCTGATTACACCTTGTAAATTGTTTTGTAGGTGTGAACAATTATACTGAGGACACACAGTGAATACATACGACTAGTCCCCCCTTAGGGTAAGCGTTTTGCCCTCCAATGAGATTTATTCTATCCCAAATTTAGTGCAACAGCCTCAATTTGTATTCTCCTTCTTTTAGGGTCATCAATAACCCTTGGTTGTCCCGTTTTTAAGTCCTGATGAAGACTCGCATGGCCCAGGTCTAACTAACCCACAGGCCCTAAGACGAGTCGAAACGTCGACGCCCTTGTTACGTTTTCAACCTGGATCATATTTTTGCCATATATTGTGCAAATAGGAAATTAACATTATGTGTTTCTTTGAATATTCTGGAAAATGAGTACATAATAAATTCTTGTGGCCAGGTTTGTGAGTACGGTGAAGTGCTCAACCGTTCTTCTATATAGCACGATTGTAAATAATTTTATATCACTCTTGTCTTGCACCTTTCCTATTCCCCATCACGTGACACTACCCTAATTCACCCTCTGTTTTCTTTTGTACGCCTTCTCGGGGCAACCTACATTTTTCAAACAATTTTACAAACTGTGATTTACCGCATTTAATCTAGAGACAATGAATTAAAATTGTTTCTGGTTTTCTATTGGTGCTGTTGCAATCTTTTCTTTTGACTTGTGCATTTATTAGCTAGAGCTGATCCGTTGGACATGCTCAAAAAGTTTTTCTGAATACTGACTATGTACTGATTGATTTCTGTGGATTTGAAGGAATAGGTCAAGGAGCGCTGTTTTCAATATCGCTTCATACCCGGGTCCACACCTTGTTGGGTTACCCCATTTCTGTTAATGGTCACCTGCCAGTACCGGCGTGTGTCGAAGAGGGCTCACCACATGCCGATGCAACCTCCAAGCCCGAGGTCCGCGACCTTGGCAACCTGCTACCACCATCACGGCCTCCGCGACACAGGACCACAGTACCCCTTCCTCATTGACGTACTCCACCGGCATACACAGCGTACAAATAGGTCACACATTTGGAACTGAGTCTTGATTACAACATGGCAGAGAACATTATTTATGGCTGAGTTTATGTCACTATACTCCCTTTGATGCGATGCCACCAAGCCTGTGCATAGTACTCCAACCAAACGTGTCTGTGGGCCCTTGCTGACTGCGGCCTTCGGCCAACACAACGGTCCGGCACATTGGTACCGCAGGCCTCACACCAATCCAATGCAGTCCATATCAGGCAGGACACGGCATCATCGCAGACTACATGTCATTGTACAGGCCTCATCGCAGACTGCATTCCCTTACAGCTATGGTGCCACTAAGCATGTGCCCTGAAATCCATGGGCACTCTCTGGTGGAACTTTGGTGGTGTCAGAATCCATGAGCTGGGGCTTGTCTTTATCATCATGTAGCTGATACTGACATGGTGGAAAAGAGGAGTCTGTAGCATATAACTCCGCCATTTGTCATATTCTGCTTGCTTCTGCCCTCTGTATCATACCCCGCAACCCTCTGTGACATCCTCCTTGGACATCGACGAGGACACTCTCAGCTCATGTGTCCCTACCTCAGTGCCGCGCAAGTCACCGTCCGGGTGTGCCTGTGCCTTGCTGCAGCACATACGGTGCCACTAACTCTGTGCAGCTTAAGTCAGGTACCCTTGCTGTTCGTACCTTGTGCTGCTGTTTTTCTGTACAGTGTTGTGGTTGTTGCCAGCACCAACCAACCCCTGAGGGGTGGCTTACACTACTTATCACCCATCCAGCACAGGCGTCACTGGAGATGTAACCCTGGCAATAAAAGGGGCTGGGCGCATGTCCCCCTATCCATTTCTACATACTCACTCAGTGTGTCCGTGTGGTCATTATATATGCATGAGGGACCTGGGGCCATTCCACATTACATTGTGCTGTGTACAGCAGGCGCAACCATGTCACCGCAGGCAGTGGTGTAGATCTGGGACATGTAACCATGTCGTACCTCCCTGTGAGCATAAGCGGGGTAGACAGGAATACAACAGGGCAGCATATGGGTGTGGCTCCTCCACACTTGGATCTGGGTGTGGTTAGGTGTAGGCCTTGCCAAGGATGTGGCTCATGCGTGTGTCTATGTTGTAGTGTCTGCGCCACCCGTCCTGCATTTGACAATGTTGCTATGTGGCATGCCCTCGGTGTGCGTGCGCGGCCGAAGGGGTACATGGGGGAGGGCATGCCCACTCGGGGTCAGGGATCAAACATGCCAACATTTGTCTGTGTCGCTATTAGCGCAGCATGAGCCAATGATCTACCCTCAACTGCATGTTGAGTTCGGCCAGGCAGATGCTCTACATGTGTGTCAGCCCTGCCCTTACAATGGGCCTACACACACGTGGCCAGCCACCTTCTGGGCACATTATCACTGTGTCTTAGGCAGGCTTGTGGACCTCTGCAGACAGGCATGATAATAGTGTGCCATAGGGGTGCAAATGATGCAATCGTGCTGCACACACTAGTGAATAGGCTGGGGGGGGAGGTGCAGCAGAGAGGCTACGTAAGACACATTGATGCTGCTCATTTGCCACAAACAGTTCACATCATACAATAATCACTGAGTCACACATATCACACACCAATGAACCAGTGATCCTGCCCACACAGCATGCAGTACGTAGTCTTGACTCATGTCTCTCTGCACTGTCACAGGTGACCAAAGATATGGACTCTGCGCTTGGATGATGACACCCCTTCGAGCCCCGAACAGGCCCAGAGGTAGTACAATTTGGCCCACAAACGGGCCAGGAGCATAGTGGAGCGCACATTCGGCGTGTTGAAGTCACGTTTCAGATGCCTGGACGTCACAGGTGGAAGGCTCCTGTACAGCCCAGACATTGTGTGCAAGATGATTGTTGCATGTTGTGTGTTGCACAACATATGTGTACACAGCAAAGCCCCATGGATATGAGTGCCAGATGCACTGGACGATGATGAGGAAGATGAGGCAGGTGGAACACACCCCACTGCAGCCGCAGCAGGACTAGCCCGTAGGGACTACATTATTGACAATTTCTTCTCTGGTTGACGTCAAATTGTGATGGTCCTTAGCAATAAAGGGACAGTACGATGACTGACCACAGGCACAGCTAGTGCAATTAAATGCATTACGAAACACATTCCCTCTGTGCTTGTTACTCATCTGTACAGGAACTTCACTCAGACAAGTGTGGGTGCGACATGTAGTGCTGAGATTTCAGGAATTTGTTGATGAATGGTGGTTGTGTCACCACTGTGCAGTGAGGCTGTTTAGGGTGTCACATATTTGAACTGCCAGTTCTGTGTGTCACAGTTGTTACGGTAACCCACTTTTTGGCATTTCACATGTGTCCTAATTCATTTTATTTTGGCTGTCATTTGTGGCCTACACGTGACAACAGGGCTTCTGTTGGGCTCTGATATGTGCCTCCCTGATGCAGGGATGCACCCTGAGACTCAAGTCCCATGACATGGGTGACATGTACGTAAGGGGGAGTCACTGCCATTAAATTAGTTCATGCTTTCATTCTTGTTTGATCATGGACATGGCACGTCTGTGTGCAGGGGGCTGTTTAATGTCCCTCTGCAATGTGAAGAGGAGATGCGGTTTCACATGTAAGTTTCTGCATTGGCCCAGTCTACATACCGAATGCATGTCAATGTACATTGTGGCTGTTTGTGTGGAAATGCCTATCTGCTGTGAGACAACGGTCATTTGTTCTGCGTCACAGCTGTGGGGTTGTACTCGTATGTTGTCATCTCACCATTTTTTTACTCTGCTTTTATGGTGCATTTTCCCACCTGACGCGTGGGATTTGAAGCCCTGTCGCTGGTCTTTGCTGTGTTTTGTATCACGTTTGGCCTCATCGCAGGTTTTTATGCGTTCGTGTTTCGCTTTTTTGTGGCGTCATGTTGTTTTTAAAGCGGTCATTTGACACATTATCGTGAGACTATTGCATGGTACCGCTGTGTTGTGACTACTTAGTTAACACAGCATACCTTTCCCGAGGTGGACTGCGATGTTAAAAGTAGCGTTAAGCTAATTTTGCGATAGTTATCACACGTTCTTGAGAATATCCCCCCTAGTGTATTGTCAGTGTGATGAGTTCTGTTGTTACTTCAGAGATGCCAATAAATACTGCAATATTTCAGTAAACAAAATGTACATTCCTTTAGAGTTCCATTGACAAGCAACCATTTACTGCCATCTATAGTGGTAAAATATCACTGCTCCAGCTCTTCAACTATTTTAAACACCATTATACTCAAAATTGTGACAGAGACAACACCTAATTTAGATTGCAACTTTCAGTATTAACTTTTTCTCATACGTCCCCTTCTGCTTTAAACACGACCAAATTACATAATTGTCCTATGCCTTTTATTTGCAGTTGTAAATGATTGAAAGTCAACATTCTAATCTAAATATGGTAAATGTAACCCTAAACCTACCTCCCACTCTCCCTGGAATTATGTATAGGAATCCCCTGTATCCCATCTAGGTTTGCACTATGCATATATCACTGAAACATCATCTTTGACATGTTATAATCTTACCTTCCCCTTGCCAATCCTCTCCAACCACTATCATTTATCAGTATATTTAGAGACTAGTGAATTCTCCCATCACAAGGGGAATAGCCACCTAAATCAAATATTCCAAACATTATAGCAATATGAAACAAAACACTCCTGACACAAATGACCTTTTCTAAATGTGAGGACATATTAACAGGTCTATTGGAGCAAAAAATTATTTTGATTTCACCCATGTCCAGAAAGGAAATACAGAAAGGAGATAGTCTCCAGGGGTACTAGAAAAAAACAATTGTTGTCTGAATATGAAACTAGAGAGAGCCACATACAGTTTAAAACAAGATAAAATGCTTCAATTTGTTCATATCCTGAAATGTACTAAAAGCGGCTGAGCCCACACAAATGTTCAGCTATACACAACAATGATGTAAAAAGATTATGCTCAACATAGTTATGTTTCCATCCATCCATGGCAGATGCAAAGATGGCGCGCAGTGGGCGCCAAAGGCATGCCAAAGGCAAACCTATCTGCATCTGTCCATGCCCGACTGGGACCTGGGTCAGGGGCCAGGAACCCTGCCCAAAACAAGAGATTGCAGGCCCTTTACACCTCAAACTAGCGACATAGACTTAGCCCCCCTATATCCACTCTGCAATATAGGGTGGCCTTTTGACAGAGGGCCACAGGGAGCCCAGGTATGTAATCACTGCAAGCTTGAGTTAATGCCTCAAGACATCCTCACACCTGATGCCTACTGGCCTAAGGACAAGAATATGACTTGGAAATTGGGCCTAATTGACAGCGAAACACATAACTGAAATGTGTCTGTTGATAGAGGAGGCAGATCTTGATGTATTATTCATCACAGCAAGTTGGAACAAGGATAGCTCTCCCCCAGACATTTGAATGGCCCTTCCCCTGGGATTTCAAATTCATAAACAGGACCGTATAGGAAAGGCTTAAGGAGGACTAGCCATCCTACTAAGAAAGGAATATAAATGAACCATCAGCCCCCTTCCCATTCCGGATTGTGAAAGCTGCCTGTTTTCCATCACCCTCTCTCCTACATAGACATTCTCAAGGATTTTAATTTATTTGCAACACACTTTGGCCAGCCTTCTGGTGAAGAAAGCACATATAACGATCCTAGGAGACCTAAATTTACATCTCAAGGATCAGAATCTCCTGACTGTTAGGATGCTCCTGCAGGATCTAGAGGGGTTACAACGGACTCAATTGGTATAATCCGCCACACACATTAAGGACCGCACATTGGATGTAGTCATCTCCAATGATCCCAAAATTGCTGCAGCCCCCAGTACCAATGCCGTGGTCAGACCATTTCCTCATTCCTTTCTCTCTTAGCTTGAGGGAAACTGGAAGGAAAAATACTCAACGTGCAGGGGTTATCCACTGGTGGAACTGGTTGAAGCTTAATCCAGAGGTTTGGAAGGAATGTATAATGGCATCTGCCCCCGGGATACAAGGAAAGGTCGAAGAAGCAAATTCCTGTAGGGAAAGCTGGGTCATTCGCTCATTGGATAGGGTTGCCCCAAATACGAATCTCAAACTTTAAAATTCAGCTAACAATGCACCTTGGTTCAACGTACAACTGGCATTATTATAGAAAAACTGTAAAAAACAGGAAAAAGAATAGAGGAAAATCAATGACCCCATACTCAAAGCTTCCTATAAGGGAGCCATCAGGCTTTATCATGATAACATTAAAGATGCCCAGGCAAACTTTTTTGAGTTAAAGATTAGTCAAGCACAGAATTCATCTAAGGAACTCTTCAAGGTTGTCAAATCTCTAACCTCTCTAACAGGCAATAACCATTCCCCTCAGGCCTTGAAGGGTAATTGTAATGACTTAGCCTCTTTATTTGACAAAAAAGCCATGGACGTCTTTAGTTCCTTTCAGATTGGGAATGGTACGCACACCTGCCAGGTTGAGAATGGAACTACTATCTGCCAAGGAGGCAATCAGGGGTGAAGCCCCACCCGGCCGGTCATCACCATCTTCGCATCTACCAATATAGATGGGGTGAGATCGTTGATGGAGAAGATCAAATCAGGCTTCGGATTAGACCCCGCCCCATCACACTATTAAAAAAAGACAACCTGGACCCAGCCCAGTTAGGCAACTACTGACCTAGTTCACTACTCCCACTAATTGGCAAAGTAACACAGAAACATGTCAATGGAGCATTAACAGAAGTCCTGGAAACTAATCACTGTTTCCATCCCGCTCAGATGGGCTTTTGGGTGCAACGCAGCACAGAATCAGTGTTGCTGTTTCCATGCTGTGTTTGAATCAAGGGAGCTCAGCCGCTATACTGATCCTCGATCTTAGTGCAGCATTTGACACCGTGGACCACTCAAACTGATGCAAGAGACTCTGGCACAGTGGCATCCGAGACAAAGCACTGGAGTTGCTGTCCTCCTTTCTGGATGACAGAACCTTCCAAGTTATGGAAGCAAACCTCTTTTTCTAACCCTATGCAATTGGCCTGGGGAGTGCCACAGGGCTCCTCACTAAGCCCCACATTGTTCAATGTCTACATGGGGCCACTGGCACACATCATCCAGGAGCTTGGTATCTTTATGACATTGTATGCAGGTGACACTCAATTGGGGGTCGCTCTCGGCCCCAACACTAAGGGTGATGAGGACTCCATTGCACCATGCCTGGAAAGAGTGGTGGAATGGATGACAAACAGCTGCCTGAAGCTAAAGGGGATAAAACTGAGATCATGGTGCTCATAAATAAGGCAGTCCCCAGGCCTATGATCATCTGGCCTATGTCCCTTGGCAATCCATTAATCCCCGACCAGACTATCAAAAATCTTGGCTTCTGGCTTGACAGGAAGCTAACGATGGAAACGGAAGCAAAAAAGCTTGCAGGAATCTGTCCTGGACTGCTTAGAATGCTCCCCGCAACTTAGTAAAGCAGTAATCCATGCATTGGTCACGTCTGGACTATGGTAATTCCCTCTATCTGGGGCATCAAAATACGGCATAAAAAATTAAATTCAGGTGATAAATAGTGCCGCAGTCAGAATGCTGTGTAAAGCCCTCATCCAGGAAGCCGTCGGGAAGCACTTAAAAGCACTACACTGGTTGCCGATTTAGGCAAGAGTCAAATTTAAGGCCCTTTGCCTAACGCATAATTAGAGATCTGGTATGCCTATATGCCCTAAACAGAAGCCTTTGCTCTGGCACCGAACGGTTGATAAAAATAACCAGAATCAAAAGAGCCAGATGGGGCGGCAGATGTTTTACACACCTGGCACCTAAGCTTTGGAATTCTATGCCAAGGGAGTGTAGATTCATGGAAGCACACCTGT
Organism: Lissotriton helveticus; assembly: GCF_964261635.1. NCBI lineage: Eukaryota > Metazoa > Chordata > Amphibia > Caudata > Salamandridae > Lissotriton > Lissotriton helveticus. The sequence goes on from NC_136061.1 coordinate 1,682,725,644, forward strand.
TTTTTGACAAAAGGTCAAGACCAGGCTTGTTACTCAATTCCACAAAACTCCCCTGGCTTCAGTATTGGTTTGCTCCCCCTAGCGCCGGGAAGCCCTTGTGCAGCCATGTGCTCTAGAAATACCCTAAACATAAACACGTTTTATTGTAAAATATTTGGGCCCGACTAAAAAATGGAAATCTAGGTGTAGAGATATTGGTATTGTTGGAAAGTATTATTTTATTAGTAGTGATCAGTAGGGACCTACCACTAGTAATAAGGCAGCATGCACAATAAAAGGTTCAGTGAAGTTCTTAATAAATTATTTCCTTGCTCAAACCTTGATAGCTGGCTATATGCAGGCAGACTTAACTTAGGAGGCAGGTGTGTAAAGCATTTAAAAACATCAATACATTAAATAAGTAAGACGGCAGTGTAGCTGCCCACCATATTACGAGTGTAATCCAGGGTGGGCAGTGCTGCAGCAGTGTCACGGCAGTGCCAATTCCAGGCGGGGCAAAATATGTGCCCCCCCCATATGCACCCCCAGAGGTGGTACAGAACCCTGCTAGGGCCTCCTTAGTTGCCTCTTCACCGCGATTTGTGACAGGATCACCGCCAAGAAATGGGTGTTGGAAAGCAAACTATTAATACACTCAGTGGTGCTTGCATCGGCACCGCCAGCATATTAGGGCCGGTTGGAGACCACCGGCACAGTGAGATTCTTGATCCTGGTGGAGCCAGCTTTCTTGTGGCAGTCTGAATACCACACTCAGAATATCGCGGGCGGGACCCTGCAGTGGTGGCAGGGGTTGGACTGCCACCCCGAATACGGAGGTCCTGACATTTTTTGTAGATGAGCACAGGGTATTAAGTATTCTGCCTCTCACACCTTTAATGGAGCAGACAAGGTAACCACATTTAGAAGTTGGCAAACTCTGTACGTGCTTTGTGGGTAAGGTTAGGCACTGTGGGAAAGCTCAAGAAAATGTTAGTCAGAGTCATGTGATAGATAAGGTTTTCAGGATAAAGGTGGCAAAGGCTCTGAATGTGGGTACAGGACCCAGTTGGGGTGTCCCCCCACCCCTTCCTCAATGAGGACATTCTCTTCTCCATTCACCTAGACATGCTATATGTCCTACCTGTTTCAAGGAAATTCTAAACCAAAAACAATCTCAAATAACACCTACCCCTCTCACACACCATCCCTGTGGAAATAGAGACTCACCATTATTCCCATAAACATTTCACCAACACCCTTATTGGATCCCCCTCACAGAAGAAATCAACTTTATTATGTAACACACAATTCTATCTTTGTTTGTGCCCCTTGCAAATGAACCGTTAATTGCACTATGATCCACTGGGGGTTATTTTGTTACAAATGATTTATGGATACAGTTCAAAGACATGAAGGCTGGGAAAGATGTTTGAGGCAATAATAACACAACTAACTGCAAATGTCGAGGGTCCTGTAAGAAAACTGACTAAATAAGGCATCAGACAGTGACATAGGACTCCAGCAAGGAAAGCACTGCTTCATACTGGCATTGACTTTGAGTAGCGACTAAAAAACAGGGAAGCATTAAAGTGGAGCTGCGGGTCTTGGCCTGCTGCAGAATGGACTTCAAGCCCTAGACCTCCTAGTCAATGTGAGGCAGAGCGGAGCTGGAGCTTTAAATTCTATTCAGTTTTAGGTGGTGCGGAATGAATCAAGTTGGACCTGCTGTCCTGGCCTGCTATGGTGACTGATTTTAAGCCCCAGGCTTCCTTTGCACTCGAAGGTGGAGCAGGAACTTTAAATTCGATGCGGTTTCCCGCAGGGCAGGAACCATGCCGGTGGAACCCGAGCACATGCCCGGTCCAAGACGGACCAAAGAAGGCCTGTCCAAGCCTGGACTAGGATGGGATGGGGCATTGTTCTTGTCTCTGACATCTGTGCTCCATCAGGCATTATGGGTAATCAGAAAGCAACCTCATTGCATGCTGTAGACGATTGCCCATATTCCAATACCACTATTCTTTCGTACCTCAATTCGGCTGTGGGTGTTATCACAGAAGAAATTACCATGGTAGAGAAGCAACTGGATTTGGTTCAGAGTGAAAAGTTTATGATGTAGCTTATATGGCTTATACTACAAAAGAGGTACCTCCATCTAAGGAAACCTCGGTCACTGCAGGGACTCCGACTTCTAGTATGCTCAAAACTAAGGCAAAGGTACCTCAGAATTTTTGAGACTGTGGGTCAAATCTTGTCCAACCTCTGTCTCTACATTTTATTTTGGATGGTTAGAGGAACAGAAATAAAGAGAATACTATGAAGCAGCCCCTACTAAGAAAGTCTCTGCATGGTGGCCTTGTTCACCAGTGAAAGAGGGCCCTATTAGAGTAGACGTACTGGCACAACACTCCTTTGACTCCTGCAATCAGCGCCTAAATAGGATTAAGGCTATAATCTCAAAATTGGGGGGGGGGGTCATTGATTGGAGTGGTTAAATACAAATCTTTCTCTTTGTGTGCAACTATCACTAGGAAAGATCCTGTGAAATGACATCAGTCATTGACTCCAAGCACTAACTTACAAGTACAAATGCTGTCTATTAGGAGTCTGTAGGCTGTCAAAGAGCATGTTTGCACTTCAAGGATTACAGTTAATGAGGGGCAGGGTAAGGTGCAATAGGATTCTCATAGGATAGTTCTCAGGGAAATTTGTAAGAAGAATCTAGTTCAGATGAGCCTTGAAGGGAGGAAGTCATACACATCATTGAGCCAATATATTGAGGGCGCAGTTGGGGGTACAGTTAGGCCTTCAATTGATGCTATAACCTTGGATTTACCTCCAGTAGCAGGTCCTTTTGTTTAGGTGCTGGCCAATCTGTAACCACTTGGTAATGGACAGCGCAAACATTTTATGCAGCTGAAGAACAAAGTTAAACACTGGTTGCAGCAACGTAAGATTAGGGGCCTGTCCCACTATGATCAGATAAATGTGGTCAGAAGGGTCCTATGGTTGGGAAGGGATGACAAAGTCTTTCAGGGGGATTGTGTAGTGGTGAATTCTAATAATGCCTGTGTAGTGGATAATATTTTTAAAGGACTTAACCCACCATACTAACACGATCTCAGGCATTCTGGCACTACAGTTTTTCTATAGGCCATTAGCAAACCAGATGGATAGATTTACATATAGGGAGCACCAAGTGATTAGCGCTTTTTAGAGAGAATTAGTTCCTATTTCTATTGATAATAGATTTGAGGCTTTAAGTGACTTGGACACCCAAGATTGCCTGAATTTGATAGGTACTATTACCCTGCCTGACCCGCCAGCCTCACTATTGCATTTGGATGATGCACATTTATTTTGGGTTATTAGTTGGAATATTGTTGGACTAGGGAATAAGAAAGAGGACAGTCAGTGGTGTAGATTAGTTAAAGAATTCCATGTAGTTTGTCTACAGGAAGCCTGGGAAGTGGAATGCCATTTTTGCGCTGAATGGCTACAGTTCTGATTATATTCCAGCGACCCAGAGTTGCATGGGAGGGCAAAAGGCAGTTTGTTAATTTTGTTTGCTCTGAGACGTAATTGGCATATTGGGTCTGTGGACACTGGTTCCCAGAATTTACCCACTGTCATTCTCAGTTTAATATCCATGGACAATTTAGTTATTTAGAATTTGTTCAATTATGATTTAATCTCAAAAGTTTTTTAGATTACTTTTATGACAATGGAGTTGGTTCTGTTCACATAATGCTGATGGGAGATTTCAGCTTACACCTTTGTTAAATTTGCATGGTTTTAACTTCTTCTAAACATGTTGAAGTAATTAAAGGCACTGTGCACTCAAAGAAGGGTGATATATTGAATTAATCATTACCTAAGTTTAATTTGGAGATTTTAACCTTACCTGAGTCAGCCAGTGTGATGGACGAGAGCAAGAGTATACTAACTTCCACAGGGAAAGGTCATGGAACGGTTATAGATTGTTTAGCTGTTTTCTCAGGCCTACTCTATCCACATCAGGAATTCAAGGTGCACAAGGATGTCCATAGTGACAATAACCCTCTTTAAGCCAACTTCGAGGGACGTTTTGTGCCTAATATTAAGATTTTCAAGTACGATGCCCTGCTCTCTTTAAAGGATCAAGAGCATTGATTAATGTGGGCCATAAGTAAGACAGACAGCACTTGCAGGAGTAGGGACGTAATTGAGAGGAAACAAGGCAGGTACAGGAAGAAACATGAAGAGTGAAGGATGTAGTAGCAACTTGCATGGTAAACATCACACAGGGGAAAGAAACAAATGCGATCAAATAGAGGCATAGATGGATAGAAGTCATTCTATAAAAAATATAGAATGATTCTAATACATACACAATGAGATAAATGTGCTAGAATATTGAGTTGGAATGTTAACAGGCTTGGAGATAAAATCAAATGCAGTATAGTCCTCCAATATATTAAGAAACAGGCCCCTGATATTGTCCTTCTCCAGGAAACGCACTTGATAGGAAACTCATATAAAGTGATGCGCAGATGGGGATACAAACAGATGGCACATGCAGGGTTCACAACTAGTAGTAGTACAAAGCTTTATTTCGATAAAATAATATCTTAAAAGCACATGACAGTTAAAATACAATTCATATTATTAAATACACTCGATAAATAATTAAAAACCAGTTTAAAACAGTATTAAACAATTTGCAGCTTTGAATTTTTAAAAAAGACAAGAAGCCAAGAATTGCCTGCAAGTGGGTTCGTCACATAGCTTTACATCTGATCACCCACGCCCAACTGAGGAATTTGGCTACCCCACACGCCAATACTGTGTTAGGATCAGATTGCAATATTCTTAAAGCTGGGGCATAACATCTAGTCTCAAGACGGAGACAAACAGGTTTTAACCATTTTGATCTGGGCTTGTTGTAGGCCCTGCAGACAAAGAAAACATGTGGAATAGTTTCCAATTCAGTGCTGGCGGCAGGCGTCTGGTAAGGGGGTTTCCATTTGGAGGTGCGTTCACGGACTGGTAGGGTTCCTATTCTGAACTGTACATACAATGCCCTATCTTTCATTTTTTTTATAAAATCCATGTAGGGTTCAAGAAAGGGAACAGTTTTGTGCAGTCGAAACTCGTCGGTGAGCCTGCCCCAGTTATCCGCTCTAGATTCCTGGGCCTCGACCCACCGCCAGTATGCCCGCTTGACTTCTATTTTGGACAATGAAGCACCGGATTCCCATGGCGCCCAAAGGCCAATGGCCAACAGGAGTTCCTTTATTTTGAAAAGCCAAGCTATTTTGTGTGACCCCTGCAAGCTCATGATTTCTTTGAGGCCGTCTGCGTAGCACTCTAACTCAGGTGTACGCCACAGGCGAGCCCAATAAAGAAGCGGACGCAGAATTTTAAGGTCTTTGATAGATCTGCGTCCAAGATCGTATTGAATGGGCTTACAAGGGGAACTCCTGGGGATGGACAGCAGCTCTTTAAAAAATTGGTTTTCAGCCATTACTAGCAAGTCAACATTACTAAAGCCCCAGAGCTCTGCCCCGTACAGTGCACTGCCTACTGCTTTTGCTGAATATATCTCTATGGCAGGGGCTATAGGTCTAGAAACTGAAGATCTATGCTCCCTGCTTATGGCGCCCATGACCCGTTTATGGTTTAGGGCCATTTTTTCGATGTGGGGTTTCCATTTGAGTTGGTCAGATATCCTAATCCCAAGATAATCGAACGTTTTAACCCGCTCTAGTGGCACATCGTTGAGGGTAAGCGTGCGATTAGCTTTTCTACTTGGATTAAAATAAAGGAGCTTTGTTTTGGAAGTATTGATGACTAAGCCCCTTAATTTACAGAAATCACAGAATCGATCAAGCAATTTTTGGAGCCCCATGGGCGTTTTGGAGACTAATAACGTGTCGTCAGCGAAAACATGGCGGGGACCTTCACACCAGCCAGACTAGGGGCGTCGGCATCGATGTCAGTTAAAAAAGAGATCACACCATTAACAAATAGGGAAAAGAGGGTCGGCGCCAGGACACATCCTTGGCGGACACCTCTGTTCACCGGAAATTTTTCTGTTAACTGCTCCTTCGAGCCCCACCGGATGCGTGCATAGGTTCCATCGTGCATGCGGGCCAGCAGGTGCAGGATGGGCGGAGGGAACCCCATCTCGTGGAGTACCGCCCACAGCCGCCCTCGGGGGACCAGATCGAACGCGGTCTTCAAATCGATGAAGGCCAGGTACAGACTGCCCTTGCCAATCAAGACTGTCTTCCAATGCAGTAGTAACAGTCTGAAAGCCTGGTCAACAGTACTTGTACAAGCCCTGAACCCTGCCTGGAAAGGGGAGATAATGTTAATCTCCTCTGCCCAGGATAGGATCCTTTCAAGGAGGACCCTGCCAACCACCTTCTGGCCAGCGTCAATCAGGCTGATCGGACGATAGTTGGCAGGGTCACCCCTTGGCCCCTTCTTGTATATAGGGATCACTTCAGCTCCCTTCCAGGAGTTTGGGACTGGGGACCCTAGAAGGAGGGCGTTGGTGAAAAAGGAGAAGAATTTGGACCATTGCTTAGGGTTTGCACGGAGCAAATCGGCAGGGATACCATCCTGGCCCGGTGCCTTGCCTTGGACGATTTTACTGATTGCAGATTCTACCTCCCTCTGCCCTATTCGGTCCATGAATGGTGGTATATCGTGGTGGAGTGGTGAGTATTCGGCTGTTGCTTCGGAGTTCTCGGGGGCCCCTGGCCCTGCATACAGTTTCCTGAAGTGGTCGTACCATTCCCCATTCCGTGATGTGGTTGGTTAATTGGTCAATTCCTTCATCATTATTATTTCTAACTAGAGCCCAGAATCGTTCCCCATTCCTATTCTGGCTGGCCAATTTTAACTCCTCCCAGTGGAAATCATCCCAAGCCTTCTTTGCCGCTAATAGTGCGCGCCTATACACGGCACGAGCTAGGCGAACCTCAGTTGGATCTCGGGTTTTGATGGCACAGATTAAATTAGACTTGGCCTCCCTACAGTCGGGGGTATACCACCTGGCAGCAGGCTTCCTTCGCTTCTGCCGTCTAGTCCCACCTCCGTCATGGAAGAGGGCGGCCATCCTATCTATTGTCTCCTCATATGCCATATTGACCTGGGCGGAGCCAGGATCATCGGCACAGAGTATAGAAAGCTTCTCCGTCTGATCTATGACAATTTCCCCCAGGGCATTGGTCTTTTGCTCGTTGATGGCAAATTTATTCCATTTGATGGACCTTTTGCAGTTCGAGGGTACTATTTCTCTTGTCGCCATTGTAAGTCTATTACTAGACAGGGGGTTTCCCACATTTATCAGACTGCACAAGCTAAGAGATAGGGGGTTGTGGTCACTGTGAATAGACGGGATAACCACCATATCCGACACATATTTCCACAATCTCCTATCTACCATAATGTAGTCAATTCTACTGGGGCAACTAACTCTATTGTAGGTACACGCTCCGGAAAAGTCAGACGGAGTACGTCCGTTCACTGCTACCAAAGCGTGTTCCAGCACCATGGCATTTATTTGGATAGTGGTGGCTGTCCACTTTTTGACGGGCGCAATCGTCAGTTGTGGAATTCACAACTAGCTTGAGGGGGGTGGATAGTATGCTGAAAAACACATTCCCCCTTAGTGTGAATTCCACTTGGACTGACGACAAGGGCCGCTACATAGGTATCAAAGGTTCTAGGGAGGGGCATACTAGAACACTTCTGTTTATTTATGTGTGCTATGACATTCCAGGACTTGAGCACTATTCTCCTTTCACTGCCGGATGGTCTCTTGTTATTGGGGGGCGATTTCAATTCAGTGGTCTCGGGTAAACTGGACTGCCATCCCCCACATGAAATGGGGCAATCCTCTAGATGACTGCCAGACTTCCTTGAAGCCCTGGGGCTGGCGGATGGCTCGTGTACGTACAACCCTGACAAAATATACTCTGGGGCTGTGGTGGGCCTCTTTGGGGCCCACCACAGCCTTTCCTGAGTAGACTATATTTGTATCCCCAGCCTGCAAATATCATATATTCATGAAATGAGACACCTAGTTAGGGGCATTTCTGATCACTCACCGGTAAGGGATATATACTCCTTGATCAGGTAAAAGTGGGAAGAATTGTCCCAATCAATCACTGGTACCTCTGGCACAATCTGTAGGGATCTCATCAAAACGATGGATAACTATTTTTGTGAAAACGAGGGCACAGTGGACTCATCCTAAACACTCAGGGAAGCCTTAAAGTCAGTAATCACGGAGGAGGTTTTATCCCTCATATCTGGACAGGAGAAGGAACAACAATAGGAGATATCTGACGTAGAGGACAAGATCTATTGCCTAGAAAGGGAAATGGAAATAGTGACCACACCATAATCGCTCCACTTGCTACATCTTAAACAGATAAATATAGGGCACTGGTGACGGAAAAGGCTAAAACCCTGGGGAGAGAGAAACTCTGTAAATTTTACTACCTGGGAGATAAGGCGGGGAAATGAATAGCCTGGCTTGATAAAAATCAGTGGGTGAGCAGGCTGGTCCCGGTTTTCCAGGATGCTGATAACACGCACATTAATGAACCACAAGAAATTGCAAATCGCTGTGCTAGACGCTTCGCTGAGGTATACACCACTGTGGCACCTTACACTGAAGAAGACTCCTCCGAACTTTTGTGAGACATAGCGCTTCCCACTCTCTCCTTGACAGATCAACAACTATGTGACAGCACCTTGAGGACAGACAAACTAGAGCAGGCGATTAGATCATTGAACTCAGGGAAAGCCCTTGGTCCCAACGGCATTCCTATTGAATTATATAAACTTAGGCCTGACAAATTAGCCACCTACTAAAAGCCATGTTTGACGAAAGCAAAGAAAGGGGAGAGCTACTAATGGACCAACGAGTGGCCACCATTGTCATTATTCATAAAGAAAGCAAACCCAAAACAGACTGTGCTTCATATAGACCGATCTCACTCCTTAGCGCTGAGCGAAAGATTCTCGCTAAGGTTCTGGCCAATCAGTAAGTTAAAATCATATCAAGCCTTGTACACCCAGATCAATCCTTGTACACCAGAACACGGCGCTGAATCTGCGCAGAGTTCATGGTGTTTTAGGTAGAGCGGCCGCGGTACTGGAACCAGCCATACTTGTGTCCTTGGATGCAACCCTGGCGTTCGATACTATTGAATGGCCTTATTTCCCAGCTGTGCTAGAAAAAATGGGGTTTGGTCCGGGATTTATTCAATGGATACGGCTCTTGTATACGATGCCCTTGGCACAAGTTGTGGTTAATAACAAAAAGTCAGACACATTTACCCTTAGTCGGGGAACCTGTCAGGGATGCCCGCGTTCCCCCCTCCTGTTTGTCCTAACTCTGGAACGATTGGCGGCATGGATCCAGAGGGATCCGGTTCTACGAGGTCTGCGTTGGTTTCCCGAATGGGAGAACCGCATTTCACTCTATGCGGATTACATACTGCTCTATTTGGCCTCCCCTAGGAAATCTCTGGTTTCAGTTCTAGACATATTGGCAATATTCAGCAGATATTCTGGATTCACAATCAACTGGACCAAGTCTCACCTGTATGTCCTCCAGGGTGACCCACATACCCCACCACGAGACTGCCCAATCCAGATAAGTGCCACGGGATCCAAGTACTTAGGAATAGTTCTCTCCTTGGGTCAGATGCTCCGGCACGATAGAAAACTGCTTCCCCCGCTACTGAGGTTGAAACGAGATATAGCCAGTTGGAAATAGCTTCCCCTATCCCTCCTGGGCAAGGCTACCCTTTTTAAAATGATGTCCCTACCCCGTTTTCTATATGCCCTGCCAAACTCACTCGATCCAGTCCCTATGACATATTTTAAGGAAATTGAAAGCCTCCAGAGAGACTTATTGTGGAATGGAATGCCACGCATAGCCCTTGGTAAACTCACATTAAATTGGTATGATGGAGGCATTAGCCTCCCAGATATAAAGAAATACTTCTCGACTGCGCACCTGGCATCCATTAACCACAGCACTTACGGTAACCCTGACGACCCTAGACACCGTATGGATAGGTGGTTCCTTCCGGGAGGAAATTACAATAAATCGCTCTACTCGAAACCTGGCCGGTTTCACTTAACGGGTCCGACTGGTCATTCAGTAAGTGTGTGGCATGCGGAAAACAGATCCCTCGGGTGGGGGAATGGACTGACTTTAACTACTCCCCCAGTGGGACTTTGAATGACTGGGGAATCTGTGGAATTCGAAGGGGTTTGATGAATGGGACCTGATTGGTATCTCACAGATTAAAGACATATGGGAGAAGGGAGGAGTGAAAACATTTACTGCCCTCCAACGCCAACACGAGCTAGCTGACAATAAACATTTTCACTATACACAAGTTCGCCATGCGCTACACTCACTCCTCCCGAAGGGTTCCTCCCCTCCGGATTCCTCCCCGCTGGAGGATAGGGTACTGGACGGTTTTTCGCCCAGAAGCACATAGATGTCTCCTGAACATATGGGAACCTACTGATTTGATTACCAAAAAAGGGGATTATTGAAGTGAGAACAAGGCCCGCCACATTCGCTCACGAGTACCCGATTCAATTCTTAAGTGAACTGTCTTGTTGAAGCGAGACGAAGCCCCGCAACAAGCGTCCATGATCTCCAGATTCAAGTACTGACCAGGAGCGGTTACAAACATGCAGCTGTAGCCAGATGTTGGGCATACAGGTTACTGCCCGCCCTGATCGATTATGAGGGTATTTTTAATCCATTTATCACGTGCACTTTACAACTTTTAATTCTGGTCCTGACGAAGCGCCAACGACCCTTAAGGCGACGCAGGCGCGAAACATGTTGACCTATGTCTCTATACCCAGGCATAGTATGCCACTGGGGTTAGATTTTATTTAGCAGTTAAGTCTGCTCAGGGTACATGACTAGAACAATTGCTGCATTGTTACCCATTATAAATTTCACTTCACACTAGCACGCATTTTATTGCCCTATTGACCCACCACACACAACCCTCCCCGCACACCCGCATGCACCATCCGGCAGTCCTACAAAAGATCTCCGATAAAGAGACCCTTCGGGGGAACCCGTAGGGGATTGCAGCGCCGGCCCTACGAGGAGCAACTGCCCGATGATGAAGCATGACACCTTTCGAGGTGTGTGAGGGCAACAGAGGACACAAAATGTTTTCCCTGTTTTCTGTGGGTCCCCTTACCTAGGGATTCTGTTTCTTCTCCCCTTTTCTTTCCTTTTTTTCATATATGGGTGACATTAGCACCCTTATGCAATGGTGACTTTTTGCACCCTGCATTAGGAACAGTGTCCCCTTTTTTGGTAATCAGTTTAAAATAGGAGCATGGACACTGGACCTTATAATAGCTCCTTGGTCCCCCACCTCTCCCTTTTGTATAGTAACCTACTGATTTGAGCGCAAACCAAACTCAATGGGCCACTCTGGGGTTTATGTTAGCCAAAATAAACATTGCTCAGGCCTAGGGAGCGGTGTCACCGCCCACATTAGGGGCATGAGAGACAAATCGTGATTTGTGCATGTACAGGGAAAATACATTGTATGTGAACCGAGGTTGCCCTAAAAAGTGGTCCCGAATATGGAACCCATGGAACTCCTATCGAGCAGACATATGCCTTCCCCCAAGTAGTATTGATCTAGATGACCTGCTCACTCCATGATTTGTCCTTACTGTGTACAACTGTGAATGATGATTGTTCTATCCCGTCATGCCCATAATGTTGTTGATTTCTTTGTATGACTTGCTATATGTCGATAACTGCTAATAAAAAATATTTATAAAAAATAACATAGAACAGAGGCTATGCTCTAGTAGAGGGATAAACACAAGAAGAGGAAAGATAGCTATCAAATAAGAAGGAAGCAAATGACATTGCCAAGAAAGGCGCCTTTTGAGAAGCAGATGTCTGATCCAAATTCCACAGTAAGTAAGGTAAAGATGAGACCTAAAATTATGTTGGATTCCAAAAGTTACCCTTGTTTATGTCTGAAAACATCTCTACAAGCAAAAGTAAATAGTCCACAATAGAAATAACACATTACATATAGGCTATTAATCTCATGTTAAGTAATGGAGAATCTACAATTTCCTAGAAATACTATCAACATGCAGGAGCTGAGCAGAGTTTAGATTTAATGTTGGAGATAAATGTGTAGGATTACCCTGGTGATAAGTTGAGTTGCCCACGGTGCAGTGTTTTCACATACACCGGTTGTAGAATAAGGCTGTGGATTCTAAGGGGGGTATTTACAAAGGTAAAGTCACAAGTGAGTAAATATACACATGAAAATTGACTGTTACACGTTGTATTAAATGTACTGAAGATGAAGATCTCAGGGTCGAGATTTACTTATAGTAACGTATAGTTAAAATATAAAAATATTTTTTAAACTTTATAATAAATTAGTAAACACATTTTATGTTAAATATTGTAAATTAATGTTATATATTTCGCATATAGAACATAATTTTAAAATGCTACAGCACTGTTTACTTAGTTTTTAAATAAATCCTAAAACAATGTTTTTAGACCTGGCATCCTTGGCGTGGTTTCCCCCTATCTTTTTGCCTCTACCTCCTGTATTTTTGATGGTGTGCTGGATTTTGTTTTTGCTGGTTTAGATGCTTTGGGCACTTTTGCCACTGCTGATCAGTGTCAAAGTGCAAGTGCTCCCTGTGTAAATTGTTATTATGATTGGTTATCCATGAATGGCATATTCGTGTCACCCAGAAGTCCCTAGTAAAGTGCACTGAGTGTTCCAGGGCTGGTGATAACAAATGCTACTAGTGGGCCTGCAGCACTGATTGTGCCACCCACATGAGTAGCACTAAAATGATGTATCAGGCCTGCCACCGCAGTGCCTGTGTGCAGTCTGTGAACTGCCTTGTCCTCCTGGTCAGTGTCCCCACTAACCCTTCCCTTTCTGTACACATTGGTCACCTCTATGGAAGGCCCAAGGTACCCCCTTGGACAGTGTGCAGTGTATGTGAAAGGTAGAGCATGAACTAGTGCAGGTGACATACTCTGGTAGTGAATTACAGCCATTTTCGTTTTTCACTATTATAAGGCTATCTTGCCCCATAGGCTATCATGGGGAATGCTGGCTACATTGGCTACACGCATATCTTCCCATAGGAACAAGATGGGACATATAAGTTTGGTATCCCTGAACTCAGAATTTAATAACACATCTTTTAGGAAAGGTTGTTTTTAAATCCTGTGTTTGAGAACAGCACTTTTAGAAAGTTGCTGTTCTCTTCTCTGACCTTTCTGTGTGCCTTGGCCTGTTTGTGAATTGACTGTCTGGTTTGTGAGTGAAAGGGGCTGGGTGGCTCCCAGAGTCTGAGTGGGCCATCACTGGGCTGAATAGCTCCATCTGCATCTAGAGTGGTGGGAGGGGGTAGCACCTGGGCCTGAATAGGGCTGTACCTGCCTTCCACAATGCTGGCTCCACCTCCTGCTGGGCGGCTGATGACCCTGCCCCACTCTCTGAAAGGAAAGGAGAGGCCAGGAAAACAAAGTGCTCAAGGAACACTCAGAACTGGTTCAGACCGGGCTCAGAGCCCTCCAGCACAAAGGGATCAAAGACTTTTAGGGGTATAAGTACAGGACCCCTGTCTACAGAAAATTAGATCATCCTGGAATCAAGAAGGAACCTCTGCCAAGGTGAAAGCTGAAATAGAAGAAGGAAGACTGTCCTGCTGTTGCTCTGCTGGACTGACCTGCTGTTGCTTTGCACCAAGGAGAGGGGAGGGACTTTGCTTTTGGTGCTGTGTCCCCTTGCTTGAAAGAATCTCCAAGGGCCTGAGAAGAGCTGGCTCCCTGTTAAGAAGTCTCAGGAACAAAAGGACTTCACACCCAGCTTCCCTGAACTCTTCTGAGAGAGTTATGTCCTTCCTAGAGTGCATGGGCCAGTTGTGGTGCCTCTGGAAGTTGTACCTGTGTTGGGAAGCTGGAAACGAAGCTTTTAAAGACTTTCTGCAAGTTTTGTCGCATCGCTCGCTTGCGGAGCGCATCCCCGAAAGTGCAAGGAAATTCCCCCTGCTACGAAGGCCGAGATCGTCGCAGTGCCTGTTGCCGCTGCCAGAGTCGTTGCATCCTTCGTTTGCGGGACGCACCAGACCGGTTGGGGAAGATTACTATTGCTGCAAGTGTCCTCGCTGGGTGAGATCGTCGCACCTCTTGCTTGCGGACCGCATCAGGTCGTTTGAGTGTCGTCGCAGAGCAATCGCATCGAGAAGCTGCAAGAGGAAGATCACCGCTGGTCTGCGCATCGTTGCCCCGGAGATCGTCGCAACTCCGAAGATCATCGCATCGTGCCTTTGCAAGCTTCTTCACTACGGAACCTCCACACCAGAATCCTTACAAGGTATCGCATTCCTACCCATACTGACCAGACTCACCGCACCACGCCCACTACATCCATCGGGGGTGTCGCATAGCCTCCCCAGGGTCTCAGGAGTGACGCATCGCTTGTTTTCCACCGCACCAGTTTCTGTTTTGGAAATTTGTCGCATTTAAAGGTACTGTTGGCTAAACGTGGCGCAACTGTGAACTTTTCACACAACTGTGGATTATTTTATCGCAACTTTAAGAACTCTTTTGAAACCATATTCTTGAACTGTGTATGTTGGATTTTTGTCGTTTTGGTCTTGTGTAGTTTAGATTAAATACCTTTATTTTTCTAAACTGTTGTGGAGTCAGTTTGTGGTGTTTTCACTGTGTTACTGTGAGATTTGGTACAAATATTCTACACATTGCCTTTGATAAGCCTTGACTACTCGTGCCAAGCTACCAAGGGGGTGAGCAGGGGTAATCACAGGGAGTTTCCTCCTTTCCCTGACTAGAAGCAAGGGTCCCTATTTGGACAGTGGTACCTACCTCTGCCAACTAGAGACCCCCAGTTCTACCATTGGTGGCAGGGAAGGGATTTGAACTTGTATTTGTACTCGACCCACAGTGATTGGTGTACATCACTAGTGAGTGCAGACCACTACGCCACCGCATACTATGGTTACGTTTTTTTTTGTTGGTTCTATTTTTGATTAACTCTTCAAAGCATCATGTCTGTGAATGGAAAGACACCCAGTGTGGAAGAGGCAGAATTGGAATTTTGCATTGATGAGATTTGTATTCCTATGTATACCACCAGCCCGTGTGTTGGTGGTACCTGGACCCTTCAGGAACTTCCTAATGGGTCTGGCTCATGACATGCCTCTCGCAGGACATCTGGGGCAAGACAAGACCTTCCAAAGGCTTATCACCCACTTCTACTGGCCCCAGATGAAGAAGCACGTCGGTACCTTTTGTAGAACTTGCCAAACATGTCAGGCCAGTGGCAAGGGCGGAGGGAAGTGCAAGGCACCCCTCCAACCCTTTCCTGTGGGGAGCACCCCTTTAGAGCGGGTGGGCATCGACATCGTGGGACCCCTGGACCCCAAGACAGCCTTAGGCAACAGGTTTATCCTGGTCTTGGTGGACCATGCCACCCGGTACCCGGAAGCAGTCCCTCTCAGGACAATCACAGCACCCGTGGTGGACCATGCATTGATGGGGATCTTTTTCCAAGTGGGGTTCCCCAGAGAGGTGGTGTCCGACCGGGGTATCAACTTCATCTCTAGGTACAGGAAGTCTCTGTGGGAGGAGTGTGTGGTAACTTATAATTTCACCACTCCTTACCACCCTCAAGGAAATGGGTTGGTTGAAAGGTTCAACCGCATCCTCAAAGGTATGATTATGGGCCTGGCAGAGCCCATGAGACGGAAGTGTGACTTTATTTTACTATGCCTGTTGTTTGCCTACAGGGAGGTGCCTCAAAAGTCCTTCGGGTTCAGTCCCTTTAAACTCCTGTATGACACACCCTGTTAGAGGACCTCTCACACTGGTGAAGGAGGGTTGGGAGAAATCCCGTAGGAAGACACCCCAGGTTGTGTTCAGCTACGTGCTGGCCTTCCGCAACCAGACACAACGCTTCAGGAAGCTCACACAGGAGAACCTAGAAGCTAGCCAGGAGGAAATGAAAAGATTGTACGACCAGAATTCCACTCTGGTCAAATTCCTACCTGGGCAGAAAGTGTGGGTGATGGCGCCAGTGGAGCCTTGTGCGCTCCAAGACAAGTGGACTGGGCCATATGAGGTGGTGGAGCGCCAGAGTGAAGTAACCTACCTGGTTAACTTGAAGACTCCCAGGCAGCCCCTGAGAGTCTTGCATGTGAACCGCCTCAAACCCCACATTGAGAGGTCTGAAGTGACAATGCTCATGGCTACAGATGCTGGAAAGGAAGAGGACAGTGATCCTCTCCCTGCCATCCTGGCAGACAAGGAGCAAGACGGGTCAGTGGATGGTGTGGTCCTCTCGCCCACCCTGACCCCAGAACAGCAGAGGGACTGGCGCCAGGTGTTGGGTCAGTTTTCCTCCCTGTTCTCCCTGACCCCAGATGTCACCAATTGGTGCGTGCATGATGTGGACACTGGAAATAGTCTGCCTGTGAAACAGAAATTTTATAGAGTAGCTGACAAGGTCAGGGCCAGCATCAAGGATGAGGTTTCCAAGATGTTGGCGCTAGGGGTGATTGAGCCCTCCAGCAGCCCCTGGGCTAGCCCAGTGGTCTTAGTACCAAAAGCTGCTGCGCCCGGTGCCACTCCAGAACTCCCGTTTTGTGTTGACTACCATGGGCTCAATGCAGTCACGGAGACTGATGTACACACCATTCCCAGAGCTGATGAGCTCGTGGATCGGTTGGGAGCTGCCCAGTACCTCAGTACGTTTGATTTAACTTCTGGGTACTGGCAGATTGCCTTAACAGAGGGGGCTAAAGAAAGGTCTCTATTCTCAACGCCAGAGGGGGACTTCCAGTTCAGAGTCATGCCCTTTGGGTTGAAGAATGCCCCTGCCACATTCCAGAGACTGGTTAACCAGGTATTGACCGGGCTGGAGGAATTCAGCGCCGCATACCTGGATGACATTGCTGTGTTCAGCTCCACGTGGAAAGAACACTTGCAACTCCTCTGTGAGTGTTGAAGGCTCTGCAGAGGGCAGGCCTCACTATCAAGGCCAGCAAGTGCCAGATAGGGCAGAGATATGTGGTGTACTTGGGACACCAGGTAGGGAGCGGCCAGGTGGCGCCCCTACAGGCGAAGATTGATACCATTCTGGCTTGGGAGCCCCCCAACACCCAGACAGAGGTGAGGGCCTTTTTAGGTCCCATCGGGTATTACAGACGGTTTGTCAAGGTATATGGCACCATCGTTGCCCCCTTGACCGAAATATATTATGATGCAGTTTAAATAAAAAATGTATTTCCATCTTAAGTAAAAAAATATAATGCATCAATGATTATTAAAAGTGATGTAACGATTATTCTTAATTAATAACTTCAAAAAATCACTTAGAATAAAACAACATGTTTTTTTCTGTTTTTATATTAAAATATATTCATTTATAACTCACCTATTTTAAATAATTTCATTACATTTAACATTAATTTTATTTTAAGTCCCTAATTTCGATATTTTCCATGTAAGGACTATGAAGTATCGGTAGTTTACATGTTTGGTGTTGGACTCAATACTTTTTCTTTTTTGACAATGGTAACTTACACTCATAAAGTAGGCTCCACCCCCTTTTTCACAAGGTGGAGACCCTTCAGAAGATTCGGACTGGCCTATAATTCAGTCAGACAGTGTCCAATAGGCTGGTCTGAATAATTAGTGTGTAGGCTGTTATTTATAGAAGTTTTACTGTTCATTTTCCAATATTACCACACACAGTGCTTGCAGCAAACACACATACCTGAAGTCTCACATCCCTTGCAAATCACCCATGCAATGTGTTTTGTAAAAGTTCAAAATCTGAATGATTTGCAAATGTGGGCCACATTTTTAGCTAGCTGGTTTTCTAATAGGGACAAATATATGGTGGTCCCCAGGCCTATTTTTTGTCTGACCTTGCTTGTAAGTCTACAGTTTTGAGTAACTTTACACTCAAAAAATTTTAAATAGCCGGAAGTAGTGAAATTACTCATAAGTTTATTAATAAATTACACCATTCCTCCCAGGTGTAAATTACCTTTATGAATAGCCCAATAAGATTTTAGGAATGGCTTTTACACGTTTTCACATGTAAATTTGACATTTACAGTTACACTATTATATCATGTTTTATCCCCTTTTTTCTTAAACAAATTGTATTTGTCTAGCTTCACATATATTGCAGGGCTCTGCACTCCAGAGACCTTTGCACACATCAAACATACATTAATAATGACTTTGACTTGTACAGATATTAGCGAACCACAATATATGAAATCCCCCCAACTCCCCCCCAGATTGCGCCCATGCCACATAAACCTGTACATCACGTAACATCACACCCGGGGATCCTAATCCCTCTGAGCCATCCCACCCCCGCCACCATCACCCAAGAAAGTGCATGTGAATTAGTCCGGCAAGCGTGCCTCTATGTCCTGTGGCGGGTCCAATTTTAGACCCCGGTAGTCTGCCCACCACTTCCATAACTTGAAGTGTTTGGGCAGGCACCCCCTGGCAAGGAAAGCAGGTTGTTCTAGCCCCATGCAAAAATATAGCCCATTTTTCCATGCAGCCACCATTGGGGCCCTAGGTGCCTACCAAACCCTGGTGATATCTCTTTTAGCTAATGTGAGGCCCAGTAGTAAGAGGTGGCTTTTGTAAATATTAACCCCCACTCCCTCTATAACATGTAGCAGGGTCAATTGCGGCGTGCAGGGGAGCTCGCAACCAAATACCTCAGAGAGGCAGGAGTATATCCCTCTCCAAAAGCCATTTAGCGAGAGGCAGCTCCAGACTGTGTGTATAAGTGTACCGGTGATCATTCCCGCCCTCCACAAGCGCTCCCTGGTGAAATACACCCTGTGTAAGTACTTAAATTGCACTATCCGTAGATGCATTGCTATCGCCGCCCCTGCGGGGCTGCTAGGGCCTCAGCTCAGTCCTCCTCCTTAAATGCACCCATGTCTGCCTCCCAAGCATTCCTAAGCCTCTGTAGGTTGGTGGAGCAGTGAATGACTGATATATTCGGGAGATCTTGTGATCCGGGACGTCCACAATGACCTTCGCTTCTATAGGGCTAAAGTCGGGTAGGGACTCCAAGCTCTCCAAGCTAGGGGTGAGGGCGTTCCTAAATTGTAGATAGCGGTACAACTGAGAGCACGGCAGTACTTCCTGTAGGTCCTGGAAAGAGTCAGGTCCCTCATAACATCCCCCAGAACCGAGATGCCTATTGCGTCTCATCCACGGAAGCCCTGCAGTGCTGCCAGTTGAGGTAAACGCCTGTTGTCCCAAAGGGTGGTCTCCCGGTCAAAGTATTCCACCACCCCATCCGGTGCAAAGCCTGTCTCCAGATCAAAAATACCACCCGTGTGACCGATGTCAACGACCTCTGGAGTGGTGCGGAGTTTAGTATTGTGTGTAGGGAGTGGCGTCCCATAAGCTGCCGCTCAACTGCATATGCCGGGTCACCCCTGCCACCATACCACCACTCGTTGAGGACTAGTAAGTGTAAAGCTTGATAATAAGAGAGGACGGCTGATGAAGCAAGGCCCCCACAGTAGGACAAGAAGCATGTGCGCAAGGCCACCCTCACCTTTTCCCCCTCCCACAGAAATTGACCCAGCGCTGCATTCACTTGCATAAACCATTGGGGTGGGATTTGGTATGGATAGTTCTGCAACTCATAGAGGATCCGGGGAAGCGCCACCATTTTATAAATTGCGGACCTGCCATATAGGGATAGGGGCATGCGGGACCATACCTTAAGATCTTCCCGGGTACATTCCCACTCCGGGGCCAGGTTGCATTCTCAAGACACTGCCGGCACATCGGACAGGAAGACACCCAAATATTTCAGGCCCCCACCGACAGTTGAACCGATGTTGCCCATGCTTTCATGCTCATTCGACCCCCCAGGGCCCATAGCGCAGATTTACGCGGGTTCATATACAGTCCTGAAGTTTCCCCATAGATCTGTAATATACGAATCAGCCGCGGCCCTGTCTTATCTACAGCCATGAGAATGAAAAGAACGTTGTCCGCGTACAGTGCTATTCTATCCGAGAGGCCGTGCGCCCATTCAAATCCCCAAATCTGGGCATCGATGTGCACCCAGGCCGCCAGCAGCTCCATGGCAAGCGCAAATAGATACGGAGAAAGGGGGCAGCCCTACCGCATTCACCGATGAATAGAAAAAGGTCTGGAGAGCGCTCCTGCCACCCGCACTGACGCCGTCAGGTCAGTGTATAGTAGAATCAGATAAGTGAGAACCCACCTAATGCTGGAAGACCAATAACAAGACAACTTACTGGGATCAATGCAGAGCACAGTAAACTCCCCATAAACACAAGAGCATTGCTTCATGGACCCAGAATATCCCCGAGACCAGTCTTAGGATCAGACAATACGAGTTCTCACCACAGGAGGATCGCTTGACCCACCAGGATCCGTTGGAGTAAAGTAATTGTGATTAAGTTCAACGCGTGACCGGTGGTACAACCACAGTTTTCCAAGCAGCACTAACACTGCATTGAAGGATTTACTTGGAATTTATTCTCCTTACTGAGTGTTCATCACTCTCACCCATGCCCATCGGAGCCATGGAATCCCCATTGCCTTTGACGAAATTGTGTACCTATTAGGCTCATTTCTCATCAGATACGGTGCACATCTGCACTCACCTTCACTATTGTCCTGAGGAAGACCCCGTCAGTAAGCACTAGAGCCAACCTACATGGTACATAGATGCCAATATCATCAAAGGTGCATTTCAGCTAAGCATGGGCGGATCTAGCGGATCTCGCGTACGCGAAATTGCGGATTTACGGATTCGCAATCCGCGAAGATACGCGAACTCTCGCGGATTTGCGGATTTTCCCGTTTTTTGTGTTGGCGAGCGTTCGCGCCGATTTTGGGACAATTTCGCAATTGCGAACTTACTTTTCGGCACGCAACGGCCGCGACTATGTTGTTTCTACGTCTGGTTTATCTCACAGGTTCACAGCACCCTCTGTTTCACCACTGCCACCCTCTGGGACACCCATGCCACCCTCTGGTACATCCTCACTGCCACCCATTAGGTTTGTTTATCACTGTAGTTTATGGGGGGTGAAAAAAGCAAGCACACCTCCCCTACTTCAACTGCCATGAATTAATTTGGGGTTGATTAATGTGTCAGTTATTTAGAAAGTTCCAGTCTGGCTGGCACCTGCTTCCTTCCTTATCTGTAAATTGCTTTCTGTTGCAGTGAAATTTTTTTTCACAGGACCTTTATGGTCTACTTGTAGCTATTCTATGAGCTTGCTGTTTGGGTCATAGCAGGGTCATAGAATAGTTGCAAACTCTGGAGGGGCCCCTCAGGAAGCACTACAGTGAATGTTACAAATGTTAAGTTTGAACTTTTGCACCTGCTCATTGCTTTCAGTTTAGCAAAAATCGTTTTTTCTGCAATTTCGCGTGTTTTTTGGGGCGCGAATCCGTGCGAGATCGATTTCGGAAGCCGCGAATGCTTGCGAATACACGAATTTTTTTTTTGCGACGTGTATGTTCGCGTGCTTTTGTGCGTGTTCGCGAGGCGCTTGTAGCTATACGTTTGCCAAGTTACCCTAGCGGTCGTACACGGGCGCGGCCATCTTGTTTGCGTGACGTAATTCCGTTTCCGGCCGCTATGTGTAATCTCGCAAAGTGTGCTGCTCGCTAGTACAATTTCGCACGTGCTCGCGAGGAAAATCTCGCGCAAACTTACCCACGCGGTCGTGAACGGGCGCGGCCATCTTGTTTCTCATTCATTGCTATGGTTCTGGGCATGCTTTCTGTATCCTCTCTGAATCTCTGCCATCCTTTGCTTGTTTGAAGTTTATTTAATCTATTTTACTTATTATCTATCCCTCTATTTTTCTAGCTGTATATTTTTGTGTTTTCTGCTACTTTTAGTTACTTTTAAACTACTTTTTTAAACTCTTTTCTTTTCTTCTTCACTATTCTATTTCTTCTTTATCATTTAAGTTTATTTCTACCCAGACCATGGTAAAGGGAGCCGGGAAGCACCCTGAGAAGGGGAAGGGTCCCGCACCCCGTGCCCGGCTCCCGTGCGGGCGTTTGAGGGGGGAGCAAGTGGTGCCACGGGAGATCTTCAGCGCGGAGGAGGTGGCCGCACTCATCTTCCACGTCCAGCGCCGCCTCCCCAAGACGATCCTGGGAGGCGGCAAGATCGCAACTGGCTATGGCATCCGGGAGCGCCGGAAGCGGTGGGAGAAGGTGTGCCGGGCCATGTATAAGCTCTCTGGGGTCCGGCGCACATATAACCAGGCCACCCACCGCTGGACCGATGTCATGGACCGGGAACGGGACTTGCTGGACGCGCTCGGCGTAGAGGTCCCCGGGCTTGGTGAGTAGTAGTAGCTATTCATCACTACTCTGTTTTATCCGGCTCTGTTATTTGCAAATCTTTGTTCTTTACCAACAGCAATAATGCTGCCGATTACATTGTAGGTAAATTATATTTCAAAATCTTCTATGCATTTCAGGTGCACTGCTCTCCTTCTCAGTAGCCTTGCTTGCTACTATGCTTATTTGTTTTGTAAATTGTGTTCATTTCATTGGCCTGAGAAATTATGTATGAGTGTAGTGTAAAGATAAGAACTGCGTAATGCTAGACACTAAGGGTCATATTTTCAATTACCGGCGCATCCCTGCAAAGTAGCAGGGATGCGGCAGTAATTGTGTGCCATGCCACCACCACCCATTGGCCCAAAACGTCACAGAAGCCTTACGCATCTGTGCCGTAAAGGCGGCGCATTGCTGGAGTTGCGTGCCAACGATGGCGCAGCTCCAGCAATGCTCTGGGGTACCCTATCTCCCCAATGCTGCATCAAGCCGTACGTCGGCTTCAAGCGCGCAGGGTTTGACTCATGCATCATTGTCTTAAAAGTGACTGATTGACATCTTGTAGATTTCCCTCAGCCACTTTTAGGATTCGTCCCTGCGCAGGTACGCCCTCCCTTGTGCCGGAACGCCCCCTGATGGCGCAGGGATGCATCGCCCATAATTTTTTTTTTAATATATACGCCGCACCAACACCATGGCGAGTCTTTTGTTCTGCCGCTGCGTCACAAAAGTCACGCAACAATGGAGGAAAATGAGCCGCAAGGGACTTCTAAATCAGCCCCAACAGACTGAAGTCCAGTCCTTCCTTTAGACACATGGCTATAAGAAGAAATAGTGGTGGTGGTGGGTGGATTGATAGTTTGAGTATTCACTGATCTGCAAGCAGGATGAACTTTGTCTGTCACTTCGCGTGCTGCGGACTGCTGCCTGCAGTGCCAGGCCTAGGCAAACCTCTTTAGTAGTCTGTTTATTGAGTTACATAGGAACTTTCTAAGTCAACGGTCCGCAAATCATGCAATACGAATAACGTAGTATACCACATGAGATAGATCCCGTGGAATAGTTGTCTATCTATTTGCTATTTCTCCAAAAAATGTTGTTATTGTTCTTTTGAAATGGTTGATTTGGTTGACAAATCTCATCCATGTTTTCTGGTCTTTCTTTCTTTCATGTTGTACATCAGCTCCCCCCAAGGGCAAGAGGACACAGGAGGAGGAGGGTGCTGTTCAGGATGCAGGCCAGGATCGGGCAGGCGAGGGCTCCTTTGCTGGCCCCAGTAAGTTGTAATTGTAATAAAGAGTACCTATTTTTTCCTAGCATTCCTCATTCGATTTTTTCTAAATCGTCTTTGATCTTCTTGTAGACTGGATATAAATTCTTATCCTGGCTCGAATATGACTCCCTGTGGTATTACTAGATTATTCTTATTAGTCTGTCTGTGTAGCTAACTAAGATTGGACATTTGGCAATTCCATTGGACTCCCATTCTATTCAGCAATAGCTCTATGCACTGTCTCCTTACTGACTAGATAGTGTGGCAGAGTCATTTAGCTCCCGAAGTCACCGATGATTGATCCCCAATGATCTCTAGATTATCGTACGCAGGACAAGAGAGTACGGAGTCACAGCACAGTCAAGAAGTGTCAGAGGCACTCATGCTTGCAGAAATTCCAAAACCTTTAGCTCATCCACTCTAGTCTGGAGGACCAAAAACCACAGAGTCTATTTAAGTTTAAAAGCTTTATTAAAAGTAAACACATTTATTAAAATCTACTTTGTCATAAAACTATTTAACTGAAAACGGAAAAGTGCTTAGTGCTGACGATTAATTGGACACATTTCTTGTGGTCGAGCCGAGCTCTCACCTGGTTTGAACTTGATCCTGGTCGTGTTCTTAGGAGTCAAGCTTCTGTCTGTTAGGAGAAAAAGTGGTGCGTGTTAAAAATAAAAAGCAAGCATTCATCAGTTGTGCATAAAAGTGCAGCAAGACAACAGCCTTCCCTGGAAAAAGGGCCATTTTTACTTTAGAGTAGACAGTCACAAATTATTACATTGTATTCTGTTTTTTTAACATTTCTCCTAGACCAAATATTATATAGTAGTGAGTGGTGTATTCTAACATTCTTAAATGTACTTTGTAGGTGTAACATCTGGTGACGGGGCCAGCGCGGAGGTGGCGGTGTTGGGCGAGGACTCGGAGGACTCTGGGGAGGAGGCGGTGCAAGAGCCGGCGGACGGTCCTGTGGGGGTTCGCACGGTGGTGGCGGGAACAGGTAAGCTATATATTCCTTACTTATTGAGATTGAAGACTGCATAGTGTGCTTTCTGCACGGGTGTATTACAAATCAACCAGGTAGTAGCCTCCTCGAAATGTACTTCGACTTAGCTGTGAAGTTTTTGGTGAGAAGAATCCCAATAAGTTCTTAGACGAACGTGATGGATGGGATGAACGAAAAGCGAAAGAAGGGTGTAAGTAAGTGGGACGCGAAATTGTATGATGGCTTGCAAAGAAGAACGATATGTGTTTGCTTGGCCCCCGAGGTGGCTGGGAAGGAAAGAATATGGTATGGTGCATGGCTGGGTCAATGATGAAGCAAGGATGGGTGGAAGGACATCAGCCTGGGTGGGTGAAACAGAAACTGTATGTGTGCGTATACTTTGAATGAATGGATGCCTGGAGCATGGTATTCTCTGACTCTTAGATAGCACATGTGTATCTATAGAGAGTAGATGGTCGCTGGATGAACTAAGTGTTACCTTGAAGAGCATGTACCACCACACCCGCACGTCCGTTCCAGTGTAGGGAAGGCAAGGAAAAGAAATTGTAAATGTGTCCAATACTACCATGAATAGTAGCAGTACTTTGTATTGCAACTGCAAGCACAGCATATATCTGGTTATTACGGTGGACACTCCGTACCTCTCTTAATAACTTCAGTTTAGTTGTAGTGCGTCATTCATGTGTGGGTGTATCACTGTTCACTCAATATTAAGCAAAGCACCTAAAGTCATCCCATATGTCATCAAATACGTCCCATGTGAAGTGATAGATAATCAAATTATTTAGCTTCTTCATTTTCCTTTTCTAGTACTCATTTGCACTGTAGGGTGAAAGGTAAATTAATTAAGCAGTAGCCCTTGTAACAGAGTATTCTCAGTGCCACCCGTAATAGAAAAGTAATAGCTTCACCACCCGCATGTACTGGACGGGTACAATAACGCAAGTCTGTCTCACTCATCATGGTGTGCAACTGTTTTTCTCGGGTGCAAGTTCACTGTGCTGCCATTCTGCCGGCTTGCATAAGATAACGTACCAATTTTCCTAAACAAGAGAGAAGAAGAAGAATAAGACTGGTGTACTGTCATAGTCGACTGTAATGGAAGTCCATAGTGGTCGTAGAATTTGTTCATTAAACTACCACTAATGTTAGAGCAAGGATGCAGAAGTGGGAGGTTACATAGATACTGTCCTCAATAGTTATGTACTGTGCTTTCAATTTGCTACTTGTACTGTGACCCAACTTTCGGCTCAATCACTTTGTGTTATTAATGCTAAGGAGCATTGGTTACAGACTATGTCTTTCTTTCTTCATATAGTTGCTCCTTCCAAATCAACATCACGGAGGGAGCAGGCTCGAATGGCCCGGCAACGGAGGCTGGATGCCACTGTCGCCGAATATCGGCGGCTGCTGGCCCTGGAGGAGGAGGAGGACACGCAGTCGACCGGTGCAACAACAACATCCTCGACTGGGACCGCTGCATCCTCCTCCGTGGCCCCACGGGACGCCAGCATGCGCAGTGCTCCAGCGGGACCGAGCCGGGCTAACAAAGCCAACCGCCACCGCCAAGCAACAGAAAGACCAGCTGCCCCCCACAGGAGCTGCAAGGCACGCCAACGCCGCCTAGGAGTCCGAATGTCCTACCTGGAGCAGGAGGTCCAGAACTATAAGAACTTGGTAGAGGGCCTCCGCTTCGAGCTTGCCACCCTCCGCAAGGAGTATGATGCCCATGCCGCAAAATGCACCAGCACCCTCCAGTAGTGGAGTGTCCCTTGCCCTTTTTTTATAGACTTTTGGGGGGTGGGATTTGGGAGTTGGGATAGTTTTGGGACTTTTCAAAGACAATCGTTGGGGTTAGGGTGGGTCTTGAGGGAGATTATTTTGTTAGGGCTACATAAATATACATTTTCAAACTTTATCTGACCATACCTGTTTTTTACTGCTTTTCAGTCTGGTAGGTGGGGGACGGGGGTGTAACAGTAAGTTTGTTTTCCTGAACAGTTGTAGGACTTTAGTAGTACTACCGTCAATCTCTCGTCTAGTCCTAAATAATACTCCATTATACTACCTCCCACCAAACGCTTATCTTACCTGTAATTTGTGTTAGAAATTAGGGCTAGGCCCAGGGCTGGCTCCACGTGAAACGGGGATTAACGTTGGCAATCCTGGGCGGGTGAAATTTCCTCATTGCGGTGGTACTAGTGGTGTGACACAGTGGCAGTTGCATGCCTATGGAAAAAAAGAAAACGAAACCTGGTTTGTCCTTACTGTAGCATTACAACGGTTACGGTACGATCGAGAATATAGCAGGTGACAGTACACTAGAACAGTGCCATAATGTAGCCTGACAAATGGTAAAGTATTTGCTTGCAAGTATAACTAGTACTTGCGTTGAATTTATTTGACATTGGCTCCTACTACTAGAAGATATAGTACTGAAGCTGAGTAAGTCTAGAAGATATCCTCGTATTCCTTCACCAGCCTGTTGCTATGACCTTATCCTCCCCAGCAAGTGTGTGGAATTATTGATGTCATTTTAGTCAGACATCAAGCAAAACAACACAGCCCGGGGGAAGAGGGTTAGGGTTTGGAAAATGGATGGGAATGGGGGTTTCTTTTTGGGTAGGTTTTGTTGAGAGAAGAAAAAAAAAGAACAGCATGGACAAACAATAATTGAAGATAAAGAGAATCTTTGGGTACAAACTAAAGCTAAGCACATGCAGTCACACTCATAGAATAAAACAATGGATACTGTATCTGTATTGCGTATGTTGTTGGAGTTGTCCTGTTGAATTTGGTAAGTAAGTTGCATGCAGCAAACAATTCCTCTTATTGGCGGCACTCCTCCATTCCAGCTGACGCTTCGTCCATCAATGTTGGTGACCACTGACAGAAGACACCCTGTCCACTGCCTGCCTGGCGGATGTTGACTGAAACCCAGCCTGTAATTATTGAACGGAAAACAGGAAGTGCTATTACAATACCACTGATAAATAAATGAAAGGTATGTACGCTGTGTGGTGCAAAAAGTGACACTTTGATTTCCCTAATAGACAGTACAATATTTTTGAAATTGCGTGCTCTGTCTGAGTCACCTTTTTAAGGATAAATAAGTATGGCCAAAATATTATAGCGGATCTTTCCCCTCAAGGTAGGTGTACTGTAAACTGTGTTTTAGAACAAAATTTGACCTTCCCAGCAATGCTCCCACCAAGACCCTTACTAAAGCCAGTCGCAAAAATGTAGAAGACCCCCAATCAGATCTCCAAAAATGATGCCTACCAGAAAAATGGTGACAAAACGTACTTTGAAAGTAACAGTAGGCCCAAATACAGACCGTGGATTGTATTCAAACCACTTGCAAGCAAGCAAAAGTATCCATAGCCAGCATCGCTCCAACAGTGCTCTAAAACCCCAGAACTGCGTTGCAATAGAACCCCCCGAAACACATGCAATCCTGCTGCTAGGGCGAACCCTAACGAGCCCTAACTTACAAAAAGTGCCAAAACTGGTGTTTCCTTATGGATTTTGTCCAAAACACTTCTATCCGGTATTAGACCTTTCCAGGAATGCCCCAGGCAAGACCCGCCAAGTCCAACCCACCCGCAAAAAACGACCCGACAACACCCCCAAACAGCGAAAAAGCTAAATCTCATACTTACAATATCTCTCGGCCTACGGTCCAAACGCGGCGCTGTGCAGCTAGGTCATCATCATCAATCATCATAACTCCTGTTTTCCACCACGGATTTCCTGAAAAGCAAATGCAATCAAGATTAGATTGTCGCAGCAGTGCTTCGACAGAGACCCCGGCCGCAACCCACCCACGAACAGCAGGAAGCCCCCCAAAACGCTACATTGAGCAAGATGTCAGAAGAAATAGCAAAAAAAAGGCTGTTCCTTAAGGATTTTGTCCAAAACACTTCTATCCGGTATTAGACCTTCCCAGGAATGCCCCAGGCAAGACCCGCCAACCCACCCGCAAAAAACCACCCGACAACACCCCCAAACAGCGAAAAAGCTAAATCTCATACTTACAATATCTCTCGGCCTTCGGTCCAAACGCGGCGCTGTGCAGCTAGGTCATCATCAATCGATATAACTCCTGTTTTCCACCACGGATTTCCTGAAAAGCAAATGCAATCAAGATTAGACTGTCGCAGCAGTGCTTCGACAGAGACCCCGGCCGCAACCCACCCACGAACAGCAGGAAGCCCCCCAAAACGCTACATTGAGCAAGATGTCAGAAGAAATAGCAAAAAAAAGGCTGTTCCTTAAGGATTTTGTCCAAAACACTTCTATCCGGTATTAGACCTTCCCAGGAATGCCCCAGGCAAGACCCGCCAACCCACCCGCAAAAAACGACCCGACAACACCCCCAAACAGCGAAAAAGCTAAATCTCATACTTACAATATCTCTCGGCCTTCGGTCCAAACGCGGCGCTGTGCAGCTAGGTCATCATCATCAATCATCATAACTCCTGTTTTCCACCACGGATTTCCTGAAAAGCAAATGCAATCAAGATTAGATTGTCGCAGCAGTGCTTCGACAGAGACCCCGGCCGCAACCCACCCACGAACAGCAGGAAGCCCCCCAAAACGCTACATTGAGCAAGATGTCAGAAGAAATAGCAAAAAAAAGGCTGTTCCTTAAGGATTTTGTCCAAAACACTTCTATCCGGTATTAGACCTTCCCAGGAATGCCCCAGGCAAGACCCGCCAACCCACCCGCAAAAAACCACCCGACAACACCCCCAAACAGCGAAAAAGCTAAATCTCATACTTACAATATCTCTCGGCCTTCGCTCCAAACGCGGCGCTGTGCAGCTAGGTCATCATCAATCATCATAACTCCTGTTTTCCACCACGGATTTCCTGAAAAGCAAATGCAATCAAGATTAGACTGTCGCAGCAGTGCTTCGACAGAGACCCCGGCCGCAACCCACCCACGAAGAGCAGGAAGCCCCCCAAAACGCTACATTGAGCAAGATGTCAGAAGAAATAGCAAAAAAAAGGCTGTTCCTTAAGGATTTTGTCCAAAACACTTCTATCCGGTATTAGACCTTCCCAGGAATGCCCCAGGCAAGACCCGCCAACCCACCCGCAAAAAACGACCCGACAACACCCCCAAACAGCGAAAAAGCTAAATCTCATACTTACAATATCTCTCGGCCTTCGGTCCAAACGCGGCGCTGTGCAGCTAGGTCATCATCATCAATCATCATAACTCCTGTTTTCCACCACGGATTTCCTGAAAAGCAAATGCAATCAAGATTAGATTGTCGCAGCAGTGCTTCGACAGAGACCCCGGCCGCAACCCACCCACGAACAGCAGGAAGCCCCCCAAAACGCTACATTGAGCAAGATGTCAGAAGAAATAGCAAAAAAAAGGCTGTTCCTTAAGGATTTTGTCCAAAACACTTCTATCCGGTATTAGACCTTCCCAGGAATGCCCCAGGCAAGACCCGCCAACCCACCCGCAAAAAACCACCCGACAACACCCCCAAACAGCGAAAAAGCTAAATCTCATACTTACAATATCTCTCGGCCTTCGGTCCAAACGCGGCGCTGTGCAGCTAGGTCATCATCAATCATCATAACTCCTGTTTTCCACCACGGATTTCCTGAAAAGCAAATGCAATCAAGATTAGACTGTCGCAGCAGTGCTTCGACAGAGACCCCGGCCGCAACCCACCCACGAACAGCAGGAGCCCCCCAAAACGCTACATTGAGCAAGATGTCAGAAGAAATAGCAAAAAAAGGCTGTTCCTTAAGGATTTTGTCCAAAACACTTCTATCCGGTATTAGACCTTCCCAGGAATGCCCCAGGCAAGCCCCGCCAACCCACCCGCAAAAAACCACCCAACAACACCCCCAAACAGCGAAAAAGCTAAATCTCATACTTACAATATCTCTCGGCCTTCGGTCCAAACGCGGCGCTGTGCAGCTAGGTCATCATCATCAATCATCATAACTCCTGTTTTCCACCACGGATTTCCTGAAAAGCAAATGCAATCAAGATTAGACTGTCGCAGCAGTGCTCCCAGACACCAAAAATCACCCACAAACACCCGGAACCCCGCCAAAGAGCACCTCAAAGGCAAGCAAGTCAGCAAAAACGGCAAGAAATTTCCACCTCATATTTGGTCCAAAACACTTTTGTCCATTATTAGAGCTTCACAGCAATGGGCCCAAATCCGTCAACTCACCCGCAAAGAAGTACAACACCCCCACAAGTGCTGAGTCTTTCTTCATTGGGCGTAATCCAGCACTCTGCTTTGAGGGAAATCGCAGTCTGGAGGAGGAGGATAGAGGAGCATGTTCTTCAGAACTTGTGAACCTGAGGAATGTAGACTGCGGCACCTTCAAATCAATAAGCAAACAAGTGAAGACAGTTCTGCTGATGGTCTTCTTTTTGGGATTAGGTGATTAAAGTTTGAATTAAATTAACTGTGCAAAACAAAGAAAGAGAGACACACAGGAATAAAAGTGAATAAGGACGAAAAAGAAAGTTCTTGATTCATTGTCTCATTTTCAGGGCTCGGTGTCAGGGAATAAGAAGAAGATTTCGTCATCATACTCTGCGAATTCAGGCAGGATGAGGTCAGTGCCACCGAACAGAGAACAAATCCCCTCATCTACGTTCCCGTCCTCCTCGTCTTCATGCGGCGTGCTTTCTCGTACTTTGTAATCTGGTGGTATGAGGTGCTGATTCATCTTGATCATTGTCAGCCGCTCCACATTTTTGGGCGAGAGGTGGCTCCGTTTGGGAGTTACAATGCCACCAGCAGCACTGAAAACACGTTCAGAAGACACACTTGCGAGTGGGCAATACAAATAGTTTATAGCCAGGTTGGAGAGCTGTGGCCACAATTGTTTTTTGCCATGCCAATACTGCAATGGCTCATCATTAAGAAAGACCTCTGTTGAGTCATTCATATAGTCCTGCACCATCGACTCAAGGTCATCAACGGTTCCTCCACTTTGCTTACTTTTTGCTGTGCCTTTGACATTTTTTCGAGAACCATACCCAAGCAAACTTAGCCAATCCTCCTCAGCAGCCACTGTTAGTGTTGTGTGTGGTGCAGATGATCCAGTTGCCGGTGTCTTTAACGGCTGAGAGGTCACTTGTGCCCCAGCCACAGGTGCAGAAGTGGATTCTTGTGACTGGGGATGGCCTGCTGATGCTGATGTACTGTCTTCTCCTTCAATAACCTGCCGTTCTTTTTCAAACCTCTTGGCTGACCAGGCAAACCAATGTTTGTACTTTTGAACATCTGCATCAGCAAAAGGAAAGAATGCTTCGCCTGCCAGCGCCTTTTTGTAGCGTGGATCCAGAATAGTAGCACAAATGTAATGCTGATCTGACTTGATCTTTTGAAGACGTTCATCACCACGTAGGCGCTCTAATAATTTCTCAGCCAAAATAAAATGGTCTTTTTTTTGTACATCTTTTTCAAACTCAGAAGACACCGCCATCAGTTGGTGCTCCAGCATGCACAACAATGGGATAGCTTTTCCCAAATTACAGTCCTCCTGGCTGACTGCACACGTGAAGAACTCAAAAGGACGAAGCATGTCTGTCAGGCTTTTAACTATGTCCCATTGCGCCGCACCCATCCGCAGGTCCTCCTTCTGAGTTGTACCCTCTGTTAAGAAATAGTGATCGAGTACCGTATACTGCTCATACAGACGCTCAAGCATGTAGAAGGTTGAGTTCCAACGTGTTGCCACCTCCTGGATGAGTGCTTTCACTGGTATTCGACTTTGAAGTAGCAGCCTCCTCAGATGATTCCGGGCCTTAAAAGAATGGCTGAAATGGTTGCACATTTTGCGGCAGGTGGCCATTACCGCGAACGCTGCACTGTCTCTATCACTCAAGAATTTTTGAACTACCAGGTTGATACAGTGCGCCAAACACGGCACTCTAACATAGTCACCCAGCGACATGGCCTTAACTATATTGGCGCCATTATCCGTGGAAACATAACCAATCTTGCGTTTTATTGGAGATAGCATTTTCAAGACCTTTTTGTCAAACTCGTCCAAAATGTTTTGGGATGTGTGACTTTTCTCCAAGCCAAACATGGCTAGTGTTGCATGCTTCCGAGCAGCTTTGAAAACTTTGTCCGGGTCAACACCTGCGTTTAGCTTTGCTTTAACACCTGAAAGAGAGACCCAGTGTGCAGTGATGCACATGTAATCAGCGCCTGCGCCACTGGTCCACATGTCTGTTGTCAGATGTATTGTGTGAACAGCACTCTTCTGCAAAGCTGCCCCAATCGCCTCCAGCACATCTTCATGTAGTGCTGGAACCGCAACTCTGGCAAAATAGAACCGGCTAGGAACCTTCCATTTAGGGCAGAGCGTTGCCACTAATTCTAGAAAACCTACCGCTTCTACAAAAGAAAAAGGGAGAAGGTCCACAGCTAGCATTTTTGCCAGCTTAGTGTTATACAGACGCGTCAGTGGGTGGTTGCGTTCATATGACACGTCTGAAGTAAGCATTGTTCTAATGTTGCCCTGGACCAAGCATTTACGGGCTGATAATGACTTTGTTGACCCAATTTTGCTCGCTGGTGAACTTTTGTGCGTTGGTGTCTCACTCGCTCCAACACTCTTAGTGTGCCTCACATTGGGTGTGCTGCTGACAGGGGTACTGGGTGTAAGGGAAGTGTTTGACACGTCTTCTTCCTCCTCGTCATCATCAGATGCAACATCAACGTTTCCTTGAATTCGGCCTTTCTTGATCGCATCTAGGTGCGCAAACCATTGGACAGTGTGCTGTCTCCTAAGATGACCTCTCTGGCCTCCGGTACCATAGTTGGTACCTGGCTTACCACGACTAACTGCAAGCTTACAAAGGGTACAAATGGCAAACTTTGGATTTTTTTGACAAACAGTAAAGAAGTCCCAAACTGGGGACTTGAAGTGTCTGTGGGACCTGGAGGAGGCGGCGATACTGGTGGTGGTGGTCATGAAGCTAATGCCAGATGAAGTGGAGGATCTGGATTGCCCAACTTTTGTACGTTGTGCACTTTCACCGCCACTAATTAAGGTCGAGGTGGATGGAGGTCTCTTCTTGCCAGAAAGAAATATGGAAGCGGGACGAGTTGGTGTACTACTTAACTCCAATGATTGTGGTGTTTCCACTGCCTCCTCATCGACAACATCATCATCATCACGCTCAGCAGCTCTTCGGGCTAGGGTCAAAATGTCTGTTTGCTGCATGCCCGCTGGGGCTGCAGTGAACTTTATGATGACTGGGTCGTCGTTGGCAGAGTCTTCATCAGCAGCAGTATCCGCCACTTCTTGTTGAGCCTCATCACACTCCATAACTCTGAGACTTTGGACGAGCTTCCTTTTACGCTTAACTACCTTTGTCGGATCATGGTGTGCCTCACTCTCAGACGGCAGTGGTGCTGGTTCCCAAGTTTGATCCGTGTCATCAGAAGGAGGTGTGCTTGAAGAAGATGTAGACACCACCCTTGATCTCTTCCTTGCTAGGGGTGTGGAAGACAATGAAGGATCATCAGGAGGAGTGGCTTCCTCAAATGATACCTCGCCTTGATTGTCGATTTCCTGATGTGCCCCTACTTCGGGAGGGACAACTATTGTGGGCACTTGTGACCCTCCATGCACCTCTGCTTGCGCATCTCCTTGCGCTGCCTCTCCTTCCACATGTACTTGGGCTTGTACTTGCACATGTGATTGTTGTTGCGGCTGTGGTTGTTCAACACTTGTCAGATGAGCTACAACAACCTGTGTTGATTGAGGGACATTGCTGCTGCTTTCTTGCGATGAGCCAACATCACTGGTCGATGGTGATTGAAGAACTATACTGGCTGCCTCTGCAGCACTCAAGGGCTTGGACTTAAGTTGGCGTGGTGGTGGTGGTGGCACTGAGCCCAATGGAGCGGGGGTGCTGCTGCCAGCTTGGTCCCCAGCAGATCCCGCTGCTGCTGCAGGCATACTTTTTTTTTACCACCCAAAAAAGGGGCGGGCGGCACACCAGTCTCCTTGGTAACTTGCTTCTTCTGGTACCTTACTGGCACCTTTCTTGCTAGAGGAGCTACGGGTTACTTTTTTTGGGGCCATCTTCTTCAGAGCAGGTCAGAACAGCAGGCAGCAGTTGCACGAGTTGCAGAGTTGTCTGTGTCCAGACGTGACGTCGCGTGACGTTATGCTGCACACACACACCGCTGCAGGACTTCTTCCTGGCACTGGTGGTTCTCTTGAGTCTTGTGCACCTAAAAGCAATGGAAGACAGAGGAACATCAGTTCAGTTATACACCCCAAAAAATCGACAAAACACAGAAAAATGAGCACAATCCCATGCCATCCATGAAGTTTACATTGAAGACACCCCACAGAAAGACTAGGGACATGCAAGTATGCAACACTCACTACCCCTGGGCATAATGGATGAAAAGTAGGCAAAATAAGTGCAGGCCTCAGACACTGCCTCTCCTCAAAATGGCCCCTTACACCCCAAGCACATGTTGCCTGTACCAGCCAGCACTCAAGATGGCCACCACCACCACCCACATGGCCAGTCCACATCAACAGTACACCCCAAAAAACACAGAAAAACAGCCAAAAATCACCACAATCCAATGCCATCCAGGATGTTTACATTAAAGAGAGTGAGACCACACTACAGGCACACTCAGTCCATGCACCACTACCCCTGGGCAAAGGGCCCCACCAGCAGCCCCAAAAAAACGACAAAAAACAATAAAATCAGCACAATCACAGCCCATCCATGGCCTCAATGGTGTTTAAATTCAAGAAGACACCCCTCAGAAACACTAGGCCCATGCAACACTCACTACCCCTGGGCATAATGGATGAAAAGTAGGCAAAATAAGTGCAGGCCTCAGACACTGCCTCTCCTCAAAATGGCCCCTTACACCCCAAGCACATGTTGCCTGTACCAGCCAGCACTCAAGATGGCCACCACCACCACCCACATGGCCAGTCCACATCAACAGTACACCCCAAAAAACACAGAAAAACAGCCAGAAATCACCACAATCCAATGCCATCCATGATGTTTACATTAAAGAGAGTGAGACCACACTACAGGCACACTCAGTCCATGCACCACTACCCCTGGGCAAAGGGCCCCACCAGCAGCCCCAAAAAAACGACAAAAAACAATAAAATCAGCACAATCCCAGCCCATCCATGGCCTCAATGGTGTTTAAATTCAAGAAGACACCCCTCAGAAACACTAGGCCCATGCAACACTCACTACCCCTGGGCATAATGGATGAAAAGTAGGCAAAATAAGTGCAGGCCTCAGACACTGCCTCTCCTCAAAATGGCCCCTTACACCCCAAGCACATGTTGCCTGTACCAGCCAGCACTCAAGATGGCCACCACCACCACCCACATGGCCAGTCCACATCAACAGTACACCCCAAAAAACACAGAAAAACAGCCAGAAATCACCACAATCCAATGCCATCCATGATGTTTACATTAAAGAGAGTGAGACCACACTACAGGCACACTCAGTCCATGCACCACTACCCCTGGGCAAAGGGCCCCACCAGCAGCCCCAAAAAACCGACAAAAAACAATAAAATCAGCACAATCCCAGCCCATCCATGGCCTCAATGGTGTTTAAATTCAAGAAGATACCCCTCAGAAACACTAGGCCCATGCAACACTCACTACCCCTGGGCATAATGGATGAAAAGTAGGCAAAATAAGTGCAGGCCTCAGACACTGCCTCTCCTCAAAATGGCCCCTTACACCCCAAGCACATGTTGCCTGTACCAGCCAGCACTCAAGATGGCCACCACCACCACCCACATGGCCAGTCCACATCAACAGTACACCCCAAAAAGCACAGAAAAACAGCCAAAAATCACCACAATCCAATGCCATCCAGGATGTTTACATTAAAGAGAGTGAGACCACACTACAGGCACACTCAGTCCATGCACCACTACCCCTGGGCAAAGGGCCCCACCAGCAGCCCCAATAAAACGACAAAAAACAATAAAATCAGCACAATCCCAGCCCATCCATGGCCTCAATGGTGTTTAAATTCAAGAAGACACCCCTCAGAAACACTAGGCCCATGCAACACTCACTACCCCTGGGCATAATGGATGAAAAGTAGGCAAAATAAGTGCAGGCCTCAGACACTGCCTCTCCTCAAAATGGCCCCTTACACCCCAAGCACATGTTGCCTGTACCAGCCAGCACTCAAGATGGCCACCACCACCACCCACATGGCCAGTCCACATCAACAGTCCCCCCCAAAAAAACACAGAAAAACAGCCAAAAATCACCACAAACCAATGCCATCCAGGATGTTTACATTAAAGAGAGTGAGACCACACTACAGGCACACTCAGTCCATGCACCAATACTACCCCTTGGCAAAAGGCCCCACCAGCAGCCCCAAAAAAACGACAAAAAAACAATAAAATCAGCACAATCCCAGCCCATCCATGGCCTCAATGGTGTTTAAATTCAAGAAGACACCCCTCAGAAACACTAGGCCCATGCAACAGTCACTACCCCTGGGCATAATGGATGAAAAGTAGGCAAAATAAGTGCAGGCCTCAGACACTGCCTCTCCTCAAAATGGCCCCTTACACCCCAAGCACATGTTGCCTGTACCAGCCAGCACTCAAGATGGCCACGACCACCACCCACATGGCCAGTCCACATCAACAGTACACCCCAAAAAAACAGAAAAACAGCCAGAAATCACCACAATCCAATGCCATCCATGATGTTTACATTAAAGAGAGTGAGACCACACCACAGGCACACTCTCAGTCCATGCACCACCACCCCTGGGCAAAAGGCAACACCAGCAGCCCCCAAAAAACGACAAAAAACAATAAAATCAGCACAATCCCAGCCCATCCATGGCCTCAATGGTGTTTAAATTCAACAAAACAGTTGTATCATGCACCCCTAACCAACCCTGGTCCTACTGGATACTGTGGCTACCCACAATATAATTTATTTAATGTTCTGAAAAAGTTCCAAAATTGTACTTGCAGCAACTGTAATGCCCCAAACAAACTTACTTGTGAAAGTTGATTTCTAATCCAAAAGTGATCCAAAGACAGTCAAAAAGGCCTCAAATCCAAATATCCAGCAGCACCCACAAAAAGTAATCCTTCCAGCTCCAGATCCAAATGAAAGTGACCAGGAGATGGACAAAGCACTGGGAGGAGCCTGCTGGACAGGAACAGGAAGTTGGAGACTGTGGGGCACTTCCTTCCCCCCCCCCCAAAAATGGACTCCTTGCAAAAGAAAAGGCCATGCAAATGTCAACCTGAGCAGTGATTCTGATAAAAATCATAATTTTCTGAAGGTTTATCCTGTTTGCTGGTGATTTTCTTGTGCAGAATTGCAAAATCTCTATTTCGCGAGTGCGAGATTGTTCCTTTCCGCCGCAACTACGTGTTCGCAATTGCGAACTCTCGCGAGGTGTGCTGTGCAAGGTGGCAAGCCGCGATTACGTATTCGCGGGCGCCAAACTCCCGCGGGATCACGCAGCAAGATCCAAAATGGCGCGGCACTCGCAAAGAAAAACAACTCGGCAAACGCTAAATGACGGAAAGTGAACGCCGTGCACCACGTAGCGCGCTGCAACCAAGCAAAAAATCCGCCGCGAGCGGATTCACGGATTTTCGACAAATTCGCGAGAGTTCGCGGATTGCGAATTTGCCGAAAATCCGAAAAATCCGCGATCGGAGCGGATTTTACGCCCATGCTTAATTTCAGCACTGTGACTTTGTATTGTACATGGCTATTTAAATGATTGTGAACTAACCTGTTATGAACTTTTTTATGAATGAGTGGCATTGAGTAATATGCCCAACAATTTGATTGTGATTTTTTTCTTGAATATTGTATATCACTTGCCTTACTACCTCACTCAAGTCACCCTCCCCATCCCTTCACTCAGTCGGGCACACTAACGGTTTTTATACTAATGCTTTCTGTAAATTGTTCCTTAATTAATATATGTGCCTAGTGTGATGAAATAACACTTCAGCACCAATCAACCTCCTGAATTATTGTTATTCTTTTCTGTAAATGTATTTGTACTGGAACCACTGTTTTATATACCACCACAGGAGCAGTCCGTCACGGAGCCGGAATCTGCCGGTGATAAGTCATCAATGTAGAACGTGAAAACACACATAGTGCATGCATGTATATGTAAAAAGGTGAAAAGGTGAGCATTGGCGCAAGAAGACGTGTGTCTCACCGGAAACTAGAATAAGAAAGGAACACAGATCTGGATGCTATATTGTGAGGAGGGATGTTTCACTTGAAGTCAGTGGAAAACAGGAACAATACATGAATATCATACATAACATTTTTTTATAATAATATAGCCTCAACATTCTCAGGCAATCAACAGGGTAATCTTCAACATAAGGTCAGTGAATAAACATGGAAATTCGCTCATATCCCTTGACATGATGGTGGTGCGGGAACTGGAACATGCCTACATCCTACTCTCTAGTTATGAGAGAGATGTACCTGGGGCCTTTGGTTATTGATGCGTGCCTGTTTAAGGGATCCTCTTCTGAACATAGGAGTCGCATGGCTTAAATGGAGTTGTAGTGTAATGTTCTGATCTTTGTGGTACTGCCAGGTGTGGAGGTTTGCAGCTTAGTGAAGCATTTACTGGATTGAGTTCAAGGCACACATGTGGGAACTTCTGATGAATGACGGCATAGTGAAGAAGTATGGCTATAAGAATTTACCACATGATAGAAAAGCCTAACCAAGGAAGATACAGGATTTATTTTAACCTGAAATAGTGAGGGGTAGTGCTTCTGAGGAGAAAGTCTGGGTCTCTGATAAGGAAAGACAAGATCGCCAACATCCATAGAAACCCCAAACCCCGGTCCAAGGCCAATGATATCTTCAAGCAACACAACAACCCAGCTACCACCACAGACACTGAATGGAGGCAGCTCTCCCCACAGACACCACATCCATCATGAACTCAATCAACTAAGGGAGCCCAACCGACCCATGCATCACCAAATCTTCAACTTGGGTGAAGGCAAAATCAGCCACATACTCAACATTTGTTCAACACCCCATTCTCTGAAGACTGGAAACATTCAGAAGTCAATGTCCTACTAAATAAACCATTGGCAGACCCCAACAACCTCAATAAGTACCACCAATCTCCCAGCTCCCATTGCGGCTAATGTATTAGAAAAAGCCACAAACCAAGAACTCTCCTGACATCTGGAAGGGAACCTCCTACCCAACTCCTCCCAATCTGTATACCGCAGCAACCCCAGCAGACATCCCTCATTGCAGCTACAAACAACTTCCAAGCCCTACTTAATCTAGGGATGACTGTGGCTTTGATCCTTCAAGACCTCTTGGCAGCCATCAATACAGTCTCCCACCAGACACTCTTCACAGGGCGGCTCTCAGATGGACCGCCTCTTTACTCACTGGAACAATGCAAAAAGTCTGCCTTCCCCACTTCACCTCCAAACCCAAGGATATCATTTGTGGAGTACCCGAAGGATCCTTAATAAGCCCCACCCTCTTCAACACTTATATGACACCTCTGGCCAGCATCACTGAAACTCACAGACTCAACATCATATCCTACACCACCGACATACAAATCCTAGTCTCCCTCTTCGAAGACACCACCAACGCCAAGACCAACCTCCATAACTGCATGACAGATGTTGCCAACTGGATGAAGGACAACTGCATGAAGCTTGAATTGGACAAGGCAGACAAACTGATTTTCTCAAAACAAAAGCTACCCATGGATCGCAGCCCGGTGACTCCCTGAACTAGGATCTACGTATCGGCGTGAACTGCCCACGCTAGGAACCTAGGCATCATTCTGGACAACATGCTAACCATAATGACACAGGTCGACTCTGTCTCCTCGTCCTGCTTTTTTATCCTATGGTTGCTTTGTAAGATATTCAAATGTCTATACGAAATCTCAAGACACACCATGATTCAGGCTCTAATCTCCTGCCAACTGGACTATGACAACACTCTCTAAACAGGGATCCCAGTCCCCTCCTCTGATGACTACAGACCATACAGAACACTGCAGTCAGACTTGTACTGAATGACTCTAAATGAATCCATCCCCTTACTTCAAAGAACTCCACTGACTCCCTGTACAGAAAAGATGCCAGTTCAAGCTCCTATCCCATGCATACAAGGCCTTACACAAGTTCAGACCAGCCTACTTGCACCACCACTTGAACTTTAATAAGCCCACCAGTACTTCTCTGCTCCCCATCCCTTTTTCTAACCCTCACATCCTGCATCCGACATAGCAGATGCAAAGGTGCTCCTTCTCCTTCAACAAAGACATGGCAAAAGTTACTGACCTCCCCATCTCTCTCAGAGTTCAAAACGCCCCTTAAGACCTGGCTATTGGCTATGCCCATGGGCCCCACCATTCTATCACAGGACTTCAATCACACACTTGTTGGTCATCCTCAAGGGTGCAAGCCGAAGTACTTACCAAGCCAGATCAGCTCTTTAATAAGGTAATGGGAGACAGCCAGTGGCCCAGTGGGATGTCCCAGTCCTGTGCAAAGTGCTTATGAATGGTGAGCATGTGTTATGTTTATGTGATAAGTGCATGTGGGGACTGCCACACACAAGGTGTTCTCACACTATCAAATATACTAATATAGAGAAATGAGGCCAAGTGCCATAAAGAGGCCAACGAACCAGCAGGAAGAGTCTCCAAATCAAAAGCCTTTATTTCTTTTGCATAGTGCATTGCAGATGAAAGGTAGCTTTGAAAATACACTGCTTGTTGAAAAACAAAGTATACCTCCGTGATTGCATGAATGTTTGGAATATGTTTTCTACCTTGCTGAGTAGTGAAGGAACTTCG
Source organism: Lissotriton helveticus (assembly GCF_964261635.1). Taxonomy (NCBI): domain Eukaryota; kingdom Metazoa; phylum Chordata; class Amphibia; order Caudata; family Salamandridae; genus Lissotriton; species Lissotriton helveticus. The sequence continues at coordinate 1,682,767,285 of NC_136061.1, forward strand.
ATATTTGTACACATCATTTTACTGACCAAAACACCAAACACAGGATTTGAGACTAAATATTGAAAATCACTTGCTATTGAGTCTTATACATTTTATAACCTAAAAGATTTTCTTGAAAAAGTATTTTTCCAGTATTTACAAAACTGCAATGCAACCTCCAAATGTATTACTGTAGCAGCATCATCTGTAACATCCTCCAAGTAGGATGTATGGGAAAGAGCATTTTGACAGTGAGGCTTCATAGTTAATGGGACTCATTTAAGAGGCCTTGCGTCAGTTTTGCGCTTCCGATGCGTCACTTTTTGTGACACATCGGCGGCGTAAAACATGCCTCCTGTTGTGCACTATTTACAAAGTGACGTATCTAAGCAGATGCGTCACTTTGTAAACCCCTGCGCTACATTACACCTGCATCAGGTATAATGTATGCAGAGGGGGCATTCCCCCGCAAAAAGCCTTGTAATAGTGACGCAGTGAAATCTATGAGATTTCACTGCGTCACTTTTAGGACGCTGTTGCGTCAAAATCTTGCTCCTGCCTCACAGCAGGCGTAAGACTGACGCAAGCCCTTTCACATGGGGCTTTCCCCATGTGAAAGGATGCATTGCTGGAGTTGCGTCACTTTTGTGACACACCCCAGCAATGCGTGACTTTTGCGCTTACAGATACGTCAGAAATACTGACGTATCTGTAAATCCTTGCGACATGATGCGTCATACTGTAAATATGACGCATCAATCATGTCGCAAGGAGTGCGCACTGAGGAGTGATGCATCGCTGCTTTCACACAGCGATGCGTCATTTCTCATAAATGAGGCCCAATGTGTTTTGGAGAGATCTGCATGCAATCTCTGATCACTGATTGAATCATCATAAAGTACCTAAAAATGTAATGTGTCTAGTTTGGCGAATACAGTGAGATTTCCTAAAGAATTATATGATATATAAATAGATCACCACACAATCTCTACAATTCGTCTTGGATGACTATTTTATTTTTGTTTGAATATCTTTTATTGCATTTCGTACTTTGCATGTATTACATACCATGATAATAGCAAGGAAAATGTAACATAACATCCCATAGTTGTGCAGAAATAATCAATATAAACAACAGTTTGACACTATATACTACATACTCTTCATCCTTTAAAAGTCCTATGTGTACACGAGGGCATTTCTTTTGAAGTATCACATGTCTAAATAGTGGTCAGTCAGTCTAGGTAAGGAGGATGTATCGGGAAACAGCAAACCAAAGCAAAGCCCAAGGCGTACGTTAGCCAGAAGGGTTCATACATCTGAATAAACTGCAGAGAGCATACAGCATTGCTGTCTTAATATCGATTTGCCATGATGTCTGATGATGCAACATTGCTTGCCTATGTGCTTCCTTTGGTTTACATCGCTAAACTATCATTGGACGGATCGTCCGAAGCATTTCTACTGACAAACGCAAATAGGTACAGGGTATCATATGCACATTTCGATATTCGTAACTATATAACAACCATCGAGAAAAAGGGGAAAACTAAAAACAATAATGAACTACAATATAATGATAAAAGAAAAGGACAAATAAAAGAATTGTGAACAAAGAACAAGATCATTGGTGTGCTGCTGTTGGTGCAAGACATTGAGTGTGGGGTGCGCTTTATAGGGGAGCCAGGAAACATATCGCTGCCGTGGTCGGGAGCCATCCAGAAGGGAAGAGCTAGTATACAGTGCAGCGACAACGCTGGGCCCGAGTCGCAGCGGGAGCTCGGCTGCCAGCATCCAGGAGAAGTAACGTGTCAATGTAATGTAACAGGTGTGTTCTGTGCGTAGGTGCCGGTGCCACATGATCATACCGAAACACTGCCCCCGATTTTGCTGCCTCTTCAGACAGCGCCAAGAGGGGGGTGTCTAGCTAACTCCTCTTCGAAGGCATGCCTGATGAAAAGCCTTCAATGTGTCATTCCAGGATTACGCTATGGGGTATTTCTGTAATCCCGCCGTTTCTTCCCTGTAAAGGGTTAAACTTTCCGCTTTTGCCCAGTTATCAAAAGAGCTGCGCCAATGCGCCGCTAGTGGAGGCTCGCCACATTTCCAGCGCTTAGTGATTAACCTCTTCGCTGTAATAAGCCCAAGGTCCCAAAATCTGGAGAGGACTTTAGTGTGTTTCGTCCTCTTGTATAGGCCCAATATGCATGTCTCCCGTGTGTGTTGCATTTCCCTTTCAACACCCTCTGCCAGGGTAGCCGTCACAGTGGGCCAATATGCCTGTAGTAGGGGGCATGACCATAGCATGTGTAGGAGGTCTGCGCCCACAAGTGTACATCTCGGACATGTGGATGTTGTGACATTAAAGTATCGGTTAATTTTATCAGGCGATAGATATGCACGGTGTATGATATAAAGTTGTATGAGCTTGAAGCGGGAGTTGCGGGGGATATGCGTAGCACCAGCCAGCACTACTGCCCACTCCTTGTCCGTCCATGCCCATCCCCTATCCGCCGCCCACTTATCTGACAGGCTCTGAGAAGAACACTGCGTGTGCGCAAGGAGTGCCTGCTCGAGCCAATGAATCACATGGGAGCCATTTCCCATCACATGTAAATTTTGCATTAATAAATGTGTCGGTGGTTCTCCGGAAAGGTCGCCTCAAGCCCGCGTGCGCATGATTGTTGCGGGTAGGAGAAACTGTCCCACTGGAAGGCCCGTGTCTACGACCAGTGTCTCAAAAGGAGCCAAAACTCCTTCGACATACAGGTCTCCCACTGTGTCTACCCCTGCTTGCGTCCAGCGTTCCAGCGCTGCCTCTGTGACAGCCTCCCTAACTCTGGGCGTTCCCAGCAACGGAAGTATTGGGGCATATAGTATCACAGTGTTAGTGAGTTTCAAGCTTCTCATAAAGCATTTGCGTGCAACCGCTAAGTGCAGCTGTGACGGGCAGGGAGACTTGGTCAATGGGTGAAACAGTGTGTGGACTTGTATTTGTGTCAAGACCTTGGAGGTCGTAGCAGTGTCTCTCAAGTGCTTCCCACTCAACCAGCCGGCCACCCACTGCAGCTGTGCTGCTAGGTAATATAGTTCTTGATTAGGGACCGCTAGGCCCCCAGCTTCCGGGGATGCATAAATTTTTTTCAACGCTACGCAGGGTCGTCCTGTATTCCATATGAGATTCCTAACCAAAGTTTCCAACTCACGGAATATACGTGTTGGGACATATACCGGAAGGTTGGCATAGTAATACAAAAGTCTGGGCAAGACTATGATTTTTGTTAGTGTGACACGGCTAGGCACATTTAAAGGGAGGGTCCTCCAAAAGGCCATCTGCGCTCGCAGGGAGGAGATAGCCTGCACCAGATGGCCTTCCAGCACATATGGCAGGGTCCTGTAAATACGTATTCCGAGATAACGGAACATGGTAGGGTACCAAGTGAGTCGTCCATCATTGATAGTAACCTCACATTCCTGCGTGTCTGCGCTGAAAGAATATACCCCACATTTGTTCCAGTTAACTTTAAGCCCTGACATAGCCTCAAAGGTGCGGAAGATGTCAGATAGGGCCAGTGGCAGTCGAGTCAAGTCTCTGATATATAAAAGTAGGTCATCGCGTATAAAGACACCGTATGAAGGCCATCCGCTAAGGGGATCCCCCAATCTATGCCGTGCATTCTCAAACGCTCCGCCAGGGGTTCCATTACTAATGAGAAAAGTAGTGGGGACCGAGGACATCCCTGTCTGGTGTCCCTCCTAACACGAATAGCATCCGACAACAACTTACTGATGCAAACCCGCACCGTGAGTTTCTGGTACAACAGGCCCACCATCTGAATATCGTCATCCCCAAGGTCATATTTCCTCAACACAGCTACAAGGTACGGCGACTCCACAGAGTCAAAAGCTTTTTCTAGATTTAATACCAAACACCCTGATCGTGGCCACTGCTCCGTTGCAAACCTCTGCACTCTGCACAGGCGCCGGATGTTAAGTGAAGTGCTGCTAGTGGGCACAAATCTGTTTTGGTCGCAGTGCACGAGGGTAGGTACCAGAGGGGCCAACCGTTGAGCCAGCGTGGAGGCTAGGATTTTGTAATCGGTATTCAGGAGTGCTAGCGGTCGGTAAGAGCCTAGTCTCGCACAGTCCCTGTCTGGCTTTGGGAGAGAAATTAGATTGGCTTCTTTTAATGTAGGCGGGAGAGAAGAGTCAGAGATGGCTGCCGCATAAACTCTTAAGAGTTCTGGGATCAAGATGTCAGTGTAAGCTTTATAGAATTCGGCTGGTAGCCCATCAGGGCCCGGGGACTTGCTATTGGAGAGGGAAAAAATGACCGTACGCAGTTCGTCGGGTGTGAGTGGGGCTTCCAGTTCGTCTCTTTGTGACTCTTCTAACCAGGGAAGTGTTATATCAGAGAGGTATTTAGCTATGTCAACAGTAGAAGATTGTAGTCTAGAGCGGTATAGATCCCCATAATGGCCTACAAAAGCCGCATGAATTTCGGTCTGCGTATACACTATTTCTCCCTGAGAGATGTGAATTGCTGTCGCTGGCGCCTTAATGGCTTCCTGCCTAATCAGCCAGGCCAACAATTTGCCCGGCTTATCTCCAAGATGGTGGGTGCGCACCAAGTGGGCTGCGTAATTGAGATGACGCAGTCTCTCAAGGAGCCGCGAATGCTCTTCGCGAGCCCCCGACAGCGACCCATCGTCCCCCCCTCCGCCTCCTGCTCCATCCGGAGCAAGTCCGTTTCAATGCGCTTCAGCTCCCCGTCCAAGTGTTTCTGCATTCCTGCTTGCGTGCCTAGACAATGACCTCCAGTTACAACTTTGAATGCATCCCATTCAATTTGGGGGTAGACGCAGTGTGACGGTTTTCCTCGAAATATTGTACAAGATATGCAGACATTAAACGACGAAAGGGTGCATCTAGAAGTACATCGGGCTGAAGCCTCCAGGTGGGTATTGGTGGGTGTGGACGTTCCCAAGCTAACTCCAGGATGTGAGGATTAGGGGCAGAGTGGGTGCGCCCCATATAGTAGGTGTCAGTGACATGGGGGAGCAATTCACTCGATAGCATGTACCTATCCAGCCTGACATGCAATGTATGTGCACCTGAATAATAAGAATATGTCTTGGTTTGCGGGTTGCGTTGTCGCCAAGCGTCGTGTAAGTCCCATTGTGAGGCCCAAGCCTGCAGTGCTTTCATGGCCCCATGTACTGGTGTGCCAGAAAGGGGTGGAAAGGAGCGGTTCAGGGTTATGTCTAAAATGCAATTATAGTCGCCCCCTAACACCAAGGGAACCCCATGCCAAGGCGCCAGGACCGTTGACAGCTTTGTAAAGAAACCCCCCTGATCTATAGATCTATATTAGGGGCGTAAAATGAAGCTAGGACAATCAGTTGACCATCTAACCTGCCCTGAATGACCACAAACCTGCCCTCCGAGTCTACCTGGGAGTGCAAGACTGCAAATGGGGTCCCGGGCCTTACCCATATCAATGTCACACGGGCATAAGCTGAGTACCCAGTAGCATATAGCTGCCCTCGCCACCTGCGGTGTAGTTTCTGTATTTCCGCACCGGCCAAGTGTGTCTCTTGTAGAAGAGCTATGTGGATATGGTGACGTTTAAGGTAAAAATAAATGTGGTACCTTTGTGATGGTGTATGCATGCCACGCACATTCCACGTGCACATCCTAACAACTGACATGTTAACTTCAGGTGATCTCGCCGCTCCCGCCCCGCCGCACAGCCACAGCAGGCAACTAATCCATCGTCCCCAGAGCCCACCCACACATAATCACCAATGAAACAATAACGAATACTTGCAATAATTGCACAAATAAAAAGGTAAAAGATACAGATCAAACATGACATGGAGCGAAAGAAACAAATAAGCAATGCCAAAAGGTCGACAGCTAAACATGCCGTCGTCCATACCCTCTAATGAGGCAACAAACATCTAATTCCAGGGGGGTTGCTGTGCACCCGGCACGGCCGTGTAGGTTCATCCGCCCTTCAAGCAGAGGGGGCATCCCCTGTCTCAGGCAGCTCGTGTCAGCCATAATGATTGCATAACATTCCGGCCAGAAAGCCCACCATCTGCAATGTACATATCACGGTGCCAGAGCGCTACTGAAGAGCCGGGCTATTCTCACACTTCCTCGCCCACCAAGTGTAAAATACCATCGCTGTCGGGCTCGATCATTCACTGGACAGCGCCGCAAGGGCTTCGCCCCTCCAGAGGTCAACCCCCACAATGTCAGTACCCACTGCGCATCACAATGCAGATAGGAGGCTCCGTGCATGTCCTTGCTTCAATCGCCGCTATGTTCATAGGCCCAGCTGGTACCAGGCCTAATGACGCAGCAGTACCGCCTAGCGGTCAGCAAACAGCTTCAGACATCGTGATTGTCCAATCAATGGATCAGGTCAGCCGTTTGCGGAGTAACTTCCGGTTGTTCCATAGACATCTGAGAATCCGGCAATCCATACATGTTTTCATCATCACTAGGCAGTTCACGCGGGCTGGCGTCCAGAGCCGCTTCCGTGCTTGGGGAGCCACTGATCTCCGCCACCAACCGGAGGACATCCTGCTGCTCACTGTGGACAACCTCCGCTGGTGGATATATCTCCGTCGTCGTGCGTGTTCTGCGAATGAATGAGAGACGATCTGTTCCGACGTCGCTGCCGGGTCCTCTGAAGCGTGGCATGAGTGTTGTCTCCGATGTCGTCCGGGAGTCCGAGGACGATCCAGTGTCCAATCAGGTCTCAACCTCTTCCGGAGTGGCAAAGAAATGGGTCTTGTCCTGTGCCACCACCCGCAAGCGTGCAGGAAAAAGAAGAGAGTACTTTAAATCCAGCTGATGCAGCCGCTGCTTGACTGCCAGGAAGGAATGTCTCTGGCGCTGAACTTGAATCGTGTAATCTGGAAAAAACATGATTTTGGTGTTATCAATGCGGATGTGCGGATGTCCTGCAACTTACTAGTTTCCCGCAGGATGGAATCCCGATTGTGGTAATTCAGAATCCTGAGGAGCATTAGCCGGGGGTTAGACCCTGTCAGTAGCGGTCGAGTCAGTACATGGTGTGCCTGTTCTACGACAAAGTGCGACGATAGCGTGCCAGCTGGCAGCAGTTTCCTCAGCCAGTCTTCCATATGCGTCGCAGGATCTCTCCCTTCCCATCGCTCCGGCACACCCGCTACATGCATGTTATTTCTGCGCGCCCTCCCTTCTGCATCCTCCGCACGGTCTTCCAGAAATTCCACTCTGTTGAGAAGATCCCGTAAATGTTTATCCACCTGAGCAGCTCGAAGTGTGCGGTCCACGACAGTACCTTCTAAGGTAATGGTGTGTTCTGCTAGCTTCTTATGATCGGCTCGCAGATGCGTGAGGTCAATGACGAGTCCGTCTATCTTGGTCTCCAGAGAGGTGCGAGTTAGTTGGACCGATTCCTCTAGACGCTCCATGGCAGCCAGCATCGTATCCAGTTTAGACGCCATCTGGTCCGGGTCAGCCAGTTTTGTTGTTTTATCCATTTTCCCCTTCGTCTGCGTGCCACCAACGCCTATCCTCGTCCTGGTGCCCCCAGACATGAACGGCGTAGCAAGTGTCGAGCCGGCGCCTCGTGCGTTAGTGTCTAGCAGACCGCAAGAGTCAGGCGGTACCAGGGGCCACAAAGGGGGGCGGGTGCTAGGAGGTAAGTTGCAGTATAGCAGCGGCGCCAGCAGGTGGGACAGGCAGGCCGCTTGTCCGTAGTCCGCAATGAGAAGAGGGTGTAGCTGGGGAAGGAATTACCAGGTCTTCCCCCCACTCAATCAGCGCCCCTCTCAGGGCCTTGCGTGTGGCTCCGACCAACTTTCCACAAGCGTCCTCAGGTGGTAGAGGCCAGCGTCCCAGAAAAGGCCAGCGCGCGGAGGCACAAGCGATGGTATGCAGGCCCAGCCTGCCACGCGCAAGTGGCACTTCAACTGTGCGTCACCACAGGCCACATCAACTCTATATATGGCACTGCATCTGCGGCAGCGCACCACTTCTTCCGGGCGCCACCATCAGGGATTCTGTTCCGCAAGCCTGGGAGTTACATGGAGCAGGTGCCGCCAGGTAGGTGGTATGACTCCAATTCTTCCCTCGTTCAGCCGCGCCAGGCCTCTCCGCCGGGTGTAGCGCCCTCCACGTCTGTGCCGTCGTTCCGTCCCACAGGCCGCGATCTCAGGGCCTTGTGGGCGGAGCTAATCCTCAGCCTCACGTAGTCGAGCCCGCCGGGCAGGGATCAGCAAGGGCGGCGGTGTCTCTCGCGTGGTCCTCGGCGCAGTCAGCAAGGCGCAACCGGCCCCAAATTTTGCAGGGCGGTTGTCGGCCGATCACTGCTGCTCCTCTGTGATTTTCGGCTTATTGGGGAGAAGTGAAATGGGCATTCGGCCCGAGAAAGGGGAGCTCGGATCGAAGCTCTACCCCAGCACGTCCGTCGCCATTGCGTGCTAATCCACGCCCTACGTCTTGGATTACTATAATGTAGATATTTTAGTGCAAGAGGGATGTCTAAATAATCAAGACAACAAATATCAGCTTCAATTAGATAAATAATAAGTTATACCAAGGGGCCTCGCAAAACTTTCAGAATCAAACAGGAGGTGAGGAACTGGCAACAGTAATGTGGTGGCTCCTACTGCCTGTTAAGCCCACAGTGTTACTTTGAGGATGTTTACAGAAGGTGTAGTCTGGTAATCATACATTGTGTCAGGCTGTACCTGTGCAAATATCTCTGTATAAGAGCTGTTCTGAAAAGACTCATTCTCTTCTTTGGGCACAGTCTAACATTCCAGTACCGAAGGTGCAGTTGCAACAATTCACTGGGAAATTGATGTCAGTGCCCATGTATAAATGTGGAATCTGCCATATATGTGTGAACGCCATTCTTTGCTTTCTTCCTACAGTCCAGATTTCCTGATTACACAGGGGAAAGACCACATTTTGGTCCAGAAGTACACACATCTTACCACATTTATACTTTCTTCTACAACCCTTTTCGAAGGCAGAGAATCCTCTTGCAGGAGGAGCAAACATGTGATCTGTGGTTTCTACTTACATTCGGGAAATAGGTCCAATTTTCAAATGAGCTATTTCATCTTATGCAACGGACGCAAAATAAATGAGGGTGTGTTATCTTCTAAAAATGAGTTTTGTCAGGGGTTAATGGGTTTTAATCCCATGTTGCAACATTGTCATGATTTTTTAAATCTGGAGCAATTAATGTTATTTGTCGGTGGGTTGATTACGATATCCCCCAAATTGAGAAGATACAGGGAAAGGCCGAACACCATCTGCCCTCAAATGATAATAAAGTAGTACAAAAGGGGGTGGTGATGGACGGAGCATCTGAACCAATCAAACACTCACACCCAGTCCACAGATCTGGGTTTAATCCATCACCGTTCTTTAGCCCACTCTGCCACCCCAGTTCAGACCTGGCCATATGCAAATCAGTCTGACCCTGTGCCTCATGGGAACAGTCCAGCCCATACTGCCAAGCCATGCCTTCCCTGGACCGGAAACAAGCTTCCGAGGACCGGTTTCTGGCATTTCAGCCGTCTTCAGCCCGGCATGCTTGAATCCAGTGGCAAAGTGAGCAAGGGACTCACGTCTGAGCATACCCTGCCAACTTATGGTGAACAAAGTGGTACAAAAGGGGGTGGTGATGGACGGAGCATCTGAACCAATCAAACACTCACACCCAGTCAACAGATCTGGGTTTAATCCATCACCGTTCTTTAGCCCACTCTGCCACCCCAGTTCAGACCTGGCCATATGCAAATCAGTCTGACCCTGTGCCTCATGGGAACAGTCCAGCCCGAACTACCAAGCCATGCCTTCCCTGGACCGGAAACAAGCTTCCGAGGACCGGTTTCTGGCATTTCAGCCGTCTTCAGCCCGGCTTACTTGAATCCAGTGGCAAAGTGAGCAAGGGACTCACGTCTGAGCATACCTTGCCAACTTATGGCGAACAAAGTGGTACAAAAGGGGGTGGTGATGGACGGAGCATCTGAACCAATCAAACACTCACACCCAGTCAACAGATCTGGGTTTAATCCATCACTGTTCTTTAGCCCACTCTGCCACCCCAGTTCAGACCTGGCCACATGCAAATCACTCTGACTCTGTGCCTCATGGGAACAGTCCAGACCGAACTGCCAAGCCATGCCTTCCCTGGACTGGAAACAAGCTTCCGAGGACCAGTTTCTGGCATTTCAGCCGTCTTCAGCCCGGCTTGCTTGAATCCTTTGGCAAAGTGAGCAAGGGACTCACGTCTGAGCATACCCTGCCAACTTATGGTGACCAAAGTGGTACAAAAGGGGGTGGTGATGGACGGAGCATCTGAACCAATCAAACACTCACACCCAGTCAACAGATCTGGGTTTAATCCATCACCGTTCTTTAGCCCACTCTGCCAACCCAGTTCAGACCTGGCCATATGCAAATCAGTCTGACCCTGTGCCTCATGGGAACAGTCCAGCCCGAACTACCAAGCCATGCCTTCCCTGGACCGGAAACAAGCTTCCGAGGACCGGTTTCTGGCATTTCAGCCGTCTTCAGCCCGGCTTGCTTGAATCCAGTGGCAAAGTGAGCAAGGGACTCACGTCTGAGCATACCCTTCCAACTTATGGCGAACGAAGTGGTATAAAAGGGGGTGGTGATGGAGTAGCATCTGAACCAATCAAACACTCACACCCAGTCAACAGATCTGGGTTTAATCCATCACCGTTCTTTAGCCCACTCTGCCACCCCAGTTCAGACCCGGCCACATGCAAATCAGTCTGACTCTGTGCCTCACGGGAACAGTCCAGCCCGAACTGCCAAGCCATGCCTTCCCTGGACCAGTTACAAGCTTCCGAGGACCGGTTTCTGGCATTTCAGCCGTCTTCAGCCCGGCTTGATTGAATCCAGTGGCAAAGTGAGCAAGGGACTCACGTCTGAGCATACCCTGCCAACTTATGGTGAACAAAGTGGTACAAAAGGGGGTGGTGATGGACGGAGCATCTGCACCAATCAAACACTCGCACCCAGTCAACAGATCTGGGTTTAATCCATCGCCGTTCTTTAGCCCACTCTGCCACCCCAGTTCAGACCTGGCCATATGCAAATCAGTCTGACCCTGTGCCTCATGGGAACAGTCCAGCCCGAACTGCCAAGCCATGCCTTCCCTGGACCGGAAACAAGCTTCCGAGGACCGGTTTCTGGCATTTCAGCCGTCTTCAGCCCGGCTTGCTTGAATCCAGTGGCAAAGTGAGCAAGAGACTCACGTCTGAGCATACCCTGCCAACTTATGGCGAACAAAGTGGTACAAATGGGGGTGGTGATGGAGGAGCATCTGAACCAATCAAACACTCACACCCAGTCAACAGATCTGGGTTTAATCCATCACCGTTCTTTAGCCCACTCTGCCACCCCAGTTCAGACCTTGCCATATGCAAATCAGTCTGACCCTGTGCCTCATGGGAACAGTCCAGCCCAAACTGCCAAGCCATGCCTTCCCTGGACCGTAAACAAGCTTCCGATGACCGGTTTATGGCATTTCAGCCGTCTTCAGCCCGGCTTGCTTGAATCCAGTGGCAAAGTGTGCAAGGGACTCACGTCTGAGCATACCCTGCCAACTTATGGCGAACAAAGTGGTACAAAAGGGGGTGGTGATGGACGGAGCATCTGAACCAATCAAACACTCACACCCAGTCAACAGATCTGGGTTTAATCCATCACCATTCTTTAGCCCACTCTGCCACCCCAGGTCAGACCTGGCCATATGCAAATCAGTCTGACCCTGTGCCTCATGGGAACAGTCCAGCCCGAATTGCCAAGCCATGCCTTCCCTGGACCGGAAACAAGCTTCTGAGGACCGGTTTCTGGCATTTCAGCGTCTTCAGCCCGGCTTTCTTGAATCCAGTGGCAAAGTGAGCAAGGGACTCAAGTCTGAGCATACCCTGCCAACTCATGGAGAACAAAGTGGTACAAAAGGGGGTGGTGATGGACGGAGCATCTGAACCAATCAAACACTCACACCCAGTCAACAGATCTGGGTTTAATCCATCACTGTTCTTTAGCCCACTCTGCCACCCCAGTTCAGACCTGGCCATATGCAAATCAGTCTGACCCTGTGCCTCATGGGAACAGTCCAGCCCGAACTGCCAAGCCATGCCTTCCCTGGACCGGAAACAAGCTTCCGAGGACCATTTTCTGGCTGTTCCCATGATCAGTTGACTGGGGGTGAGTGTTTGATTTGCTCAAACGCTCCGTACATCATCCCCTTTTGTATCGCTTTGTTCACCCTAAGTTGGCAGGGTATGCTCAGACGTGAGTCCCTTGCTCACTTTGCCACTGGATTCAAGATAGCGTGGCTGATGAGGATTATGAATCTGAAACCGGTCCCAGGATGCTTGTTTCCGTTCCAGGGAAGACATTGCTTGGCAGTTCGGGCTGGAGGCACAGGGTCAGACTGATTTGCATATGGCCATGTCTGAACTGGGGTGGCGGAGTGAGCTAAAGAATGGTGATGGATTAAACCCAGATCAGTTGACTGGGGGTGAGTGTTTGATTTGCTCAAACGCTCCGTCCATCATCCCCTTTTGTATCGCAAATGATAATAAAGCAAAAACACAACAAATGAATAATCCCAAACCAAGGCGCCGATTACGATTGCGGTTTTCTCGCATCCTCCGGGCCGCCGGAAGCCACCGCCGGCCCGGAGGATGCGGGAAAACCGCTGGGGAGGCACAAAAGACCCACCGCCAAATTAGGATGGCGGTGGGTCTCAAAATCTGTCTGCTGCTTTTCCGCCACGGTCGCCTTCCGACTGCGGCGGAAAAGCAGACACCGCCAGCCATATTAGGATGGCGAAAAACAGATGCCTTTCCGCGGCGGATTCTCCTCCGTTGAAAGGCATACGGTGAATTCTTTGGGGGCCCGTTGCGGGCCCCCTGGGTGAGTGGGGGGCATGGGGGGTGCACATGGGGGGTACCTATTGTCCCCTATGGTACCCCCCATTTGCGTGCATGAAGCGGCAGGCACCGCGCGGTGCCTGCCGCTTTGTGCATGCAAATGCTAAGCATGCATATTTAACCTTGCGGCGGGTGCTGCTTCAAGCAGCACCCGCCGCAATGTTAAATATTGAGGATGTGACTGCCAGTCTGGCGGTCACATCCTAATTGCACTGGAGGGACTGCCGCTGCCCCTGCGGACGGTCCCTCCTCCTCTAGGGTGGCGGACGGACGCAGGTCCGTCCGCCATCCTAATGAGCCCCCAATTTAGGAAAATAGATTAAATTGCAATAAATTATTTGACACCAAAACAACAAATCAGCAGAACCAAAATTATGTGTTTAAAGATTTTCATGAAAATATTACCGATAAGCCCAAAGTGACAACTATGAATTTATGGTCATGCTAGACCGTGTCAAAGTTACAAGTTCAGGCCAACCAGCATGGAGTGCAGGTTGGCTAGAGTCACCAGATTAGTCCAGCTGAAATATTACCTACTCAAATCAGTGCCAAGAGTACCATTCGCAGTGGAGGAGGTCCACAAGTAACCGGGAAAGCATCAGGGGAGGTTATTTATTTATTTATTTGTTGGGTTTGTAGAGCGCGACAGCTACCCGAATAGGATTTCCCGGCGCTAAAGTAGCAAGGTTGCTGGAGTAGCAAGAGGAACAAGCCAGGCATCACAGGAGGGAACTGCTGGAGCTTCGCAATTGCATCAATCTGTAGCAGGAAAAGGTGGCCACCAGAGCTTTGTGTTGAATGGTACCATGGGTGACAAGGTATTGGCCCAAAAAAGGCCTGTTCATGGTCAGAGAGATGAAAAACTTCAATACAGCTGTCTAAGGCCACACCAAGGGTCCAGGAGCAGATGGGCACTATGTGGAGGTCAGGGACTCACTTCAATTTAGTTCAGGTGCTGATTCAGTATGTTAGGGATCCTTTTATGTCCCTAAGGCTCAAATCTGGAGGCCAGCAGACTAGCCCTTAGAGACACTCTGGTAGCCCTGGGTTTAAGATGAAGTTGCATGTCCAGTTCTTCTTCCCCAGTCAAGTGGGCAAAAGGCCAGAACGGCAGCAATTGACCACGGCAGTAGCAGGCCATCATCATATGCACAAGGCCAGAAGTGTACTGAAGAGTTTATACCCTGATGCACTCCATCTGGAAGGTGGGACTAGCTCCTGGACAGTGGCTTAGAATTTCATGGAATTTCCAGACTCCTCTTCCCTTAATACAAGCTTGTTGCAGTGACAGTGTGGAGGTGGTAGGTCCTTTGTGTCAAGTCAACATGGTATTTGAAAACTGCATTCAGGCACATTCCTTTGAACCAATTCCTGTAACATTGGTGCACAGAGAATTTTTTGAAGCTCTCCAAACTGTTTTAATTAAAAAAGCTCGGGTAGAAGGCCTGTTGGTACAGGGGAAAGCAAATCGTTTAACAGTGAATGTAAGCTAGCTACGGGGTTCTGCAACTAGCAGTTAGGGAGCATAGCAGAGTCAAGGTAGCCTTGGCTCGCAACAGATATAAAGCTGCACTAATTAAAGCTAAGCGAGATTTCATAGACAAAATCTTGCAAGACTTGGTACTAGCTGCAAAACATGACAACAGTCGCCTGTTTTGGCATATTATTTCAAAGGGTGGCACAGAGAATGTTTCCACTCTTAGTTATCACATCCAGGTGGAGGCTTGGGTGACACATTTCTAAAAATTCTACACCAGGGTTAAGGTCTCAGTCTGCTTAAACACCCCTAGAGTTGATCACAACGTTGCTAATACTGTCCCTGTGGCGTTTGTGATTGGCACTGCATTGTTTTTTAGTCTAGGAGACACTTTGTCAGCAATCAATAGATTAAAGGCAGGTAAAGCCCCCAGCCCTGATTTGATACCGGGCGATCTATATAAATCAGAACCCATGGTATGGGCACCGTACATAAATCTCTTGTCTAATTGTATAGCGGCTGGTGGGGAAATTCCAGCAACCATGAGGGGAGCTGAGATAATCACTATCTATAAAAAGGGTGATGCCGCTATCCCCTCCAACTTCAGACCCATCAATCTGATTGTCAATTTGCTAAACATTTTTGCCATACAAGTTCTAGACAAACCTCAAGACTGGATGGATGGTAATGCGATATAGTCCCCTTATCGGGCAGGTTTTCGTCCAAAAATAAGTACATATGACCAGGCTTTCAGATTTACCTTACTAATATGGAAATATGTGCATACTAAGGAAACAGAAACTGTGTGTAGCATGCATAGATCTGAGAGCAGCTTTTAAACTAGTACCGTGTGATTTGCTATGGAAAACAATGCTTGATTTAGGTGCTCCAGTAGATTTAGTAACGTTGATAGCCAAACTTCACAAGGAAAATTATACTCAGGTCAGGTGGGGGGAAAATGGTGACTTAATCCCTCCCATGCTGATGACGAGCTCAGCTCGTCACCAGCCACGGTGCCCGTGTGCTGATGACGAGCTGAGCTCGTCATGGCCGTTAGAACGCTCACACGCGGGGATAATTCCCCCACTGTGCTGAACGTTCTAAGGAAACGGTTGTGGCCATAATGAGCTTAGCTCGTCATCAGCACACGAGCACCGTGGCTCATGCACCGGGGCGCTGTGCGCGCCCCCCGCCCCCCAGCACAGCAGGGGAATAACCCCTGCAACCAAAGGGTTAACTGAGAAGATACTTACACAGCGAGGGGTGCACCAGGGGTGTGTCCTTGCCTCTACATTATTCTCTCTGTTCATTAATGATGTGACGGGCAGATTGATGGACTGCAGGGATGATTCCCCCTCCATGAATGGTGCGAAAGTTCCAATCCTGCTCTTTGCAGCTGATTCTTTACTAATATCCACAACACCCATAGGTCTGCAAATTTTATTTGACAAATATTTAGACTTTTGCAGGGACAGGAGTTTGGAACTCAAAACTGCTAAAACAAAATATATGGTGTTTGGGAAAGTGCTGGGAGGATTACGTATGATCAGGACTGCATGTGAACCTCTTGAGCGGGTAAAGCATTTTGATTACCTT
Organism: Lissotriton helveticus; assembly: GCF_964261635.1. NCBI lineage: Eukaryota > Metazoa > Chordata > Amphibia > Caudata > Salamandridae > Lissotriton > Lissotriton helveticus. The sequence goes on from NC_136061.1 coordinate 1,682,783,329, forward strand.
GGCGTAAGACTGTGTGAGTCACTTAGATGAGAACATCATTTAGCTAAGAGCTACCTTGTCTTATGCCACAGGTCCATATCAATACTAAGATTCTATAAATAGTCATACACTCAATCCCTAACCCCAGCACTAGAAGTTTATTGTGCCAAAGCCCAAAGTGCAGCGCTGTATGGAGCAAAGATATGGGGCCATACTAGTGTAAACAAACAAACGATCAGTGAAAATATCTTTGCCAGGACACTCATTTCGGTTACCATTACCACCCCATTGATTCCCCCATTTTGTAATCTAGGGATGAAGAGAATAGGTGATATGGCTGCCTCGAAACCCCTAACCTATTGCTTGCGAGTGTGGACAACCTCTCAGCTCATTGACTACCGTAACTCTATGAGGAAGGTATTGATGATCAATGGTGCAAAACAACTACAGTGGTTTAAACATATCGCAGATTGGTGCAAATTGATGCACATGTTGGATCTATGGGAATGCCCAGACAGGGCCACGTGAGGTGATCTACTGAGAGTAAAAGCCAGGTATTTGGGCGGTGATGGAGGAGCATTATGGTATTAAGTCAGCTAATGGACAGCTTACATCAACGTTTTTAACTGTTAAATCATGTCTGCAATTTGAGCCCTTTTTTGGATCAAATAAAGTTATAAGTCAGATTCAAATATGTCAACCTGCTCCTAATGTTTCCTGGAAAAAGGCTGTGAGTTTACTAATAGATTCTTGTCCCTCCTGCACTAGAGCCAAAGAGACCGAAGAGCATGTACTTTTCTTTTGCCATAAATACCAACAGATATGCAGGAGGTGGATGAGACCAATTTGCCTAAACCTTGGAGTCAGGCAATATCAGATTGCCTACATAATCTTAAAAACAGACGTATCGGGCCAATAATTTTTGCCGTTAGCCGCTTTCTGTTTGCCTTCTGGATAACTCGACAGAAGCTTTTACCTGAGGTTGCACTGCAATATTAAACACTCTCGATTATGATATGTTGGACAATGAAATTAATTTATTGTGTATTGCATTAGAACTCCTCGTCTTTTTATTGTCCTTGTAAGTGGCATGTTTATCAGCTGGAAGGTTGTAATGAAGTTTGTCTTTTATGCATTTTTAATGTGGGTTTTTAGCAACCACTTTTTTATTGTATATTTTAACCAAGCACCGAAAATGCATTTTAATTTTATATTTTTTGGATTGTAAACTGATGATTGTTCTATTTTTGTATACTTTGATGGTTTGAAACAAACAAGTGAATAAAGGTATTTGAATTAACTACATTTAAGCTGCAATGGCAGTCCTGGGACATGGTTTAAGGTGCTACTGAAGTGGGTGGAACAGCAATTGCTGCAGGGCCACTAGTAGCATTCAATTTGTAAGTCCTTAGTATATAGTATGCCACTGTACAAGGGACTTGCAAGTACAATAAATATGTCAATTTGGTGTAAATTAATCTAACCATATTTAGTGGATAGAACACATGAAATTTAGCACTGGTTAGCAGTTGTAAAGTTCTCAGAGTCCTAAGGCCCAAAAAAACAAATTCAGCAAAAAATGGAGGGTAAGGCAAAGGGTTTGGGGGGGGCATCCAGAATAAAGGACCAACTACAACGTGCAGTAACATTGGCTCACCTTTAGTTGAATGAAGTGGTTTTCCACCTGGGGTTACCACTCTTCCAAACTCATGGAGACCTATAGCTCAAGTGTCAAATAACAAAAAGAAGGATGAAAGATTGGTTCAAGGTCACAGGCTTATTTAATAAATGTATTGCAAGGAGGGTGGATTCTCAATCTGGGGTGGTCAAAAAAAGGAACTCATAAAGAGAACTGGAGAGGACAATGAGACATTCTGTGATCGGTCAAATTTGCGTCTCTGATAATGGTTGGATGTTTCATGGTTTACCCTGAACTGTACTGCATAACAAACAGTACCTTAAACCAAAGAAATAATATAATGAAAAAGAACACATTATGTAAAAGACAATGGTGGCAAAATCAGAAAGGCATGTATGTGTTGTATTTGTAGTACTAGTTCATATACTCAAAGTGCAAATTCAGAAGCTACTGGCTTAGAGCTATCGTTACGCAGGTTTATTCTTTTATGTGTGGTATTCTCCACAAAGGTTTTGTTGAACTAAGCTGATATTAGCCTACATTATAGCTATAAACATTGGAATGGCAGATGAAAGAGGCTGAAAACTGGTGAATATGTATTACAAAGTGGGAGGAGGAAAAGGAAAGAAAGAGGGTGACGGAGGGATTTGCCAGTACATAAGGCACCTACCAAATGGCAAGTCATTCGAAATTCACTAAAGTAATAACCACATCTACTCCTGTAAACCTAGAGCCCAAGCAGTCTCAAATCTTCTGGAGTAAAGCCTTGAAATAAGTCACACAGTATATGGCCTGTCTGGGATACTACAAGACAATGACAATGGAGACCGAGCATAACACTACCATCATAAAGCCCTTTACCGAAAGAGCCTTAAAATAAATAAAAGAAAATATATGGTCCTATAACGTAGCTACTGAAGGCACCCAGAATAATCACATAATACAATTCTAGAGATATATACTTATAAATTTACTAATATTTAAATTGGTATTCAATTAGACGGCATAACAAATGACTAATCTTTCTTCTAAACAGTTTCCCAATTGAGTCATTTACTGATTTTTATTGATTTTTACTATCAAAATATCCTGAATCATAATATTAAATTTGGAAGATGAAGTTCTGGGTTGTGAAATAAGGAAAGCTGGTTTATTAGTCTTAAGATATCCCACTCTGTTAGTGACATAAAAAGAAGAGGGAGAAGACAATTACTATACAAATATGAAAAGTGGAAAATTTGGTGCAATGAATAGTTTAAGCAAATGTGAGAGGTAAATAAATATATACAGTACATTTAAAAACACTCCAACATATGTATTGCTGAGCACCAATATTAATGAACAAAAGCCAAAATCATACAATATAATCTGCTAAGTGCAGGTAGTTTTGACATTGCATTCCCTGAAGTGTTATTTTTGAAGGCCTTGGAGTAAAGAGAAACTATCTGAGTAAAGAAAAACTATCTGAAAGTTAATCTCGACCAACCAGCATGGGTGACAATCAGTACAATCTTCAATGCTATAACCTACCCATGTCTGGAATTATCCTCCACTAGACCCTTCGACAGAGTGTACAGTTGCGCACCCAGCACCAGCCAGCAGGAAGTATATAAAATATGTGAAGCAATAAAAAGCCTTCATAGAGGACAGGCGCATTAAGGTGCCTTAAGCTGCTTTCTTCCCTCTCCCATGAAAAGCCGGCGTGGTTTTGCAACCTGTAACAACATGGAAAAAAGGCAGAGATTCACATATATTAATGCTTCTGTTTGCAGCATACTGTGAGCTGGTATGTATTGAAACGTTTTTCCTGTGCCAAACGCTAACCACAATTTGTTACATCCAATGTTCTTAAAATAAGCAATCGCAAGAAAGACTACATCGCTATCTATTGTACGAATCATTATTTTGGAATGACATTCAGTTGCTGTATACAAAAAAAGGAAGTATAACTCGTGTGCAAGGTATGCAAGTTATGCTAATTGGTGTGCAACCTTTGCCTGACAGGTAAAAAATATTTGCATGCCTACTCAGTAAACCAAACAACTTTCTCTTGTTTTTGTCTCATCTAAGGAAACGATGCCATTCTTTGGGTACAGAAGTGTTTGAATCAACTTGATTGCGAAGACCCTCAACTTTTTTCTCTCTAACACTTTCTTGATGCTTCCAGTGATATATATATCCCACACAAGATCTAATCCTTTCACGTTCCATGCTTAAGTTTCTATGTAGGGTATAAAACCTACTGAAGCAAAATCATAAAATGTTTTCCAAGACTTGGGAGATAGCATATTTACAATAGCTGTACCATTTAAATATTTACATCTACCTCTGGAGTAGTGTCATGTTTGGTGGTACTTCCGGCAACACAGTCCAAAAGCTGTGACTTCTGTCCTTGTCTGAGTTTTCCATTCACAGATATAGATGGTGGAAAAGACTGATTCTCGTGCTTGAAGAGTTCTTCCAAATTACCATTTCTTGCCTGAGACTCAATATATAATCTAGCTAACAGATTGCAAATACTTTTAACATCGATAGTTTGTCTTCGGACTCGGAAGTTTAACGCAGGGTAGTGCTAAATAATTCAGGTGTGTTCCTTAGCACTGTATCTGTTATGGGCTTTGAACCCATTTGCAACACCTCGTGAAAATAGGAGTGATATTTCATGTGCTTGTTTTTACTGATGTGATAACTGTAGCAGGCATAACTTCGTTGCTGTACACATTGAATAGATCACCGCTCTCCCCCATAAATGGATTTCCAACTTCCTCAATTGTGTATAGTGGAGATTTGACATCTTTTGAGAAAGGGTTTTGTACACTAGGTATTTTCTTCATTGAGGCAAAGGTTGTTTTTTTAGCATTCACAAATGTTTGTGCAAATCCACTTACAACTCTGAAAATCTCTGGTGCAGATATCATCTATCTTGTGAGTTCTCCATGATAGTCTATCAGACCTTCAGCACCTCCACCTCCCTTGATGATAGCATTTTCCTGCTTCAGATGTTGATCTAGAGCAATTGATGATAATGTATAGTTGCTTTTATTGACAATATATTTTCTTTTACAAAACTCTGAGTGAATGTATGGATGGTGTTCTTCTAGTGTCGCCATGTCATGAATGTGGACAAACAGCCATCATTAATAATGCCTATGATTTGTAGCAAGCATTTATAGAACCATCTGATCAAAGTTAGCCTCTCTAATTGAATGAACAAATTTGAGAGCAAACATCTGCAGATCTGTAACAATTACCCAAAGTTAAAAGTGTGGATGCATGTTCGATTTCCACTTAATCCAGTTAGACAACTCCCTTATTTCTTCTCAGATTGTCTAGAAACTTTGAGAAGCCTTCTTCTAGAACATGTGCAGAGCAGTAGCAGTATTTTTATGAGCATGCTGTGTACTGGTTACGTGGAAAACCTTCAATATAGCATCAGCTTTTCCTGTGGCAGTGATGTCAGCTCACACAAACATACTGGTCCATCCACTGTTCAAAGCCAGTCTGCAAATACTTAAAGAAAGTCTTTTTGATATGAAGTCCCCCCATCATCACAACATATTTATCTTCACCATATATATGTGATACATCCCATTGAATTTGTTTTGCTAGGATGAAGAGCGGTTACTCCATTTAAATAATAGGTGGTTGTCATGGTTTGAGATAATGAATATTCTCTTTAGTGACTTTAATGATTTTCATCAAATGCAAGACAACAGCAACAATATAGTAAATAACAGTGGTCTATTGATAGGTGGGAGCAATGATAAATGATTTGCTGCCCAAGCCATGTTTTCATCAGAAGAAATATTTCTACTCTCAACATTGAGCATCACTCTTTCAAGCCATTTATATTCATAGGTGTTAGCAGAATCAGTTAAATCAGTTTAGTGAAGGATATGCACCTAAGCAGGCAGACCCCATCACTCTAGTCAGGGTAAGGGAGTTACACACCCAAGATAAACCCTGCTCATCCCTTGGTAGCTTTGCATAGCAGTCAGGCTTATACCAGAGCCAATGTGTAAAGTGATTGCGCAATACACACACTCACACAAGTGACACACTAGACACACCACAAAAGAAAGAAACTTCACACAAGGTTACATCAAAATATCCTTTGTATTATACATAAACCACATTAGACCAAAATTACATAAATCACTTTACCAACTAGACAATTATCGTAACATCACATCTAGTGCTCTGAAGTTAATACTCATTAGTTGGACAGGTCCTGAAAACATGATGAAAACATCACCTTACACCCTCACTTTACATATCCTGCAATTTCTGAAATAGAACTCTTATTCTGGCCAGTATGACATAAAAACGTCATACCCCTATATCAGAACATGAAATGCAGCATGTAGTGAAAAGAACCCATTGGCACCCCAGGGATTCTCACATATATGTATATATTCCCTTGAAAAACCATACGTTTCAGCGATGGTATTGTTAGTTAGACATTTCATCATACAACATGATAAAAATTTGCCTGTTATAGTTAGTTGAGAGAACTATAACTCGCGCCTCTGCAATGCACTGCTGATGACGTCACATATTACATCATTCATGACATGGTCAGTGACATCACTGATGACATCACTGAAGACATCTTCCACCTCATCAGACCCTGATATAACACTTGATATACAGACTCTAAAATACAGATTATATTTTTTGAAACCATGAACACACTAGTACCAGTTATTACATATCCACTCACTAATTCCTAGGTCTTCACACAAATCCATTCACTGACCCATATAGTCACTCATATATATAGTTAGCCATCAATATGGCATCATCATATCCAGTCACATATCTATACAGACACTCAAACACTGCTTCTCATGCATAGAGCTATTCACACAGCTAGTCAGTAATGGAAATAATCAATCACACTTTCATTTGCTCACCTGTACAGTTATACACATACCACCTCACTTATTTAAACATATACTGACACATACTTATACTCTAATACAATAACTAATACAAGCACACACTGATCCATACAGGCACTCTCACAATCACTCACTCTCACATATAGTCATTTATACAGTCCAACACTCACATATACTGCCTTTCACATATGCAGTTACGCACACATGTACCACTGAGGCATCATTATTCACCAATACACCCATACACACACTCACCCAGTCATACGGCCCTTCACAGATACAGAATTGAACATATACACCCAGTGAATTATCCACTTAAACATCTATGCACAGAGTCACACCCCCCACCCACCCACACAGACACTCAGGCGCCCATACAGATAGTCAGACAACCAATCAATTGCTCATATAGATCCTCATATAGTTGCTAACCAACCTATGCAAATGCTAACACACTATGTGACAACCAAACAGAGCTGCTTTAGAGCCAGAGAACCAGGTCAGCAGAGCTGTTATAGAGCCAGAGAACCAGATCAGCAGAGCTACTCTGTAGCCTAGGAACTAGGTCAGCAGAGCTGCTCTAGAGCCAGAGAACCAGGTCAGCAGACCTGCTGTAGAGCCAGAGAATTCAGGTCAGCAGAGCTGCTTTAGAGCTAGAGAACCAGGTCAGCGGAGCTGCTTTAGAGCCAGAGAAACCGGTCAGCAGAGCTGCTTCAGCTGACACTGACTGACTAACACTGACTGACTGACACTGAGTGATTGATACTGACTGACACTGATTGACTGACACTGACTCACACTGACTGACATTGATTGACTGACACTGACTGACACTGATTGACTGAATCTGACTGACTGATAGTGACTGACTGACTGATTGACTGACACTGACTGACACTGACACTGATTGACTGACACTGAATAACACTGATTGACTTACACTGACTGACTGACACTGACACTGACTGACACTGACTGACTGACACTGACTGACTGACACTGAATGGCTACTCCCTACTACTCTACTACTCACTCTCTACTATCTACTACTCTCTCTCTACTATTCACTCTCTATTACTCACTCTCTGCTACTCTCTACTACTCACTCTCTACTGCTCTACTACTCTCTACTACTCTCTACTAATCACTCTCTACTACTCACTCTCTACTACTCTCTATTACTCACGGTCTACTACTCTCCGTACTACTCGCTCTCTACTACTCACTCTCTAGTACTCTCTACTATTCACTCTCTAGTACTCTCTACTACTCACTCTCTAATACTCACTCACTACTACTCTCTATTACTCACTCTCTACTACTTACTCTTTACTACTCTCTACTACTCTCTATTTCTACTCTCTACTACTCACTCTCTACTACTCTCTACTAATCAATCTACCACTCTCTACTAATCTCTACCACTTACTCTCTACTTCTCTATAACACACTCTCTACTACTCTCTACTACTTACTCTCTACTATTCACTTTCTACCACTCACTCTCTACGACTCACTCTCCACTACTCACTCTCTACTACTTGAACTTTACTACTCTCTGCTACTCACTCTCTACTACTCTACTACTCTTTACTACTCTCTCTACCACTCACTTTCTACTACTCTGTACTACTCACTCTACTACTCTTTACCACTCACTCTCTACTACTCTACTACTCACTCCCTACTACTCTCACTCTATTACTCACTCTCTACTACTCACTCTACTACTCTCTACTACTCACTTGCTACTACTATCTCTCTACTACTCACTCTCTACTACTCTCTACTACTCACTCTCCACTACTCACTCTCTACTACTCGCTCTCTACTACTCATTCTCTACTACTCCACTATTCAATACTACTGACTGACTGACTGACTGACTGACTGACACTGACTGACACTAATTGACTGACACTGATTGACTGACACTGACTGACACTGATTGACTTACACTGACTGACTGACACTGACTGACTGACACTGACACTGACTGACTGACACTGACTGGCTACTCCCTACTACTTTACTACTCACTCTCTACTACTCTCTACTACTCTCACTCTACTACTCACTCTCTACTACTCTCTACTACTCACTCTCTACTACTCTACTACTCACTCACTACTACTCTCTATTACTCACTCTCTACTACTCACTCTACTTCTCTCTACTACTCTCTATCACTACTCTCTATCACTACTCTCTACTACTCACTCTCTACTACTCTCTACTACTCACTCTACCACTCTCTACTACTCTCTACCACTTACTCTCTACTACTCTCTAACTCACTCTCTACTACTCTCTCTACTACTCTCTTCTACTCACTCTCTACTACTCTTTCTCTACTACTCGCTCTCTACTATTCACTTTCTACTACTCACTCTCTACTACTCACTCTCAACTACTCACTCTCTACTACTTGCTCTCTACTACTCTCTACTACTCACTCTCCACTACTCACTCTTTACTACTCGCACTCTACTGCTTTCTGATACTCACTCTCTACTACTCTGCTGCTCTATACTACTCTCTTTACTATTCACTCTTTACTACTCACTCTCTACTACTCTACTACTCTCCACTACTCTCTCTACCACTCACTCTATATTACTCTATACTACTGACTCTACTCCTCTCTACTACTCTTTACCACTCACTCTCCGTTACTCTACTACTCACTCCCTACTACTCTCTCTACTACTCACTCTCTACTACTCACTCTACTACTCTCTACTACTCACTCACTACTATTATCTCTCTACTACTCACTCTCTACTACTCTCTATTACTCACTCTGTACTGCTCTACTACTCAATACTACTCTCTCTACTTCTCACTCTCTACTTCTCTCTCTACCGCTGACTCTCTACTACTCTCTACTACTCACTCTCTACTACTCACTCTACTACTCACTCTTTACTACTCTCTACTACCCACTCTCTACCACTCCACTGCTCTCTACCTCTCACTCTCTACCACTCACTCTCTACTACTCTACTACTCTCTACTAATCTCTCTACTGCTCACGCTCTACTACTGTCTCTACTACTCACTCTCTACTACTCTCTTTCTACTACTCACTCTCTACTACTCACTCTCTACTACTCTATACTACTCACTCTCTACCACTATCTCTCTACTACTCACCCTCTACTACTTACTCTACTACTCACTCTCTACTACTCACTCTCTACTGCTCTCTCTCTCCTACTCTCTCCTACTCAATCTACTACTCACTCTCCACCACTCTCTACTACTCTCTCTTTGCTACTCACTCTCTACTACTCTCTACTACTCATTCTCTACTACTCTCTACTACTCACACTCTACTGCTCTCTACTACTCACTCTACTATTTACTCTCTACTACTCACTCTACTACTCACTCTCTACTACTCTCTACTACTCACTCTCTACTACTCACTCTTAACTACTCACTCTCTACAACTCACTCTCTGCTACTCACTCTTTACTATTCGCACTCTACTGCTTTCTGATACTCACTCCCTACTACTCTGCTGCTCTATACTACTCTCTTTACTATTCACTCTCTACTACTCACTCTCTACTACTCTACTACTCTCCACTACTCTCTCTACCACTCACTCTATATTACTCTATACTACTCACTCTACTCCTCTCTACTACTCTTTACCACTCACTCTCCGTTACTCTACTACTCACTCCCTACTACTCTCTCTACTACTCACTCTCTACTACTCACTCTACTACTCTCTACTACTCACTCACTACTATTATCTCTCTACTACTCACTCTCTACTACTCTCTATTACTCACTCTGTACTGCTCTACTACTCAATACTACTCTCTCTACTTCTCTCTCTAACGCTGACTCTCTACTACTCTCTACTACTCACTATCTACTACTCACTCTACTACTCACTCTTTACTACTCTCTACTACCCACTCTCTACCACTCCACTGCTCTCTACCTCTCACTCTCTACCACTCACTCTCTACTACTCTACTACTCTCTACTAATCTCTCTACTGCTCATGCTCTACTACTCTCTCTACTACTCACTCTCTACTACTCTCTTTCTACTACTCACTCTCTACTACTCACTCTCTACTACTCTATACTACTCACTCTCTACCACTCTCTCTCTACTACTCACCCTCTACTACTTACTCTACTACTCACTCTCTACTACTCACTCTCTACTGCTCTCTCTCTCCTACTCTCTCCCACTCAATCTACTACTCACTCTCCACCACTCTCTACTACTCTCTCTTTGCTACTCACTCTCTACTACTCTCTACTACTCATTCTCTACTACTCTCTACTACTCACACTCTACTGCTCTCTACTACTCACTCTACTATTCACTCTCTACTACTCACTCTACTACTCACTCTCTACTACTCTCTACTACTCACTCTCTACTACTCACTCTTAACTACTCACTCTCTACAACTCACTCTCTGCTACTCTCTCTACTACTCTCTACTACTCACTACTACTCACTCTCTATTGCTCACTCTCTACTCTATACTCTCTACCTCTCTCAACCTCTCTCTCTACTACTCTCTACCTATCTACCTCTACCTCTCTACCACTACCTCTCTACCTCTACAGCTCTACCTATACACCTCTCCCTCTCTACCTCTTTCTACCTCTCTCTACACACATACCTATGCACATCTATATATGCATATGCATTTATGTATGTATGTGTATATATATACATACATATATAAGCATATATAATCTGCATATCTATAGAAATACAAATATAAATGCCTGTATACAAATACATAGACATATATGCATACATATGCTTGCTATGTACATGAAAGATTGAAAAACAATAATAAAAGCAAAGCTAAAAAGCCACCTAATTACAAACAGAATTGCTTTAACTTAAACGAGGGCGAGACCTATTGCATTTTCAATGCTTGTTTACTTTGGTTCCATCAAGAAGGCATTCAGATGTGTCACACATTTGCCATACATTCTGAATGTTAGCACTCTAGTTGCTCATTAGATCACTGTAGTAAAGCTACTGCTCACCAGGGAAGTCTGCCGCTGGTATTCAAAGTGTAGGTTTCAGTCTGCATGTCAGAATTTTTTAATGAAATAGAAGAGAATTTGAGAAGTCACTCAAAATGTGCCCTAATTTTTCTTTCTGCAGCACTAGTCATACTTTCTGTGGCAAAATGAACACCCTCATGTTGTTCCTTTTAAGATTAAATGTTCTAAGAGTTACCACTTTATTCCAATTGAGGAATCAATTCAGGTGTGCCATACATTTGTCATAAGTAGGACTGTTAGCGCTCTAGTTGTTCCTTAGAACACTCTGGGAAGCTGCAGTAGAACACAAAGGAATCAACTGACAGCCTCTGCCCGTGTTGGATGTACATGTTTTACTGAGAATGTCAGACTTCATTCTCACATGACTGTCAAAGATAATGATAATTTACGGAAAATATGCTCTGAATTTAGCTTATAGATCACTTACCAAACCTCTGGGGGAAAAGCAGGAGTAAATTTGGTGTAATTCCCTTCAGCAGTTCGGGCTGTAGCTGCGATTAAAGGTTGCTATGGAAAATTGCAATGAGAAGACACGTTTTGGGACCCCCCTTTTTTCTCTGCCCCCGCTTGACGAATCACCCCGAGACTTTCAGGATAGTAGCGGACCGGAGCGCCCAACCAGTTGAACATTTCGCGAAGATTCGTCAACCGGCGCCAAAGGTATTTCAAATAGAATGTTGCAGATTTCCTATGGAAAATAGGTCCTAACTATAACGGTGTTTTAAGTTGGGGAATTAATTGCTCTTCGATCATAAGGATCCCTGGGGACCCGCATGAACTGTGGCACATTTTAGGTTGGGGGATTAACTCCCCTTGAACCCTGAGGGTCCCTGGGGTGCAACTAGCCCTCCAGGTACCTCCATTAAGCACCACAGAGCTGCGTTGCAGAGAGGTGTGAAAAGGGGCGTGGCCTCAGAACACCTCTCTGCAACGCAGCTCTCTGGTGAATACTGGAGGTACCTGGTGGCCTAGTTGGCCCCCAGGAACCCCCAGTATTCAAGGGGAATTAGTTCCCCATCTCCAAACGCACTAGGGGGTGCATTTGCAGAGTGCTGCAGGGAGGGGGTGGGGCCACCGGCGCGATTCCGCTCTAGCTGTGTGTACCCTCCTTCCGGAGAATTCTGATGGGGTATAATGGTGTAATGATGAGTATAATGGTGCCACAGTGCATGCAGTACCATGGCAAGGGTACCCTGCCTCCGTGAGGGGTTGACAGCGCTGGCTACAGTGGCGCTGCAGTGCCTGTTTCACCGGGTAAAGCCTATTTTAATTCAGTGAGGGAGAGTGTTGCAGAGTTTGGCGGGGTACAGTGGTGGCTGGAGAATGATGGGGGTCCTCCTACTAATGTGCGTTCAGTATGTTACACCGTGCCGATGTTGGCATCTGTGAAGAAGGTATTGGGGAGAACGGTTGGGTTACAGTATAGGTCACATACCTCTGGGCACCTCTTCTTACCTTGCTAACCACATCCTGCCCGCACTGCCATCATATGATCCCTTCTGAAAGGGCCCATGGCAGAGAGTGAAATATCCACCGCTGACACTTGGTCTGACAGCCGGGCCCATGCGAAGTGCACTCTGAAAGACCAACAGTGGGCACGTGACACGTCACTGAGGGGCTATCTCTGAGAAGGGGGCGGCCACAATAACAAGCAGTAGCCCATGCTGTTTGCACAGAATCTGCCTTCACTCCCTCCCACATCCAATTCCTGTCCGCTTGAATCATCTCAGAGGGCAAGGTCGTCCGGGTGAAGTCATTCTGTACAGATGGACATCGGGCACCCCAGCACATATAGAAAGCACAGTGAAAGCTGATCTCTTCCCCAGATCTTGCGCATGCTTTGGAGAGCACCTGCCAATCCCACAGCCTGACTATCAATGACTCCACCTATTGTAATGGAAAACACACAGCAGCTGCCAAGCACACAGGCTACCTCATCGGAGAGGAAAACGGTGCCACTGCCCCGCAGGCACAAACAATAAATATATTAATATTTAAGAGAAATAAAAAGCACTCCGCTACAGGCGCATGTGGCTTCCTGGAACCAGATGTGTTTAATAATGCCCATAAATCATTAGCAGCAGACAAACTGTAGCTTCTGCCTGTGCGCACTTATGCTACCCACAGTCCACGCCATTATCTAATATCACCACACATGCGCCAAACACAGCAGAATGTGTACCAAAAGGCAGACAAGAACATCCCCCAGTTAAGGGACTGGGGGTATCCCCTGTCCTTGTTCCCCACATAGAAGGAGTAGGTCTGGAGTACAGGCAACCCGAGCCTATATTCCTGCCCAGTGACACCGTATCTTGTGTCCTGCCTGGAGTGCAGCCTGGAATAAATAATCACAGTAGGGAAGAGGCTATTAAAGGGAGGGTGTCATTGGGTGTCACATGCACCTAAGCCGCCCCCATGGTCCCGGAGGTTTATGGGAGCTGTGCCTGCCTGTATCTGCCTGCTCCACCATGGCTGTGATTGCTTGAGGTGGATGTGTCCGCTTGCCATATACCATGACACCTGTTTATAGTGTATGACCTCAGGGGCTATTTTAAGGCAAGCTGCTGCCCCTGTCAGCGGCACTGCTCTGCTCCTCGCTGCAGCCCCTCCAGCCTGGTGACACCCCCCTTACCCTACATTTGCATCGCTCCAGCACATCCTCGTAGGCCTGCAGACACTCCTGTGCTTTGGTATTGTAGCGCTTGAAGGCGGGGACTCACTGCCGGTAGCCAGCCATGGTTATCCCTTAGAGCTGAAAAGGACTACGGCTACATTTCCCGGGATGTTCAGCCACTGCTTATTTCCAATGCACGTGGGTATGTCTCAGAGTCGGTGTCTGCTCACCGAGGCACTGTGCTTCTCTCCCGCTCACCGTCACTGGCATTATTCCTGGCACAGCGCCAAATACAGAGCAGTGTACGTATTGTCAGCTGCCCGTGAATACTGCCTGTACTAGCCTGTTCTTGCACCGGGCTGCTCGAAGCCCGCGCTTCACTTGGCCAACATTCGTACTGGGTGAGCGAATCTCGCCGATTTTTAAAAAAGAAAATGCTTTTTTTGGCCCTGGGGGTCTTTGTGGGACCCCCTAAGCAGGCCTAGGGGGTCAGGGTGTTTATACCCAGCCTCCTTTTCTCGTTTTGCACATTATTTTCACTGATTTCTTGTGCCTCGGTTCTATTGAGGCACAAGATGGCTGCCAACATTTCCTGGTTTGGAGTGTAGACAGCCAATTAGCATACAGCTCGTGCTCGGCAGGGTGCGCGGATCCTTTCCGGCCATAGATATATATGTGATTTTACTTTCAATTTTCTCAGCAACTACTGAATAGATTTATACCATTTAACCAAAAGGCATGACTCTGAAACAAGGGCTACCTTTTTGCCAAATTTGGTGTAATTCCGTTCAGCAGTTTGGGCTGTCGCTGCGACTAAAGGTTCCTATGGAAAATTGCAGGGGGAAATCACATTTTGGGACCCCCTTTTTTTCTCGGCCCCCGCTTGACGAAACACCCCGAGACTTTCAACATAGGAGCGGACCGAAGCGGGCCATGAGTTTTGAAAATTTCACGAAGATTCGTCGATCTGCGCTAAAGTTATTCCAAATACAATGTTGCGGATTTCCTATGGATAATAGGTCCTAACTATAACTACCTACTGGTGATCATCAAGTGGACTTCATCCCCTGAGCAGCAGTGCGCCAAGAGGTGCATTTGCAGAGTGGTGTAAAATGGGGGCATAGCCTCTGACCATCTCTCTGCAATCCAGCTATGTGGTGCTTACTGGAGGTACCTGGTGGGCTAGTTTGCCCCCAGGGACCCTCAGCATTTAAGAGGACTTAATCCCCCAACTTAGAATGCACCAGGGAGTACATTTGCAGAGTGGTGGAGAAAGGGGGCATGGCCTTTGTCCACCTCACAGAAATCCCAATGTGTGGGGCTTACTGAAGGTAAGAGGTAGGCGAGTTGGCCCCTAAAGGACCCCCAGCAGCGAAGGGGACTTTAATCCCCATCCAAGAGCGTGCCAGGGAGAGGGTTTGTAGAGTGGTGGGCAAAGGGAGGTGTCCCGCTACAAGTTATGGTATGTTATGTTATAGTTATTTATTGAGCGCACAGCTGCTCCAGCAAAGGAGCGTCCTGGCGCCAGACAAGATAGAACATAACACCACTAAAACAAGAACAAGAAAAAAAGGAACGACTATGGGGCAGAATTAAAACAGGAAGGTTTTAATGGCCTTACGAAACTGCAGGAGATCCTCCAACAAACGGATCTCAACCGGGAGAGAGTTCCAGATAGCCGCGGCTCTCCCTCGAAAGGATCGGCCCCCGGCACGGCAAAGCTTGAACCTGGGGACCACGCGAGGGCCTGGCCCAAGGATCGGAGAGAGCGTGTCGGGACATACAAAGATAAAAGATTGGTCAGGATCTGGGGGGCAGTGCCTTTCAAGATTTTGAAGGCCAGACATAAGACCTTAAAATGAATTCTCATCCTCACCGGCAAGCAATGCAGGGAGCGAAGGGTGTTAGAGACGGGGCAAAATCTGGGCAAGCCAACTATCGCTCTGGCAGCAGCATTTTGGACGCGCTGCAGGCGAGTAAATTCTGCCTGGTTAGCCCCCACCAGGAGAGAGCTGGCGTAATCAAGCCGGGAAATTACCGTCGCCTGAATCACCAGCTGCCTGGTCGGGGCATCAAAGAATTTGAGGACAGGTCTTAAGCCCCGGAGAACACCAAAGCAACATGCCGCGGTTTTCTTAGTATGGCCAACGAAGCTAAGGCTAGAGTCTAGCCAGACTCCCAAATTTCTTAATTCCGAGACCGGAGTTGGAGATGGTCCCAATTCCGAAGGCCACCACCTGTCCCCCCAGATCTCCGCTCTCTTACCGACAATCATAATTTCTGTCTTACTTGCGTTAAGCTGGAGACAGTTAGCCGTCATCCAGCTGGCCACCGCCTTCAGTCCGTTCTGAAACCTAGGGGCATCCAGCTCCGCATCCCCACTGAGAGTAACCGCCAGCTGAGTGTCGTCAGCATATGAGACCATAGTCAAGCCCCACTGCTTAACGACCTCAGCCAGCGGTCTCACGTAAAGATTGAATAATGTGGGACTCAGCGAGGATCCCTGCGGAACCCCCACGGCCAGAGGCTGGAATTTGGACTGATAAGGTGGGGTGGCCACGCAAAAAGAACGATTGTCGAGGAAGGAGCGAAACCACTGCAGAGCCAGCCCCCCAATGCCAATCTCCTCCAAACGGTGCAGCAGAATGCTGTGAGATACGGTGTCAAAGGCGGCGCTGAGGTCTAATAATACAAGTGCCGCCGTCTGACCAGCATCCAACACCGCCCGCAAATGCTCCACCATGGCAAGAAGGGCCGTCTCCGTGCTGTGCCCAGCACGGAAGCCATTCTGCGTGGGGTCCAGGACATTGGCCCGAGCGAGGTGGTCTGACAGGGCCAGGTTAACATGGGCCTCCGCGACCTTCGCCGGCCAGGGGAGTAATGAAATAGGGCGGTAGCTCTCGGGTTTCGAAGGATCCAAAGAAGGCTTCTTCAGAATTGGAGAAACCACTGCCTGCTTCCACTTGGTCGGAACCACACCCGAGGCCAGCGAGAGGTTAATGAGGGAACACACCGTAGAGCGTCCCAGAAAAGACTGGTCTCTAAAAAGAGCTGGTCTTAGTGGATCCGAAGGAGAGCTGGACTTAATTTGTAGGGCTAGTTTATTAAACCCCTCCGGAAGTAACGGGGGGAAAAAGTGCAAGGTGGTGTGACCTTGAGCGCAATCTAGAACTCCCGAAACTGGCCCAATACTAGGGAAGGCCTGGTAAATAACCTGGACCTTCTCCAGGAAAAAGGAGGCCAGAGCCTCACAATGGGAGATGGAACCGGCTGCCAGGGAAGAAGTCCTTTTCGCCAGAAGATCTTTAACGGCTTTAAAGATAGTCTTCGACGGGTTCAAACTGTTGCGGAATTCCAAGGCATAGAACGCCGCGCGAGCTCTGCAGATGGCTCGATGGTAGAGCCTGATGGAAGCAACATATGCGGCTTTCTTATCTTACCAATGCTGCTGTGTGGGACTTACTGGAGGTAATAGGAGGGGTAGATGGCCCCCAAGGATGTCCTTGGGGCCAACTACCCTTCTTGTTACCTCCAGTAAGTCCCTCACAGTGGGATTGATAAGATGTCTTCGGACGCCATGCCCCCCTTTCTCTACCACTCTGCAAACGCACCTCCTGGCTGACTACAGGATGGGGGATAAAGTCCAAATTACTCCTGCAGGAGTTTGGGGGCCAAATAGCCCTCCTTATACCTCCTATAAGTCCTACGCAGCGGGATTCCTGAGCCCTGGTTGGAGGCACAGCACCCTCTCCCAACCACTCTACAAACATGACTACTACTTAAAGAAGCATCTTTCTGCACCTCTGACTTGAGGTAGTTTTAATCCCATAGCCCTACTATATACTAGGGCCTTATAGAGGAGGTCATGCCAATCAAAGGCTTACCCCAACCCATAGTGTACCCTAGTGTAAGTAGGTGTTTTCACTGCATTCTAAGTGTCTTTTAGCGTAGCACTGGCTGCAGGCCTGGTTAGTCAGAGTCAGATGACTTTTCAACAAGGCCTCTTTCTGCACCTCTGTTGGTTCTTTCTGCATAGCTCTGGCTTCTTTCTGCACCTTTCTTTGTCTTTCTGGGCTTCTGTTGCCTCTTTCTGCATTTCTGTTACTCATTTCTGCACCTTCTTTCTCTTTCTGCACTTGTCCTAGGCATAGTTAGAAATTAGCATTTAAAAAACCTTTGAAATTCACTGAAAAAAACAGGTTTCAGGTATGTTATAGTTAGAATTTAACATTACAAAACCTTAGAAACTCACAAAAAAACTACAGGTTTCAGGGGCGTTATAGTTACAAATTATTCTTTAAAAAACCTTTAAAATTCACAGAAAAAAACACAGGATTCAGGGAGGTTATAGTTAGTTGGACATTTCACTAGTAGAATACCAGTAAAATTAAGCCGTAATAGTTACTTCAGCTAACTAAAACGTGTGCCCACGCAATCATGTGGATGATGTCATCAGTGATGTCATTTGAGATATTATCAGCGATGTCATTTGAAATGTCATCAGTGAAGTCATCAGTGATGTCACTGACCATGTCATGAATGATGTAATATGTGACAAAATCAGCAGTGCATTGCAGGGGCACGAGTTATAGTTAGCTGAACTAACTATAACGGCCAAATTTCACTGGCTTTGTATGAGTGAAATGTCCAACTAACTATTACAACGCTGAAACCTGTGGTTTTTTCAGTAAATTTCAAAGGTTTTCTGAATACTAATTTCTAACTATAACGCCCCTGAAACCTATGATTTTTTCTGTGAATTTCAAAGGTTTTTTAAATGCTAGTTTCTAACTATAACGTCCCTGAAACCTGTGTTTTTTTCAGTGAATATATACATGTATAAAACACCAGCAGATCACCAAAAATCCTCCTGGTGGATAAATTACAAAGCCATGCCATAAACACACAAAGATTGGCACCTGCGCTTCAACTATATGGTATCACATGTCCCTGTTTTTTATCCATAGGCTCCTGAGCCACCTGCCCACCTACAACAGGGAAATCAGTAATGGCTGCTCTTGATCGTTATTCCATGGGAAGGGGCCTCCGTCGAGGTTTCCCTAGGTATGGCACACCCAAGCAAATGACCCAGAGATGTGTATCAATAAAGGCAGCTGCCCGCAACCGTGGAAAGCAGCTGCTGAAATCAATGCAGTCTTTTTTTTAAATAACACGTGGGCCTCCTTGGAGGTTCCATCCTGCAATGCCCCACACCGGACAAGGGCTCCCAAACATGCACTGTCGACTTTTGTAGGGAGACCTCACTCGGTGCCACCCGCAGGGGAACTGACCTCGGAGTAGCAACCTGCTTTACCGTGGTGCAGCTGCAAGTTCCCCAATACCCTCGGTAAAACCCTGCGCCACCGGAGTTGGGCGCCTCGGGCTGTGGTCGGTTACATTTTGTGGGACGCCCCTATTTCTATTTTTAGGCCCACAGCGTTCAGCACTGCAGCAGGAGTCCGAGACCCGACCCTTGGTCCTGGGTGGCTCCTGAGGTCAGCTTGAGCCGGCTCCACCATGAGCGCTTGGCTCCAGCAAACAGGACCTGTCTCCTGCTACAACAGGGGCCATGGTGTGTGGAGCTCACGGGTCCCACACTGCAGGCAGGCCATGAACTGGCAACACCCTCTACAGCCCCCCCGTATGGCACAACCAGCAACGTGCACTGGGAAGTGGAGACACAAGCTGGGGCACATATCCTGCTTCTCATCTCAATAGGGGGGCTTCTTCTTGTTAGGTGAGGATCGTGCCCCACATGCTCACCAAGGCAGCCCCAGCACTTCGCAGGAAGAAGCAACAGAAATCGGTCACCCCACACTTAGGAGGAACTCAGTAGCACTTCCCAGTGCTGCCTTGTAGCGATAGAGGAAAGGGAAAGATAAAACACCCACTTTGTGCCATGGCTGCAAGGGCAACAACAAATGCTCACCACACGCTGGGCCCCTGGTAGAACACTGGTAGGGGGAACACAAGGCAGGCAGCAGTAGGCAAAGCGGCCAGCACCCTAGAGACAAATAAGGGTGGTTCCTCCTGGCAGTCCTGCAGTGCCTAGATAGTCCAGAGTCAGGGAGCAGGCTAGCAGCAGGGTAATACTCAGCAAGTAAATCCAGTGAGTCCCTTTGCAGCTCAGCAGTCCTCTGGGACAGGTTCCGTCTGTAGAGCCAGCAGGGTCTGGTTACAGACCCTGCAAATTCTGTAATCATGGGGTCACAGCCCCTACACTTATACCCATAAAGCCTTTGTTGTGGGGGCACATCAAACAAGTTTAGAATTGCTCAACACCCCCATTTAAGCCCCAGCCTTGGCTCCAGGCACACTACAGGTGGACGGAGACAGCATTGAAAAAGGCAGGCACAGTCCATTTCAGGTGCAGGTGACAACTCATCATACCACTCTAAATGCAGACTGGGTCTTTTCAGCCGGGCTATGAGTCACCCAGGAAAGGCAAGGCACATCGTAACCCCCCTTGTGACTGTCTATAGTGAATGCGCATCCCCAGCTCCTGGCAGGATAAACCATATGGTGAATACACAACCAGTCAGGGCACATAGCCCCAGATGCATTAAAGGAAAATCTGGTCGCAAAGAGGCAGATTCTCAGAATCTGCCCCTTTGCGACCGGTATTTTTGCATTTGGGATGCATCATCCCAAATGCAAAAATCGCAAATTGAGAATTCGCTAAATTGCGATTACTTGCATTTAAGGAATGTCAAATTGAGATTCCTTAAATGCAATGCATTAAAGTTTAAAAAATAGCGATTTCGCTAATAGGCAACGCAAATTACCATGAAGTACAACTTCATGGTAATTTGCAAAAACTTTGAAAAATGCACTAAAGTGCATTTTTAAAAGTTTCATGTTGCGCATACACATGCCCTAAGGCATGTGTGTGCGCAACATATGTGCACAGATCAATTTCAGGGGTGCAACAGGGTGTCCTTTGGACACCCCTGCACCCTTGAAATCGCATTCTCATTTTGCGATTCGCTAATTGCGATTCGCAAATTGAAAATTCTTCCCATTCATTCCTATGGGCCTCTAGGCCCTTAGGAATGAATGTGGAGGTATTCCTTAATTGCGACTCGCAATTTACGAATCGCAATTAAGGAATTTTAAGAAATCGCTATTTTTAAAGTGATTTCTTCTTGCATACCATTTTGCTATTCCTTATTAGCGATTCCTTATTTTTCGCTAATAAGGAATCGCAAAATGGATGCTTGATGCATCTGGGGGAAAGAGTCATTAGCACACAGAAATGCCCGCTTCTAAAAGTTTTAGAAAAAAACACAGGAGTATGACCCATGATCTGGGTAATTATATGACAAAAAACAACAATATCCCAACAGGTATCAATAGGGGAGTCAGTTATATCAGTATGTAAAATACATTACGAGGAAGGGAAAAAAAGGGGAGACTCACGTAAAGTTTTTCAAATGTGCACATGGCATCATATATTTAGGAAAAATTTTCAGAGATGGTACAGTTGTATCAGCACTGTAAGCATGAAATGCATAGGCAGCCCAACTTGGACTTGGTGCACAATTGTGCTTGTGACACATATAAGTGGCGAAACAAGCGGCTAGGTGAAAACAGCGGAAACACGTGTAGTGACAACAAGTGAAATAATATATAGAAAGTGACTGTGTGGTTCAGCACATGTCTTACCTTTTACCTACACAGCACCCTGCCCATAGGGCCACCTCGGGCCTACCATGTACATGGAATTTATACCAGATTTGAATTTTAAAGTGTTCTACATGATTTTGGTGGCTATTATGGTTTTGTATTTATGGCATCAACATCTAGATCCAATGTGGGCACATGACATGCACTGATGTGTACACTGATGTGTACACATGAGGATTCAACTCAAATTTGAAGATTAAAAAAATATATATATATTTGTCGGCCATTTTGGATTTTGATTAGACTATTAGACAGCTTGACAAGATGCACTTGAGATCTTGCTCTCATTTGATGACTTTCACAAAGACGAATCTCTCTACCAACTGTCAGTTTTCTATCACAAGGTTAACGATTTTCTTTAGAAAATAGGCTTAACAGCCATACTTATGAATAATATTGCAAAATTAGCAAAGTAAATAGAGAATCAATATAATGAACTCTCTCAAGTGCTTCTGCATACTCTACTATTGGGATCGGTGTTCATGATGATTTACACAATAGATCCTAAGATGAGCTAGTGAAAGCTTAACCAGAGTAAAAATAAATACAGGAAACGGTGAGCACACCACAAACTACAGACATTCGAATTATATACTTGAAAAAAAACAATGCATATTCATATTGAAGGTAATAAGTCAAGACATAAAAGAAATTGAAAATTGGTACAACCAGCATAACATTTACAAATGAGACAATCCTTTGACAATTCTGCATGAGAATTATATTTTTCAGAAAGTGTCATTAGAATCTTTTGCTTATATCATAAAAAAGAAAACGAAATCCACAGAAGCAAGTGCTTTGTAATAATAATGATAATAATACAAAAAATAATAATAGTAATAATAATATATTACTAATATTATGTATTGGAGTTCCGAAGCTTCAATGTAAGTGTTTAAGATGTATAAGGTAAATTTAATAAAAACTCATCTTTTTTTAATGAGCGAAATGCAAATAATTATGTTTCCTACACCATGTATGTTTCCGACTTCACACATAATAACAAAATATATTATATTTTTTCAGACTTAAGATCGACCTCATGCCGAATTTAAATTAAACAGTGTTATCAGGACTTTTGAAGCAAGTCTACTTAAACGAAACTTGAAGCCTGAATTACATACTGCTAATGATTTTACCAATTTAGCAAATCCTTACTACATGTAATGCATTTTGCAAATCTTGTCTCCGAGGCTGGATAGGCTGGATTTAAAACGTTTCAAGGGCAGCTTACAATTCAGTCACGCTGTGGTGGTTTAATTATATTGTATTAATAGCTGACTATGAAAGAACTATCAATAGCAAACAATGGCTTAGAATACAAATGCTGGACAATCTTCAGGCTGAGTTGCAGTAACAAATAATTACATTGAATGAAGTTCTGGTTGCACTCGATGCTATGGTAATTATAAGCACATTTGAACAAATGCCCTACTAAGTTAGTTTAAAGGACCTTTTTCATTAAAAACGACTTAATAATTTAACACAAGAACTTCTTAATTCATTAGAATTTACTTTCGAGTATTCCATTCGGCCTTTCTGGCATTTACAACTGGGCTGCAACTAGAAGGCTTCTTTTAGGGACCCAGCCATGCGAGTGTCTATGGCTCCATCCTAACATCAATGCCCTGTGTGTGCCTGCCTGCACACAAAACAGCCACCATTTCCTCCGACTTAAAAGCACCCATAGCACTGGGGGGCATATTACCAACAACTAGCGATAATTATCGCTATGTTGGTTTAGCGGCGATATTTTTATCGCCGAGCTGCGGCGATTTTTATCGCTTAGGAACCTTGCTATTATCAAGGTATATCTCCTAAGCGATAAAAATCGGCCGAAATGCATGAATAGCGCTGAAAAGTCAGCGATATTCATGCATTACCGAGCTAATGCTCTTAGCCATGTTATCCACCTACCATTGGATAACATGGCTAAGAACTGCTCTGGGGCAGGTGTTAGCTTTTGGAGATATTCGCGCTTAGCCAGATGATCACTAGGATAAATGAATTAATTATTTAGTTTTCCATTGTGGTCATCTGTGAAAATCACTTCCCCACCCGGCCCCACCGCTTTAACTTCACGGGCTGCGGCTGCCAAAATGATTAAAATCAGTAGAACTTGAGATATGCATTTTCAATGTTTAGGTAAGTATAGTGCCTAAAAGCACAAAGGACCGCTCGCGATCATCTGTTCATGTTAAAGCGGGGCGTACAGTGACCAGGTCAGCCCAGCTAAAAAAGTAAAAAATTCAAAGTCTCGAGTGAAGCAGTGGAGGAGGCCCTGAGGAGCAGAGTGAGCATTAGTCAATCAATTATACATCAATAATGCATGCCAAATGACCCCTAGTGGTCTCTAGAATCTGAAAGGGTAGCTGCATGGGGGTATGTTCATTCAAACAGCCAGGTCTTTAGCTGGAGTGAAGGTGCATTCCTGAGGTGCAGAGGAGGCCATTCTAAGCTTTGGACACCAGGTGAGAGAATGAGCGTCCCCCTCTGTTGGTTTGGTGGATACATGATGTGTCTGCGAGCGAGAGTAAAGTTGATCAAAGGTGTTTGGTTGGTTGGTGGAAGGTAAAGCATTTTTTAATGTATGCTGGTCCTTCATTGTGCCGGGCCGTGTACACATGGGTCAACATCCTAAACTGGCATCTCTTTTGGATCAGGAGCCAGTGCAGTCATGTGAGTTCTGCTGAGGAGGTCGAGTTTGAGTCTTTCAGCTGAGTTTTGTATTGTCTGAAGTCTTTTCAGGAGGCGTGAGGTGATTGCTATCACGAGCGTACTTCTGTAGTCCAGTCTGCTGGTGATAGTCACCTGAAGATCTTGTGCGGTATGAAAGGGTGAGAAAGCAGGGAGATGAGATTGTGTTGACTTGTTTCCTGATGGATAGCTTGCTATCCAGGATGAGGCTGAGGTTGCTGGTTAGGGCTGCAGGTTGGCAAAGGTCTGCGTGCCACCATGTGTCATTTCATGTCTTTCCAAAGATGAGGACCTCTGTCTTGTCCATAATGAGTTTAAGACAGTTGCCTTTCATCCAGTCCGTAATGTTCATCATGCACCTGCAGAAGTTGGCTTTGGTGGTGGAGGGGTCTTCAGATAGTGAGAGGATGAGCTGGGTGTCATCGGCCTAGGAGATTATATTGAGTCAGTACGATCTGACGGTGTCGGCCAGGGTGGCAATAAAGGTGTTAAAGAGAGTGAGGCAGAGGGACCATCCTTGGCTGACTCAGCAGATGATCTTCTTGTGCTCTGAGGTGAACGGCGGGAGGCAGATCCTTTGGGTTCTGTTAGTGAGGTATGAGATGATCCATTTGCAGGCGACTCCTTGGATTCCGATGTGGTGGAGTCGGTTGATCAAGATGTGATGAGAGACTGTGTCAAATGCAGTGGCCAGGTCCAGTGTATGTGGGCTGCTGTTTCTCTGTGGTCCAGGAGTGCTCTGATGTCATATGTGGCTTTAATGAGGGCTGTCTCAGTGATGTGGGTGGCTCGAAATCTGGATTGGAAGTGGCCAGGAGGCTGTGGTATTCTTAGTGTTGGGTGAGTTGCTGGTTGATTGCTTTCTTGAGGACTTTGTATAGATAGGGGCATAGCGAGATGGGTCAGTAGTTCTTGAGAACTGTTGGGTCGATGGATGGCTTCTTCAGGAGGGGTTTCACTTCCTCTTGTATCCAATCCTATGGGAATGAGGCCGTGGAGATGGTGGTATTCAGGCATTTCCTGAGTTCATCTCCAATTGTCTTGCATCTGAGGTTGAAAACGTGGTGGGGGTAGGGTCCTTGAGTGCTCCTGAGTGAACAGAGTTCTTGATGATAATGGTGTCCTGCACAATGAGTGAAACCCAGGGGGTAAGCATGGCTTTTGGTTTTTGCATGTGAGTTGGTAGATGCTTTCAACTGCAGAGGGTTGGTGTTTGAAATTCTCGTAGATGGCCAATATCATGGTGTGGAAGAAGTCTGGAAGGTTGTCACACAGATCCTAGGAGGATGGGATGCCATTCACATGGCTGCAGAGTTTGAGAATTCCTCCACGATATTGAAGAATTATTTGCTGCGGTTTGTGCTGGCTTTGATACGGTCTGCTAGGGAATTCTTCTTCGTGTCTTTAAGTATGGGGCAGTTCTGATTTAGCCCTGTTTTGAAAGTAATGTGGTCTTCCGTCCTTCTGCTGGTGTACCACTTCCTTTCAAGTTGTTGGCAGATGTATTTGGTGGAGGGCCGTTCTTTGTTGTACCAGCTTGCTGTTTTGCTTGTTTTTTTGTCTTTGATTGTCTTTGGAGGGGTTGATACTTTCGGTGCTTTCTGTAATCCATCGGGAGACATTTCTTGATGCTTGTTTCAAGTCGTGTGTGGTGTCTGGGAAGTAGGGGCCTAGACCAGTGTTCCATTGGTGTTCTGATACATTTTTCCAGACTCTGCATGTGGACCTGGGGGGTGTTGCTTGCTTGGGTGAGTCCTGAGATTGTGAAGTGTACGGTGTGGTCATCGGACCAGGTAAGTTGTGTCTCATGGCTGTACTTGGCTCTGTTGCTAGAGGTGTAGATGGTGGTCTAGTGTGAGTCCTGCGGCCTATGGATGTCCTGTGATGATATGCTTGAGACTGATGTTGCGTATGCTCCACAGGAGGTTAGTGATGTTGGCGTTGCTGTGGTCATCAAGGTGGACATTGAGGTGTGCTAGGAAGGTGTAGTGTTCAGAGTCAATAGTGACTGGGGTGATGAGGTGTGGTATGGAGTCCCAGAAGAATCTGGGTGAGGTTTGATGGTCTGTAGATGATGGTGCATCTGATGGTACTTCTGCAGTCTGTGTGGAGTTGGAAATTGAGGAGTTCCATTATCAAGGTCTGGTCATATTGGGATGTCAAGCAATTATTGAATGAATGAATGATATGATATGATATAATTTATAAAGTGCACAAATACCACGAGGTGTCTTGTTGCTGAGCAGAACTAAAATATGCAGACAAAAGCAAAGTGTGTGAAGATCACTGGTTAAATAACCAGGGTTTGAGACTTTTCCTGAAAGTCATGATTGAAGGTGCTGTCTTCAGAGTTGATGGCAGACGATTCCACTGAAGAGCTGTGATCCTGACAAAAGCTTCTCCCCCCCCACATTACACTTTTAAATGAGGCATCCTTCAGAAAGTTGCTTCCGCCAGAGCATAATGCTCTGCCAGGAATATACCGCTCAAAGCTCTTTGTGAAGAAGGCTGGAGATTTTCCATAAAGAGTTTTATAAGCTAAACAAAGAGCATTAAAGGTAATCCGATGGCAGACCAGAAGTCAGTGCAATTGTCTAATAGAGGCCCTAGCTGATTGACGTTTAGGAATTCTCAGAAGGAATTGAGCAGCCACATTTTGGATGGTCTGCAATTTTTTTAGAGGACCTTTTGAAAGGATAATGCAGATTCCATTGCAGTAGTCCAGTTGTGATAGAACTCAAGCAATGACTGCTACTTTCAACAGATCAGCTGGAATGAATATTTCAATTTTCTTTCAAATTCTTAGGCGATAAAAAAGTAGGCGGTGACCTGGTTAATTTGTTCTTTGAATATTAGTTAACTGTCCAGGAGAATCCCCAAATGTTATACTTTTGAAATTGATGGGGGTGCTATACCCATGTCAGATGGCCACCAGTAGGGAGATCAGGTGGCTGGATTTTCCCCAACTGGATATCTTGAGCTTTAAGCAGTGATTGGCCATCAATGTATTCACTGCACTCATACAATTGTTGACACCAGCTCTGTTTTAATTTTTTGCCAAGGACACTATGATCTGAGTATCATCAGCTTAAGACGCTGATCAAAAGAGTTAATCAAGGCAACAAGTAGAGTGGCGTAAAGATTAAACAGGGTGGAGTACAGGGAGGATCCCTGAGGAACCCCACATGGCAAGCACAAAGATCCTGAGTCGAAAGCAGTGAGTGACTCCAATTGTTGGCACCCTGAAAGGAAGGATTTAAATACACTGAAATTCACATGGTTGTGTTCCACTGGTGTTTGTTATATATCCTCCATTGGCTTTGCAGAATTGTACTTAGTTGTACCCATTTTAGGCAATAGTAGATAACTGTCTACCACAGTTCGACTGAGGCAGACGATAGCTTGACTCTACATACGTTTCGGGGTCTCAAACTGGGACACTCTCTTGTTGTAACTCAGGATTTGAGCAGCGTCAGTGCTAGATCTCTATTCCTAATTCTCTCAGATGGTCAATTAATAGTTTGTGGTTCACCATATCGAAGGCAGCTGAAAGATCCAACTGCTCGGTTGAGTGATGAACAAACTCCCTCGGTGGTTGTAAGCAGAGCAGATTCAGTGCCCTAAAACCAAACTGCGTATCGTCAAGAAGATGATTATCCACCATAAAGGAGGAAAGTTGCCTATGGATGGTGTCCCTGTGAATGAGCATTGAGTAGGATTCACTGGAGTTGTGTATTGGCGGTCTTGGTCGGCTTGGCAGATACAGTCACATTTGTGGTGTCTGTAGTGTTGTTGTTTTCTTTGGTACTGAAGGCGAGGTAGCAGTGTAGGCAGGCGAAAGGCACTTTGGTGGAGTACAGAGATGCGAACCAGCAGTTGT
Organism: Lissotriton helveticus; assembly: GCF_964261635.1. Taxonomy (NCBI): domain Eukaryota; kingdom Metazoa; phylum Chordata; class Amphibia; order Caudata; family Salamandridae; genus Lissotriton; species Lissotriton helveticus. The sequence goes on from NC_136061.1 coordinate 1,682,811,791, forward strand.
TGCAAGTGCATCCAGAGTACAGAGGTACGCAGCGATGTATCTTTGTGACAGGCGAGGGCCAGGGGTTCAAGTGCTGGATGCAGCGACCTCCAAAATGATCCAGGGAGGTGGGAGGAGCTGGCAGGGAGGTGACAGGGAGGAAACCTGTGGGAGCAAGAACTTGTAGCAAAAGCGATGCAGTGGATGGGGGAAGGGAAAAAAGCTGCAAGACTATGAGTGGGCTTTTAATTCTAATGCAGAAAGGGCAAAAAACACTGGAGTCACCACATCGAAACGTTCAATCAGATCCCCAATGTAACCTTAACCTGCGAAAACTAGTTTCCAGGTGGACAGCCAGATGCTAGTTACCCCTGGGGGCAGGTGTACAGGGCAGCCGGACCAAATTGGCATCTTCAGGCTTTGGTCAGGGCAGACGCACTTGCGAAAGTGGGAGATCCAGTGCAGCAGCATGAGGCAGTGGCTCACACAACCAGGAGGTCTGTGGCAGCGGCATCACAGATGGTTGTTGCAATAGCACAAAGAGCCAGTCAAGGATTGCAGGCGGACGCTAATGGAGCTTCATGTTGGCGGTGATCACAGGCTGTCACTTCTGTAGGGTGAAGTTCAGATCTTACGTTGGTGGTCACCACTAACAGTCACTGTTACACAAACAGCTGGTTTCCGCGGAGTCTTGACACTAACAGGCCCGTTTGGAGGTGAGATGCACCCAACACTTCAGGATTTCAACTTTTCTTTGCTTTTTGATGCCTTACAAGGGTCCAAGGCCTGGGGAGACAACTCTTGGGGATCAGAGACTCACTCTAGCAGAGAACAGCAGGGATCAGGCAGGTTCAGCTAGCCAGATGTGTATGAATTTAAGGAAAACAAAAACCCAAACTGAAGGAATCAAATCACGGAAACAGAATTTTAAAGAAAGACAATTTTAAGGAAATACAAAATAAATCTAAAATGAAAGCAAACATTTTAATGCATAAAATATTTGTAAGTAAAAATCCAAAATTACATAAACTTGGGTGGAGTTTTGGTGAATTTTTGGGTTCAGGGATTTGTAACATTTAGGGAGATGAGGGGTGTTTACGAATCAGAAATATTAGGCATTCAGGCTTCGAAAGCTGTTGTTAGGGTTCAGAGAAGGATGAAGTGTAGCGGTTGTGAGGGAATTTTAGGGTTTACGGATGAGTGTTGTTTAAATGTGTGAGATATTTTTTGATTGCAGGGATGTGTGCAGTTTAAGGGTGTTGAGGGGTGTTAAGATTCATGTATGGGCAGATGTTAAAGCTGGCGAGTGTTATAAAGGTTCAATTACAGATGGTGGCTAGGGTCATGAAGACTATTTAGTGATCAGGTGGGGTGGTGTTTAGGGTGATGAGGTGTTTTAAGGGTTCATGCATGGGTGGAGTCAGATGTAGAAAGGAATGTTTAGGGTTGAGGCATGAAAAGGTTAGGGTTATGACAAGTTCCTATCAGTAATGGATGCTGGTGTTTGCAAGTGGTGAGGGTTTTTTAAGAATCCTGCATTGGTGGAGTATGAGTGTTTCCATGACCTAAAATTCCTGGCATTTAGGAATTTTCCAGCTAAGCAAATTAAAGATTTGGATAATTCATCTAGGGAAGTGTTTAAGATCGTGCAAGGTTTTTTGAAACCTCAAGCCACCATGATCACGAATACGCCATCAATTGATTTATGTAGAGATTTGTCTAACTTCTTCCAGGAGAAGGTTCACTCTATATTTTCTTCCTTCCCGGTTTCGGAGGATTGTACAACTCCCTCACTGACTACGGATTTCCTGTGTCACTGGTCTGAATTCCAACCTTTTTGTCCGACCTTGTCCCTGTTAGACCTAGCTAAAATCAAGTCAGGCTCGCCTGTCGATCCTTGTACTGCCGGATTTTTTAACCAGCTGGCCCCCTTTCTTAATCCACATCTCAATGCTATTTGGAACGGATCTCTGATGGCAGGAAGCTATCCCTCTGTCTGGAAAAAAGATTTTGTTCTGCCTATTCTGAAAAAGGAAGACATAGATCCTGGCATACTCAAAAACTACAGGCCCATCTCCCATCTCCCTCCTGCCCGCTCCTGCAAAAATACTGGAGAACGAAGTTCAGAGACAGCTCTCCAATTACCTGGAATCTAATAACCTCCTTCATGATTCCCAGTCGGATTTTAGGGTGGGCTATAGTACAGAGACCACGCTGCTGGAGGTGGCGGAAACCATCCAAATATCCCTAGACCAAGGAGGCTGTGCCATGTTTGTGCTGCTGGACTTGTCCGCAGCCTTCGATACAGTCTCACACTTGATTCTCATTGACCGACTGGCACAGCTGGGTATCTCTGGGACCATCTTAAACTGGTTCCACTCTTTCTGGAGTAGCGGTCTCAGCAGGTCTTTGTGCGCCCTCATGTCTGCTCCACTAGCTCCATGGTAGGCGGAGTCCCGCTGGGCTCTGCACTTAGCCCCACCCTGTTTAATGTCTATCTGGCTCCTTTGGCATCGCTTGTGGAACACTTTGGAGTGAGAATAATTTATTATGCTGATGATACACAGCTTGTGTTTTCCTTTAAAGACATTGCTACCCCAGTCTCCTCTGTTAGAAATGTAGGTTTCAAATTCGACTCAAAACTGTAAGCCAAGGCTCAGATTGGTCCAGTTTCCGGAGCATGCTTCTGGAAACTCAAAACCTTGCGAAGTTTTCTTCATCTTCTGCTGATAAACTGTCGGGCCACTATAGTCCATGCCTTTATTTTATCTCAGCTACACTATGCTAACAGCTTACACTTAGGTTTGCCAGCTTACCTTGTCCATAGGCTGCAGACAGTCCAGAACGCCACAGCAATGCTCATCAGAAATGTGCCCCTTCGACATCACATCTCCCCTCATCTGCGGAGCCTTCATTGGCTCCCAGTGAAAAGGAGAATTGAATTTAAGGCATTGTCTCTTCCTTTTAGAGCCACAAGAGATAGAGGTCCAGGATACCTGAAACCGAGACTTCAGAAATACCATCAATCCAGGACCTTGCGTTCTAACTCTCAGATGCTTCTCCATATTTCTCGCTTCTCTAAAGCCAGGATGGGCGGGTCAGCCTTTGCACTGAGAACTGCCGCTCTCTGGAATGCTATACCTTACCATCTGCGCGAAGCAGAATCAGAACCTCCTTTCAGGAAGGCGCTTAAAACATGGCTGTTTGAACTACCCTAGTGTGTCTGACCACTTAGTGCTGGGAAACTGCCGTTGGTGGTAGCCGAGTGCTTTATAAATTGCTTGGTATGGTATGGTAAGTGTATTAAGGAGTATGGCTTTGGTGAGGTTTAGGCATAGAAAGGGGTGTTTAGGGCTCAGGAATGGGTCCAATATTCAATCAGGGTCTTGTAAGGGATTGCAACTCACCCATGAGGGTTTCAAGGTGCTGGGGGGCTGGGGGGCTGCTGGTCCTTCTGGGTGTCGGATCATTAGAAGAGCCAGGTCTTGAGGTCCTTCTTGAATTGGGTCAGAAATGATTGCCTGAGTTGGAAGGGCAGGTTGTTCTAGGTCTTGGCGGGGAGATGGGAGAATGAACTTCCATTCGGTCTTGTCTTATGAATCCCAGGGAAGGAGGCTAGTGAGAGGTGGGTGGAATGGAGTTGTCTGGTGGGTACTTGGAATGTGAGGTGATGGTTCATGTATGCTGGTCCCTCGTCATTGAGAGCTTTGTAGGCATTTGTGAGGAGCTTGAAGCTGATTCTTTTGTTGACTGGCCGGCAGTGGAGCTGTTGCAGATGATCTGTGAAGTGGCTGTGACTGGGGATGTCGAGGACCAGCCTGGCTGCAGCATTTTGGACGTGCTGTAGTTTCTTGAGCTGTTTCTGGGTGACGCCGGCATAGAGTGCCTTGCCATAGTCGGGTCTCCTGGTGATGAGTGGGTGGGTAACCGTCTTTCTGGATTCTGTGGGGATGCATTTGAATATCTTTCGAAGCAGGCGGAAGACACACAATTGATGGATGGAACGCAGAACACATCAAAACATTCACCCCCAGTCAAGAGATCTGGGTTAAATCCATCATTCTTTTGCTCACCATGCCACCCCAGTTTAGACCTGGCCATATGCATCAGTTTTGACCCAGTGCCTCATGGGAACAGTCCAGACCGAACTTCCAAGCCGGATCCTCCCTGGACCGGAAACAAGCATCCTAAGACCGGTTTTGGGGTTTCACCCTTCTTCAGCCAGGATAGCTTGATTCCAGTGGCACCGTGAGCCAAGGATCACGTCTAGGCATACCTGGCTCACATAGGGCGAGAAAGCAAAAGACACACAATTGATGAATGGAATGCAGAACAAATGAAAACATTCATCCCCAGTATAGAGATCTGGGTTAAATCCATCATTCTTTTGCTCACCATGCCACCCCAGTTTAGACCTGGCCATATGCAAATCAGACGTGACCTTGTGCCTCATGGGAACTGTCCAGACCGAACGGTCAAGCCAGGTCCTCCCTGAACCTGAAACAAGCATCCTAGGACCAGTTTTGGGGTTTCACCCCTCTTCAGCCAGGGTGATGGCAGCATAGAGTGCTTTGCCAGAGTCTCATGGTGATAAGTGGATGGGTAACCATCTTTCTGGATTCTGTGGGGTCCATCTGAATGTCTTTCAAGCAGGCGGAGCATGTGGAAACAGGTGAGGGATCTGCGTTGATTTGGTGGGTTCATTTTAAGCAATGAGTCCAGTATGATGCTGAGGTTGCAAGCATGGTCCATCAGGGTTAGAGGGGGTCCCAGAGTGGCTGGCCACCAAGAGTCTTCCCTGGCTGAAGGCCAGTGTCCCAAGATGAGTACTTCCGTCTTATCCAAGTTGAGCTTGAAGCATCTTTTTTTCATCTAGATGTCAATGGACTTCACTCCGCTGTGGAAGTTGGTTCTGACAGTTGTGAGTTTGTTGGTGAGGGAAAGGATCAGCTGGGTGTCATATGCGTTGGAGGCAATGTTGGGTCCATGGCTTCTGACGATGGCTGCAAGGGGGGCCATATAGAAGTTAAAGAGAGCGGGGCTCAGGGAAGAGCCCTGGGGCACCCCATAGATGATTTCTGTGGTTCTGAGAGGAACAGGGGTAGTTGGACTCGCTGAGTCCAGCCTGTGATGAAGGAGTGCATCCAGTCCAGTGTCCTGTTGCTTATGCATGCTTCGTGGAGTCTCATGATTAAGGTGCGGTGGGAGACTGTGTTGAATGCGGCTGATAGGTTGAGTAGGATGAGGGCTGAAGTCTCACCCAAGTCTAGGAGGGAGCAGATGTCTTCGGTGGCAGCGATGAGTGTAGTCTCCGTGTTGTGGTTGTTTAAGAAGCCGGATTGGAAATTGTCCAGAACATGGATCTCTTCTATGAACATGGAGAGTTGGGCGTTGACGGCCTTCTCGATTACCTTGGCTGGGAAGGGGAGGGGGAAGACCGGTCAGAAGTTCTGAGGTCTGTTGGGTGTATGTACAGCTTTTTCAGTAAGGGGTTGATATAACTGTTTTTCAAGTCGTCAGAGAAGGTGGCAGTTCCGATGGAGCAGTTGAAGGTGCGGCAGAGCTGGGGACTATTGAGGCGGCTGCTCTATGGAAGATATGGTACACGAAGGATCCAACGGGACTCCTGAGTGGATGCTCTACATGGACTTGAGTATATTTTCGGTTGTGAGCGGGGTCCAGCAGAGCATGGTCTGTTGTGGTGTGGCATGGTACAAAAGGGGGCATCCAAACCAATCAAACACTCACACCCAGTCAAAAGATCTGGGCTTAATCCATCACCGTTCTTTAGCCCACTCTGTCACCCCAGTTCAGACATGGCTATATGCAAATCAGTCTGACCCTGTGCCTCATGGGAACAGTCCAGCCCAAACTGCCAAGCCATGCCTTCCCTGGACCAGAAACAAGCCTCCGAGGACCGGTTTCTGGCATTACAGCCTTCCTCAGCCCGGCTTGCTTGAATCCAGTGGCAAAGTGAGTAAGGGACTCACGTCTGAGCACACCCTGCCACACTTATGGCGGCCAAAGCGGTACAAAAGGGGGTGGTGATGGACGGAGCATCCGAATCAATCAAACACTCACACCCAGTCAAAAGATCTGGGCTTAATCCATCACCGTTCTTTAGCCCACTCTGCCACCCCAGTTCAGACATAGCTACATGCAAATCAGTCTGACCCTGTGCCTCATGGGAACAGGCCAGCCCGAACTGCCAAGCCATGCCTTCCCTGGACCGGAAACAAGCCTCCGAGGACCGGTTTCTGGCATTACAGCCTTCCTCAGCCCGGCTTGCTTGAATCCCTTGGCAAAGTGGTGTGGCATGGTAGCATTTATTGGTGGCGGGTGCAATGGCAGACTCTAGGGTGTCAAAGCTGTTGTAGATCTGTCTGATCTTGTGGTTGAAGAAGGTGCTTAGTGTGTTGCAGAGCTCTTGGGAGGGAGGGACGTCTGTGGTCTCACTGTTGTGCTTTGCAAACTCCTTAACGATGGCAAAGATTCTTTGCTGTTGTGTGCATTGGTGCTGAGTATTTCTTGGAGGGCCATTTTCTTAGTGGTTTTGAGGTGGAGGTGGTGTAAGTTGACAGTGGATTTGGAGGTATTTTGTTGTTTCTCCTTCTGGTCTCGAGTCGTCTGCAGGTGGGTCCAGACTCAAGGAGGAGTGAATCTGCTGAGTGAGTCAACGAGAAGCTCCTCGGTTACCTTGATCCAGATGCTACAGGGGGTCAGGTGGGCCGGGGGCAGTGAGGGTGGTGGTGTACAGTGAGAGTGACAAAGGTAAATGCAAGCAGTGGTATTCAGTCCAGGAGTTCGATGGTGTGGCTGATGGTTGCATTGGCAGAGAAGACAGGGACGAGCATATGTTCTGCTGTGTGGGTTGATGCAGTCCGATGTGGATGAGGTTCTCCAGTAGGGAGGTGATGTTCTGGTTGCTGGGGCTGTTCATTTGTGGAAGTTGTGGTCTCTGAGTAGCATGTAGTTGGTGGATGTGAGAGACTGGGGTGCAATAAGGTCTATGATGGCATCGGTGAATGGTGGTCGGGGTCCAGTGGGCCTCTAGACGAGGATGCCATGGAGGGTGGTGTTGGAACATGCAAATATCGAATTTCTCGATAAAGTTATTCCAATCTGGTATCACCAGTTTTTTTGTAACCCTGCGATGTTCCAAGAAATCAATTGTATCACCCTCTGGTCTGATGTAGGGGCAGCTATTATATTACCAATGACCCCGGACTTCCCGCATTGGCCTGGAGCTGTACTGTCTACGCTAGGTCCTATTAAGTCCCTCGGAATACTACTCACGTCCTTGCCTATCAGTTCCCTTCTTGGCAGTCCTTGGTCCCTGCTCAGTTCGTGTGAGGGGCACTGCCTCACCGGGCGTCATTCACCCTGCTCTAGCACACTATACCTATTTCTCAGCGGGAGGTGCGATGGTAAAGGATGGTGCTGTTGGTACATCTACCATGGTCTTAAACCATTACTGATTTTTCGTGGCGCTATATACTGGAACTCCCCCGGGAAGAAACTTTTCACCTGGCTGGGTCTCCGGTGGTGAATAGGATAAAAGTATGATAAGTACAGGGGAACAATTTGCGTATGTGCCCAGGGAGGCGATCTACTGCTAATGTACTATACTGCCTGGGGGCTCATAAAGTTAATCACTACACAGTCCCCTGCAATGGTTTTGGTCTCCGTCCCTAACCAGTCCACCCTTCTTACACCCAGGATTTCGCCAGAAGCATTAGGAGGAATGGGTCTATGTACATTCAGCCACTAAATACATTTGTTTTTTACTTCGATGTGGTCCTCGCTTTTCCCTTGACTTAGAGGGGGGACCCAGCAAGGACCACAACGACTGGGCCGGAAGGTCGAGGGTGGACAAGGCTGGTTGAGTCCCCACCTTCGAGTTATCTTTATTAGGTCTTGGATGGCTATTTAGAGCAGCTGTTCTGCTTTCTGTAGATACCTTCGGCACAGTGCTTTCCCCAGCCCCTGTCAAGCTGTCCCTAGGCAAGGGTGTCTCAGAATCCTGGGTAGGGGTTACAGTACCATGAGCCAGGTCTGCGTGTTTTTTTTACCTCATGGGAAGGTTTTAGGATCAGCAATATGGGTAGGCACAGAGATTGTTGGATTCCCACCAGGCTACATGGCTGTGTTCTCCCTACCCCTACCTTATTGATCATGGAGATCAATTTTTCCAATCTAGATGTCAGTGTCTTACAATACGAACCAATGATCTGCTCTATACGAGCTTCTTGGTCAGATAACAGATGTGTGACCCAAGGAGGGGTTCCCAGCTTATGTAGAGGAGGATCCGTGTGAGCCAACTCTTCCTCTGATACTATTATGGGCCTTTTCACTGGCTTCCTATTTTTCCCTTTCTTACTTCTCGAGTTAGGTATAGGAAGTTTCCTAGTTACAATTTTCGGGGAAGTTCTAGAAGCCTCTGAAATATCACTCACATCATGTACAATTTGGGCGCAAGGTAGCTCAGCAAAAGAGCACATAATAGAATAGCTAAAATCAGGAAGGTTACAGATGGTCCCGCCCTTGTCCCGGGCTTAGCCCGGCTGGCGCATCCCGCGTAGCGCGGTGTCAATGCCGATTATATGCACCTGTGGGGGCGTGGCGGGAGGCTGGCTTTGTGTCCCGATGTCCTTTGGGCGCTGTAGTTCTCCCTCCACAAAGGAAACAGGAGCCCAGGGCGGCGGGCGTTTCCCGCGAAGCAGGAAATGCGAAAGGTAGCAAGAACCTCTCCGGCAAATTTGCTGCTAAAGAGGGGAGCGTGGTTCTCCCCCAGGACATGGCCCCCACTGCTAATTCCTGCCAAAGTCCGCAACCAAGCCCGCAGGATGTGCAAAAGTTATCAGCAATCAGCAATCAGTTTTTCTAATCCTGGGTGTTATCCTTGAGAGGTCCTGTGGCGCTCACAAGGGACCACCTTATGCTGTGTTTTCTGGGGTGCAGTTTGGTATAGGAATCTGAGGATTTTATTCTTTCCCGACTCAGGGATCAGACCCCTTAATCAATATAAGCTTGGGCTACGAGTCCACTCACTGCTCATCCCACAGTGACATTGTGTTTGCCATCCCTTGTGGTATTTTCAACAGGCGCATCCTCTCTTGTTTGTACCTGACTGTTGCGACCTGAAGAAGGTGAGACCCATATCTGGGTCACGCACCGAAATGGTCGTCAGCGCTGGAGTTTTTCTTATCTATTTGTTGGTTCTTGTCTCCCTCTCTACAATCATCAGTATACTGAGAAATAATGGGATTCCAAATATTAATTGTACCATCAATGGATTTTCCTCTCATATATGTATTGTGTAACTGATCCAAGTTTATTCCATCTCTGTGGATTACTGTATGTATGTATATATTGTTATTTCATAAATGTTGAACCACTATTGTGTAGCACGTATGACTATGAATGGGTATGCTTCTGTTTGGTTGAACGAATGTGTGTGTGTGGGATGTAGGATGCGCTTGGATTATTATTATTTTTTGACATAATATTTATGGTGTTTCTATATAAATTGCAAAACTATATTTATTAAATACATTTGATATTTTCTTTCGCAAGTAATGTTTTTGAGGATCATTTGTTGGAAGGCCAGTGTATCATTTAAGCAGTACTTATATCAGTGACTATTAGCACATTGGAATTTGCTCACAGGCAGGGAAATTTTGTCTTGAATGTATTCTTGATACCTTGCTGCACTGCTCTACATCACAGGGAAAGGGCAGGAATGTGCAGTATTTATCCAATATGGTGCATTCCTGTTCTTTCCCTCTGCACTTGCACCATTTTGGCAGTCTAGCACCAACTCAAACACCGTTGCACCATAGTTCATGGGTGCCTTTTTTGAGTGCAGGATTGTTTTTGTGCAGGAAGGAGAAGGTTCCTGCAGAATACCAATCCTGGGAGGCTTTTTACGTTTTCTGCGTTTGCTGCAGCACATGTAGAAAAAGGAGAAATAAATATATTTATCCTAGGGGAGGCTTAAATTGTTGGTACATTCCCAGGTTTACAAGTCCTTGTAAATCTGGTAATGCATCAAAAGCCATGGGAATTGCATGGGAGCATTCACAACAATGCCCATGGAACGCTTCCCTTGCACCGAGTGAGGCAACGCAGTGATTTGCTCCTAAGTTGCTTTACTCCATATTTATGTAACCATTCAAAGCACGTAATGTGCCTTTGTGTGGCTTCATAAATCTGTCTTAGAAGCTTGTGTCACAGATTTACCACTTTGCATGGTGAAACATGACGCAAGACTCTCATAAATTTGTGCAAGTGTGTTCTGGCATTTAACGTGGTGAAAATAGAGTGACAGAAGACTAGTCTTCTGGCCATCTAGACACCTTGATATTAAAAATGTGAATAAATCATGAATTAGTGAGCATCACCTCCAATATCCTTTGATTAATATTATATATTTATACTATATATAAGGTATGTATATTATATATAAATATGAATACTTTCTAGAAATATTGAGGCTGTAAAAAGTATGCAACGGAAATTCAGGCCCTTTATAATGAATTTCTATTCTGGTCCCAATAGAATTCCCACTAAAACAAATACATTGTTCACAATATCATTAGTACTAAGACTGAACATGGGTGCGCTACCAACTCTCTAACACACTTTTGTGCAAATAGTGCCACAGCATCAAGCACCTGTCACACTAATTGTGACAGGTGATTGATGCTTAACATGTTCAACAACTTCAAAGTATGCATGTGACATGTATCTGAAAAGCCCCCTTTCATCAATGAGTACCATAGCACTGAGTACTGTATGATTTATTTAAATGGTTGTTAAGGTGGAAAGGATCCTACACAGATTATGTACCAATATGATTTGCCAGGCTTTTCTTGGACCTATAGCTGATTAGGACAACACATGGCATGCAGAGGAAGCAGCTTCTGCCCGACAATTGGCCTCTTACTACACAAACCTCTATGCTCAGCCCCTAATGATTGATCCAACGACCTTTCAAGACATTGTGAGGGGTCTACCCAAAGCACACTGGCAACATAGAGAGTGAGAAACTAGCTGAAGAGTGCCCTCACATTAACGGAATAGGACAAGGTCTTGTCCCAAATTTCCCCTGGGAAAATCCTATGTCCCAATGGATTCCCTACGGAAATCTTTACAGCTTATAGAAATGAAATCATCAGCTCTCTATATGAGGTACTTACGAAAGCACAGGAAGGAGACAGGTTTGTTACCTCCAGACTTGTGCCCTCCCGACGCAGTTGTTATGTCCATTCAGAATAATTTTATTGAATTTTCAAAAAAGTGACATAAAGAGACAATACAGAAACATGGTAAATAGCAATAAAACCTAAGCAATTGATAAATACAAATTAATAGCAATTATAATAGGTCATTAGATTACAATAAAATAATATTCCATCACAGGGCAAAGAAACATATTATAGAGGGAAGGGAAAGAGGTAGAGGAAGAGGGAGTACATTATATCATTTTATATAGAAAGTAGAGTTACTATTAACATGTAAATATTGCCGATGCAAAAATTGCAATATAAAACAAAATAATAGGAAAATTACTATCATAACAACAAATATGAGTCTATAGGTGACCAGAAAGATTGATAAGAAAGCAGAATTTGATTAACTCCCTGTAAAGATAATTGAACACCTCTTCTCGTAAAAATGACCCAGTACCACCAAGCATGAGCAGAAAGAGAAGAAGCATCCGTCCAACAGAAAGTAATTGATTTTAAAGCAGCTGAAATTAAGAAAGTAAACAATTTTGCTTCTGAATCATTAAGAGGGTGCACAAGAACCATAGATTTACAAATTAACAATTTATATGAAAGAACATCTTGAATAGGTAATATTTTTAATATAATGTCCCAAACTTCAGACCAAAATTTTGAAATTATGTGGCAATCAAATAACATGTGATGTAAAGATCCAGGATGCAAGTTACAATGCCAGCAAGTATCAGAGGGAAGTAATTTAGCATGGTGCAGACGTAGCAGAGTCCATAATGAATTAAACAAAATATACGCATTAGTCTGATATAGAGACACTGGCAGCCAACCAGAAATGCTATTAGGCAAATAACTTTCCAAGAGTTAAGAGATATAGAAATGGAAAGTTCAGCGTTCCAAAATGCAGAAATTACATTAAGATTGGTACCCATTGAAGTAGGTAATTTTTTATACAAAATAGATACTGCATGTGAAGATGCAGATACAGCATGAAGATAAATTATCAAATCTGTTGTGCCAGAAGATGGGACACCATTTGGGAATGAGTCTAAAATTGAATTGCATAAAGATTGATATTTAACAAAATCAGTATTAGGCAATTTAAATGTTGATTGTAAAACGTCAAATGGAATAAAGGCGTTATCACAAAATAAATCTTTGTGATAAAATATGCCCGCTTTAATCCACGAATTCCAAAAACTCACATTTCTATTCAAATTAATAACAGAGCTATGCCATAGTGATAACTGCGTTGTAGAACTTAATAGAGAAGCAAAATTTAAATCTAAGTCATTAAATATTAATCTTGAAGACTTGATTATAGACGAATGGTGCACAATTGTAGATTTATGAGACATTCTAAGTAACGGAAAAGGGTAAACAAGTGATTTTTCTATATCAAACCAAATAGGAGGTTTAACTACAGATGAGGTAGTAAACCATAAGGAACTTTGTTTCAATATGAATGCTTTATGATAAAGAAAAAAGTCAGGAAGACCAAATCCTGCATGGCATTTAGGTATTTTTAATTTTTTTTTAACAAATTCGAGGTGGTTCATTGTGCCAGAGAAATTTGGACAACAGTTTATCAACATCTTTATAGAATTTTAGTGGAAAATGAGTGGGGATCATAGCAAGGGAGTAAAAAATGTTAGGAGCAATATTAATTTTAATAGATTCCATTCTCCCCCACCAAGTGAGATGAAGGGAAGACCATCTGGAAGTTTTGTTTTTAACATAGTCAAAAATTAAATTACCATTTAATTTTTATGTTGATGGTATGGAAGACGAGAATAAAATACCAAGATATTTCAGTTTATTTTTCTGCCAAATAATATCTGCCACAGGTAACATATCAGGGGTACAGAAAACATTTAAAGGGAAAAATTCTGTTTTATTAACATTAAGTTTATATCCTGAGACTGCAGAATATTTGGTAATGATGTTTAATAAGGACGGGACAAAGGAAATTGGATTACTGAGAAATAATAAGACGTCATCCGCATACGCTAAAGTTTTAATAGTAACATCTTTAATTGTAATACCTTGAATATCATCACATTTACGTATATAATTAAGAAAAGGTTCAATTGCCAACAGAAATAAAAGTGGAGACAGGGGACAACCCTGCCCTGTTCCTCTAAAAAGAGAAAATTTAGTAGATATCTGGCCATTAATAAATAAACGAGCAGTGGGAGTATATTATAAGGCAGAAATCATATGAATAAAAGATGGACCAAAATTAAATGACATTAAAGTTCGAAATAAAAATTGCCAATGAATTTTATCGAAGGCTTTTTCTGCGTCTAAAGCCATAACATCAGCAGAAACAAGAAGGGTAGGACTCTGCTCTATAACATGTAATAATGTTCTTGTATTGTTAGCAGAATATCTACTTTTCATAAATCCTGATTGATCTAGGTGGACAATTAAATGAAGCACAGGGGCTAATGTAGAGGCAAGAATGTTAGCATATAATTTACAGTCTTGATTTATTAAAGATATAGGGCGATAATTTGAAACTAGGGTAGGATCTTTATCAGGTTTGGGAAGTACAATAATTAAAGCTTCAGCAAAAGAGCCCAAAATGGTTCCGGAAGAGCCAAAATATGAAAAAAGTTGAAATAAATGAGGCAATAGATGAGGTTGGAATTCTTTATAAAATTCAGCTGGAATGCCATCAAGGCCTGGAGACTTATTTTTTTGAAGATATTTTATGGCTTTCAGGATTTCATCAGTAGTAATGGGCAAATCTAATCCAAGTCTATCTGATTGGGAAATTTGAGGTAAATCACAATTATTCAAAAATGCGTCAATTAATGAATCATCATAAAGAGCTGGTTTGTTATATAAATTTGAATAAAAATTCAGAAATTCTTTAACAATATCATTATGGGACAACGCAATCTTGCCTTGAGGATCATGAATGGAGGTAATCTGTGTTTTATCTCTTTTAATGTGCAAATAGTTCGCAAGGAGTTTCCCAGATCTGTTGGCATTAAAACGAAATCTAGCATTTGATTTAGCTAGTTGGACACCAGCTCTTTTACTGAGGATAGAATTAAATTCATAGCAAAGTTTTTGCAGTGTAACTTTGCATTGAGGGTTATTGGATGAAATAAATAACCGTTCAAATTTTGCTATTTGTTTCTCTAGGTGTTCAATATTAGCGTTAAATTACTTATTCTCCTGAGCCATTATAGAGATTGTAGCCCCTCTAATGTAAGATTTAAATGCGTCCCACCTATTGATTATGGAAGTAGAATTTTCCGGATTAAACAAAAAATAATCTTGAATTGCTGGTGTTAGATTTGGGGGTCTCTAGTTGGCAGAGGTAGGTACCACTGTCCAAATAGGGACCGTTGCTTCTAGTCAGGATAAGAAGGAAACCCTCTGGGTAACCCCTGCTCACCCTCTGGGTAGTTTGGCACGAGCAGTCAAGGCTAATCAGAAGGCAATGTGTAAAGTATTTGTACCAACACTCACAGTAACACAATGAAAACACCACAAACTGACTCCACAACAGTTTAGAAAAATAAAGGTATTTATTCTGAAATACACAAGACCAAAACGACAAAAATCCAACATACACAGTTCAAGAATATGGTTTCAAAAGAGTTCTTAAGGTTGCAATAAAATTCTGTAGGTTGCGATAAAATAATCCACAGTTACGTGAAAAGTTCACCGTTGCGTCACGTTTAGCTCACAGTACCTTTAGTTGCGACAAAGTTCCAAAAGCAGAAGCTGGTGCAGTGGAAAACAAGCGATGTGTTGCTCCTGAGACCCTAGGGAGGCGTTTGCGACAGCCCCGCTGCAGCAGCGGGCGTGTTGCGACGAATCTGGTCTGTATGGAGAGGAAGGCCACTTGTATGGATTCCGGTGCGTAGGTTCCGTAGGAAGTTTGTTCTCGCAAAGGCACGATGCGACGATCTTTGGAGGTGTGGCCATCTCCTGGGCGACGATGCGCAGACCAGCGGTGATCTTCTCTCTAGCATCTCCTCGATGCGTTGGCTTCGGCGATGACTCTCGCAGCGACGTGATGCAGTCCGCAAGCAGGCAGCGCGTCGATCTCACCCAGCGCCGACAGGCTCTGCGACGACACTTGCAGCGATGTTAAACTTCCCACACCGATCGGGTGAGCCCCGCAAACGAAGGATGCGACGGCTCTGACAGCGGCAACAGGTGCTGCGACGATCTAGACCTTCGTAGCGGCGGGAATCTTCTCGCACTGTCGGGGATGCGGTCCGCAGCGAGCGATGCGATAACTTTTCTTTACCAAAGTCTCTCAAGCTTAGTTTCCAGCTTCCCAACACAGGGACAACTTCCAGAGGCACCACACATGGGCCAAGCACTCCAGGAAGGCAGAACTCTCCCAGTAGAGCTCATGGGAAGCTGGGGGTGAAGTCCTTTTGTTCCTGGGACTTCAGAACAGGGAGCCAGCTCTTCTCAGGCTCTTGGAAATTCCTTCAAGCAAGGGGACACAGCACAAAGCAAAGTCATTCCCCTCTCCTTGGCAGCAAAGCAACAGCAGGGCAATCCAGCAGAGCAACAGCTGGACAATCTTCCTTCTTCAGTTTCAGCTTTCTCCTTGGCAGAGATTCCTTCTTGATTCCAGGATGATCTAATTTTCTGTTGTCTTGGGTCCTGTACTTATACCCCTAAAAGTCTTTGTTCTCTTTGTGCAAGTGGGCCCTGAGCCCGGTCTGAACCAGTTCTGAGTGTTGCTTGAGCACTTTGTTTTCCTGGCTTCTCCTTTCCTTTCAGAGTGAGGGGCAGGATCATCAGCCGCCCAGCAGGAGGTGGAGCCAGCATTGTGGAAAGCAGGCACAGCACTATTCAGGCCCAGGTGCTATCTCCTCCCACCACTCAAGTTGTAAATGCAGTCATTCAGCCTAGGGCTGACTCAGCCAGCCTCCTGGGGAATCCCCAGCCCCTGTCACTCTCAAACCAGACAGTCAATACACAAACAGGCCAAGGCACACAGAAGGGTCAGACAAGAGTTCAAGTTCAAGTTCAAGTTCAGGCATTTATAAAGCGCACTACTCACCCAGAGGGTCTCAAGGCGCTAGAGGGAGGGGTTCACTGTTTATCAAATAGCCATGTTTTCAGTTCTTTTCTGAAGGAGATGTGGTTCTGAGTAAGGCGGAGGTGGGTGGGGAGTGAGTTCCAGGTCTTGGCAGCCAGGACTGCGGCAAGGGCTTGATTGGATGATCTTAGTTGGCGGGTGGGATAGTAGAAGGACAGTCGGGTGTTGAGGCATTCGGGTCCTAGATTATAAAGGGCCTTGTGTGCGTGGGTAAGAAGGCGGAAAGTAATTCTTTTGTTGACGGGAAGCCAGTGGAGGTTTTTTAAGTGACCGTGATGTGCTCTTGGCGCGGGATGTCTAATATGAGTCTCGCTGATGCGTTTTGGATGCGCTGGAGCTTTTTCTGCAATTTTGTTGTAATTCCGGCGTAGAGTGTGTTGCATAGTCCAGTCGACTCGTGACCAGTGCATGGGTGACAGTCTTTCTTGTTTCGAGGGGGATCCAGCGGAAGATCTTTTTGAGAATGCAAAGGACGTTGAAGCAGGAGGACGATACGGCGTTGACTTGTCTGGACATTGAGAGAGAGGAGTCTAGAATGAAGCCAAGGTTACGTGCATGGTCTGTGGGTGTGGGCGCTGATCCCAAAGCGGAAGGCATCCAGGAGTCGTCCCAAGCTGAGGGGGAGGATCCTAGGATGAGCACCTCCGTTTTGTCTGAGTTGAGTTTTAAGCGGCTCTGTTTCATCCATTCGGCTACTTCTTTCATACCTTTGTGAAGGTTGTTTTTGGCGGTGTTGGGGTCTTTGGTGAGGGAAAGGATTAGCTGGGTGTCGTCGGCGTAGGAGATGATGTTGAGGTTGTGTTGACATGCGATGGAGGCGAGGGGATTCATGTAGACGTTGAAGAGGGTGGGACTGAGTGAGGAGCCTTGAGGTACGCCGCAGATGACTTCGGTGGGCTCTGAGTAGAAAGGGGGGAGTCGGACTCTCTGGGTTCTCCCGGCTAGGAACGAGATGATCCAGTCCAAGGCTTTTCCTTGTATGCCGATGTTGTTGAGGCGTTGTATGAGGGTGTTATGACAGACAGTGTTGAAGGCGGCGGAGAGGTCGAGTAGAATGAGGGCCACTGTTTCACCGTTGTCCAGGAGTGCTCGGATGTCGTCAGTCGCCGCAATGAGGGCGGTTTCGGTGCTGTGTTTGGCTCGAAAGCCGTTCTGTGAGGGATCCAGGGAGTTGTTGTATTCAAGAAAGGCTGCGAGTTGGCTATTGACGGCTTTCTCGATGACTTTGGCCTGGAAAGGGAGGAGGGAAATGGGTCGGTAGTTTTTCAGTTCTGAGGGGTCTGCTGTTGGTTTTTTCAGAAGGGCGCTGAGTTCGGCGTGTTTCCATATTTCTGGAAAGGTGGCGGAGTTGAAGGAGCAGTTGATGACATCGCGGAGTTGGGGAGCGATGATGGAGTCAGCTTTGTTGAAGATGTAGTGGGGACAGGGGTCAGAAGGTGAGCCAGAGTGGATTGAGTTCATGAGGCGAATGGTGTCTTCAATGGTGATTGGGTTCCAGGAGTTGAGGTTGTTAGTTGGAGGGGTGGGATCTGAAGGGGGTGGGGTGAGTTGGTCATTGGGAGTAATCTTGAAGCTGTTGTGGATGTCGGCAATTTTGTTGTAGAAGAAGGAGGATAGCGCATCGCAGAGGTCTTGGGAGTTAGTGATGTCGTTGGATGCTGCGGGAGGGTTGGTGAATTCTTTGACGATATTGAAGAGTTCCTTGCTGTTATGAGAATTGTTGTCGAGACGGTCCTTAAATGCTGATTTCTTGGCGGATCGAATCAGTTGGTGGTGTTTGCGGGTGGCTGTCTTGAGGGAGGCCATGTTGTCTGAGGTTGGTTCTTTTCTCCAATTCTTCTCCAGGGTGCGGCATGTCTTCTTGGATTTTTTAAGGTCATCATTGAACCAGGGAGCCTTTTTGCTGGATGATTTCAACTGGTGTTTTTTCAGGGGTGCTAGTTCGTCCGCACTGTGGGTAATCCATTGCCTGAGGTTGGTGGCCGCTTGGTCTGGGTCCGTTGCTAGGGTGGGAGTGTTTTGGCTGAGTGATGTGAGGAGTTGGTCGGTGGTGATTTTGTTCCATTTTCTTCGGGGAATGGGTTGTGGACGGTTGTGGGTCAGGGTTGTTTTGTAGCTGAAGTGAACACAGCTGTGATCCGTCCAGTGGAGAGCTGTAGTGTGATCGAAGGAGATGTGCTTGCTGGAGGTGAAGATAGGGTCGAGCGTGTGTCCGGCTGTGTGAGTGGGGGTGTCAACAAGTTGTTTGAGTCCGAGATTGGACAGGTTGTCCAGAAGGGTGGTGGTGTTGTTGTCGAGAATGTTGTCAAGGTGGTAGTTGAGGTCTCCTAGAAGAATGTAGTTCTCGGAGGCGAGGGCGTGCGGGCTGACGAAGTCAGTGATGTCGTCGCTGAATTGAGATCGGGTGCCTGGGGGCCTGTAAATGAGGGTGCCTCTAAGGGTGGTCCTGGGGTCGGTGTGGATCTGAAAGTGGAGGTGTTCGGCGGTTGCAAGATTGTCGTCAGAGCTGGTTGTAATTTTGATGGTGTTTCTATGGACGATGGCGATGCCTCCTGCAGTTTGATCGGTGCGGTCTTTTCGAATGATCTTGTAAGTGTCCGGTATGGCTATGGCGATGTCGGGGGCAGAAGATGCATTCATCCATGTTTCAGTAAGGAAGGCGATGTCAGGTGACGCAGTGTCGATTAGGTCCCAGAGTTCTGTTGCATGTCTGTGGACCGAGCGGGTGTTCAGTAGGATGCATTTCAAGTCGTTGGGTTCGGAGCTGTGTGTGGAGGAAGTGTGTTTGGTGAGGGTCCTGAAGCAGTTGAACTTACAGGAGAGGCAGGAGAATGGGCCGTGGGTACGTCCTGGGGTAGCTTCGCAGCATAGTGGGGTGCGTCCGGCGTTGAGGGCGAGGAGAGTAGCGGCATCATAAGTTACTCTGGGGGGTTGGGAGCGGCATAGAGCAGGGGGACGGGCGCTGGGCGCGGTCCAAGAGAACAGCAACTTTCTAAAAGTGCTGTTCTCAAACACAGGATTTAAAAACAACCTTTCCTAAAAGATGTGTTATTAAATTCTGAGTTCAGGGATACTAGACTCTTATGTCCTATCTTGTTCCTATGAGAAGAAATGCTGGTAGCCACTGTAGCCAGCATCCCCCATGTTAATCTATGGAGCAAGATAGCCTTACAATAGTGAAAAACGAAAATGGCTGCCATTCACTACCAGAGCATGTCACCTGCACCAGTACATGCTCTACCTTTCACATACACTGCAACCTGCCCATGGGGGTACCTTGGGCCTTCCATAGGGGTGACCAATGTGCACAAAAAGGGAAGGGTTAGGCCTGGTCAGTGGGGACACTGACCAGGAGGACATGGCAGTTCACAGACTGCACACAGGCACTGCGGTGGCAGGCCTGAGACACCATTTTAGGGCTACTCATGTGGGTGGCACAATCAGTGCTGCAGGCCCACTAGTAGCATTTGTCATCACCAGCCCTGGCACACCCAGTGCACTTTACTAGGGACTTCATGGTGATACAAATATGC
This sequence comes from Lissotriton helveticus, assembly GCF_964261635.1. Lineage (NCBI taxonomy): Eukaryota > Metazoa > Chordata > Amphibia > Caudata > Salamandridae > Lissotriton > Lissotriton helveticus. Next base: position 1,682,831,632 of record NC_136061.1, read on the forward strand.
CAATCATGTATATCCAATCATAATAACAATTTACATAGGGAGCACTTAAACTCTGGCACTGATCAGCAGTGGCAGAGTGTCCAAAGCATCTAAACCAGCAAAAACGAAATCCAGCACAGCATCAAAAATACAGGAGGTAGAGGCAAAAAGATAGGGGGAAACCACGCCAAAGATGCCAGGTCTAACAGCTGGTAACAATTTAGGCTTATTATGTTCATTAAGTGCAATACCAATATTCATACGCCATCTGGTTTGTTTAGTAAAAGTGGACGAAATATTTAAAACAAAAGAAATTAAAGCGTGATCAGATATATCAATATTACCAATGACGGGGAAATTAAAAAATAATCAATTCTAGAATGGGAATTATGGGGATTAGAAAAAAAGGTAAAACATCTATCAGTAGAGAAGTGTAAACTCTAGATATCAGCTAATTTGGTGGTTTGAATGAAGGATTTAAAAGCATGAAACACCTTAGGAGGACCAAATTTAGTACTAGACAACCTATCTAATAATAGGTCTGCCATAACATTAAAATCTCCCCCAACAGTCAATGGAACTTTACCCAACTTTAAAACTTCAGTAGGGATATTAGACCAAAAAGTAGGGTCATCAGCCGTAGGACCATAATATTAAGCAAAAATAAAGTAGAGTCATGAATTTTAATTTTAGCCATTATAAATCTACCCTCCGAATCTGAAATTTTATTTAAAACCTGACAATGTAATTTTTTCGCAAAGAAAATAGCAACTCCATTTTTCTTTCCATTAGCAGGAGAAGATACAATAATGTCAACCCACTTTTTTTTCATATAGTGTAATATTTTATCATCAATATGCGTCTCCTGAACAAAACAAATGTCTGCTTTACAACTTCCTAAATAATCTAAAATTTTGGTACGCTTAATTGGGTGTCTCAAACCTTTCACATTAAGAGAAATAACTTTAATATTGTGAATAGTAGCCATTCTGAGGAAGAAAGCGAAGAAGAAAGGCACTGAAGCAAGAAGAGGCGAAAAAAGCATAGTAGAGAAATAAATGAGCAATCGTAACTTTATATATGAGGAAATGATAGGAAGAAAAGAAAACAGGGAGAAAAGGACAAACAAGATACATAAATAGGAACATAGAAACGCACACACGCTCCACAAGCATGGCCATAACCGTTGAAGCCCAAAAACATAGAAATTATTCCTGGACTTGTCAGCCCATGTCTGACTGTAAAGAGTCAAGTATTAGGGTCATGAGTATCCAATGAAAGTGGAACTTGTTGGTCAAGAAAAAGTGGCAGTTCTTCCGGCCGTTGAAAGGATTTGGAAAAGTTATCTTTCCAAATGCGCATTGTAGATGGATCAAAAAGACCATACTTGAAACCAAGGCTTCTTAACTGAGGACGACTGGCAGCAAAATCTTTGCGTATAGCAACCGTTTCCCAGGCAAAGTCTTGATGAATAAAAATGTTGTTACCATTAACCATTAATGAGGGAATGTCTCTTGCAGCTTTTCTTATCAAGACAAGATGGTAATGACGCAGTACTTTGAATATCATTTGCCTAGGCTTAGTATGGCGAGGGCTACGGTGAGAAGGGATTCTATGAGCTTTATCCACTTCAAATTTTTCTGAGAATTGTATATTCAAAAGACCAGGAAGTAAAGATTCCAAATATAACCGACAACAAGAACCCTCAACTTCTTCAGGCAAATTAAAAATGCGAAGGTTGTACTGTCTATTTCGATTTTCCATATCCAAAAGTTGAGCATGCATAGGAAGTATTTTTGCCACTAATGGTGTAAAAGCTTCCACTTTGCTTTTGTTAACCTGTATTTTTATGGAATTATCAGAAATTTTCATAGACAGAGAAGCCATATCTTTACGCACACTTTTAACTTCTGAGGCAATAGTATCAGTATTAACACGTAATGCTTGAATTTCTTCCAAAATCAATGAAAGAGAAGGTTCAGAGGACTCCACAGCCTTAGATTTAACTTGTGGAGGAGAAACTTGCTGCCTTCTTTTATTGTTGACTGGATTTTATTTTCCATTTTAAGTTGAAAAAAATCCACAAATAGGCGCAAATAACATACAAATGTGAATAAAGAAAGTTATTAAATGAAGAGAGCAAAGAAAAACTCTTCAAAATCACTGGTGCAGCAGCTATGTAGGACTGTGGGCGTGGCTAGGCCCAAGCCAGGCCCTTTCCTGAGAATCACTCCACCCCCTGAGCACACAGAGCAGGCAGTAACTTTGGGAAAGGCTGGGAGCAGGAACCAGGAGGTAAGAAATAAGGCTTCCGTCGTGTAGAACCGTTTGAAAAACGAGGTATATGCAGAAAAGCTCTTTAACAGTCAAGTGACCTCATTTGCGCTTCTTTGCTAAAAGGAAAATCGTCGTTTAATTTCAAAACGAGCCGACGAAGTCGCGGAGCTCAAGCGGCGGTGGCCATCTTGTTTTACGCGCTTGCGCGTCTCCTTCCCGACGCAGTTGTTATACCTAAGCTCGGGCTCCCCCCAGACCGTTGCTCCTCCTACCATCCCATATCCGTCTTAAATATAGAAGGTAAGATATGGGCTAAAGCTCTAGCAAATAGGCTAATGCTAATAGCTGTAACTTTGGCCCAGCCTGACCATTTAAGCGTTATGCCCTACCAGGCCATGATGCATAACATCAAACTTGATTACAATGTTCTGCCACTAGCACACACTCGCCATGGGGGAATTCCATCAGGACTTTGACTCGCTCCCAAGAAATCACCTGTTTTGCATAATATGGGAACTGAACTTTGGAACTTGATTAAATTCTTGTATGATATGCTTGTATGCCCCGGCCATCCAATGGGAAACTGACCTACAGATGTTACAACTGACCCCCAGCACACCTGGGAGTGTAATATCCAGCCCCAGCTGGTTCGTTTTCACAGGGACTTGGGTATTTAGACATCATTATCATTGTCCATTATGCGATTCGCTGTCATTTACAAAAAGATAGCCCTTACCTAACTGCTTTATCATTACAGACCTACCCATACCCCTTAGCCCTGTACTCTCTCAAGAGACTTGACTTGTTATTATGTGACTTGCTTTGGAACCCCCATATTCTGAGAGCTGCCCTTTCCCAATGCTGTAAATCTACATAAAGTGTCAGCCTTGCAATGCCAAACATGACTTCCTACTATAAGGGAGTGCATCTCATCATAGTGAATGAATCGTTGTTTGACACCAAGACGGGCCTGGGATTCACAACGAAAAATGTGGCTCATGCTAAGCACTCCCCCACAACACTACAATTATATTATATGGAAAAAGCCCCTCCGGAAACCTACCACCAGCCACAACCCTGACCCTCAGAATATAGAATGATAATCATAGGGCCCCTGGTTGGAGATGACTCCTCATGAAAAACTCCTTTGAGGAGAGGGACTTTGATACCACGGATCTACACTCTCCAGAAATCTAAACAATGGATTACAATAGCCATCTCCAAGGGAGATGCTATTCTGTCAGGCAATATCATGAAATGATTTTTAGAACTCCAATTAGACCATGACATACACAACACACAATTCTTTAGGTATTTACATCTCTGGCACACCCTTACACCTTATGTGGTGGAGGTTAGTGACATCCTGGATTACAGTCCCCTAAAGGGTAAACGTCTATTAGGGGAAATGGCCAGACACAAAATCTCCCAAATGTATCACTCCACTGTGATAAATTCTCCTGACTCCTTCGATCAGTTGTGGAAGTCCTGAGAGGATGATGTAGGGCAACTCTATGAAGAGGATTAGAGAGAAATACTGGAGTTCCCATGGGAATCGGCTATGGCCTCACAGTAAATACTCATACAATGGAAATACATCCACAGGGTGTACTACACCAGTGACAGACTTTTGAGAATGAAGGCTATTACCTCTCCACTCTGTTTTGATGCATCAAATTGAGAGGACACTCGGGCCACACAATCTGAATTTGGGGTTGCTGGAACTATACGGGGAAGGGCTATTGTCTGTCATGTCTGGGGCATGTACTAGGCTAGAACCTTCCCCAGGTTCGAAGATTAGCCTTACTCCATATCACACCCCAAATATATACAGACAGATATAGGGCTATGGCTGTGGCTAATGCTGGCAAAAAGAGATACAGTTGGGGCATGGAAAAGTGGGGAACTCTGGCCACTAGAGAAATGGAAGTCAGGGCTAGATAGATGCATGTCACTTGAAATCCCAGTCTACAAGGCCCGGGGCTGCACACAAAAGCACTTTAAAATGTGGTCTGCGCGGTAAAAATAGAGTGGCATCACCCTTCAAAGAAGTGGAAATCTACATCGAGCCCTAGACAAAGAAATTCAGATGTATGCCGCTGATCGATGATCTCGAAATGATGGGATGGGTTGGGAAACTCTGCTCTGCTGGCAGAGTGCTCTGAGTTTTGCTCCTCCATGCTCCACTTGGAGCACAGAGTTCGGCAATAACTCCGCCAACTTCCAGTGGAATGGAGTTTACCGGCCTGAACTCCAAGCAAATGAACTGATGTTAATGACATGTTGCAATCCAATTGAAAGAGTGCATCTCTCTGTGTGCCAGGCTTCAGCTCTCAGGTGCCCAGAAGTTCAATCCAGACAGAAGCATGGCAGGCTCAAGGGGCCTGTGCAGAGCCCTTTTCTACACTGGCTGCTTGTGAAAGGTTTGCGTTGGCAGCACACTACTGTGCATAGGCTCGCTTGATAATACTTCTAGGATGCGATACAGCACTGAATGCAAGGAAAACCTATGCACTTGTCTGTGGGTTTCCTCAGGAGGTTTGGCAGGGTAAGTCTTCAAAGCACGTGCAATGACAAGAAGATTGACACGTTCGGTTGAGATGTAAAGAGATTCCTAGGCAGTGATGAAGGTATCAGAGGTAGGAAGGCTGGAGCCCGACCAGAACTCTGGATTTCAAATATGCTTTTTTTATACCCCTGTGAGCTACATGATGAAGCAGATTAACACACTCGGGACCTCATTTATGAGCCCTTGCGTCAGTTTTGCGCTGCTGATGCGTCACTTTTTGTGACGCATCGGCAGCGTAAAACATGCACCTTGTTGCGCCATATTTAAAAAGTGACGCATCTAGGTAGATGCGTCACTTTTTAAACCCCTGCACCACATTATACCTGCGTCAGGTATAATGTATGCAGAGGGGGCGTTCCCCCACAAAAAGCCTCATAATAGTGACGCAGTGAAATCTATGAGATTTCACTGCGTCACTTTTAGGACGCTGTTGTGTCAAAATCTTGCGCCTGCCTCGCAGCAGGCGTAAGACTGACGCAAGCCCTTTCACATGGGGCTTTCCCCATGTGAAAGGACGCATTGCTGGAGTTGCGTCACTTTTGTGACACACTCCAGCAATGCGTCACTTTTGCGCTTACAGATACGTCAGAAATACTGACGTATCTGTAACTCCTTGCGACATGATGCGTCATACATTAAATATGACGCATCATTGGTGTCGCAAGGAGTGCGCAGTGAAAAGTGACGCATCGCTGTTTTCACGCAGCAATGCGTCACTTTTCATAAATAAGGCCCCCGCTATTTTGACCCCTGGAGATGTGGTACGCAGCTCTCACCTGGGCTAAGGTGCACCTGCCTCGTTCTCCTGCTTGCAATTGTCTGTCATGAGAAAATTCAGCAAGCGTGTTGTAAATAAGCATGTTTGAAAGTTGTTTAAAGCAGGTTATGAAGCTCTTGGGTAGTTATTACTGCATTGGGTGGGGCTCTGTTAAGGCTGTGGCAGAGCAGGAAGGGGATAGCATGGCTGCGTTATCACCAACATAGCTTACAGTTTGTTATTTTATCAGCTAACAGATGACACACATAACTACTTTAATTAATTAACTCGAGCAGAGCAGCAGCAGCCTCTGTGGAGGTCCTCGCACGAGCTAGAGGTAGAAGGGGTTGCCTTGGAGCAATACTCCGCCCGCTGGCAGAAGTTGGTGGAATGAGGTGGAGATTTTTCGGTAGCTTTGTGGAATTTAGTAGAGTCAAACTCTTTGAACTTTGACTAGGCCTAATCTGGAGGGAGGGAGGGTGGAAGCTGAAATCAACATTCATTATGGTTATTCTGTCTTTTGCTGTAGGGACACGTGACGGTGATGGTGGGGGACGCAGCTGGATGTGACTCACTGCTCTGTATTTTCTCAAACGTCTTTTGGCAATAGACTGATTCACGCTGTATTTCATGCCGTACTAATAATAAAACTAATAAAATGTTTTACAAAAGAGTCAGAGTTATGACTTTTTCTGTGACATATAGGTGTATCCTTCCCCAAAAGAGAAAGAGCAACAGTAAAATATGTGTTCGTGAACACAGATTCAGGATTAGATCAACATGAAGTCCAATTGTATTAAATGTTTTTTAAGCTGGAAAAGAAATCAGCATTCAGGAAAATACAAGTGTAACATGTTCAACAAATAGCGATGGCCCAGAGAAATTAATGTATTCAAAAGTTCCAAACAGTGTATCCCACTCATATTAATTATTCCCATGTGTGTGTTCTCGGAAGGTTGAATTATCATTGCGATTTATAAGGGTAGGAAGGGGATAAAATCAAACGTTTCACACATAAGGCTTATAAATATTACTGAGCCTGACTAGCTATCATCCTTGCCTATTAATATTCCATGGGCACTATTTTTAAGCTAAAGTTGATGAGCATTCAAACATCTCCAGGGAAACACCACAACAAAATGATCACAACCATCTGTTGTAACATCGGTTAGTCATCTGTGCTTTGCATCGGTACTCATGCAAACAGTGGCCATGCACACACACAATGGAAACGGTGGATAACCTCTGAACCAAGCTGAGGTCACCGTACACCATCTTCGAACAGGTTCTGTAAAATGTTCAACATGGCCGCCGCTATCTTCTCCCACCTGGACCTCATCACCATGGATCATATGACCAAAAAAGGGTTCGAAGGAAAAGGTTGCACCCAGGATGCTACAGTGGAATATTTAACAGCAAAACAATATTTCCATAAATTCACATCAGAAGATTATTCGATACGATTTGAAAACTTCCTGTTACTCATTCATTACGTGTGCCCCATTATTTTAGTTCACCATTTAGGAGGTGGCTTATCACCTACCGTCCCGAGTTCAGTATCTCAAACAAAAAGTGGCAATACAGCAGGCTTTCCTGCGTTTCGAAATACAAAACTCGGAATGCGAGTCAGGTTTGATCCAGCAAAATTTGTGATGGGAAAAAATGGGATGCAGTAATGTCTGTGCAAACCCTTTGTTGCTCCCCAGTTGACATTTAGATGTATGTTAAATTATCCTGAAAATGAAGAACGTTCACATTGTTGAAAATAAAAATCCTAATGAGATGATGACATTTCTGTTCTTACTACGAGGATGTAGCATTGAATTAAAATTGTTTTTACTATTTTTATTTTTAATTTATCGTTAAAAACCAAGGGCCTCATCATGTAACACAGCCATGTTCTGTTCCTGTACTGGTGTAGAATGGAGCTCTATGGACCCTAAAAAGTTAGGGGCATATTAACAAGAACATGCGATAAACATCGCAAAGCGCGCTTGGCGCTATTTATTTTATCACCAGCTATCGCTGGATTTCAACACCGAGATAGCGCATTATTATCAAGGCTTATCTCTGAGGCGATATGAAATCCAGTAATAGCGGCGAAAAGTGCCAGTATCGCCTGAAAACAAGAGTTAAATTAGAGGAGATAAGGAGATCCTTGCTGATACGCCCCAGTGACCTTAACCCTACAATCCACCTCCCATTATGTAGATGGGTTAGTCGACATTCAAGCAGGTGTTAAGATCCTGCGATAACGGGGTTTAGAGCAATTAATCTTGTGGCTAAGTGGGTCTGTTTCAGGCTTGTTAATAAAGCGAAGCCTTGTTAGCGTCCATTTCCATTAAGTTTTGTCCAGAACGCCTACTTTGCATGTCATTAGCGATGACATGCAGGGCGATTAGAAAACGGGAAATAGCGCTAACAAGGCTTAGCGCGCGCTTGCTGATAGCGCAATGTGAATGTCGCTGCTTTTCTGGCTTTTAAAGCTAGGAAAGCGGCGATATGGCCCTTGATGATATGCCCCTCCATCTGCTCTGTTTCCATGTGTATGTTCATTGGCGAACTTCTAGCCCTACTATTGAACCCTACACTAAAGCACCACTGTCCACCTGCTGCTCTGTGATGCCTGGACCTCTGCAAGAAATCAATTGCTTCTAGGCAAGTGCTCATTTTCAAATACATATGTGTCATGCAAGGAGAGAACATTCTCGGTACAGAGACACAGAATATAAAATAGCAACCAAAGCAACACAAAACTTACTCCACACCATGCAGGGGAGAGGATGTGATTTTATGTTGCACACTTTTGAACAAGGGGGCCAAATTGAAGTCTCAACGTCGGTTCAACATTTATGATTCTGGGCAATTTACTTGGGAGCCAATTTATTTTTTGGCGGGTGGCATATGCTACGTCAGCCTGGCAGAGCACTTTGGGGCATATTACCAACGTTAAGCGATATTTATCGCTAACGATGCTTAGCAACGAATTTTTTAACGCTAAGCATCGTCAGAAATTATCGCAGATAAACCTTGCTATTATCAAGGTTTATCGCAAATGCGATAAAAAACGGCCGCAATGCATGAATATCGCTGAAAAGTCAGCGATATTCATGCATTACCGAGCTAATGCTCTTAGCCATGTTATCCACCTCCCATTGGATAACATGGCTAAGTACTGCTCAGGGCAGGTGTTAGTTTTTTGAGATATTCGCGCTTAGCGCGAATATCTCCAAAAGTTGGTAATAGGAGATAGCGATGTTAGCGACTGTTTCCAGTCGCTAACATCTTGGCACACCCACTTTGCATGTCATTAGTGATAAATATCACTGACATGCAAAGTGGGGCCCAAGATGGTCGCTATCTCCTACTAGCTGTCGCTAACTGGTGTTAGCGACAGCTAGGTAATAGGGAGATAATTTTATCTCCGCTTTCTTGGCTTTTAGAGCCAAAAAAGCGGAGATAAACCCCCTTGATAATATGCCCCTTTATGTCTGCCAGGCCAAGGATACTATGCCCATCAAACTTAGAAATGAGCATCAATCAGGCAGTAACTTCAAAAGCTTTGGCAGGAACAGTCCTAACAGCAGTCACTGCAAATGCTTTTCTAAGCTTGACACACAACTCCGTCAACATGATGGAGCCATTTGTCCAAAGTATTTAATTTTATTAAATAAAAAGAAAATTCCTTCCCTGTGGGAGTTCTCTTCCATGGTGAGGGAAGGTTTGAGCCACTTTCCCTGACCCTTACTGCTAGGGTTTTCTGGCAGGGGCCTGTACTGGAAACTGACCTTGCTTTCTGCCCATCTAAATTAGGTTGCCAGACATAGAGGTAAGCCTCCGATATCCCTCACTCTGTCAGGCGGTAGAAAGGGTGTGACTATGGCAGAGACTGAATAGTCTCCACTGTGGGTACAACAATGGTTCACCTGCTTCTAAATATTTAGCCTTTATCCTGGCAGTAAGAATACTCTGATAACCTTACAACCAAGATATAAACCAGGCCCCTAATCTCCCCAAGGCAAAAAAAATCCATGGTGACCTTGTGTAATGTAGTTGGTGCTCATTTAAAACGCTTCAATTGCTTCAAACAAGCGCTTCAGGTCGAGTTCACGCTATATAGAACTGCAAAAAAACAAAAAACCCTGTCTCTTCTTCCATGAACCCCATTCTTAAAAAAAATTTAAACCACAACTCTGTTCTGACAACATGCACTTAAATTATGCAATGTAACCGAGTGTGTACACCCTGAAGCCAAACTCTTTCCAACAATCCAACTCTGAGGTTAAATGCCTCGGCGACTGTGCCTTTTAAGAATACCGAAACTTCTGACATAGCCCACAGCCAAATACCATGTCCATTTATTGTCAGGCCCCAAATAGAGTAAGACACGTGCTGAGAGATCAGTGTTGCAAATATCAATGTTTTCTGGTTTGGAGTGGGGCATTCTGAACATAATGTGTTTAATTCTAGCCACAATTGTGAAGTAAAGGGTCTAAAGGTCGTGTGTCATACTTGCTACTCAGCCAGTGTGAGTGTGGTATGGAATGTTGATTGAGTGATGATACAATGGAATGTTGGATAAGTGAGGTTGGCAGTTGGTGTATGGGCTGAGCAGCAAGAAGGCTGCTCCTGGTGGGGCTCACTGTAGTTCTACTTCTTAACTTACCAACATAATAAATACCACTTAAAGATATCTTGGAGTTGGACGTTGATTCACAACATTTTTGGCGACGATTTTTATAAGACTGCGATGATTTTACCAAAAATAACGTGTGTGCTACCTTAATGGACTGTTACTATCAATCTTAAAGTAACTGGTAACCGAAGAAGCGTAACTGGATGAAGCTCCTCTTGTATCTATGTTTGACACAGCTAGCTGGCAGCCTGAGCCCCACCATTGACCTTGAGACCAGTCAGCCCCAACCGGGCGTGCCAGATTCTACTGTGTTTTCGTGAATCTTTGGTAGTGAACCTGTGGTTCCACTTCTGATTTTATTTTTATTGGTTTGCCACATCTGGTGACACCCAGCATGGAAGCGTGAAGTGAGAGACACGGGAAGCTCTGGCCCGTAACTGCCTGGCTGTCTGAAGATGGCCGTTAATAGCGTTGATCTGCTCCTGAGGCGTGGAGCTCACTCGCTGCCTTCCTGCACTACCCCGCATTGTTTGCTTGCTGTCTCCAGTCACCCTGTGACACCTCAAGTGCTTAGCCACAAATTTTGTGGGCTCAGCTCCATGTGAGGCCCACTGGGTTGAAGCATTTACCTGTGCACTCCTGGCGCTTGTAAGAAAGGATTGCGGTTGATCTACACGATCCTCCAAACGCCTGTGGTGAGTCAAGCCTTTGTTCACAGCGCTCAGCCAGGCGCAACGGTTATCTGTCTCTTTAGGAGTATTCTTAAGGATTTAATGTACTTCCCGAAGAGGTCCTTCACCGCAGGACCTCGTACTACTAAAGTTCAATGAAATGGGACATGAACTCATACTTAGGTGACGTGTTACGTGTTATGAACTATGGCTGTGAAATTATGAAAGTTCAGTGATCAACATTTCCAATAAGAATATAAAAGGAATAGGCATACTCACTCACCCCAACGGTTATTCCTTGAGCACCACGGGCCTCATTTATGAGGCTGTGCGTCACTTTTTGTGAAGCACCAGTGGTGTAAAAAATGCGCCTTGTTGCGCCATATTTACAAAGTGATGCATCTAGGTAGATGCGTCACTTTGTAAACCCCTGCACCACATTATACCTGCACCAGGTATAATGTATGCAAGGGGGCATTTTGACGCAAGAAAGGGTCATGGAAGTGACGCAGTGAAATCTATAAGATTTCACTGCGCCATTTCTTGGCCGCTAATGCGTCAAAATCTTACATCTGCTTCATGGCAGGCGTACGACTGACGCAGGCACTAACAACATGGGACTTGCCCATGTGAAAGTACACATTGCTGGAGTTGCGTCACTTTTGGGACACACTCCAGCAATGCGTCACTTTTGTGCCTACAGATACGTCAAAAATACTGACGTATCTGTAACTCCTTGCGACATGATGCATCATATTATAAATATGACGCATCAATCATGACACAAGGCGTGCACACTGATAAGTGACACATCGCTATTGTCATGCAGCGATGCGTCATTTCTCATAAATGAGGCCCCTGGTCTTCGTCATTGCCAGTTCGTGGTATGGTGAGGAGCCCTGAAACATAATGCTGCACAGCACCTACATACCAGGAGCCACCCAGCACACTCCTACCGTATGTAATGTCTATGTGCCGCCATCTTGATAGCTAATGGAACCTCCAGTTCATGTTTGCCATTCTTCCCTGAGCAACGCTCATTTTGGGACAGGAGATACTTTCAAGATTATAGTGTCAGCATGCCGCCCCAGCGCAGTCATGGACATTCTATAAAGACTGCGTTTCACTACACTGTCGGGCCTGAATGGAGAGTATTGTTGTCGTTTTACTTGTATTGGAACTTGTAGTGATGTAGTCCCATTGATGCAATAGTTACCAATGGTTTTTGTTTTCCATTGGATGTTTGCTGCTTCATTTTCCAATGCATGTGTAACATAAGTAAGACTAATCTTGAGTTGGGGGTTTGTAGCCACATCACCTTATTCGCTTTTGTTTTAGTTGGAAGGAGTAACCATTTCTGTGCTGGCTATTAACACCTCTTGGCAATGTTTTTCTTCCCAGCCACTTTTGAATCTACAGACTATTTTTACTTGAGTTACACGCTCTTTGAAATTTCGACTTTCTCTCCCTGTGAGCACCTTCGTGATAATTCACCTTGGCAACGTCTAAGTTTTTATTTTTTATGTTGTAGTACTGTTCCCAGCAACGGTTTTTACAGTTTTGTCTACAGCCTTACAGGTGCATTTCTAGGTACCACAGAGTTGAGTGAGACATCGGGTGAGGATTCGCTCACCGGGGTAAAGGATCTGTCTCCTGTTCCACAGTGTGTGAGATGACCATTGGTGTTAGTTCACTAAGGATTACCACTCTAGTGTGGCTGTGGGTGGATATTTGTGAATCTCTCACGGTCAGTGGTGTGTGTTTGTAAAGGTTTTTTGTGTGCGAACCCTCTTGGGTAAGCCCACTGTTGTTGTTGTAGGCGTGGGTATGATTTCTTAGAATCACCCTTTTCGGTGTGGTGTTTGAGTTGACTGGGGAACAGTCTCTTGCGTTTTGAAGGTGGTTGACATTTTGAAACATCCACTGGTATTGGTCTTCCTTCCACTCTTGTGTGGTTGTGACATGGTTTTGATAGTGTTTGGTGCACTTGCTTTGGTGTTCCCTCCACCCTTGTGTGGTTGTGGCTTTGCTTCACTATAGTCTATTTGTGCACTTATGTTGGCGTTCCTTCCACTCTTGTGTGGTTATGGCATTTGTTTTTCTTGGTGTTTTTGTGCATTTTTGTTTTGTTGTGAGGTGATTGCTATTGCCTCATTTTGGTTCTGTTCCCTGTGTGTTCATGTCCATTTCAGGCTGGCCAGCTGGTACGTTTGTGACATAAGGGGTTTGATCGGTTATATGTGGTGTAGTTTAAGGTGCGCGTGTTTGGTTTTTGTGGAAAGGTAGAAGATTTGTTTGTTTTGTGTAGAAAGGGAGAGGATGTGTGTATGTGTTGTCTTTTTGCTTTCTTAAAGACAATTTTTACCTTGTCTAGTTTGTTGTTTTAATAAAAGTGAGTGCACGGGAGCGTGTTTACCGGAGACAGCAGTGCCGTGAGGGGAACGGCTTACCTGACTCATACTTCTGTGGGGCTGCCACCACTTCGCTACAACTCCGCCGTGAGGGGAACAGCTAGAGTAACACCCGCACAGCCGCGCACGGAACATCGCCGCCGAGGGCAGGGAACTACTAATCCCAGGTGCCCTGGTGGCTGTGACAACAGCAGAGCGCCCGGAGGCGCGATAAGAGTGAGGAGCGCCACTCGCCCTGCGAGTCGCGCGCGGGAGCGCACAGGCGAATCCCGGGCCAAGAGCGGGCCCGTTTAAGCCCGTTCAAGGCCGGCAAAGGACGGGACGGGCAACCCCTCTAACTCCTGCCACACTACAAACAAGGTTAGTGCCATATTGAGACTCTCTTAATATTGTATTGAGTACTACAAAAGGATGGCTACCTTACAAGATGGTGATCCTAGCTGTAGGAAATCTACTGGTGGTTCACTATTAGGAACTCTTGACAATTTCCTTATAAGGGTATCAACTGCACTTGCCAAGGACATAGAACTCACTGAAAAAAGGCTATCCTTGGATACATCATTCGACAAAAGCTCCTCTCTGGGCCCCCTGGCTCGTGCTAGATCACCTACCTATCCAGATTCTAACTTGCAGGGTTCGCTTCCTCCCTCAGGAGTGGTAACTTCTTCCCCATCGCAATTAGTGATCATGGTCATAAGTGATAATTCTCCAAAAGAAGGAGTGACCAGCAGCGACTTAGTCAGAGAATCAGCTCCCAAAATTAAGACTCGATCTGCTGGCCAAGTGAAAGCTATCACGGTCCAACCAAAGGAGAGGGAGCAAACAAAAAGGAAACGCCCTGGTCCTCAAATCAATGCAGGTGGGAAAAAAGCTAGATCTTGTAAAAGTAATGTTCCACCTGATGACCCACCTGATGACCCAGTTGTGACGTCACAAAACAACCCCGTACTACTGGATGGGGCTGACAGAAGTGGGCAGGGAACCCCTTTGGACAATAAGGAGGAGGATCCACACTTGGAGTTGGGTCCATCCTTCTGGAAAAGACTGGAGGCCACCTTCAAGAAAATGTGTTATCCATTGCATAATCGGTTGGACTCCATTGAAAACAGACTGGTTGCCTTGAACTTTCATTGGCATCAGCTCAGAAACAGGCAGGGCCAAGCCGTAGCACCCACACTCCTAGACCAAAATCTACTGTAGCCAATGGTCCATCTAGTTCCACTAGTGCAACTGTGTCAGGTCAGACTCCAAGGCCTATTTTGGCTGTTGATAAGGGGCCAACTGTTAATCTACAACCAGTCACCCAAAAAGGAGTGGGAAACACACACCAAACTAGTGCGATACCACAAGCCACCTTGTCAGGAGTAGTTTCTTCCCCGGTATCTAACCTCGCAGGGGCGGTGCAAAGTCGGTGAATAAAGAGAGACCTGTGGCCGATGGAGCTAAGTTGCAGGACAAACAGCCAAGCCTACCTACCTCAAGCAGAGCACATAGCGAGTCTCCCCTACCTTATGTTAACCTCCCTCCTCAATCAGCCCCTTTTGTGGTAGTTCTGGTAGGGGTCCCCCCACTAGCTCGTGGCAAACGAGAATCATACCAAGACCTAAAGCACAAATCTATTTTCTGGCTAAATAAAACCCGCCCATTGCCAGGAAACATGTGTGCTGATATTATGGGTGTCAGGAGAGTTAACTGGATAGGCAGGGGTTGTAAGACTGTTGCAGGAGATTGTATCGTTATTAATTTTAGAGACCAGATATGTGTCAACTTTATCTGTAACCGGTCTCACAATGATATGACTACTGGGATACAAGCACTACCCCTAGCCTATTTCTATGGCCCCCCTACTCCAGTTTCCTTTGAGTGGGATATGTTTTCTCAGGGGTCTGTACCTAATTTCTGCCCCTTAGGGAACATCAGGTTGTTCAACAGATTCCAGACCCTGTCGGGGCTAGGGGACTGTGATTGACAGTATGAACAAGAAAAACCCACTTTTGGTTAGTGGAGGAGGGGACGGTAGAGAAGGGTTAGAGACTGGACAAGGGAATGGGCAGGCCCAGAGTAGTAAAGGTGAAGGGCTGATTGAGGTTGGACAAGGTACCACATGTGACATCATTCCAAAGGCTCTAGAGGTAGTTCAGCCCACGAACAGACACCATAATATACATTCTGGTCTAGAGGGACAACCAGTTCGGGGTAAACTGGACACACTATCAGTTGGCCCACTAAGCTGGACATCGCTGGCCTCCTGGAATGTGGCAGGGCTGGGGTCAAAACTTAACTCGGAGGTTTGGGCCGACTTCATTGACCACTTTGACATCTGTTTGTTTCAAGAAGTCTGGGCGGTTGAACCAATGTTTAGAGTTGGCTATCTGAACTTTTTTGTCCCTGCTGTAAAAAAATCTAAAGGGAGACCTATGGGGGGGGCTGGTTATATGGGTCAAGCAGTCCCTAAAATGTAAAATCCAGTTGCTACCCACTGTATGTGACGATATTCTTGGTGTTAGAATGAGCTTCCATGTAAATTTAGAAATTGCCATCTTTAATGTTTATGCTAGGGGGCTCCAAGGTGGTAAGAAATCGGAAGTTGTAGCTAAACTGGATACATTACTACAGGCTTCCCCAAATAACATTATGACATTGATTGCTGGGGACTTTAACATCACTTTTGAACCCCTTGGTTTGGACGATATCCATCTGACAGAGGAGGAGGATGCTAGGTGGGGAGTTCCCCAGCTTAGCACTAAACCAATAAAAAAGTGGACCGAGGCTGCTATCCAGCTAAAGGGTTTCTGTTTGGAAAACGAGTTGAGGGCTGCCAACGGGCGTACACTCTCAGACAAAATGGGGAAGGAAACTTTTGACAATGGTGCTAGGGCAAGCAACATTGACTACTTACTTGTCTCTCTCAATATGTGGTCAACTCTCCTCAACATGGAGGTTGTGTCACGTATTGAAAGCGATCATAACCCCCTGTGCGCAAAGTTACATTTGGGCATTCATACTGGGGATGACGCACATAAAGGGCATTCTTACCCGGATCTAGTTATGGCAAACGATGAGCGACACCTTAAATGGTGCCAAGTCGCTGGGCATCAGGAAATAATTAGTTTCATAGAGGGAGACCTGGAAGGGTCCTTAGAGGTTATGGAGGATGCCATACTGAAAGGTTCTCCCCCCTATCTTCTATTAGAGGCACACAACAGGCTCTTTACTAAACTGAAATCATACTTCTGTAAACCCAGCTTAGGGAAAAAAGAGCTATATTTAAAAAACCAGAGAGCTAGTATAATAGTTTCTGTCGCCAAGCTAGGAGGGACTTGGGTCTAGCCCTAAAGTCTAAAGATATGGGTGCAGTAAGACTGGCTAGGGCGAACTACATGCGTAAGCAATTTGCTGCTAAAAAGGATAGGGAAGAGGGCCTGTGGCAGGACTTGAAAGTGGCGTGCTCTGCAAAGAATCCCAAACTCTTTTGGGAAATCTTTAAGTGGGATAGGGAAGGACACCAAGAGAGCCCTCACAATAATATTGACCGTAACTCCTGGGTCGACTATTTTAAACCCCAATATGCTGCCAGTGCCAATAGTAAAAGCGTAGGAGACTACTCCCATATTGTGTACAAGGAACCTATTTTTTCCTTGAATGAGGTGGACAGGGTGCTGGACCTAGTCACTAAGGGGCGTGCTACCGGCATGGATTGTGTCACCGCAGATTTATTTCTGAACAATAGAAGGCGCTGGCGTTTTTATATTTTTTATGTGGCAAATGCCATAGCTCAAGGAATGGAAGTGCCCATCTCATGGAAAGGGACTGAAATCGTGCCAGTGTACAAAAAGGGTGACAAGTCACTTGCAGCCAACTATAGACCTATAAGTCTGATTGACTGCTTACAAAAAATCATGGGTCGGATGGTTTTGGGCAGAATTCAGTCCTGGATGGATAATGACAATATTTTAAGTCACCTCCAGGCTGGGTTCCGCCCAAAAACAAGTACCATTGACCAGGTATTCCGGTTCATTATGTTATACTGGCGTACCGTGGTCTTGGAAAAGGGCACCTTGTATGCAGTTTTTGTCGACTTAAAAGCGGCTTTTGACCTGGTCCCTCGTAATATTCTATGGAAAGTTCTAGCGGACCTGGGGATGGCACCTGAATTGTTGAGTTTAATTGTCCGCCTGCATGAGGATACCGTCGCTCGGGTACGGTGGGGATCCCAGGGGGAGGTTACCGAGCCCTTTCCGGTGGAGCGTGGAGTAAGGCAGGGTTGCGTCATGGCGTCCACCTTGTTCTCGCTCTTCGTGAATGGGGTTGCAGATTTCCTCTCCCTGGTGCCGACCGATGCCCCAGCGATGTCCGGTGAGCGGGTCCCGATCTTCAGCAAGCACTGAAGCGATTTGAAGATTTTTGTTTAGACAGGGGACTAGAAATAAATACTACAAAAACTAAGTATATGGTCCTGACTGGTCGTAAATCGTGCGGGACAAATAGACCTTTTAGAGGGCTGATCAATATGAATGGTTCCCCGCTGGAGCGAGTAGAAGCTTTTACCTACCTGGGGGTCACCCTTCAGAAAGATCTGGGGTGGTCCAGTCAACTGGACATTGCGGTCCTAAAACTCCACCAGCAGGCAGGTATCCTTCTAAAAAAAATATCCTCCTCAACAACTAAGCCCATTAGCCCCTTATTGGAAGTATATGGGATGAAGGTCCTAGGTTCGGCCCTATATGGAGCCGAACTCTGGGGTTTTGAAGACCTTAGAAAACTAACGCTAGCTGAAAATGAATTTCTTCGAAAAGCTACTAGCGTCCCCATAAGTACCCCCTTATTACCGCTAATGTGGGACCTTGGAAAAAAGGCTGTCCAGGATCTAGCCTCTTTGCGTCCAGTTCCTTGCGTTCTTTGCGTCCAGTTCTTTACTGGCGCCGTTTATGGAACACTGAAGAACTACAGCACTATGCCCATGGCTTAAAAGAGATAATGGCTAAGGACACGTCCCAAAGAATTCATTGGCTTAAGAACATCAAGTCGATACTCTCCAAACTAGGAATGACTGACTTATGGGAGGACCCAGAAAACGCTCATTTTCCCTCTAAGAAACTATTAAAAGAAAAATATTGGGAGATGGTGATCTCCGAAGCAAGGTCAGTGGGTCTCCCCGCACATCTAACTAGTTGTTTCATGGATATTAAAGCCCTACCGAAACTGGAACAATATTGGGATATTATTGGCAAACAACAGGATCGTAAGCTCTATTTCCAGCTTAGGGTAGGATCACTCCCAGTAAGATCTTTTATGGTTAAATGGGCAGATAAAAGTGGAATCGACAGATGTCCCAATTGCGGGGAGGAACAAGAGACAATTAGCCACTTTTTATTTTTTTGTCCCCTGTATAATGCCCCCAGATCGATGTGGATCAAGCCTTTATGTAAACTGATAGGGTTACACAGACATGCTGAGGCTCTGAGAATTTTGACTACAGACCCGACATCTACAATTGCAGTTGCCGTGGCTAAATTCTTGAAATGGGCTTGGGTAATCCGCACAAAACAACTAGCGGTAAAAATGTGAAGATCATCTTGTACTTGTCCTTGCATCTTTGAGCTAACCCATGTGAATCTTTGTGCAATATTCCCCTGGATTAATGTATGTTTATGAAATTGCTTTTATCCCCCTCTTAAACTGTAATTCAACATAGTCTACTTTAGTTTAAACTTTTTTAAATATTTATTGTATGGCTTTTAACGTCTTTTAATCTACATTTGTGTAATATATGTATGCATACTTTTATGACTTAATTGTCTAATAAAGTTTGGGAAAGAGTGTATGGGTGGGCATTGTTCAATTTCCATCATTTTTTATCTTTTGTTACCATGCAAGCAATTTGTTACATTTTCCTGTGCTTTATTTGCATTTTGTTGTTTACTTGCATGCCCAATGTACTGTTCTATATTTGATTTCTATCTTGACTTGTTTGCACTCAGCCATCATCAGGCCTTTGCAATGGTTTCTCATGTTATTTCCATTCATATGCATGTTACCTGTGTATACTTTTTCTTGAACCATTGCATTGTGTTTTGTTTACTGTAAAGGGGGATGTGTCATACTTGCTACTCAGCCAGTGTGAGTGTGGTGTGGAATGTTGAATGAGTGATGATGCAATGGAATGTTGAATGAGTGAGGTTGGCAGTTGGTGTATGGGCTGAGCAGCAAGAAGGCTGCTCCTGGTGGAGCTCATTGTAGTTCTACTTCTTAACTTACCAACATAATAAATACCACTTAAAGATTTCTTGGAGTTGGACGTCCATTTACAATAGCGCTCAATTTCTTTGTCTAATTTTGTTGATTAGGAGGTTTTCCCGAAGGAGTGCATCAACAGTTTTTTGGGGAAAAGATATTGGGGGGGAGAGAAGACAGAGATAAGTTAAAGTAGTTAGACTATGTTCCTATTAATCACCTTTGAGGTCACATTTTGAAAAGACCTAACTGAACTAGGAAGTGCTGCCATGTGCATGTTTACCACGTAATGTATCACTTCCCTCACCAATGTCACAAATTTGTGCATTTTCAAAACAACTCACATAATAGCACTCTATTTGGACTTATAAATCATGGCCTCCCATATAATGTTACCATATACCAAATTCATACCAAGTGCGCCATCTAGCCATTCCAGAAATTCATTTATACATCCTAACATGGTATTACTAACAAATGTTGATGTTGCTTCGGCATCCCTGTTCGTGACGATGGAATCTTCATTTCCAAAACACAGTGCTTAATTTGAGCTTGTGGTTACAAATGGGGCCCATGCACTAATTTTGGGGGTCAGACACTTATTTTTCCTCACTAGACTTTGACCCAGTGCAAGAGAGAAAAATCGAAAAATGGGAAGAAGGAGGAACAGAAAGACGAAAAAAGAGTGACAAATAAAGCAGAGATAAAAGAGTACCTGAAAAAGGAAGCTAAAGAAGCAGAGGGTGTCTCTATATGAACAAG
Source organism: Lissotriton helveticus (assembly GCF_964261635.1). Classification (NCBI taxonomy): domain Eukaryota; kingdom Metazoa; phylum Chordata; class Amphibia; order Caudata; family Salamandridae; genus Lissotriton; species Lissotriton helveticus. The sequence goes on from NC_136061.1 coordinate 1,682,851,928, forward strand.
CGAGGCATGCGGTGGAATAAAGGCTACGCAGCCTTGGTGTTCGGCAGCCTTGACATTCAAAAACATCAGCCACGGACTTTAGAGCAAAAGTTTGGTCCCCGGCACTTAGGGGCTTATTTACAAGGCCCTTCCACCACTTTTGCGTCATTTTTAACATGGGGAAAGTGACGCAAAAGTGGCGCAAGGGGCTTGTAAATCTGCCCCTTATTGTTTTCCGAATTAAGCGCTGCAAAAACAGCACATATAAACTAAAGATATCACACGCTGTATTAAATAGGCAGTTAAGAAGGTTCTGATGAAACTAATCCTGAAACTCCAATTCTGAAATACATTATATCCAGCTTTTCACTCATGTCCTGTAAGATCCTGCTCTAAAGCACAAACATTAAATCATATCTCTATCCACACAGTGTAAGTCTGGACATGTCTGCCACTGCATTAAAACTGTATACAGTTTCAAAACAGGCTCTTACAAGGCAGGGCCTATCTCAGGGCTTGATTACGTATTTATGAACAGGTCTGAAAAACAAACATGCACCTTGTAAAGAAAGGAGCGTAGCGTGTGTCAGAACGTTTCCTGCATGCTGTTGCTGATTAGGCCATTTTCTAGAGGTTTATGGGAACAAGTCAATTTGGGCTTTATTCTGCAGTAGCCCTCAACATTTATGAGTCCTGGCTCTGTAGGCCAAGGCACAACCGAACCTTCTAAGCAATCATTACAAGGGGACACAGAAAATGCCCATTAACCAAAGAAAAAGTCATCTGTCTATTATCTAAAGCCCTGCATTCTCTGTTTAATATCAGGATCCCAGCCAAACGGGGCATGTGGGGGAGCATCTACCACTGTCCGATTCACTTGTGCTGTCATCACATGACGTGATTCACACAAAGATCCTAGATGGAACAGAATCATAACAGCATGGCTGCAGATAGTAGAACCTCCAGGGCTTAAGCTCCACTCTGGCAAGACTGTTTCTTCAAGATACGTTTGGATTTCAGACCCCATCTTCAATTGTGTGAACTCTTATGTCACAACACTTTCCAGCCATGGCAGTGCTTTGATTATCTCACATGAGCAACATCACAGGTCCCCCTTCCAGCAAGTGTCCATATGTTGGTTTGAAAACATGTTGCAACACTCCAGTGTCTACTCACTTGTCCCCACCGTGGTCTACAGGTATCTATAACACATTGCATGGCTCATTGTTCTTTAAACAATTCTATAAGTAAGCTTAGAAATCAAATCTAGAACAACACTGGCCATGTCTGTTCTATAGGCTTCCACCTAACTGACGTTCCACATTGTATGATCCCCAGCTGGTACTCTGCATTTTGTGCTCATAAGCCCCAAAAAAGCTCTGAAAAGAAGCTTGCTTGCTGCTGCTGCAGCGAAATCCTCGTGTGACATTTCCAGGCAGAAATACCACTTGGTAAAATTGGGTTCCAACACCCGAGAAAACCACATGTACACTGGCACGCTCATATTCAGGCAGAGCTGAATGCCACAAGGTAACTTCCATCCACCTGACTCATAAGCAGGGGAAAAGTGCATTTCCAAGAGCTATGTTGCTGGGAAATGAAAGCATTATAGAACATCCTACATATTGTTTATGAGAACATCTATAGTAATGCAGTTGAAGGCAATTCTAACCAAGGAAAAATTCAATACAATTATCCTGGGGACTGTAATTTGTTGCAGGTTTCTTATACCAAGTATAGGCAGAGCATGGATTCATTTCATAGTCAGGGATGCTTAGTGTATAGATTGGTGGACATTTTTCTGCATACTCTTAGCTGCATGATATGTTGTTTGAGTGAACAATGTCTGTGCCGCAGTCATGTCCAGTTATCTAATATTACTGAAGCAGTTTAACCGCTTAACCACAGCGGCAATACCACCGCGGTGCTGCAGTGTAGCAGAGTGTGCGGGACCGCGTTGGCCAACGGATGTGCGCAGCACTACGAAGATAGTGCGCGCGACGGCCATTGGCCGACAGAAGCACGCAAGGAGTTACATAGAGCAGTCACCCGCATTTTAATTTCCAAATGTCAGTGATATGGACCATTGTATGCTCGGTCCTTCCTGGTGTAGTGTTGTGTGAGTTTTTAACAACTGAACGTTTGTGGTTCCTGATGTACTCCATAGAAAAGTGACATAAGTATTAGAGCATAGTAAAGTGAATGCATGTTTACAATGTTGTGATGCGGTTGGATGCAGAAGAATAAATACGTGTTAATCTGAGCTCTGTGTGTGGTGTAGTCATTGGGGAATACCCAGGCTGGGGAGGACACTACAACTGGTGACAAGATAGTGGAAGTGACCTGAAGATTGACAGTGCACTTCCAGATAGTTTGCATACTGCTCGGGCATACCACGTGGGCCTCCATCGAAGTGCGGAATCGACGTTTGGCATATGTGGAATCAAAGCGCAGCCCCAGTTCCATGTAAAGCATTTGAAGATAAATAAAGCTGCACTAAGACGTTTCAACATTGTTGACCGAGAACCTGCTGAGAAGGTTGCAAAGAGAGGTGCATCACTACTATGCAACTCAAAGCCATTAATCCATATGGAGTGATAATGCTACGAACAGAGGGGTTGCGAGGCGGATATCAAATAGGTGCTAAGGAGTACAAAGAGGCTCTTACAGGCTGCAAAAATCAAATACACGAAATGGTCATCTGCTTTCCAGAACTGAGCAAAGAGCATCGTGCCACAGCACTGGAAAAAGTGACCCCAGAGGAAATACCCGGGGTTGTGCTTGCAGAGCTGTCCATACCCAAAGCGGCACACCATCAAAGTTGTTGGATTGTAGCTCAAAACAACTCTTGAAGTCTTCTAAATGCAAAGGGCTCCCATGGAGATCAAGAGGGAGGTCAAGGTTCCATGGGGTTTTCCAGATGACCCAGATGCCAGCATAGCACAGGGTCTTTGAGATATCTGGATGAAGCAGATCCTAGTGGACGGCAGATGGTGTCAGAAAGAACTCCACCCTCAGTCTCAGCCAATATCGTAAATGGATACAATGCCACTGCCTTCTTGAAACTACCACCACAAAATAGCTGAATATTGGTGACATGTGGACTGCCTGGATAGAGGCATTTGATGACTTCTTTTATGCAATTAAAGATGCAGATAACAAGATGATTATCAAATACCTTAACAATTTTGCTGGTGATAGTGTAAAAGAAGTCATAAAGAAAATGGTGGGAGCCTGGAGATACTGGATATGCTCATCAATCGCCGTAAGTTCAATCAATTTAATGAAGAGGAATTTATACACCTCAGAGGGATTATTAAACGCTTGTCAAATTCATGTAGAAGACAAAAGTTGAGAGAAACTCTTAGTCTGGAGTGAGTTCTCATGGATGACAAGCTACTGACATGGAGGCCAAAGGTGCCTGGAGTGAGTCAATCGTGAATGTGAAAAATAAGCCAAAGCACTTGCAGAGGGACTCAGAGTGAATTCGCCACAGAAAAAGAAGCTGCACTCAGATTTTCATTCCCACACGAAGATACATTTCCTGCCATTGGGCAAATCTGAAAAGTCTGTGAAAAGGAGATCCATTTTGTAATGGTTTGCAAGGAGAAGAAAAAAGTGAGTGCATCATGGCGCGCAGACAAAATAGCTGTCTGGACATTGCAGAAGCGATGTTGGATGCATGTCCATACGGCCAAGTAACCATATCAGCAGAACCAAATCAACACCAAAAGAAGCAAATCAATGTCTAAATATTCGCCAAATAGTTCTTCTGTATCAATGTCAAGTGAAAGTGAAGAAAATGGGTGCGCTATGTTGATGTTTACCTAAAAAAAATCTGCCCATTTTTGACTGATCACATGTGAGGAAAAATACAGGTCAAAGAGAAATCAACTTGATTAAGCACCAAAGTCATTCAAACATTGAAAATAAAACTAAAAGTCAATGGTTGTTCATTTCCTTTTATATCGATAGTTCTATGTCAATAGATATTATGCCTGAGAAAAAATATAATTAACTTTCTCCATTGCCCTGACGCATGCCATTGAAACTAAAGTGTATATGAGGGCTGCATCAACACCACTAAAGAGCTAAGGTTCATTCGTAGAAAACAAAAGTACAGGCACCCATTCATGCAATTTGATGTACTACGTTAAGCACCTGTTTACTCAGATTCAGCACGGCAGCTGTTATGGGATTGATATCTGTGAACTATGACATGAATGCTCATCACAAAACAGTAGGCAATTCCCTTTGTTGTTTCATGGGTTGGGAAAAATCAAGGTTATGAATGTCCAATTAAACATTAATGAGGTTGTCACTCCTATTGCTGAAAAGGTTGTACATTACAACCTTTTCAACACATCGGGCTGACCCATTACAAAAGACTGAGTTTTGGTGTGTCATCAGCTGTGGAGCTATTCCTAGATGTCATATGACGTTTCCTACAGCCTGTCATGAATGTTTTCAAATATAGTGCTAACATATTTGTTTTCAGACACAACGAAGCTCTAAAGCAGGTGTGTCAGTTGGTCTCTGATTCTGGTTTAACTTTGAATGCTGAGAAATGTGAGTTCCAAAAGACAAAGTTAAAATTCTTTGGTCATATCTTTTCTGATGGGGGTGTAACACCCAGTACAGCTAAAGTGCATGCACTGTCAACCGCCAGTTTCCATGTTATGTTCATTCCTTGCAAAGACTTTGCCACTGTCAGTGCACCATTATGATACTTTCTTTGGTCACATGGATGCAAGTAAAGCTTCCAGAAAATCAAACAAGCTATTGAGAACACAACTGAAATAGTATACTTTGATGCAAAGCTTCATATGGAGGTTGTTGTTGGCACTAGCCCTGTCAGGTTAGGTGCGATCCTTGACCAGCACACTGGACACTCAAATGCCCGAAGACATATTATGGCATATGCAAGTCGAGGTTTGTCTCAAACTGAAAATTCCTTTTCACAACCTGGGAAAGAAAGCGTAGTTGGGTTTGGGCTTCTGAACATTTCCATGTATTCATGTATGGGAAGCCTTTCACACTTGTGACCGATCATCAAGCATTGTTGACTATCTTTTGCAATTCAAAGAAAAAGATGCCTCCTCATATTGAAAGTAGGGAGTCTACGATTGCAAGAATACAACTACACCATTGTGCATCATCCAGGAAAATATCAGAATCCTGTTGACTACTTTTCATGGGTGCCTCTACCACCACTGGCACCCCTTCTAAGATAGATGACGCATACATAAATTTAATTGTGAAATCAAGCTGCTCAGTTGCCATTTCGTTAGAGCAAACTGTTACTGCCACGAGTCAAAATAGTGACATGCTTAAACTGAAAGACATTATTACATATCAGTCTTGGTACCAACACCCCCGACCAATGACAGTAAATATTGGAAGTTTAAAAATATCAAAGATAAACTGTTCGTTACTCAGGAAGGTATTCTTCTAAGAGGTACAACAATTGTAATTCCGCAGAGTCTGTGACAACAAATAAGTGAAGTGGCCCATGAAGGACATCGTCGAATTGTTGTCACCAAACGAGCTCTCTGAGACCTAGTCAGGTTTCCATATCTTGACGAGAGAGTTGAGAGAGAATTACAGGCCTGTCATTTATGTAACTGCCTGTCATTGAAAACCACACAATTCCCCTTAAACGTTTCAGAGCTGCCAATGTATGCATGGGAAAGAATTGCCATTGACTTCTTCGGTCCTTTTGACTATGGTCATCTGATGATGATCATTGATGAATATTCACATTTTCTATTGATAGTTTTGGCAGGCTAGCACCAATGCAGGGGCACCTTCCTACACAACACAATCCTGAGAGGCATTTTCCTCTTTCTATTTGCAGAATGCAGCACACACAGAAAGAGGAATAAACGAGGAGAAATAAGGTTATTTCTCCTTGTTATGCGTCACCTCGGGAGGCGTAAGGTTTTGGCGCTCTCCCAGGTTTACATGGTCTTATAAATCCGAGGAAGCATCAAAATCCATGTCTTTGCATGGAAACACCCATGATATACCCTTGGAATGCCTCCTGAGCACAGATTAAGGCAAGGCAGTGATTTGCACTGCCTTGTCCTAATCCATATCTATGATGCCATTCAAAGCCACGCAAAGTGGCTTTATGTGACCGCATAGATATGATTTTGTAGTTTTCACCACTAGAGCGTCAGAAAAAGTGATGCTCCGGCAGCACAAGGGGCTCATTAATATGCCCTTGGATCGTGAAAGGAAAATGAAGGCCTATGCAGACGGGAAACATCACTTACAACGCAACTTTTACCACGCAATGCTTTTACATCGCAGCTTTTACAACGCAAACCATTACAACGCATTGCGCTGGGGGGCGCTCTAGGATAGGGAATAAGTTTAATTTACTGTCCAACACCTTCCCTAGTGTCCACGGGGACTGGAGTTGGAATAGTAAATTAAACTATTCACTATCCAGCACCCCAAAGTGCTATGCGTTGTAATGGTATGCGTTGTAAAACTCGCGTTGTAAAAGCATGCGATGTAAAAGCATACATTGTAATGTCGTACATCCATGCAGACAGGCGTCAGGATGCAATAGACTTTACATTAATTAGAGGAGATCAAGTGCTTGTTCATCAGCATAGAAAATAAAAATCCTATACTCCTTTTGGGGCTTAACCATTTTGTGACCAGTAATGGGCACATGGTGACTGCCCAACATCCTTTGTAGTCCATTACATGAGATTCCTAGCATTTCCGTCATGTGGCTCATTGCACTTCAGGCCCTGATGTCAACATAGAGACTGGGTCTGAAAGTACAAGTGAGGACCCCATGACTGCTGCTGGTTCTAAATCATCACCTCCGGTCATGGACACTTCTTCTGTCTGTCCACAGTTTCTGAAGACAGCACGTGTGATCAAAGCAGCATGAAGGCGCACTGAAAGGCACATTGAAGAGCTATGAATGTGTATATATTTGCAAAAACTATACATTTTATATTTAACAGAGAGGGAGATGTAGTGTTGTGTGAGTTTTAATGACGGAACCCAGGTGGCTCCTGATAAACTCCTTAGAAGTGTGAATAAACATTAGTTTGTAATGAAGTGAATACAGGTTTAGAATGTTGAGTTCACAGTTTAATGCAGAAGAAATAAGATGCGTTATACTAACCTCCATGTGTGGTGTAGTACCTGGGCTGGGGAGGACACTACAACTGGGAGTGAATTTCAAAATGATTTCCAGGACCCATATTTACAGTTTATATCTGCTATCATCTGCTGAGACGACACAGAATTCAGTGTACAAATATCAGTTCCTTGATGTTTTGTAGTCTGTTGTAAGATTATTAATGAAAGGGACAGGTACACAAGAGAGATAAAGAGAGGGAAAGAAGTGGGGAGAAAGAAATCAGAGTAGGAGAAGAGAGAGAGGAGGAGAGAGGGAATGGATGGATGAAAAGAGAGTCCTAGAGCAAGGAGAGGGAGGAAGCGGGCTGATTTGATCATTTTTGCCTGGGCCGATTTTGGTTCCATAGTCCGGTACTGACAGTTATGAGGTGAAATTGGGTAGTCCATAACAATCCCTCAATTCTGCTGCTGAGAATAATAATTTGTTGTGCGTGTCTTTTCATTGCTAAAACCATTTTCTGCTAGCACTTAGAAAATGTGGAATGATTCTTAGCAGCTAACTCTAAGTATTTCTGCAGGACTGAATTCCAATCACATCGCAAACCTGTCACAGGACTTGCTCATGATTAGCACTGATTGACATTCAGACATTGCCATCATTTCTTGTAGGTTTCTTTTGGCTCTGTGGGTAGGGCTCGTGTCTGCTTGATAAAGTCACGTTTACATTGACAGTCCTAATCAACCTGCTAGGCTCATTTCCTGCCTCCGAAATATACATATACAATTTGACTAATGCAGTAGGAATAATTGTAGATTGCTGGTGTGTGGTTTGTGCCATGTCTATAGTTTGATCACTATTACATTTCTTTAATTAGTTCACTCCTGGTCGCTGCTTGGTATTTGTTTGTTTTCCACGTTAATTCATACTACCACTGCCGTTTAGGGAGGAGACAATCTGCTCTCCCTTTTAATTGGCGATACACGGCTTTAGGTATAGGCAGCGCTCGTGTCATTAGCACAAACCGGACAGAAAGAGAATACATTGAAAATGACTTTAGGATACTCCTTTCAAATATAAGACTGTATTGCTGACATTTCATTGTGCGTGCTGAAACGCCAAATGTACATCAGCGTAAGCAATGAAATTCGTTTCATTTATTTATTTATTTACATTACTCCGGTTGACCGTGAGCCGGAGTTTACTACCCCCCACCCTGACACTCCCCCGCCCCGCAGCACTCCCTCCAGAAGCAGCTACTGATTGGTTGTGATGGGTGTAGGCCACAATAAACACAATCCTCTTCAGGGGGATCCACAAAAGTCACTAAGAGCCCGATTACAACTTTTGGTGATGCGAAGGCAGGCGACTCGCCACTGCCTCACCCTGGCACCACCAAGAGTCTCAGCCACCCGCCCACCTGGCAGATTACAAGTTTTTTGTAGTTTGGTGGGCAGGCAGCGTGGCTGTCCCACAGAAGTGCTTTTTAAAAGGCTCATTTCGAGTCTGAAACAGCATCAATGCGGGACCGCTAGTGCACATTGCTGCACAGGAAGAAATTCACCATGTCTTGCATTTCTTCCAGTGCAGAAACTTGGGGTGCAGAAATACATGGGGGGGCAAACAATGTGCCGGTGTACAGTCATAATATCGAGTCAATTATTTCGACTGGACAGAATATCGAGTAAAAAATATAGAATGGACATAATATCGACTAGACATAATATAGACAACAAAAATATCGACTAGAGAAAATTAATATCGAATAGAATGGACATAATATCGAATCAAAAATATAGAATGGACATAATATCGACTAGACATAATATAGACAACAAAAATATCGAATTTAAGGTAAGTTAATAATAATTTTTATTTTTTGTGTAATATAAGTCTGTAGCGGGTTGTGGGTTTATAGGGGAATAGGGTGGGAAGTAATTTAATTCTAATTAATTAAATATGTTAATTTATTTATTGATATATATTTAGAATTAATTGTTAATTAATTATTAATTGGTAATTAATTAAAATATAATTGGTAATTAATTATAATTGATTAATTGATAAATATTTTAATTTTAGTAATTTATTTTCTGTAGCGGGTTGTGGGTTTATAGGGGAATAGGGTGGGAAGTAATTTAATTATAATTAATTAAATATGTTAATTTATTTATTGATAATAATTTAGAATTAATTGTTAATTAATTATTAATTGGTAATTAATTAAAATATAATTGGTAATTAATTATAATTGATTAATTGATAAATATTTTAATTTTAGTAATTTATTTTCTGTAGCGGGTTGTGGGTTTATAGGGGAATAGGGTGGGAAGTAATTTAATTATAATTAATTAAATATGTTAATTTATTTATTGATATTTTTAAAAAATTAATTGTTAATTAATTATTAATTGGTAATTAATTAAAATATTATTGGTAATTAATTATAATTGATTAATTGATAAATATTTTAATTTTAGGGTTCAGGGTCAGTTGTCAGTTTTTGGGTAAAGGGGTATTTTTAGGGTTCAGGGTCAGTTTTCAGTTTTTGGGTAAAGGGGTATTTTTAGGGTTCAGGGTCAGTTTTCAGTTTTTGGGGTAAAGGGGTATTTTTAGGGTTCAGGGTCAGTTTTCAGTTTGTAGGTAAAGGGGTATTTTTAGGGTTCAGGGTCAGTTTTCAGTTTTTGGGTAAAGGGGTATTTTTAGGGTTCAGGGTCAGTTTTCAGTTTTTGGGTAAAGGGGTATTTTTAGGGTTCAGGGTCAGTTTTCAGTTTTTGGGTAAAGGGGTATTTTTAGGGTTCAGGGTCAGTTTTCAGTTTTTGGGGTAAAGGGGTATTTTTAGGGTTCAGGGTCAGTTTTCAGTTTGTAGGTAAAGGGGTATTTTTAGGGTTCAGGGTCAGTTTTCAGTTTTTGGGTAAAGGGGTATTTTTAGGGTTCAGGGTCAGTTTTCAGTTTTTGGGGTAAAGGGGTATTTTTAGGGTTCAGGGTCAGTTTTCAGTTTGTAGGTAAAGGGGTATTTTTAGGGTTCAGGGTCAGTTTTCAGTTTTTGGGTAAAGGGGTATTTTTAGGGTTCAGGGTCAGTTTTCAGTTTTTGGGGTAAAGGGGTATTTTTAGGGTTCAGGGTCAGTTTTCAGTTTGTAGGTAAAGGGGTATTTTTAGGGTTCAGGGTCAGTTTTCAGTTTTTGGGTAAAGGGGTATTTTTAGGGTTCAGGGTCAGTTTTCAGTTTTCGGGTAAAGGGGTATTTTTAGGGTTCAGGGTCAGTTTTCAGTTTATGGGTAAAGGGGTATTTTTAGGGTTCAGGGTCAGTTTTGGGTTTTTGGGGTACAGGGGTACTTTGTAAAAATAAAGTAAAATTACATTTAAATTACATTTATTTAATAAAATTAAATTATATTAAATTATATTATACTATTTTTTATTAATTTATATTCAAAAAATTATTATATACTTACCAATACTTATGTTGTAATGGTATGCGTTGTAAAGGTATATGCGTTGTAAAATCTTGCGTTGTAAATGTATGCGTTGTAAAAGTTTTTGCGTTGTAAAAGTTTTGTTGTAATGGTAGGCGTTGTAAAAGTATGCATTGTAACGTCATACATCCCTGGAGTGGGAATAGTAATTTTAACCTCTACGCTATCCAGCGCTTTCCCTACTGTTGCACCCACTGGAGTGGGAGTAGTAAATTTTACCTCTACGCTATCCAACACTTTTGCTAATGTTGAACTCACTATAGTTGTAACAATACATTTTAAACATTTTCTAAAATGTTATATATGTTTATTTAATAATATGTTTAATATATATATATATATATATATATATATATATATATATATATATATATATATATATATATATATATATATGTGTGTGTGTAATTTTTGGTGATATAATTTTTTTAATTATATAAATTATTTATTAAAATTATATTTTTTTAATAATTATTTCTAAGTTTATATTAAATATATTTATTACTATATTAGTTTTAACTTACTTTTAAGACATTTTAAAAAATCGATATTTTGACAGTCTATATTTTTGTAAGTCGATATTTTGGAGTCGATATTTTGGTACTTACCTGTTTGAAGATAGGGAGTCGATATTTTGTCAATCGATATTTTTGACTCGATATTTGTGTATCTCGATATTTGTGTCGTCGATATTATGTCAGTGATCCAATGTGCCACCCTGCTTGAACCCCCATACACAGGGGCATGACGGTGCCCTGTAGGGCACACTTTCTTTCCTCCGCATCAGCCTTTTTATGGAGGAAGAACCTCCATGACAGCACTGGTGGAGAGGAAAGTCATAATATGCTTGCCGATGCCTCAGGGCACTGCCAAGCATATTACAAGCATATTACAGCCCTCAAACCGCTGTGGGACCATAATAGGGCAGTCCGACCGCCCAAGTCATTATAGTACGGGCCAACTGCCACCCACCCCAGTGAGTCTGGTGGTCCTCGGACCACATGACTGGTAATTAGGACCATAATAAAACCGTGCTTAATTGTCTGGTAGTTTATTTTGTCAGATGAAAATGGTAGTTTCAAATTGCACTACTGGCTGTAGTGGCAGGCCTAAGACTTGTTTTACATGTCAAGTTTACTGGCTGACACAATGAGTGTTGTAGCTCACTAGTAGCATTTAATTTACAGGCCCAGAGTACATTTAGTAGCATACACCATGGCCTTATAAGTAAATTAAATGTACAAATCAGGTGTACACTAATCGTATCGTGTTTCAGAAGGAGAGCACAAACACTTTACTACTATTTAGCAGCGTAAAAGTGCACAAAGTCCAAAAAGCCAATAAGAACTGAGGTGACCATGCAGTGAGGGCTGTTGTGTTGTGGGGGTCGTGTGAGCCCTGGGGTACAAGCTAGGGTCCTACACTGTTGGGGCACCTGGAGCAGACTAGGCCTGACACGTGGCCTTATGAAATAATGGAGACGGGCACTAATGGATGTTCATGGCTCTCCGCACTCTCGCCCAAAGTGCGTACGTGCGTGCGTGGCCCCTCTTTATTGAACTAGGTCACATGACCTAACGCTGCACGCCTGTTACATCACAGGCGTGCATAAGCTAGAACACAACATTCCTCCTAAAACATGAGAAAATGCAAATATAAATGTTCAACATAGAGTCTCTTAAAGGCAGTCTCTGAGCTCGAGGCACCTCAGATCAAAGGCACAATGGAGATTCATGACCATTAGCAAAACAAATATAACTTGCATCAGAACAGTCTTACATGACATAATCACGAAGGTGACAGGATGGTTCTGGATTATTCCTCAGCCTGTATGGGGACCTCCCTCGGTTCTGGGTGACGTCCCCGCTGGTCAGGAGTGGGAGTCGTGGGCTTATGGCCACGGAATCAGGATCCTCTTGGCCCACACTGTTATTCCCAGCGTCAGCATCATCAGGACTGTCACTGTTCTCTTCAGTATGTGTGTTTCTCAGAGGGCCATCTTGGGCTTCAGTGGTATCTAAGACGACTGGACTGGCGGCCACAGTGTTTGCTGGTGGTTCTGGAGTCAGTCTTCGCTCCGGTTCAGGATGAAACCGTTTGAAATGTGACACATTCCGGGTCACTACTTCTCTCCCTCGGGAGGCTATTATGCGGGTGCCTTTCACACTGACAACTCGCCATGGTTCTTGTTCATAGGTTAGCCTGAACTTTCCACTGGTTACTCTGTTCTTTAACAGTACCAGGTCTCCTCGGTTGATCCTGGCTGCCACAGCCCTCCTTCTCTGGCTGACCTGGGCATAGGCTTTCTGTCTCTTCCTTGCGATTCGGCTTTCATCAGCCACCTCCGGTGTCCATCGGGGATGATGAGGGATGGAGTCTGCCACTACACGTCCCATGAGAACATGTGCCGGAGCCACCCCTGTGGTGGTGTGGGGTGTTTGTCGGTAGCTCCGCAGGAACGTAAATATAGCCATTTCCACTGACTGTCCTTTGTCGTGCGCGATCCGGATTACTTTATTGAGGGTTCGCATGAAGCGTTCAGCTTCGCCATTGGCTTGCGGCCAGCGAGGGGTGATGCGGCGGTGCCGGGTTCCCAGGGCATTCAAGTAACTTGCTAGTTCCTGACCTTGGAACGGGGGCCCATTGTCTGTCCGCAGCTCCCGTATCACCCCGTGGGCAGCTATGATTTTTTCTAGTTTGGGTAGTACTTCAGCGGCACTGGTGGTGGCTATGATTTCCACTTCTGGATATTTAGAGTGATCATCTATGACAACCATGGTATGTCGTCCGTCCAGTAGGCTTCCGAAGTCAATGCTGACACACTCCCACGGTTGTCGAGGCCGAGGTTCGACTAGGACTGGCGCTTCCCGCGGAGCGTCCCCCGTGACTTGGCAGGCTGCGCAGGATCGTACAGTCCTTTCAACTAGATCATCCATGAATGGGAACCACACTTTGGTCCTCAATCTTGCCTTGGTTTTGACCATTCCTTGGTGGCCGACATGGGCCAGTTGCACTACTTGGTCTGTCAGGGCAGAAGGAATCACCAGCCGGTGGCCCTGTAGCAGGCAGCCTGTGTTGTCTTCGTTCAGTTCTCCTTTCACATTATGCAGGCTTTCCATGATGCGTTGGGCTTCCGGTGTGAGTATTTTCCAGTCCTCCTTGGCGCGGTGCCAATTTCCGCTCTGAAGAGCTTCCCGTGCCCTATGTAGACAATCGTCCTTCATGGTAGCCTCGGCGATGTCGCTCAGGGATATGGGTCGTGGACATTATCGTGCCGTGACACACTTGACATAGGCTTCTGTGTCTTCGGCCTCTTCCATTTCCTCAGGCGTGGCCGCCCTTGGATGCCGTGAGAGGTAGTCTGCTGGATTACGTGACCCTGGTTGGTATTCTACCTGGCAATTGTAGTCCTGGAGCTGCAGCATCCATTTTTCTATGCGGGGTTGTGGTTTTGTCGAGGTCCCCGAAAATAGTGCGACCAGTGGTTTGTGATCCGTTATTACTGTGAACGGCTTTCCATATAGATAAAGATGAAAGTGTCTACACCCCCAGTGTATGGCTATAGCCTCTTTTTCAATCTGCGAGTAGCGTTGTTCAATGTCTGTGAGTGAACGACTAGCAAACGCTACCGGGGCCCAGTCCATCTCATCCCGCTGTTTTTGCATGAGCACCGCACCTAGCCCTATGGGAGCGGCATCTACAGCCACCAGGATGAGCTTCCTGGGGTTAAAGATTGCTAAGGTGGTGGTCTCTGAGAGCGCTGCTTTGATGCTCTCGAAGGCTTTCTCTTGCTCCGGTCCCCATGTCCAGGGCGTGGAATCCTTCGTGAGTTCTCTCAGAGGGAGTGTGAGGTTGGCAAGATCTCGGATGAACCTCCCACAGTAGTTGACCATCCCTAGGAAGCTGCGGACTTCGGTGACGGTGGTGGGGGGCATCGCTTCTTTGATGTCTTTTACTTTCTCGGGGTCAGGATTGACTCAGTCAGCGGAGAATGTGTATCCGAAGAACCCTATCTTCTGCCTCAGGAATTCACATTTTTCCCGGTGTAGGGTGAGGCCAGCTTCTCTTAGTCTTCGGAACACCTGCACTAGTCGTTGATTGTACTCTGGTATGATGCGGGCGTGTATCATGATGTCATCGCTGACATTGATTACACCCGGTATGTCAGCAATCAGTTCTTGAATCACGTTTTGGAATACTTCCGCCGCACTGGATACGCCAAAACTGAGTCGAGTGTACCTCCTGAGTCCTACATGGGTCGAGAACGTCGTTATGTTCCGTGACTCTTCATCAAGCACCAGTTGATGGTACCCTGACCGGAGGTCCAGTTTCGAAAACCAGCATGCCCCCGCCATCTCTCCAATTAGGTCATCAATGGTGGGCGTGATGTGGCGTTCCCTTTTGATGGCAGCATTGGGAAGGCGCATGTCCACACAGATCTGGACGGCTCCTGGCTGTTTTGGTTTCTGTGTTACCACAATGGGCGATACCCATGGGGTAGGGCCCGTCACTTTTTCAATGATGCCCGCTGCCTCTAGCTTTTTGAGTTCTTCTTCTACCAGGGGTCTGAGGTGAAAGGCAATGCGGCGATGTCTCAACGCCACCGGCTGAACGGCCTGGTCAATGTGTAGGTGTATTTTGCGACCTGTGAATTTTCCGATACCCTTGAAGATGTCTGGGAAGTCCGTTACGAGCTGCTGCACCGACTCTTGGTGAACTCCAAACGCGAAGGTGACGACTCCAAGTTCTTCCGCAGCCCGGCATCCGAGCAGCATACCCTGGCCATCCTCCGACACGAAGACATTCGTGGTGACAGTCTTGTTGCCGTGGTTGATTACCGTCCTGAACTTTCCTCTGATTCTGAGAGGAGTGTCCTGACCGTATGCAAATACAGTGATGGGCGATGGACTTAGGGCAGGGGCCCGATTCATTGTCCTGTATAGGGCTGCGCTCATGAGATTGATGGTCGCTCCGGTATCCACCACGGCCATAATTTCTTGCTCTGCCACTCTGATGCATTTCCTGGCTCTTCGGGTGGCTGTGCCAATCATGTGCACTTTGTGCACGGTTCTTTCTTCTTCTTCATCATCATCCATGTCACTCTGGCTCGGGTCACCTTCTGGCACTGCGTTCACCACCTGTCGTGGTTTGCGGAATTTCTTCGAGCGGCATACTTTTTCAAAGTGGTTGAATTTACCGCACCCGGAGCATCGCTTCCCTCTAGCCGGGCATTCGGGTGCAGGGTGGTTTGGACCTCCACAGTATCCACAGGATCTCCCTGTAGCCCCTGCCGGTGTTCCAGAGGGTTTCTTGTTCCACTTGGTCGGAGATTTGACCTGGATTTTGTTGACTGGTTCTGCTTTAATCGGCGCTTGGAGGGCCGCTTCCATGTGAGCAGCTCGAGCTTTGGACAGTTCTTTCGTGTGGCCAAGGGTCAAGATGTCGGCTAACGGTTTTCCTGATTCTTCTAGGATACGCTCTCTTAGTTTCGCTGAGGCGCAGCCCTGAATTATTTGACCCCTCATTTCTTCAGTGGTGTCTGCGAATCCACAGGACAACGCCAGTCGCTTTAGCCTGGCGTGATACGTGTCCAGTGACTCCTCCGGCAGCTGCCAGGCTTGCCTGAAGATGAACTTTCATAGTCCTGATTGGCCATGGGTTCGAAGTATGCATTCAGGGCGTTGATGAGTGAGTGACGAGTCTTTGGGGTCGCCTCTGTTAGTGTTTTAGCGATAGTGTGTACATCTTTGCCTCCTAGGTGAAGCACCATGGCTCTCTTCTGTTCCTTGTGGACTTTGGTGGCCTCGAAGAAGACCAGGAGCCTGTCCACCCAGTCCTTCCATTTGGGGGCTAGTGATGATGGTGAGCCTTCCACCACAAAGGGCTCAATGGGTGGTATTGTGGCCATGGCTTGACTACTGGGGGACAGGGCACCGTGTATTGGGTGAGCTGTTTTCTGCGCACCAGGGTGTTGACGTTAGC
The DNA here is from genome assembly GCF_964261635.1 of Lissotriton helveticus. Taxonomy (NCBI): domain Eukaryota; kingdom Metazoa; phylum Chordata; class Amphibia; order Caudata; family Salamandridae; genus Lissotriton; species Lissotriton helveticus. The sequence continues at coordinate 1,682,868,471 of NC_136061.1, forward strand.
AAGATAGGGGCGGTTGTTGTCACTGCTTATGTCGCACCTCCTTCGCAGGGTGGACCCAGGCTTCGTGTGGGGAGCAGTACGTGTGGGTAGGCAGGTCTCAGTCTTCCCCCTCCTTCCGCCGTGTTCGTAGCACCTAGCGCGCTCGACCTACTTGCGTGTATGCGGCCGGCTGCAGGAGCGCGACGCACTGCGTCCGCGCGATGCGTGAGATATGGCAGGGGCCCGGCCCAGGCGTCGGAGTCCAGATACGCGAGTGCCTTCAGTAGCGCGCTTCACGCACCGGCAGCAAGCCCGGGTGTGGCGCTGTCCAGGGGCGTCGATGCACAGCTGGGGAGCCAGCGGGCCCCAGGACAGATGCGGCGGCGCGCCCGATTAGGGCGGGGAAGGGCCGACGGCAGTCCAGCCAGCGAGGCGCAGGGGCAAGGAGCGGCTCACCTGCAGGCCCGGCAGGGCTCCTCATGTAGTACGTCTTCGTGCACGGTGTGCGGGGCCTCGGAGCACGCGCACCGCGAGCATGGGCAGAGGCTCACGGCCGCCTCGAGACAAGGCAGGCGCACCGCACACACGGCGAGGGCACGACCACCCTCGTTGCCAGTTGTTGTGTTGTGGGGGTCGTGTGAGCCCTGGGGTACAAGCTAGGGTCCTACACTGTTGGGGCACCTGGAGCAGACTAGGCCTGACACGTGGCCTTATGAAATAATGGAGACGGGCACTAATGGATGTTCATGGCTCTCCCCTGGGGTACAAGCTAGGGTCCTACACTGTTGGGGCACCTGGAGCAGACTAGGCCTGACACGTGGCCTTATGAAATAATGGAGACGGGCACTAATGGATGTTCATGGCTCTCTGCACTCTCACCCAAAGTGCGTACGTGCGTGCGTGGCCCCTCTTTATTGAACTAGGTCACATGACCTAACGCTGCACACCTGTTACGTCACAGGCGTGCATAAGCTAGAACACAACAAGGGCTAGGTCCATCAGTCCGATGTTCACAATCAATGCACTTTCTAATTACAGGTAATAACTATAAATATCTAGATACAATTCTCAGATGCTCTATCCAAAAGATTCAAGAGATGCACTCAGAGCTGCAACGAAGACTATCCCCACCTTAACCCTCCAGTGGCATATTTATTTAAACTAAAGAAAGAAAGCAAAAAAACATGAGAGTAGAAAATGGTAATATGCAAATCGATTTGCTAAAGTCACACACTCACTATAATCTGATGTTTTTAATAGCACAGTCAAAGCTCTTTTTCCATTATCGCTGGCTCATGAGTAATATTTAATATTGAGTTGCAATACAGCACCTTTATGACGGAATCTTCAAGTGATTGTGCTTGGCGTAAGTGAGGCATCTAATAACTCCTTACAGTATTGCAGCTTTTTGCATTGCATTTTGTAGAGGTGTCAAACAACGTAGGCCCTCTAAGTCATCCAACTTATTCTAAGAGGACAGCATACTGTCCTGTCAAGTGCCATGTGTCAGGTGCTAAACGAAAGCATTTTAGCTTATTCCCACATTACTTTAAGGTCACACGTTTGTCAAGCTTATTAGGTGATCTAATCACATAGCATAGTTTCAGTTGCGCTCAGTCCTGAAATTAACACTTTTGTTTGTCCCCTTGTGAGCTACATCACTGGGCTCTGTGCACTTAGGTGCCAGTGACTCAAACTGTGCCTGGTGATGGTATTGGAATATCACCGGCCTCCTGCATAGAGCAGCATGTGTGTTGCATTGTCTCTTATCAGACCCAACAACCCGACACAGTGAGTTGTGTTAGCCTGGGAGACACTCTTCATGAGGGCAAAAGTCATAATGATTCAGCCAGCCCTAACACATGAAAATGGACTCCGCTGTCAACAAGCTATCAATTCTCCCGCCTTCTGCCTCCACTCTTCCAAGGGGGGACCCAGGGAGAGCCGTGCGCGAGCCGGTCTCTCCATGGGCTGGTTCGCGTGAGGGACTGGCCACAGGTGCAGGGGGGCGGCGGGTGATTAGCTAGGAGAAGCGGCAGGGAAAGGCATAAATAAGGGTAGAAAGGGCGGGAAAGGAACTGTGCCGGTGGGAGGCGGGTGGCGAAGGTTGTTTTTGCTCACTTTCCTCATTGCTGCGCAACGTACCTTTTGTCTTGGCGGTCAATGGAGGCGCCTTCTGCAGTGAGGGAGGCCATTCGGGTCCTTTGTGAGGCGGGAAGGGAAGACCTGCTCCAGCCTGGTGTACCGGGGGAAGCGTGGGTGGGGCTTGCACGCCCTACCAGGAAGGCAGCCGGCGGAGTGGCAAAGGCGGTGTCCGCCTGCTTGTCCCCGCGGGTGGACGCTGATGATTGTGCTGCGCCCCTGCCTGCGGAAGCTGAGTCTGGCGAGGAGGAGACGGCGGACCCCCCCACATTTCCGGGCTGCACTGCGACGGTACGTAAGACTCCCTCGGGAGCGGTGTGCAAGCGCGGGGCGGCGGGCGGGAGGCGGGGGCAGTCTTTGGGGCGGGCAAAGAAGTTGCTGGGCGGGGCCCTGGGCCGAGCGTCACTCCACATTGCTTCTGGTGGGAGGGGTAGGTGGGGAAAGAGCTGCGAAGTGCCCGGCAGTTTTGTTTCTACACCGCAGGAGGCGCGGACGGCTTCAGACGCCCCGCGGGTACAGCGACAATGGCAGGGACAGGCAAAGTTTCTATGCATAAACGGGCAGAATTATGTGGTGAGCCCTGCCCCCTTGTTACAAGGTGCTGTTAGCGATGCTGTGCACAGGGAGGACACGGTGGTTGGGGCCTCGGTGCAATTGCTTCCAACTGAAGGTACTGTCGCCCCAGCTGGTACTGGTACAGGGTCCCCCCGGGAGGGTTTATAGTGCTTTGGCTCACCAGGTGATGCAGGCTCCCCGGGATAGACAGTGGGTGTGGTTGGGCCCGGGTGATGATTCACGGTCAGTTTTGGTCGACAATGTGGGGGTTTCTGAGTCTTCTAGTCAGGCACAGTCTGGCATGTGCGGCCGCAAGGGCAAGTTTCCACCTACAGCAAACAGGACATCGGCTGGCAAAGAGGAAGTTGCGGGCTGAACACGCTGCGGTTCAGTCTGGGGGGGGTGCACAGGAAAGGGATCTGGAGCAGATTTATTTTCTTCTACAGGCGGCGGAGTGATAAAAAATGATATTCAATGGCAATTCTATGATGGTGGAGTTGGTGATGGGGAAATGCCTGGTGGCAGTGGGGATTATGTTGGATATGGCGATGGACTAGCTTTGGATATTGATGATGATGACCTGGAGGAGGGTGAATTATGAGATGGGGACTTTGGAGATGTGGTAGTACAAGCACAGAAGGGTGTTTTGGGGAAATCCAGTGTTTTTAGTATTTTACAGGAGTCAAGTGCGGGCCAAGCAAAAGTAAGGGTCTCCTCGTCCATCAAGTCTCGGCAGGAGGACCCTGTGGTTTTTCAACAGAGAACGTCACAGTTGCCAAAAGGTAAGACAGGATGGTGGTCTGTTTGGCAACTGGGGGAGGGAATACCTACTAAGCATACCAGGTCTATTGGCATTGGGGATGAGATGATTGTGGAGCAAATTGCTGATGGAACGCTGCCTGCGCGGCATGCTACTGAAGGGGCGAAAGCTGGTGGGGACACTATTGCAGTTAGCCAAGGGCCTACATGGGGGATTCTACATCCAAGGAGAAGGCGGAAGAGGATAAGAACATACATAAGAAATTGCCTTATGTGGGAATTGGCATGCCCTTAGGTTCCCATTTGTCGTACAAGACTAAGACTAGAATTTGGCGGCATGACTTTGTTGATGTTTTTAAATTGCTCCATCGTGATATTCAAGCCAAGGAGGGGTCTAAGGAGGAGGAGTGGGAGTTAGCTCGACGTCCTAGGGTCCCGAAAACGATTGAGAACTGGACTTCTGCCTTCCTTATATACGCCAGTGTTTATTGTGAACAGGACCAAGATAGAGCTGTAGCTATGTTCAAGTATATAGACATTATCAGAAAGGCGCACAGTTATTTTGGGGGTTATGCCTGGCTCTTTTATGATGAGGAATTCCATGCTAGAATGAGTATTTGTCCTGATCGTTGTTGGGGTGATGTGGACTCGGAGTTATGGTTACAATGGATGGCTTCTTCCCAGTCGCCTGCTACTACACACACTGCTAGTGGGTTACCTGTGACATATCGGCCCTTTCAATTTCGTCCTACCCAGTTTGGGGCGGGGGTCGTTGGCAGGGGGCAGGCAGCAGCCTCTGGGGCCTGTTGGCATTATAACAAAGGATTTTGCACTCAACAGTTTTGAAGATATGGACTGAGGAGACCGTCACTTTCGGAGGCATTGGCGGAGCGAAAGGAGGCCTTGAAGATGGTGACTGCCTTATCTGGTCAGCGGAGCCCCCTGCGGCAGGAGGAGACAGGATCCGAAAACGCCGGCGACCGCTGGGACACTGAACAGTCAGAGTCGGACAGTGTGCCTTAGCATGTGATAACCCCGGCGACGGCTGAGGAAATATTGGACGAGGGTTGAGGAGGACCCGGTGAGCTGTAAGAGTTCAGTGTACGAACAATGATGGTCACATTCCTATGTTCTGATTGGGCGAGCGTGATTGTATATGTGGGGGGGATTACCATTGAGATGATTCATTGTTTATGGCTCGATCGATTAGCGGTGGACCTGGAGGCTGGGCGACTGCCAGTTGGCGACCAACCCCCTCTTTTTGCCCTTAAGGCGCGCTTGCAGTGACTACTGCTAGTTTAGCCCAATGTTGCAGTTGGGGTTTGTTTGGATGGGAGCTAGATGGCGTTGGCTAGTTCCTGTTCTGGGGGGGGGGGAATATGGGATGTTTTGGGGTGTTGGGGGGTGGGCTCATCATTGATGTCGTCGATATATCATGCTTAGGCCGCTAGGGGAGCGGAGGCGGGGGGTTACATGGAGCAGTGTGGGATGATGGGTGAAAGTGCAAACTTGAGAGATGTGACCTGGAATGTGCGGGGACTCCACACCATGACGCGACGCCACAAAATTCATGCTTATTTAACACGACGGGGAGTACAGGTTGCCCTACTTCAGGAAACACACTTGACGAAGTCCGAGGGGATGGCATTGCTGCGCAGTTGGAGGGGCCAAGTGTATAACAACACGTACTCAGCTTTTGCTAGGGGTGCCTTAATTTGGATTAGAGCTGGGGTTCCGTTCCAGATGACTAAACAACTCATAGACCCGGAGGGGAGGTTTGTGGCGGTAGTGGGGCGACTGCATGGTAGGGATGTTGCCTTCTGTAATATTTATGCACTGAACGTCGATCAGATGACTTTCCTGGGGATGTTGTCTGGGTCCCTGGCGCAATTCCTAGTGGAGCCGGTAATACTGGGGGGCGACTTTAACTCGATCCTCGATGTCGCCCCTGACAGATCGCACCCCCCCCCCCCCCGGTTGATTCCCCGATACGCCGCATAGCTAAATATAGAATGGAGTGGCAAAATAGGTGGGGATTGATAGACGCCTGGCGCGCACAGCACCCCCAAGACAGAGATTACTCTTTTGTTTCTAGTATATACAAGCTTCATGTGAGACTGGACGCAATACTGTGCTCTCCAACGGTACTGCCGGTGATTCTGCACACTGAATATCTATCGAGAACACTTTTGGACCACAACCCTTTATTATTTACCATGCGGTGGTCCCCCGGCGCTTCGAGTGTCCCTACTTGGAGACTGCGACCCGAAACTTTAGAGGACCCGCTCTTTCAGGCAGCGCTGGCAGAGCGATTCAAGCAGTACTTTGCGGAGAACGCTGGCACAACAGAGACGAGGGCGATGGAGTGGGACGCCTTTAAGGTTGTCATGAGAGGGTTCTGCATGGGAAAATATGTGGGGGTATGCAGAGTACTCCTGGATGACCTGACTAGGGCTGAGAATTCACTCCGGGAGGTAGAACTCTTAAGACCAGGTCACCCGGAAATCCAGGAAAAGGTCAGTGCGGCGAAGGAGGCAGTGGCAGCAGAAACAGAACGTTTGCGCAGCTTCGACTATAAGGCGTATACGGCTAGGACGCATGCGGAGGGCGACAAGTCAGGGACTCTGTTGGCTTGGCTTGCCAACCCGGCGAAGAGGAGCTCCCCAATAGTATCGATGCGTACGGTGGACGGAGAGGAAGTCTATTCCCAAACCGAGATACTACAATGCTTCACGAGGTATTACGAAACACTCTATAATCGAACATTGCCGACTAACACCCCAGCCAAAGATGTTTTTCTAGACGGCCACTGCTTCCCCGTGCTAGATGACAACCAAGCGAAAGACCTAGGTAAAGATATCGACCTGGTGGTAATACGCTGTGCCATAAAGCGCATGGCGCATAATAAAACTCCAGGCTTAGACAGGCTGCCCATAGAGTTTTACGGCAAACACATTGACCTCTTAGCGCCTAGGCTGCTCGAGGTCTACAGGGAAGAGAAGCAGACAGGACGGTTGCCCCAGTCCATGCGAGAAGCTTTAGTAATACCTCTACTGAAACCGGGGAGAGAGAGCGGGGATGCAGCGCCATACCGACCATTGTCGATGCTGACCACTGATTATAAAATTCTCAGCAGCATCCTAGCGTCTCGACTGTTGACCCACATGACCACATTGGTTCATGAAGACCAAGCTGAATTTATTCTGACGCGCAATACCACCGCGAACACACGTCGCTTATTACGGCTTCTGGAGGGTCACCACGAGGAAGCTCGTTGCCCCATGATCCTGTCAGTAGATATAGAAAAAGCATTCAACAGCCTCGAATGGGAATACCTATATGCTGTGCTGCGACACTTCAGAGTGGGGGAAGACCTCCTCAGATGGACGACAGTCCTCTACGCGTCGGCGGTGGCCAGAGTAAAGACGGGCACACTGATATCGCCGCAGTACCCGGTGGAAAGGGGCACGAGGCAGGGATGCTCACTGTCTCCATTGCTGTTTGCTCTAGCAGTGGAGCCCCAAGCAATGACGATCCGAACGGGTACCCACTTTGGGGGATTAAGGAGTAGAACTGGGCGACATTACATTTCGCTATACGCGAATGACCTCCTGCTCTTCCTCGAAGATGCCGATGAAGCATTGAAGAGCGCTGAGGCTCTCCTGGCGAGGTTTGGTGAGATATCCGGCCTAAGAGTAAATTGGTCCAAAACGTGCTTGTTCCCCGTCCGCCAAGGGGAGACCCAACCACGCACGATTAGAGGGGTGCGATGGGAACCGAGCTGCCTAAAATATCTAGGGGTGTACATTTATCACACGCCCACTGATCTGTTGGAGGGTAACATAAATCATGGACTGCGAGCACTGCAGGGCAGCATGAACTTCTGGGCAACTCTCCCATTGTCGGTGGCAGGCCGTATAGCACTGTTAAAGATGGTGGCACTCCCAAGGTTCCTCTATTTCTTCAGAACGCTGCCACTATGGATACATGCAGCTGTCGGCGCCTGAAGTCCATGATCGTATCCTTCCTTTGGGGAGCGGGACGACGAAGAGTAGCGCTGGCGACTCTGCTGTGGCCTAAACTGGAGGGGGGACTGCCGGTCCCTGATTTCGAGTTGTACTACTTGGCAGCGCAACTGCAGATATACACTCAAGAGATAGCGCGAGAATTCAGGGGACCGGAACAGCACAGAGGTCGGGGTATGCCTCGCCATGTTCTTTCCTTTATAGCCCTGCAGCAGAAACTAAGGGCCAGATGTAGGTCGCCAAATACCGGTCGGTAACGGCCGATTTCTGCCGTTACCGACCGGTATTTGGGATTTAACATTTAGGTGGACTTAATGTTACAGAATCGGTATATTTACAGATTCGGTAAATTTACAGAATCGGTAAAATACCGAATCAGTAAATTTACCGATTCTGTAAATCAATATGTAGGTGGCACTGTAATCAGTACCACAGGCCCTTACCGAATCGTTATTTACCATGGAATACTATTCCATGATAAATAACGAATTCCAGTGTACATGCCCATCTGTGCATGTACACCTTTGCCATGTGGCACAAAGACATGCCCTAAGGGCATGTATGTGTGTCACATGGCACACAAGCCAGAAACAGGGGTGCAACAGGGTGTCAAAGTGATACCCTGTCCCCCTTGTAAAATCGGTCATTTTACCGATTCGGTAATTACCGAATCGGTATTTGCTATTGAATCCTATGGGCTTCAAGGCCCATAGGAATCAATGGCAAATACTGATTAGGTAATTACCGAATCAGTAATTACTGAATCTTACCGATTCGGTATTTTTACCGAATTTTTTTACCTACATAGCAATTACCGAATAGTAAATACCGAATCGGTAAAATTCTGCATTTACCATTCGGTAATTTGCTATTACCTACATCTAGGCCTAAACCTCCGAGACCTGACACAAGAGGAAAAAACCTTCTGACTGTGCTGGAACAGAACGCAGCGTAAAGCGAATGTACTACATCCTTATGCCCCAGAGATCCCACTGGGGATGCTTACAGCGCTGCCACATGGAGGCGAATGGTTTGCAGCTTCAGGATTGGGAGGAAGCAGGACTCCAGGTGGTGGGCCATCTATATGAGGATGGACAGTTGTTGCCATACCCGGCGCTTTTGGAGCGGTTTGACCTGCCTAGAGGGGCTTCCTAATACATGCGGCGCTGACACGAGCAATACAGAAACACTGGAAGGAAGGCCGGGCAGAACCTAAGACTACAATGGCCTGTCAGTATGTAATGATGGCGGCAGGGACTGTCAAGGCAGTCACATGCCTCTATACTAGAATGGCCACAGAAGGGCTCCCGCCTTTGGAGGCACTGAAGGCGAAATGGGGAACCGACATAGGAAAGGATATCCCTGAGACGGTGTGGGCGCAAATCCTGCGACGGGCTTGGAAAAGCACGCGGAATGCCAGATTCCAGCTGGTGCACTTCTACCTTCTTCATCGAGCATATTTGACACCGGGAAAAATTAACAAGTACTTCAATATGGACTCAGCAGGGTGCCCTCGGTGTATGGTGGTAGGTGTGAAATTAGTAACACATATGTTTTGTCACGCTTGCACACTGAGTCATCAAAGTTTTTGCAGTTGTTGTGTGCTCTAGGGTGTACTCTCCGCCATGAAGTACTAGTATAAGAAAGAAAAAGCGTGCCCCTTGATTGGGTGACGTCCCCTAGTCACAGCTTAGTCCCATGAGGGTTGTAGAGTTCTTTCTCTATCAGAATTCTATAATTATAAACAATATCCGAATCTTTTGTGTTCAAAGATCCTTTATTTCTTTAATTCATTCGTTTCTTATCTCATCTGTTCAAGTCAAAACAAATATTATGGCCTCCAGCCTTATACCCATCCAATGCATTTCGGCTATACATTAGCCTTCATCAGGGACTGGGTTCTATAAGTCAAAAATACATAATCATACATGAGGATACAGCAAGGAAAACACATGAGAACAATTCTGCCTGTATCAGAGAATTAAGTGCCCATTTTTAATCTGATTATAAAGTGACTTGCTTATGATTACGAGCGGGGTGAATTAGTAAGAAGGTTAAGGGCAAAAGAGGTTAAAACAAATGGCCTAAGGGAACATACAGTTATGTGCTAGTGCTTATTGGTGTTTTAGTTCCAAAAGCGAGTGAAAAACGAGGTAAGCGTGATACAAAATGAGGTAAGCGTGATACAAAATGAATGTTATAACGAACAAAATGACGACCGCCTAGTCAGTTCATACTGTGATAAGGTTGTGATTCATGTAAGTCTATTTTTTTAAAACATTATTAAGAATGGTGGTGTGCGTGAGGTTAATAGGTATCATGAATTGTTCGGAAAAATGTATCGCGTAATAGCGTATTAGCGTCAATACGCTCGCAAAACAAATTGGTGAGCAGCGTGTACTTACTCGTGGGAGAGAAAGTATCCAAACCCTCCTTATCGGCCTGTTCCAAAAACGCACAGTGTGTTGTTAACCGGAACTATATTGTGACGCGATAACAAATCGCCAACATTTTCATTAACAGCGAAAATGGACTCAGTCCTAAATTATACCTGGCAGCCATCTTGAAATGTGTAAAAAATGTGAAATTACGAATCAAAACGTGAAACTGTAGTAATTAAAACGTGCCACAACAAAAACAATCAATTCTAAGTAACAGTAACCTATCAATAATGTTTCTGGTATATATCCATGAAGGTTAAATGCAAATAGGAGCAATGAGATTTCTACATGCGATGCTATGGTAATCAAGTAAAAAAACAAAAGTCTTTATAGGTAACAGCTATATTCTGTGCGATCATTCATTCTAATCGGTTTTAAGGTCTCCATTTTGTAAATCCAGAAATTTTCACGTTGTAATTAGTTTTTGTTGTTATCCACCCCCTCTTTTCTCACAATGGTTTTCCAAAATAGTGTACCTTAATTGGCTTATGTTATGTGAAGCCTCACAAAAATGAGCTGCAACTGTTGATTTCATCAATTTATTGCGAATGTTTGATTTGTGCTCATTCAATCTTGTCTTTATTTTTCTCTCAGTCTTTCCTACGTAACCTTGTCCGCAGGGACATTTCAACAAGTAGATAATGTTCTGATAGAGAAAGAACTCTACAACCCTCATGGGACTAAGCTGTGACTAGGGGACGTTACCCAATCAATTTATGGAATTAGACCATATGGTTTGGTCATGTCCTAACCTAGCACTTTATTGGAAGGAAGTGGGAGACACTCTTAATGCCATTACGGAGAGGGGCCTGGTATTTGACATGGCGGTGGGAGTCCTGCACTGTTTTACCCATACCCCCAGGAACAAGATCACAAGCAAGTTCATAGATATGGGGCTCATACTGGCGAAGCGAGAAATCACAAGGCGCTGGAAGGCAGCGATAGGACCCAGTGGCGTTAGGTGGAGGAACGAGTTTCTTAGATGGGCCAGCGACGAGAGTGTGCTGAGATTCCAAGCTGCGTGTAGACAACACAATGATAAGGCGTTGGAAGCGGCTCAGGCATGGGACGCTCTAGTACAACTATTGCGCGACTATGATCCACATGAAGAATTAACAGATTAGCAGCGTTGCTGGTGGCCGCCCCCGGCACATGACGGATACATTACACGAAATACCACACAGCAGCTCCTGCGCACATGTCCTTTGCTGACTGAACCTAGCTACGAACAACGATGATGGGGATCTGGGTAGGGGGGAGGGATGAGGGGGTCTGTATCAGGGGATTGGTTGAGGATACATTGAGGCCCTTACTATTGGACCTTGTAAGACTTTCCTGTATATCGTCCTGACCTCATCCCCGACTGTAACCAAGGGGATTGCATATTGTGGGGTTGGGTAAGAAAGGATGGGTAATTAATAATTGTACGTTGTGTGTTAAAAAAAAAGAAACTCATTAAAATTTGTTTAAAAATAAACAGTTTTGTAGATATAAGCATGAGTGCTCGCAATGCGGAGGTAGGCACCCTCTCACTCAATGTTTCCCTGGAGAGCGGTTTGGTGATCAAGGGTGGGGACACAGGGGCCGAGGCCAGTCTTCTCAGTTTGTCCCAAAGGGCTCCTACACCTATTAGGGTGGAGATTTTGGAACAGTGCTTGGCGGACTATCCAGACACTGATGCGGCAAAAAGATTGTTTTGGGGCTTCCAGGTGGGTTTTAAGATCGGGTATAGTGGTCCACGTCAGAGCAGGTGGTCGGACAACTTGAAGTCTGCCAAAGATTTCCCCCAGTTTGTGCAGAAGAAGTTGAGGGCTGAAGTTGAGGCGGGCAGGGTTGCTGGTCCTTTTGCGCATTGTCCGATGCCTGATTTGATTGTTTCTCCTCTGGGGGTGGTGCCATAGAAGAAAGCTGGGGAGTTCCGCTTGATCCTTCACTTGTCTTGGCCCGAGGGATCTTCTATTAATGATTTTATCGCACCTGAAGATTCTAGTGTGTCTTACGCATCGGTGGATGATGCGTTGAGGTTGGTGAGATCTGCGGGCCAGGCGGTACAATTGGCAAAAAGTGACATCCAGTCGGCATTCCGTCTTTTGCCCATTCATCCTTCTGACTTTGGTCTGCTGGGGATGCAATTCCAGGGGGAGTTCTATGTGGATAAGGTTTTGCCCATGGGGGTACACAGTCAAAATATCGAGTTTTAAATTTCGACCTACCAAAATATCGTGTTTGAAATTTCGAAGGTACAGAATATCGATGTCAAGAATATCGTAGGACAGAATATCGACCCTAAGGTAAGTAATATCGAATTTTTTTATATCGTTGTAAGTAATATCGAAGTTAGTAATATCGATAGCATATATATCGATGTAACTAATATCGATGTCACTAATATCGATATTTGTATTATTTTTATGTTTTTAATTATGTATGTGTTATATGTTTCTGTTAAATATTTAAATTAAATTATATTATATGTGTATTATTTTTATATATTAATACATTTATTTTTAAGTAAATTATATGTTTTAGTACCGGAGCGGGTTGTGGGTTTATAGGGGAATAGGGTGGGAAGTAATTTATTTGTAAATAATTAATGATGATTTTATGTATAAATAATTTTTTATTTAATTATTAATTGGCAATTAATTATTTTAATTGATAAATTAATTATTTAATTAGTAATTAATGTTAATTTTTATTAAATGTTATGTTTTAGTTCTGGAACGGGTTGTGGGTTTATAGGGGAATAGGGTGGGAAGTAATTTAATTGTAATTAAATATTTTTATTTTATGTATAATTTATTTTGTAATTACTTATTAATTGGCAATAAATTTTTTTAATTGATAAATTTATTATTTAATTGGTAATTAATGTTAATTTAAATTAAATGTTATGTTTTAGTACTGGAGCTTGTTGTGGGTTTATAGGGGTATTGGTTGGGAAGTAATTTAATTGTAAATATTTAATTATTTATACCTTTTTTGTTATGGATAATTAATGTATTAATTAATTATTAATTGGCAATTAATTATATGAATACATAATTAATTTATTTAATTGGCAATTAATATTTGTAATTTGTAATTATTTTTTAACCAGTAGAAAAATTCATCAATTAATTGGTAAACATTTTTGTAATTTTTTTAATTTTGTATATTGTTTCTTTATTGTTTTTTAATTGTGATTTAAATTTAAAAAATATATATTATTTTTATGATAAATAGTTTATTTTTTTATATTTATTATTTGGTGAGTAATATTTAATAATTATTATTTATTGGTGTTTGTTGTTAATTTATTGTCAATTAATTATTGACATGTTATTGGTTTTATTAATTATTAATATTTTTTTATTGATGTTGATGTATTAGAAAAATTTATTATACTTTATTTCAAATATAAACATTAATTATAAGTATGTTTAAAAATAAATGTCTACGCTATTAAACGCTTTCCCTACTGTTGCACCCTTTGGAGTTGGAATAGTAATTTTTCCCCCTACACTATCCAAAGCTTTCCCTACTGTTGCACCCTCTGGAGTTGGAATAGTAATTTTACCCCTACGCTATCCAACGATTTCCCTACTGTTGCACTCACTGGAGTGGGAATAGTAATTTTTACCCACCCGCTATCCAACGCTTTCCCTACTGTTGCACTCTCTGGAGTGGGAATAGTAATTTTTCCCCCTACGCTATCCAACTCTTTCCCTACTGTTGCACCCTTTGGAGTTTGAATAGTAAATTGTCCCCCTACGCTATCCAACGCTTTCCTTACTTTTGCACCCTCTGGAGTGGGAATAGTAATTTTTACCCAGCCGCTATCCAATGCTTTCCCTACTGTTGCACTCTCTGGAGTGGGAATAGTAATTTTTCCCCCTACGCTATCCAACTCTTTCCCTACTGTTGCACTCTTTGGAGTTGGAATAGTAATTTTACCCCTACGCTATCCAATGATTTCCCTACTGTTGAACCCTCTGGAGTTGGAATAGTAATTTTTACCCGTATGCTATCCAATGATTTCCCTACTGTTGCACTCACTGGAGTGGGAATAGTAATTTTTACCCACCCGCTATCCAACGCTTTCCCTACTGTTTCACACTCTGGTATGGGAATAGTAATTTTTCCCCTACGGTATCCAGCTCTTTCCCTACTGTTGCACCCTTTGGAGTTGGAATAGTAATTTTTACCCTTACGCTATCTAAACTTTTCCCTAATGTTGCACTCATTGGAGTGGGAATAGTAATTTTTCTCCATACGCTATCCAACGCTTTCCCTACTGTTGCACTCTCTGGAGTGGGAATAGTAATTTTTCCCCCTACGCTATCCAACGTTTTCCCTACTGTTGCACCCTCTGGAGTTGGAATAGTAATTTTTCCACCTACGCTATCCAACGCTTTCCCTACAGTTGCACCTTTTGGAGTTGGAATAGTAATTGTTCTTTTTACGCTATCCAACGCTTTTTTTACTGTTGCACCCTCTGGAGTTGGAATAGTAATTTTTCTCCCTACGCTATCCAACGCTTTTCCTACTGCTGCACTCTCTGAAGTGGGAATAGTAATTTTTCCCCCTACGTTATCCAACGTTTTCCCTACTGTTGCACCCTCTGGAGTTTGAATAGTACTTTTTCCACCTACGCTATCCAACGCTTTCCCTACTGTTGCACCTTTTGGAGTTGGAATAGTAATTTTTCTTTTTACGCTATCCAATGCTTTTTTTACTGTTGCACCCTCTGGAGTTGGAATAGTAATTTTTACCCATACCCTATCCAAAGCTTTCCCTACTGTTGCACTCTCTGGAGAGGTACTTGTAATTTTACCCCCTACACTATCCAACGCTTTCCCTACTGTTGAATCCTTTGGAGTTGGAATAGTAATTTTTATTCTTACGCTATCCAACGCTTTCCCTAATGTTGCACCCTCTGGAGTTTGAATAGTAATTTTTACCCTTACGCTATCCAATATTATTTATATTTATTTATGTATTTAATATGTTACATAATGTTGTATTTAATTAATTTTTAAAATATTGAAAGTATATTTAATTGTTTTTATGTATTAAATATAATTATTTATTATTATTTATGGTATTATTTTATTAGTGTAGATGTATCTGTAATTTATAGTATTTGTTAATATTTTTTAATTAATTAAAAAATACATATTTATTATTAATTAAGTATATATTAAATATTGTATGTTTAATTTTAAATAAATGTTTAATATTAAATATGTATTATTTAATTATTTTAAACATTATAACATATTTTTAAATAAGTTTAAATTATATATAAGTATTATTAACTTAAGTAAACTTTTTTTATTTTACAAAAAAACGATATTTTTCATTACGATATTTTTAACATCGATATTTTAGTTTCGATATTTTTGTACTTACCATGTTGTAGATAGGGTGTCGATATACTTGCCTTCGATATTCCTACGTCGATATTTTGATCGTCGATATTCTGACCCTTGATATTCTGTCATAGATTCGCCCATGGGGTGTTTGGTGTCCTGTGCTTTATTTGAAACCTTTAGCACTTTTTACAGTGTCATTTTACTTCCATCAGTGGCCATGGGCTAGTTTGCCATTATTTGGCCTATTTTTTGTTCATTGGTGTGCACAATACCGGGCAGTGTCAGTTGGCGTTGCAAACATTTCAGGCTATGACTCAGAAACTTGGTGTGACTTTGGCTCCTGACAAAACAGAGGGACCATGTACAACCTTGACGTTTTTGGGGATCGAAATTGACACTCTGGCCATGGTAGCAAGACTGCCAGCGGACAAGGTTCAGGACATTTCTGCCTTTTTGTTATCAGTGGTGGAAGAGTGTAAATTGGAGCTCAGAAAGGTACAGAAATTGTAAGGCTACCTGAATTTTGCCTGTAGGGTGGTTACAGCTGGAAGAACATTTTGTAGGAGGCTTGGTATGTCATTGTCTGGGGCTTCTCTTCCACATCATCGAGTGCACATTTCTGCAGCTGTCAGGGCGGATCTGTCCATATGGCTAACTTTTCTCAAGGATTTCAATGGCGTATCTTTGTTTTTTGCAGACGAAGATATGATTTGGCAAGTACAGGTTTACACGGATGCTTCTGGTGCAAAAGGCTTTGGCATATTCTGGGAGGGGCGATGGTGAGCTGCTAGTTGGCCTTTGCACTGACGGCGTCAAGGTCGCAGTATTGCTTTTTTGGAGTTGTTTCCACTGCTGGTGGCTCTGTATGTATAGGGTGAGGAATTTCGGAACAGAATTGTGCTATTCCATGTAGATAACTTGGCGATGGTTGATTTGATTAACAGGCAAAGGGCAAAGGACTTGCGTGTGTTGAGGTTGCTGTGTGCTTTCATGTTAAGGTGTTT
Source organism: Lissotriton helveticus (assembly GCF_964261635.1). Lineage (NCBI taxonomy): Eukaryota > Metazoa > Chordata > Amphibia > Caudata > Salamandridae > Lissotriton > Lissotriton helveticus. The sequence goes on from NC_136061.1 coordinate 1,682,884,733, forward strand.
ACATCTGAATATTATTTTCAAAGCGAGACATGTTCCAGGAGTTAATAATTGTATAGCAGACGCTTTGTTTAATTTTCAGTGGGAGGAATTCCGCAGGCTGGCTCCTGGGGCAGAGCTCAACCAGACTCAGATCCCACAGTACATATGGGCATGGGGGGATTGAGGATTGTCCAGTTGGTTGAGAATTCCGTGGCTGATTCTACAAGACGGAGTTATCTGCAAGCATGGCAGGAATACTGGTAGGGAGTTTCCTTTTAATGGGGAGTTGTCTGGGGAACAGTTTTTGTTGAGTTTTGTTTTGCACCTGATCGATAAAGGTCTTTCCCATACCACTATCTCTGGTAAGCTGACTGGCATTTCTTTTTATGGGCAGCTGCGGTGGGGAAGGGATCCTGTGGGGGGGGGGGGTTGGTGAAAAAGGTTCTGAAGGGATTGGGTAGGCAACAGGCTGGTTCTAAGCGGTTGCGGCAGCCAGTGACTTTTGGTTTGCTTCGGAGGATGTTGACTTAGTTGCCCTCTTGCTGCTACGATGATTTTGAGTGTGCGAAGTTTAGGTTGTGTTTTTTATGGTTATTGTTTGGGGTATTCAGGACTTTGGAGCTCCTGGGTTTGAGGAGCAGGGTTGGGATGACTAGTCACAAGGTCCTTGTGGAGGGCAATAGGTTGAGGCTTTGGCTGAGGGCTCCTAAGACAGATCAGTTGGGTAGGGGCAAATGGGTTTTCTTGGATTTTTGTTGCCCGGTTAGGGAAAGGGAGGTTTTCAGGGACTCTTCTTTTTTGAAGCCTGGTGTATTATTTTGTCATGCTGACGGGAGTCCAATTTCTATTGCTCAGTTGTTGGCTGTTTTGAGGAAGGTGTTGCTGACTTTGGGGGAGAATCCTTTGCATTTTGGAACGCACTCTTTTCGTATTGGGGCAGCGACTGAGGCTGCCAGGTTGGGGTGGGACTGGTCACAAATCCGCAGAATTGGGAGATGGAGGTCGAAATGCTGCGAAAAGTATGTTAGGAAGTAGTCATTTGTCTTCTTTTCTTGTTAATACCTGTTTTTCTGCCTAGGTCATTGCACAGGATTGTAAAAGGTAAACGGACAACTTGGATTGTGGGACACTACTTCGTTAAATGGGCTGTGGTTTATGCAGAGCAACAGCTTTGTGGGAGATCACTTGGAGTCAACAGTATTCACCATGAGGTGCTATGGAATGGTAAGGGGGGAATGCGTTGGGGGGGATTTGTTTCCTTCGTTGTCAGCACTCTGCGTGGGAGGGGGGCCTCCAGATTTGCTGGTCCTCCACCTTGGAGAGAACGATCTGGTAGCCTTATCTGGCCTGACTTTGATAAAACTAATGAAATTGGATCTGGTGGTCATCAAGGACACCTGGGAGAGCACCATGGTGATTTGGACGGAATTCATACCGCGGCTCCACTGGAGAGGAGCACGAAATCACGCAGATATTGAAAGAGCAAGGAGGAAACTTAATAGAGCTATGCAATTTTTTTGTGAGGGAATTGGTTTTCACATTTTATCTCACACTCATCTACAGCTTACTGAAGGGCATCTTTTGCGTGAGGATGGGGTGCACCTTTCTCAGATGGGGCAGGCTTTCTTTTGACTGGAATTGCGGTATTTGATTGCTAAGATATTGGATGAACATCTGTGGTGCTCTATGGGACGGGCTTGACGGCTTTCTCTTGGTGGGGCAAGAAAACTCTTCGGTTTTCCTGGTTGGCGTTTTTTTCTGGGGGATGGACAGCCAGGAGCGGGTTGGTCCATCCTCAAAGGGCAGTTAATGGAAAGGAGGGGGGTATCAATAAGAGTCAGTTGCTTCTGGGTTTGTTTGGGTTAACTTGGTGGGGGGTTCATCTTTCATAAGGATGCTAAGATAAGTTGAGGGAATTTTTGGTTTATTAAATAATGAATTGCAAGATGTTCGATTAGAATTTAATTTGCACCTGTCTTAATAAAGTGGCCTTTCTTGCTAACCAAGAAGTTTTGGACAGTAAGTTATTGCGCGAGGGGGGACCCAGGGAGAACCGTGCGCGAGCCGGTCTCTCCCTGGGTTGGTTCGCGCGAGGGACTGGCCACAGGTGCAGGGGGGTGATTAGCTAGGAGAAGCGGCAGGGAAAGGCATAAATAAGGGTAGAAAGGGCGGGAAAGGAACTGTGCCGGTGGGAGGCGGGTGGCGAAGGTTGTTTTTGCTCCACCCACCCTTACCTCTTTCTCTCTTTTTCAGGTCCTGTTTGTTGTTTTCATGTGCTTTGGGTACTGCCAAAGCTGTTTTTTCATGGTTGCCACGCTAAGACAGGTCTAGGTTCATTTTAGTCAGTTGACGGTTTTTCTGGGGGGTGGGCAGCCTGGAGCGGGTTGGTCCATCCTCAAAGGGCAGTTAAAGAAAAGGAGGGGGTATCAAAAAGAGTCAGTTGCTTCTGGGTTTGTTCGGGTTAACTTGGTGGGGGTTTCATCTTTCATAAGGATGCTAAGATAAGTTGAGGGAATTTTTGGTTTATTAAATAATGAATTGCAAGATGTTTGATTAGAATTTAATTTGCACCTGTCTTAATAAAGTGGCCTTTCTTGCTAACCAAGAAGTTGTGGACCGTAAGTATTGAGCAAGGGCCGGAGTGGGGAACCAAAACCAGAACTGGCAAAAATGCTCAAATGAGCCCTTTTCCCTTCGCCTCCTCGTGCTTTCGCTCTCTTCTCATCCATCTGTTTTGTTTCTCTCCTTCTCTCTTGTCGCTTTACCTTTCCAAGTCATTCTACCTTCCCCCTCGCTTTCTCTTTCTCTCTGGAAGCCTTCCAGTTCCTGCTGCAATTAACCTCAGAGACCTGGGTAAAGTGAAAACGGCACCAGGTGCTGCCATTGGCTTTCAAACCCAGCCCCAAAGGGCTCCAGCCTATGAGGGAAATTCCCTTTGGAACAAAAGGCCTGCCCGACCCTAGCTTTCCCTTTCACCTGTGTGGCAGTTGCCCACAGCATGCTTTGAGAGGCAGGACAGCAGCACCTAAGTCAATCACCAGGCTGACTTGCTTCAGCTTGATTAACTTCCACAAAGGACAAAACCTGGGAAGCACTGAACTGAGACACAGCTGCCATCAGTGGTTAGCCGAGATACTTAAGAAACGTATAAAGTGGCTTATTTGAGGAAAGCTTGGGTGTCAGAGAGTACACAAAGTGTGCAACACTGATTGTGCTCTAACAGACTTGAGCATAGCTTGCCAGTTAAATCCTGAGGAACAGTTTCAGCAGTTACCATTTTCGCCAAATGTAATAAACCTCCTGACACTTCTTTTTTCACTTTATTAGTTAAAGTATGCATAGTGATGTTTGCTAATTGACAGTTAATATGTCCCCAGTTGGAAAGCATTAACATCGTGCCTACAGAGAGCACGCTAGACTTGGAAACAGGAGAAGTAGATTCATCAGGCCAGCACTTGTTAGAAGACCCTAGCATGTTTTTATTGGGGAAAGGAATTGGAATGCCAGTTGAAACTATCGGCACGTATACTCACCCAAGCACAGCAGATACGACTCAAATCCAAAATGAGATCGAAATCATGCCTGTGGTTACTGTTTCATCAACTAGCCAGGAAGAATCCCGCCCACGAAATGACGGAAAATGTACTCTAAAAATATCATCCTGGAACATTGCAGGGCTCTCCAAAAAAGCACGGGACCAGTTATTCCTAACCTTTATGGGAAGGCAGGACATAATCTGTCTCCAGGAGTGCTGGGACCTGGAGGAGACTCACATTGAGGGTTTCAGTACTTTTTATATTCCCGCCATTCAGGGCAATCGAGGCAGAGGCTCTGGGGGACTGTGTATTTTCACCTCTAATCTCTGCAATATAGAAAAGAGTACACTTGAGGCGAGTGGACTCAAAGCAGGTGTAGGAAGTTCATTACAAGGTTTGTTTATCAAAACAAACGGGCGTTCTTTCTTCCTGATTAATATTTATAGTAACGCGCCAAAAGTTGACGTTAAAGCTTTAATAGCGGAGCTTGATGCACTGCTCAAGAGAGGTGGGCAGGGGGCAGATTGCTTCCTTATAGCAGGTGACTTTAACTGTCACCTATGCCCCCATAGTCAAACAAAAAATTGTGGTATCCTCGACCTAAGAGGGGATCCCACCACGCATTTTGAACATTCCATCTGGGGCAACTTGCTAAATCAACTTATGCATGACTGGGATCTGGGTTTCGCCAACGAACTTTGTGACCCACCTGCAGCTTTTCAGACAACCTTCTTTGGCCATGGGGCAGGCACTGTAATCGACTTTATCTTAGTTTCCAACAGGAATCAAGACTGGGTGGGGGGTTTTGATAGGGAAGATCTAGCAATAAGCGACCATTTTCCTATCAGTACTACCTTTAGTGTAGGGAAGCCGGGGATCCAAAAAACAAGCACAATGAACATACTTCATGGTCGCTCGGTGGCGCTGGCCAGAAAAAATGGTTACGCCATTAAATGGGCGAAAATTGATCCCACAAATTTCTTGAAGGACTTGGTCCAGAAAGAAACGGAACAATTTGCCATTTGCTTAGAACCGAGCACTAATCCTGAGTTAATAATACGGGCTTATGACGGGATTACCGCCACAATAAACGCCAAGCTAATTAAAAAACAAAAGTTAGGGGAAGAAATAAGATTACATGGCTGGTTCAATCCAGCCTGTACTAAAGCACACAAAGCCCTCCTACAGGCCTTAAAGACGGTCCCAAGGGACTGTGGCCGAGTGAAGATTGCTAGACGAGCATACAAGCAGACCCTACGAAGCAGACAGGAAGATCTGAAAAATGCAGCTTGGGTAGCCCTGATAAAGGCAAGCGCCTTACGAGATAACATTTCTTTCTGGAAAGAAATTAATGCCCCTTTCTTTTCGGATAGCAAGGTAGACTCCTTGGAGATAGCTATAACGGAAGATGTCTGGGTTAACTATTTCTCTACCCTATATAAGAAAGATTTATTAGTATCGATCCCACAAGATGAGTTGGATGCGGGGCAAGCGGCTCTCCTACCGATTCATGGAAATTTCCCAATAAACGTAATGTTTACCCCTGCAGAGGTGGAACAAGCAATCTGCCAGAGTGCTAGTTTAAAGGCCCCTGGACCTGATGGAGTTCCCATTGATTTGTTCAAGGGGAACGTAGATCTATGGGCTCTTTTACTAGCAAATGTAATGAATGCTTACACCAAATTAGGTTTTCCCGATACATGGCACGAAGCAATAGTCATCCCAATATTTAAAAAAGGGGACAGGCAAGACCCAAAATGCTATCGCCCCATCTCCCTGCTAGACAACCTAATGAAAGTCGCAGGAAGGGTGTTGTTAACCAAACTACAAACCTGGTCCAAGAGTAATGGGATACTCTCGAAATTCCAATACGGATTCAAGTCCGGCCTAGGAACCGTAGAGCAGGGTCTAAACCTGGCCCTTATAACGAATAAATACATTGGAGCAAAAAAAGGGAACCTGTTCCTAACATTCGTTGATCTAACCTCGGCCTTTGATTGCCTAGATCATCGAATGTTGTGGAAAACCCTGGACACAATGGGGATAGACAAAAACATTTTAAGTTTTATCCAGGAATTGTACAGAGATGCAGGCGCCATGGTGCGATTTGGCAAAAATGGCGAGCGAACCAGAAAATTCCCTATAGAAAAGGGTGTTCGCCAAGGCTGCATCCTTGCGCCATTCCTATTTAATTTATATATTAATGAGGTAGCAGCCTTTTTAAATGACCTCGAAGTGGATTACCCTAAAATAAACGGCCTCTCAGTCCCACTATTATTATACGCCGATGATGCGGTGATTATGGCCCGCACACAGCGGGGTCTCCAGAAGGCATTAACGGGTTTTGCAACCTTTATGAGTACTAGAGGCCTAAAAATAAATGTGGGGAAAACGTTTACAATGTCATGCACCACCAGGAAAAATATCCCAGACTGCAAAACCTACGTCAATGACACAAAGATAGCTATGACTAAAACGTTTTCTTATTTGGGCATCATTTTTAATAATAGGGGCACATGGTCCTCAGCGATTACCTCCCGGAACCTGGCATTTGCCCGCATGATTGGGGCGGTCAAACAATTTGCCAAAAGATTGGGCGGGAAACCTGTAGATATACTACTTAAGATCTATGCAGCGAAATGTGTGTCTACAGCTGTTTATGGGGCCGGGATCTGGGGACTGGCAGATAGCACCCAAATACAAAGGGTGGAAAATGCCTTTTTGAGGTATCTTTTAGCAGTCCCGCGTTCCACATCCACTACCATATGCCATAATGAACTTGACAGAGCCCACATTAGTGATCTAATAAAGATAGCGCCAGTCATGCTGTGGTACAAGATTTGGACATGCGAGGACACGACCTTCAACAGGGAAGTAATTTATGATTGCTTGGACCAAGCCGCGGGCTTTAAGCAGCCGTGGCTGGCCTATGTTAAGAAATTTTTGAACTCTATCGGCCAACCAGATTTTTTCTCAAACCCAATATCATGTTCACGAATGTCAAAAAAAGCATTAAAAGGGGCATGCCTCGGTTTATTGGAGGAGAGGAGATATTATCTAGATGGGAATAAATCCACCATCGTAGCCCATCGTCAGATTCTCCATGACCAAGGCCTTCATCGATATCTGGCCCCAAATTTTTCGTGTTATCATAGAATGCTTTTGGCAAGAATGAGGACGGAATCCTTTTTTAGGCTAATAACGTTCCCCGCCCCAAATGATTGGTCTGTGAACCTGATAAAATGCCCGTGTGATGGCTTAGCCACCCAGTCTAATATACACTGCATTCTCTTTTGCGAGTACTATCAGTGGGGGAGGAAAAAATACTTGCTACCACTGTTAAAGTTATGGGGTGTGAGAAGCTGTAAATCTGCCCTGCTTAGATTGTACTTGCTCCAAGATGAGCTCACCATTGTAGCGGTGATAAAATTTCTGTCTTTTATCATAAAATGTAGAGGAACCATGCGCAATGATTAGGAGATTGAGGTGAAATGAGTATTATTCTGTGCATAATAACACCAAAAAATACACAAATATGAAACATTCATCACAACTGATGTATTAACTCAATGAACTTACCTATTGAACTTAATGAATTTTATGAAATGTTTTAATGGATTTTAAGACTTGGTTATTTGTTAGTATAATGAAATGTCTATTTTTTATAATGAATTTTAAACGAGTAAGTTTTTTAACGTGTTTTTGTGTCCGTACTATGCATTATGTTTGCTTTTATGGTTTTTGTCAAACTCCGAATAAAGCTATCTTTGAATCTTGAATCTTGAATCTTGACAGTTAATATGAGAAGGTGGGTGCTACAGGAGTCAGATAAAGGGGGGTCTGTGCAACTATGGATGTAGTGAGTGCTGCAATCACACAAAGGGTTACAGTTAGAAAAGAAACTTTAATAGTTTCTGTTTGAATTTTTTTTATAATTTAATAATCATTTTGGCTTACATTCATTTTTTTGTCATTAAACACATTACTTGTGATCTTTGCATGACAATGGAAGCAATAGTGTATGTCAACCCTAAGTAAGATGTGATTAAAATATGTATATTACATATTAAATAAAACTAGATGTATACAATATGATAACTTTATATAGTATGCTACTTTCACGTTGACTTATCCAGAATATTGGTTATGTTAATATTCCAAAGGATGCTAATGCCGTAATCTACTATAACTCAGTAACATTGCTCAATCCACTAAACAATACAAAATGATGGTCTCAGTTATAGCTTCTGGGACAGTAATGCTTGGAATTCTTAGATTTGCTGATTTGCATGTCGAACCTGTCAAAGCATGCAAAGGGTCAGAAAGTGTTAACCAGAAGCCAGGATTAGGAGAGACTCTCAAGAGGAGGATTCCAGAGTTTCTCAAATTCAGCTGTATGTTCATGAAGGCCCTGATTATGAGTTTGGCAAACCACCAAACCCATGGTGACACAACAGCAAGCACCACATTGGTGTTCGATTGCTATATTTTGAGTTTGGGGGTCAGACTGCCACAGGCCCTCTGCAACCCACAGGGAACCGCTGTTACTCAGTACTGTTACAGCGGTGTGAGGCAGTAATATGCTGGAGGTGTCGTTGCAGCACCGCCAAGCATATTACGAGTTTCCTCACTGCCAGCCTTTTCATGCTTGTGATCCCGCCATGAACAGACTACTGGTGAGGGAACAAAGGGGGCCCTACAGGGCCTCATGTTGCCTCATGGCCTCAGAATGGATGCAGGGGTGCATGTGGTTTGCCCCCCTGTCGGCATTCACCCTCTTTCCTGTACTGCATGGACTTTGCAGTCAATAACATGCAGGAACGGGCTTTGTCGTTCCCATTGCGGTGCCTTTTTTTATTAGGCACTGTCGTGGGAACACCAAAAAACCTCCTGCCAGACCAGGAAAAAACTTCTTATCTGGTGGGTGGTGTGACAATGGGTTTGCCGGTCCTGGAGCAGGACGCTGGAGTGGTGGCCTGCTCCACGACCGTCAAAATCATAATCAGGCCCAGTGGATTATTTTTGTGAAAGCTGCTAAAGAGGCTGTCAGAAATTGGGTTGTTGGTTGTGTGGGGTGTTAACTCTGCTCAAGCAATAGCAACAATCCCTGACAAGATGAACTACCAAAGTTGGTAAATTAACCCATGCTTAACCCTCTGGTAGCTTGGCACTAAAGAAGTCAGGCATAACCTATAGGTGATATGTGTAATATTTATACATCACTCAAACAGTAATAAAGTGAAAACGCAGCACAAGGAAATTCTCACACCAATTTAGTAAATGCTTGTGAACTTTTTGACATGAAAATTACAAAACTCCACACAGTAGAAACAGAGTTTAAAATATTCAAAGTTTAAGGTAAAAACTAGTGCCTTAAACTTAAGGCATCACCATGAACATCTAGTAGTGCAAGTATGTGTCAAAGTAAAAAAACATGACTGACCGCAATAGAGTGCATTTCAGATACAAGGAGTTAATTGGGTTGGTTGATGCTAATCTTCTGACTTAGAAAATCTTTTATGAAAAAATGTCTGAGAAGGTAAAGTTAATTGGGGCAAGGCTATGGGCACTGTCCGAGGAGGGGTTGTTGTTGTTGGGGAGACCCTGGATGAAGTTACTTTGAAGATTTCGTTTGGACTTAGTTTCTTTTTCATAAGTCAAACATCTTCAGTGAGATGAAGCTGAAGGCTGAAGTCGACTAGGGCTCCATAATGCCAGAAACCACTTCTACAAAGGACTGCAGAACAGAATTTGCTGCTGGGGAGAGGAATGTAGTGGGAGCTCTCACAAAGTGAGACCAACTGGTGATGCACTTGGAGGGATCAACAAGCAGGTAGGTCCCTGTCTCCTCACAGCTCGCAGACTACATTTTTGCCTAAAATTTGCTAAGGGCCTGATTTAGATCTCAGTGGACAGGTTACTTCATCACAATGGTGACGGATATCCCGTCTGCAATAATATAAATTCATAGGATATCATGGGATTTATATTTCTGGCGGATGGGATATCTGTCACCACTGTGATGGAGTAACCCATTTGCCAAGATCTATATAAAGACTCTAAGTCCCAATTTTTTTAATTTGGCTAATTGAGCGCCTATAGCACTTCTTCCAAGGGCCCAGGTTTGGAGAGTTCGATAACTCAGCTGCGCCTAAAGGTCATGAATGTTCAAACCTCTCTGGCCCCATTTTGACTACATGGTGAGGCATCCTTCTTGGCCAAGTTGCTGAGTACAAATCCAAAAAAAGTCTGCCCTGAAACAAGGATGCAACTTCCCAGCTGAGTTGCTTTTCACTCCGAAAATCACCGTTATATTTGATTTGTTTAAAAGAAAGGGCACTGTTACCTAAACTGAACCCACATGGGGTACAATCTGCTTGGACTCAAAACTACAGGTACCAGTATGCTGTAATTATGACTCACATGAGAAGCCATTGTGGGCTGTATATATAATGCATGCAGTTAATGGCTCCTACCTTGCATTTCAGTTAGGCAGTGTCAGTCAGTCAGTCAGTCAGTCAAATACACTTTATTCGATTCGTTAAAATCATAAAAGGCATAAAACATTTACATACATACATAAAAACATAAAAACATATAATTCATATATTTACAAACTCCGTGCAAGACCCTTATGACCAGATACAGTACAATTAATCAAGTTAGAATCAGCATGGATAATACAATAACTATAAGATAATGCATTAGGTGGCACATTGTTTATTTTCGTTCTAATTGCCGCCACTAAGAAGCTAGCCACACCAAATATAATGCGGGTGTTACTCAATAACTGGAGATAGGTTAGAGCGGGCCTGACTTGAATAAAGCCGGCCTCTCTGAGGATTGGTAACAAGTATTTTTTTCTTATTTCCGTATAAAACCCGCAAAACATAATAAAATGCATAGTATCTTGTTGTGAGAATTTATCACAGTTACAAGGTGGACCCCCATCTGGTTTGGCCCATGATTGGTAGCTGCCAAGGGAGAGATGAATCAAATTGAATCTGAATTTGGTCAGTAAGAATCTGTGAAAAGGTTTAGTAACAATTTTAAGATGTGGCTCAAGTGAGGGGGAGATTGATAGCGTGTAATGCAATCTGACTGTGGATTTCAACAATTCCTGCTCCTCACAAGCCAATCTGGCCCTCTCCATAAAGTGCTTCTTGATCCAATTACCATCCTCCCTCCTAATACTAGATGGTGATAAAAGAGTTCAGGGCGTCCTAACTGTGTAAAAGTATTTTTTCAGGTATTCTAGCCAGGATACTTTTTTTGCGTGGTCCAATACCATGACATCAATCAAGATAGCGTGATTTAAGGTTAATTCTTGATTGAGCCATGTTTTTGCCCAGAATGTTAATGGGGCCAATTAAAGCTTGTCTGTAACGTAGTCCAAGCCCACCTCGGAGTGGATCAAAAAGGTAGGGGTGGACTGGGGAACAGACAGAAGGTAGCTCAAAAACCTATTTTTCACTCTTTGGATCTTTTCGTGAGATACAAAGCCCCATAAAGATGAACCATACGTGGCGATTGGGATGCATTTGGTGTTATAAACTTTTAAGAGGGCCTCCATGGGCCTAGCCTCTAGCCTTGGTGAAAATCCCATAAGGGCTGACGTGGATCTAGCCACGAATATACTCTTGGCCTTGATTTGGGGGGCCCACGACCCCTTCTCATCAAAGAGAACCCCTAAATAAGGGAAAACGGCAACCCCGGAGACCACCTCACCCTTGCACATAAAGATTTTAGATTTGCACTTAATTCTATGGTGGCCAACCACCATCGAATGGGATTTTTTCGCATTTATCTTTAAATCCAGCCGATCCATAAAGACCCTGAATAGGTCCAACAGTCTCTGAAGTCCCACGCCAGTGCGGGCTAATAAAACTGCGTCGTCCGCGTATAGGAGGGCCGGTATTATTGCATCTCCTACACGCGGAACGTCCACCTCCGAGGCCTCTAGGCAATTTCCCAACCCAATAATATAAATGGTGAAGAGAAGGGGGGCCAAAATGCAGCCCTGGCGCACTCCTCGCTCCGATTTAAAACGACTCGTGCACCTGCCCTCCCTGGTGACCCTAACCCTAGCAAACAGCTCCTGGTGAAGGGACGCCAAGAAGTTTTCAAGCGACGGGTCAATACCGATCTCCAATAGGATTGTCCACAGCTTAGCCCTGTTAACTAAATCGAAAGCCGAGGAGAGATCCATAAAGGCCATAAATAACGACCCCTCCTTAGCTACCGTGTATTTAGAAATTAAAAGATGTAAGTTTGAACACTGATCCAGGGTGCCTCTCTTCTCTCTAAACCCATATTGTATATTAGATAGACCCCCACTTCTCTCTATGTTGTCCCTTAACTTAGACAGTAAGACTCTGCCTAGTATCTTAATCGCAGAGCCTAGGAGGGAGATGGGTCTATAGCATGCCGGATCATCACGCTGCCCCTTTTTAAAGATTGGCACGATGATTGAGGCCCAGGTGGTAGGAAAAGTGTTACCATTCGCAGCACAAAAGACGTTCGTTAACACCTTGGCCCAGAGTTTTGGTAGGTGTCTATAAAGGTCTGCCGGTACACCGTCCGGCCCCGGGGCCTTGTTTTTCGAGGTCTCTAAAATTGCTCTCTCAACTTCGTCATACTTGAAAAGTAGGGGGGCAGACTCGGGGGCCACCGGTGGACAAACTTGGGCTCCAGAATCTGAGTCACCGTAAACTTCTCTAAAATGAAGAAGCCATTTATCATCAGGGATGACGCAGTCCATGACCATGTTTTCTGAATCTGAAAAAAAGGGCTGATTAGTTGTTGCCCAAAACTGACCGCTGTCACGCAGTACATCGATTGAAAGTAATTTTTCCAAGCTGCCTTTTTTATATAGTTTTTCCTGCCATTGATTGCTAGCTTATATTCCTTCCTCAAACTTCAATAACTGTCTTATTTCTCGGGGTAGATTTTAGTGCTTGCATTAATGCCCTATGGGCTCTTGAACACTTAAAGTCAAACCATCTATGGGGGTTGTTGCCTCCCTGACCTAATTTAGTCGTCAAATCATTTGAGATTTGTGCGCATATTAACTCAAAGGCCCCCATGATTTCTAGGTTGGTAGCTTTTTGGTCCTGGCAAATCGCCATGCTGCCCTCAAGTTTGGTGTGTAGTTCATCAATTACATTTTCGGGGACTACCTTTGCCCACTTAAGCCTTGTCCCTTGATCCGTGGGGAAAGGGCAGGCCCTAATTGAGAGGAGAGGGACTTAATGCCCATGGGGTCGCCCCAGTGCAACTCAAGCAACACTGGGTTGTGATCACTATATAACAAGACAATTACTTTATAGGTCGCAACCCTGTGTAGGATACCGGGGATCAAAAAAAATAGTCTATTACTGAACCGGGGTTAGTACCCTTGTAAGTTATTGTTCTTGCCTCCCCTCAGTGTTGCTGGGTTCAAATATATTGAAATTGGCCAGCAACTCTTCAAGGGCTTCACCTGTCTTTGTGTGCTCGAAATGAGGGGCCACCGAGCCTGTTGGTCCCTCGTGCTCTCCTGTGTAACATAGATCACTACAGAGGTGGATATTAAAATCGCCCAATAAGATGAGGTCGAAATTGGTGTAATTATTTTGACTGAAGTTGGATAAGAAATTTTCCAGGGAGACTATGTGTTCATTACCATCGTCCCTTTCCCAGCATTATAGAAATTAATTAAGATAATTTTACGGGTAGGGGAGACTACCCATTCCACAATTAAAAGATTTGGTGAACCGACCTCAGCCAATTTTAGTGTCCCCTTGAATTTTAACGAAAAGAGGAAGATGAGGCCGCCCTTTGCTCTGCCCGCAATGCTTGGGACGGCCGGGACGGCAAAGCTGGTAAAACCATCCAGCCGGAAGCTAGAGGAAGGGTCCCAAGATTCCTGAATGGCAATAATGTCATGGCTAGCGACAAAGTCATCCCAAGCTGTGTCTGCCCTTTTTGCTCTGATGACAGCTACATTCCAACTGATGATTTTACATACCGCTGTCACATCAGGGTTAAAAACCCCGAGCGTGGCAAGCGGCTTCGAAACTGGCTGTCAATCATTTTCCTCAATATCTGAGAGAGGGGCAAATCTGTTGCTAAGGGCCAGCCCGCGCCCCTCCACAGATGTATAAGCTATCTGAGGGTGAAGTGCCCCCGGGACGCCTTGGCCCCCCTTTAGGGGATGCGGGCTTAAGTTCCCACCTGATCGTACACCTTCCGATACTGTGCTCCAACCCCTCCCTGCCATGGATGGACGATGTGCCCCTTAGTGTATGTCTGGGGGCGGGTAGAAAAAACCCAAGGGAACCGGTCTCATGTGGTCTATATCTGTGATCTCCGAGCCATACCAGAACAGTCTGTCAGCCAAATTAGACCTGCCGAAGTTTACTATGACACAGTCCCCCTCTACGATCTTCGGGCATTTCCCGATCCAACCCACCCTTCTCGTCATGATAATCCTATTAGAAATGTTCATCCCACCACTACAGGAATCAGTGCACCAAAGTCTAGCCTTATTTATTAGGTCAGAAACACGTTCAGATTCTCCCTCTTTAAGTGGGGCAACTCCAATGAATGTGGCAACTAAAGGGGCAGCCTCCGGGGGCAGGTCTAATTTTACTAGGCAGCCCCTTGCCCGCGTGTTAGCTACTGGGCTTGGTGGCTGTGCAAGACTACCTAGGCGACCTGGATTTAAATAGATAAATCTGAACTGGTAGGAATTTTATGAGAATCCCGGAACCTATCATTATCTGGGGGCACCCCATTACTGGTCAGCGTGGATCCAGGGGGTCTAACTACCTCATTGGCATTATTACCTGGAAGATCCACACCCGCTTTAAGGGGTTCCTGAACTAGGGTATGTTTGTTAACATAATTATCAATAAGGGCGCATTTCTTTAATAGGCCAGCGAGGCAGGTGTTCAAGGTTTCCGCAATGTCTTTGTCTATACCCAGTAGCAGAGGCTCAATACGGGCAATGAACTTGGCCTCTAACTGGTCGCCGAGGTTGTTGTTAGTCACAGCTAGTATGTTTGGGGCGCCTTCAGCTTTTTTTCTCCTTTTTAAGTTCCTCTATGATTTGAGACCAGTCACCTGAGTACATGGTGAAGAGGGCGGAACTGGGATATTACCAGGGGAGGGACAAGCAGTAGGTGCAACAATGGAATTGGAATTGAGCACAACCACCTCAGGCTCTAATGGAATATGAGGCGCTTGGGCAATGTCAGAAGCATGTGTTCAGTTTATAAGGGGAGAGGGTGCCAAACCCAGCTCCTGTTCAGCATTTGCAATTTCCTTTGTGAGTGCCCCCGCAGCTGATGAAAGATAGGAAATGATTGTCTCCGAATGTTTCGCCACCTTGGCCTTCTTCCCCCCTCCTCTGCATTTGTAGCTTTCTTATGCTTACTCATATATAGTTGTTAGAGGGCTGGCCCAGCCCTGCCTCCTCCTGCCCCGGACGGCCACAGACGGCCCGCCCTTTGCCCGGGCTTAGCCCGGCTGGTCCCGCTCGCGCCCCGCGACGCGGAGGGAGTGCCGGTATTTTATGCGCCTCCGGGCACGGGAATGGGCGTTGGTAGGCGGGACGATCCCGCAAGGGCTTGTGGGACGTGTAGTCCCCCTGCTCAGCGGCCGCTGTTGTTAAAATGAGCGGCAGTGGGGGGGACTAGCAGGCAGCAAGTTGTGGTGTCCCGGCGCTAGAAAAGCGCACCACAGCCAGCAATCCGTGTTCCCGTTGTCAGCATTGCAGTGTGCAAAGTACCAGCAGTGCCATCCTCTGAAGCCTCAATAAAGGCTTTTGAAAAGCAACTCACTTGGGAAGTTGTGTCCTTGCATCAGGGCAAATTTTCTTGGTATATATATATATATCTATATATCTATATATATTCACTGAAAAAAACATAGGTTTCACACATGTTATAGTTAGGAATTATCATTTAAAAAACCTTGCAAATTCGCTGAAAAAACAGAGGTTTCACACATGTTATAGTTAGCTGGACATTTCACTCATACAAAACCATTGAAATTCCCCCGTTATAGTTAGTTCAGCTAACTATAACTCACGTGCCCGCAATGCACTGCTGATGACGTCACATATTACATCACTCATGACATGGTCAGTGACATCACTCATGACATCACTGATGACATCTCAAATGATATAACTGATGACATCACTGATGACATCATCCAGTCAATGTGTGTCTTAATGAAAAATAAATATTTTTATATATGTATATCTAAAGGTTGTTGGAAAAATAAATGGGTAAATAAATGTCTAAATGGATGTTTTGTTTGTAAAAATGATTGCATAACTGACTTGTTAAGTGTATCTTAGTGAATACATGTATTAACAACTAATGTTTAAATATGTAAATATCTGCATCACTGTCTCACTTTGTCTATAAGTGGCTGGATGGGTTGGTGAGTAGCTACATGAATGTCGATAGGAGTTATTAGTTGGCTTTTTGAGTATCAGTATGAGTGTCTGTATGGTTCGGTGGGGAGTATTACTTAGCGCATAGATGCATGAATAAGTGACTCACTGTATGTGTTTTGAAGACAGCATGTGTGCAGGACTGTATGGGTGGATGAATGTGTGCATGGGTGTTTTAGTGGGTGAATGACTGTCTCAATAGTATCTTTATGAGTAACTACATGTGTTTTAATCTACTATATGTGAGTATTGATGTATATAAGTGATTATATGTGAGAGTGTGAGAGAATGTAGGAGTTCCTGTATAAATAAGTATGTGTTTCTATAAGTGATTGTTTAAGAAAGTGAGTATGTGTACGTTTCTGTAAAAGTAAGTGTAGTGGTGTGTGTATAGCTGTATATGCAAGTAAATGGATGTTTGATAGTTCATGTGCATGTGTGAGTATGTGTGTGAGTAACTGTATGGATGAGTATCGGTGTGTAACAGGATGTATAGGTGTATGACTACATATAATGAGTGAGTACATGTATGAGTGACTATATATAACCGTTGGTGAATGAGTGGATGTGTATGTAGATGGTGGAATTATTGAACAGGTTGTTGTAACTGGTATTGGTATCTCCACTCTTTTCAAAATTGTAGTTTCTATTTTTGAATGTATGTATCAATGGTTATATTATGGTGAGAGGAGGTCTGCCACTCTTTCACAACGATGATGTCATCAGTGATGTCATCAGTGATATCATTTGAGATGTCATCAGTGATGTCATGAGTGATGTCACTGACCATGTCATGAGTGATGTAATATGTGACGTCATCAGCAGTGCATTGAGGGCACGCGAGTTATAGTTAGCTGAACTAACTATAACGGGGGAATTTCATTGGTTTTGTATGAGAGAAATGTCCAGCTAACTATAACATGTGTGAAACCTCTGTTTTTTTCAGTGAATTTGCAAGGTTTTTTAAATGCTAATTCCTAACCATAACATGTGTGAAACCTTTGATTTCTTCAGTGAATTTCTAAGGTTTTTTTAAATGCTAATTCCTAACTATAACTGTGTGAAACCTATGGTTTTTTTCAGTGAATTTCTAAGGTTTTTTAAATGCTAATTCCTAACTATAACGTACGTGAAACCTATGGTTTTTTCAGTCAATATATATATATATATATATATATGCACAGGAAAACTAAACAGGCACTTCCCTTACAAAGAAGTACAAAGTTTGCATGTTCGCAGCCTTTCTTATTTTTCACCTTATTCATCTTCTGTTCAATCAACACATCATCCACACATACACAGACCTACTTGCTCCCTTTCCTGGCTGGGGTTATCAATCGTTCTTCTTTAATTCAAATTCAAAGTACAGGCCCTTTATCAACGCTTTTTATTATAACAACTAGCCCGGCCGAAGGCACTATGAAATTTGCACACTTGCTCCCTTTCTTGGCTGCACTTATCAATTATTCTTCAATTTCATATTTTGATTCAAACTCAAGGCCCTTTATCAAGCCTTTTTCTTGTAACTACTGTTGCAGTGATTCTGCTCCTACACACAAATGTGCATAAAGACTTACGACCTCAGTGAATTACGGTGTTCCAAACCCCACCTTAGTACCCAAACCCCCTAACAGACTAACAATCAGTGACTCATTGGTTCTTCCTCCTATAGCAAAAACCCAAATTATTAGGCAACCCACAACATGCGACTTAGGTTACCTCAGGTAAGGTAGATAACGAGAGCACTCTTTCGTTACATTCTTACACCAGTCCAAAAGAAGCACTTAATAAACACACCTGCAACTTTGAAATGTTTATTTCTAACACCGTAATCTCATGCCCAGTACCTTACATAATACAAGCAAACATATTGTCAGGAACAAAGTTGTCAGCATTGTTACTATTCCATGAAATACAAAGGGAGAAAGCATCCTATAATGCAAAAGGGAAACAGATTTAAAATATACCTAAATTTCACCCTCCCTACTTAGAAGGTTAGTTTATAACTACAGAAGATCTCATACGACTACATAGGCAGACCCATACCTCTGTTACTCAGCAGTAGTGGATCACATTGAGTTCTGCACAAACTGTCAAGATACGAATGTTCTCAAACTGTGTGTAATCATGCCTGCACACTTCATTACTAAACGCGCCAGGATAAGAGATGCCACAGCTGCATATCTCTTATTGCTCGAACGTGCAAACATCATTCAGAATAAAACACACAGTATCCAACATAACCTTGATGTTTCATGCTCTCACTATACACACTAAAGTAGCGAGGCAGTCTACAAATGTAGTATATCAAACTTTTCTCATATGAAGCAAAATACTCACCCTTCTCTAAACAATATTGCAAGTGCGTGTTGTGTGCAAAGCAGAGCAGGAAAACAAAAATGGCGTTTAAGCTTCTAATAAACCCATGCTAACTTAACACGGTGTGAGTGCAAGGCTCAGCCCACGACACATTTCCTTGAAAAAAGCACATAATATAAACGTGGGCAAATTAGGAACGCAGAGTCCAAGCCTAAAAAGCAGAGTCAAGTTCACATTTCCCCCAAAAAAAAGTAATTCGCTCTTTGATAGAAAGCAGTAACTAAATAATAAACAATACGTAGAAAAATCAAAGAGTCTTAATCCAACAGCGTGTAAGCACAGTATGTAGCAACAGCCTCGAACAGGAAGTCTTTGTTCTCATCTGAAAACATTTCAGCCATCCAATTCAATAGTGGGAATGAACATACATGTTCCTCAACGACCGGAGACTCTATCACCATCGGAGGAAAACTCGGGTCATCTTCAATGTAACTGCGTTCCAAGAACTCAAGCGCCGCTGCAAAAACATTCCAACATCCCATTATTCCATGTGTCGCTGCTAAGGCAATAATCCCGCCGCCAGAACAGAGCACGTCATGAACCACTAAGGGGCTCATCAGCTGGTCATAATCCGCTTTGGAAGACACCGTACTGCAGAGACACAAATCCAGGGCCCAGTCGAAATCGCAGCTCAGGCAATGGAAGACAGGCTGCACGCATGTGAAAAAGGAGAATCGAAACAATAATTCATAAGCTGCACTCAACAACCGAGAAATATTGTCGTCTGCTGCAAGATGTGCATCCATATTTAAGTAAACAAATTAATACAATCACACCAGCAACTAATGTGAGCACTAGACACAGTTCACCAAAGATGCTGGAAAAAATCGAATGAAAAAACACCGACAAGACACCAAATATAGTTTCTACAGAAGTCACATGGCCATGCTTATAACTTTAAAAAAGTAAGCTAACCCCCTACTCAAGGACGCATTAAAGATAGTCTAAATCAACTCCCTAAAATTCCGGGGCACGTCTGTATTTAATAAAGCCTACACTTCTGTGCGGGCGTTTGCTACATGAAGGACAAATGTTTCTCTAGCAGATGTAAGAGCGACCTCTTTTTGAGACAGTAGCGGTCTTAAACGGCTCATTTGGTTGACTCTTCTTTCAAGGTCGGAATCGACAGCCAGATGGAAACATCCAGCATCCCATACAGAGGAGTAAACACAACTTTTTTATAGCAAACCACACGCTCAGTTACCGTAATCATGTAAGCGATGCCGGCTAACATCGCACAATAAGCCACACAGCTGAATCGGATCTCCAATAAATGACCACTTCTAATTATTCTCATAGCGCGCCATGTGCTCTGATTTGACAGTGAGAGAGTGATCGCACCATAGTTTCTACTGCTAATCATTCTCAGCATACGCTACAAATACGATAAAACGGCGATAATTTTAACACTGGTCCTTGATAATATGCCCCGAATTACGTAGCGCGCCCTGCATCGCAAAATGCACGGAACGAAGGGGCATATTATCAACAACATAAAGCGATACATTATCGCCGCTTTTATCAGCAGGAAACTGCCGATAAAGCGGCCATAATGGGCTTGATAATAGGCCCTTGTAAATTCCCATAGCAGCCCAGGTTCTGGTGTTAACCTGGGCTGCTATGGGAATTCACAAGGGCATATTATCAAGGCCATTATCGCCGTTTTATCAGCAGTTTCCTACCCCCACCCTGCCCCTCCCCTGCCCCGCCTGTCCCACCGCAACTCCATCCATGGGCCACGTCTGGGCTTGATAATACGCCCTTGTTAATTCCCATAGAAGCCCATGTTAACACCAGAACATGGGCTTCTACATTTATTCCCACATTAAATTCAAAACGAAACACACATTTATATTGCTTGAACTTTTGCACCCTTTCTAACTGACAAAACTTTCAACCCTTCCTCCATTCCACAATCTGCCAGTTACCATAGAAACACTTCAGGGAACACCTAACTCAGCACACAGGTGAAAATGTCATCATACATTGTTGCAAATTAAAACAGCAAGTATGCTTCACTTGAGAATATACCAGCTTATTTTATGTATTGTATTGTAATTGCATTTATATAGCGCTTACTACCCCTGACGAGGCATCGAAGCGCTTTTTCGGCAAGTAGCACGCTACTCCGGGACCCATAGAGGATTAGTGTTGAATAAGTATAGTGAAACATGCAAGTACATTTTAAGTGGTGGATAGGTTAGTCAGTTATTTGGATTTGGAATGATAGCAGAAGGATAGAGGAGGACAAAGGTTTGTATTTATATAGCGCTTGTTGACGCATGCTATTCAGGAAGCCTACAAAGGATTAGTGGTGAATTAATATGGTGAAATATGAAGTCATTTCAGTGGTGGATATTAGTCAGTTACTTGGAGTGAGAAGGATAGCGGAGGGATAAAAGGGGAAAAAAAATAAAAAATATATATACATAAAAATTACATAAATTATATACATACGCCCACGGTCTTTGGGCGAGCCCCCTTCATCACTTAGCAAGATTAATTGTCAATCACATTGTGATTTTGCCCACACAGCATGGGTAGTGGGTCAGTCCACTCAAGTCATTGGCTCTCTTATACTGAGACACTGCATTTTCACATTGCACATCCACAGCAAAATAAGAGTGATTCAGTTCCAGGGGTGCTGGACCAATACTTCACTTTGCTAATGTTTTTTCCTTACATTCTTTATCTCTTTTATCATCATCCTTGCATATGTATACAATGTCTTCAGATTAACAGTAATTCAAAGCCAATAGTACCCTTTGTTTGCAACAATAACTATCGTTTTCCTGTGATGTGCATTCAAACTGGCTATCCACACAGTTCTAAATACACAAGCTAGGAGGCACCCATAACAAGCTACTTAAATTATATGCATTATGTTCTAATTTATAAATGTGACTGCAAATATACAGCCAACATGTTTACACACGGTGAGTTTCATTTTAATTTAATTGATTTATTGTTGTGGCATATGCTTGCAATAAAGAAAATACATTCATTGCACCAACTTGCTAAGGCCAGACTTACTGGTTTTGCCAGTGCTGGTTA
This sequence comes from Lissotriton helveticus, assembly GCF_964261635.1. Classification (NCBI taxonomy): domain Eukaryota; kingdom Metazoa; phylum Chordata; class Amphibia; order Caudata; family Salamandridae; genus Lissotriton; species Lissotriton helveticus. Next base: position 1,682,906,129 of record NC_136061.1, read on the forward strand.
ATCAATCAATCAGGGTTGGTGAAGCGCAACTACTCACCTGTGAGGATCTCAAGGCGCTGGGGTTACAAGGCTGCATTTATAAGTCTAGTATAAGGTAAGGGGTGTCTACAAGGGATTTTGTTTGAATACTACTTGGCTTATTTGTTAGTATTAGTCATGGAGTTAGTTGTCAACAATCTAACTCAAATGTAACCATAGAATAACTGAAATGACTCTTAATCTTAATTCCAATCGAAGCTCATGTTAGATGTGAAGGACATCTAACATGAGCTTCGATTGGAATTCCATAGAGCATATTATCAAACTCATTATCGCCATTTTAGCGGCACTTTCCTGCCGATAAAGTGGCGATAATTTTGTTGCCCAGGCTTGATAATATGGCCCAGACTGCGTAGTGTACAGCAGCTTCTCTGTAAAATCAGATACGTTACAACAGTCTGACAAACAGATCCACAACCTTATTGCCTAGGTCATTGCCACCACAGTGCACAATCATGAGGTCAGGGTGTTGGAGATGCAAAAAGGATTCAACCAATGACATCAATTGGTGCCACTTTAACCCTCTCTATCCAATCCATTTAATGTCTACATTTGGCAAAGCTAGGTCTTTATCAATGCCTCTATTTTCTGCATACGTTTGGCTGCAGAAAATATAGCTGTGTCCCACAATCCACACTCTAAGCATCTTGAAAGGAGGTCTGGAAGCACTCAGAAGGTCTCTGTTAATGAAATGGCAGTTTGGAAAGTAAGATTTTCTAAAATGGTGGATAAGATGCAGTTTTGAAAAAGGAATAGAAATGATTGGCTGTTTAAAAATATTCTAGACTGAAAAGTAGGGTATTTGTTTCTGTTTTTTAAAAGCATTTTTCTTATTGGTTAACAAAAAGTGTTTGAAAGGAACATTACATAGGATAGGCTGATATTTTCAGAAGTCAAGCACACTTTCTATTTGGATTAGAAACATTGTGTGCTGAACTTGTGACGCGTGTGCTTAGTTGAGTGTTCCATGAACTGTTACTATGGTAACAGGCAGTAAGCAGTTTGGGGGTAGAGTTCAAACTTATGTCAATTGGAAAGGGTTAAACTGTGTAACCAATAGAAATGTGTGTTAGCTTCTGAATTAATGTGGGAAGCAATGTGATTTGATATTTACATGTATATGTGTGCAAAATGAGGGGGAAACGGTGCCATTTTTTGGTTTTGATAAGAGCAGTGCAGTACATAGATTCTGAAAAAGAAAATCTGGTGTGTGACTGACACACGTTTTAATCTATAAATCAATTTGAAAGGTGAGTTAATAATTTGTGAGGGGTTGTATGTGGTGTCTTTGTTTTTAATAAGATTATTGTGTGTTTCCCTGTAAAGTTCAGTGAGTACTCTTGCTAGTCTAGAGTCACACTGTGAGTCTGTGTGCATTTGGGAACTATTGTGACAGAAGCATTCGGATACTTCATGTGCTTGCAGATACATAACTGCATGAAGAACTATGCTGTTTTCAGGTTCTGGTTGAATTAGAAACCAGTCATTGCTTATGTATTTGCAAAATGAGCCAGGCTTCCACACTAAACTGCAGTTCTAAGATATGTTGAATATATCTTGTTTTGTTAAAGTCCAACGGATAGTGTTTCTTGTCTAGAATCACACTGCAAGTCAGGCTCCCACACTTAATTGCAGTTCTAAAATATGTGGAATGTGTGCAGTCATCTTACGTCTTCAAGACTAGTGAATAGTGTTGCTTATCTAGAATCACACAGTGAGTCAGTGTGCATTTGGGAGCCATTGTGACAGAAGCATTTGGGTATTTCATGTTTTTAAAGACATATAACTGCTTAAAAACATATCCTGTTCTCAAGTTTTGGTAGAATTAGAAAGCAGTCATTGCTTATGTATTTGCAAAATGAATCAGGCTTCCACACTAAACTGCAGTTCTAAAATATGTGGGATGTATGCAGTCATCTTACCTCTTCCAGATTTGTAAATGATTTTTGGTAATGTCCCAGAGATACTGTTGCTTGTCTAGAATCACACTGTGAGTCTGTGTGCATTTGGGAACTATTCTGACAGAAGCAAATGGGTACTTCATGCGCTTTCAGATACATAACTGCTTAAAAACCTATGCTATTCTCAATGTTTGGTACAATTAGAAACCAGTCATTGCTTATGTATTTGCAAAATGAGTCAGGCTTTCACACTAAACTTCAGTTCTAAAATATGTGGAATGTGTGCAGTCACTTACCTCTTCTAGTCTAGTAAATATGTTTTGGTAAAGTCCAAGGGATAGTGTTACTTGTCTAGAATCACACTGTGAGTCTGTGTGCATTTGGGCACCATTGTGACAGAAGCATTTGGATCCTTCAAGTTTTTGAAGACATATAACTGCTTAAAAACCTATCTAGCTCTGAATTTTTGGTAGAATTAGAAACCAGTCATTGCTTTTGTATTTGAAAAATCAGTCAGGCGTCCACACTTAATTTCAGTTCTAAAATATGTGGAATGTGTGCAGTCACCTTACATCTTCAAGACTAGTGAACAGTGTTGCTCATCTAGAATCAAACTGTGAGTCTGTATGCATTTGGAAACCATTGTGAGAGAAGCATTTGCTAACTTCATGTGTCTGTGTACTACTCTAATCATTCACTCAGTATTCAAGTACTCATGCAGTGATGTAAGGCCTTGTCACATGAACTTTTTCAAACTGTTATGAAATATGCATGTAGTTCTTTAACCACCTACACACTTGTGTGTCAGGCCTACAATTCCCCAGTCAACACCCATACACTCCAGCAAACACCCTTACACTGCTCTTGCAGTTCTTTAGTGACTGTTTCAGCTATATTTACTAATCTATTCACTGAAGTAAAACTCAACCAATTATGAATTCACCCAGTGTCTCTCCTTACAGTACTGTAATCATTCAGTCAGTATTCATGCACTCATGCAGCAAGGCAGGCTTTAGGACATGGACTGCTTCAAACTCCTATGCACTATGCATGTAGTGTGCTAACCACCTTCACACGTGTGATTCAGGCCTGCATTTCTCCAGTCCGTATCCATACACTCCAGCAAATACTGCTCTTGCAATCCCATAGTGACTGTTTCATCACCATGTACTAATCTATTCACTGAAATACATCTGAACCAATTATAAATTCACCCAGTGTCTCTCTTTGTACCACTCTTATCATTCAGTCAGTATCCATGAACTCATGCAGCAAGCCAGGTCTTAGGACATGGATTGCTTTAAACTCCTAAGCACTATGCATTTAGCGTTCTAACCATCTTTTCACTTCTGTTTCAGGCCCACAATTCCCTAATCTGTATCCTTACACTCCACCAAATACCCTGTCACAGATCGTGCAATGCTATAGTGACCCTTTCAGCTCCATGTACTAATCTTATCACTGAACTAAAACTTACCAATTATGAATTCACCCAGTGTCTCTTCTTATAGTACTGTAATTATTCAGTTAATATCCATGTACTCATGCAGTGAGCCAGGCTTTAGGACATGGACTTTTTCAAATACCTATGCACTATGCATGTAGTGCTCGAACCACCTTTACACTTGTGTTTCAGGCCTACAATTCCCTAATCATTATGCATACACTCTAGCAAACACCCTGTCATAGCTCTTGCAATGCCATAGTGACCGTTTCAAAGCGATACAAAAGGGAATGATGGACGGAGCGTTTGAGCAAATCAAACACTCACCCCCAGTCAACTGATCTGGGTTTAATCCATCACCATTCTTTATCCCACTCAGCCACCCCATTTCAGACATGGCTATATGCAAATCAGTCTGACCCTGTGCTTCATGGGAACAGTCCAGCCCGAACTGCCAAGCCATGTCTTCCATGGACCGGAAACAAGCATCCTGGGACCGGTTTCGGATTCATAATCCTCATCAGCCAGGCTATCTTGAATCCAGTGGCCAAGTGAGCAAGGGACTCACGTCTGAGCATACCCTGCCACACTTAGGGCGAACAAAGCGATACAAAAGGGGATGATGGACGGAGCGTTTGAGCAAATCAAACACTCACCCCCAGTCAACTGATCTGGGTTTAATCCATCACCATTCTTTAGCCCACTCAACCACCCCATTTCAGACATGGCTATATAGCCAGGCTTTAGGACATGGACACCTATGCACTATGCATGTAGTTACCGAACCACCTTTACACTTGTGTTTCAGGCCTACAATTCCCTAATCATTAACCATACACTCTAGCAAACACCCTGTCATAGCTCTTGCAATGCCATAGTGACCGTTTCAGCATCATGTACTAATCCATTAACTGAAATAAAACTGAACCAATTATGAATTCACCCAGTGTCTCTCCTTGTACTACTCCAATCATTCAGTCAGTATCCATGAACTCATGCAGCAAGCCAGGCCTTAGGACATGGGCTGCTTCAAACTCCTATGCACTATCCATGTAGTGTTCTAACCACCTTCACACTTGTGTTTCAGGCCTGCAGTTCCCTAGTCAGTATCCATACACTCCAGCAAGCACCCTCTCACTGCTCTTGCAATGTCATAGTGACAGTTTCAGCACCATGTACTAATCCATTCACTGAAATGAAACTGAACCAATTATGAATTCACCCAGTGTCTCTCCTTGTACTACTGTAATCATTCAGTCAATATCCATGAACTCATGCAGCAAATCAGGCCTTGGGACATAGACTGCTTCAAACTCCTAAGCAGTATGCATGTAGTGTTCTAACCACCTTCACACTTGTGTTTCAGGCCTACAATTTCCAAGTCAGTATCCATACAGTCCAGGAAACACCCGTCACTGCTGTTGCAATCCCATAGTGACTGTTTCAGCACCATGTACTAATTCATTCACTGAAGTAAAAGTCAACCAATTAAAAATTAATTCAACCAGTGTCTCTCCTTGTACTACTCTAATCATTCAGTCAGTATCCATGTACTCATGCAGGAAGCAGGATATGGGCTGATTCAAACTCCTATGCACTATGCATGTAGTTATCGAACCACCTACACACTTGTGTTTCAGACCTACAATTCCCCAGTCAGTATCCATACACTGCTGCTAACACCCTGTTATTCCCCTTGTATTCCTATACAGTTCTGTATAAAGCTTTGAATTACAATTCGAATAAGTGATGAGAAAAGAAAGTGGTTACATGATTTTTATATAGAATGTGTTTGTATAGTAATAGAAAAGTATAAGTTATATATTTACTAAAATACATTTATTTATGTTTATTTTTTTCAGATACTCTTTATCATCCTTAAAATAAAGTTATTATGCCTGAAAAATCAAGAAAGAGAAAAAGACAGCTAAAGGACAATTATTTGAAAAACACTCACTTCTGGTAAGACAACTAAGGAATTCATTAAAAAAACTTTCAAAGCCTACAAACAGTGTGCAGAATATACAAAGTACTGAAAAAATTCAACCAGAAAAAATAAAAAGAGTAACAGGAAAGGAAAAAAAGTACATTCACAGTCAGAAGATTTGAAGTATGGTAAAAGAAGGCAAAATACGTATAAAGAAATCGGTAAAATAGAGTGGTACATAACTTGCTGAAAGAGGTGAAAAAATATAAACAAAGAGCACTATTTTATAAAAAGAAGAGCATATTGAATCCATTGTTGAAAAGGCTTTTGAAGTAAAAAGAAAACTATTCATCTTTGTTTTAAACAGAATTCGATTACTAGATACACCAATCCATTTAATGAAGGCCAAAAGTAAAAGCGTAATTAACAGAACTAATTTTTGTGATTTTTGTGGGGTGAATGGAAACACAGTTCAAGTTCAGAGCCTTTCTTTAATGAAGAGAGTTAATTTCAGACCAATGATTTATTACATGCAGTTGATATCAGTGGTCGAGCTTATGAGGTTAGAAATAGTTGTCCAATTGAGAAAGAGAAAATGGTTCCCATAAATGGAGAAGAAGTGTTAGCTGATGAAGTTCTAGGAAGACGTCCTAAAGCCCCAGTGTACACTTTGGATTGCAGTAGTATTTGTAGTGTACGTCAAGAATCTATTGATATTTTACGGAATTTCTTACGACAATACAGTAAAAAAAGTGTTAAACAAAAGATTAAGATGTTGCAAGGACCAGACCCTTGTACAGTGAGAAAAAAAACTGGTTTGCAAGGTCATTCTCTGGCTTGTCTTTCATGAAAAGTATGTTTTTAAAATGTTTTTCATCATTTCAGGCTGTTAGCAGTTCATCATTCTCAAATGCGGAAGTTAGTCAGAAGATTGTATTATGCAAAAAGTCCAGCACTAAAATGAATGAGTTGAACAGTTCCTCTTTTACGTGGGTCAGTATCAGATGTGAAGAAGGTTTGTGATGAAATTGACTTTTGTTACTTTGGTTCTGAACAAGGGAGTGCAGAAACTGAGACATTAATAGAAGAAAATGTTGAAGAGAATGTGCAACGTAGTAGTACTGAACATTTTGAAGAACACATTACAAAGTTTAAGGTGATTTCAGGTGAAAGACCAAATTATTCATGTATTTGTTGTCGGCGAACTCACTATAAAAATCAGACTAGGACTGTTGATTTGTATTTAAAAAGTGAAAGAGAAAATAATGATACGTGGAAGGAATTTGCAACTTATTTATTGGTAGAGAATTGTTTTGATTTGGGTTCTGACCAGCGTACTTGTAAATATTGTTATAACAAATTATATGAGAAGAAAATACCCGCTAGAGCTGTCCATAATATTCTAGAGTTGGTAACTATTCCTTCAGAACTGATAGATTTAAATACTTATGACTCTATTCTCATTCAATGTGTACACCCATTTCAGGCTATTGTTCGTATGGAGCCTAAAACAGTTAAATTGCCTCCTACAGACTTACAGAGAGGATAACAAAGGAAGAGTTGTATATTTACTTCTAGATTTAGATTTAGATTCTAGTGTGTAGAAAATAAACCATTAGTTATTATAGTTAATGGCGTGCCTACTAAGAGTAAGAAAATCTGGCAAGAATTAGTGGATGTTAGGAACGTGCAAAAGGCAACTTTGTATCTGATAAAAAACAATGAGTACTATAAAAATGTGTATGTGGGAGAAGAAGAAATAGTTTTAGGAGATGAAACTGAAACGTTAAGTGTACAAATTGAAAAAGTGGACATGTCCAGAAGAGAAGACATCTATGAACATTACAGTGTAAATCCACTTCATTCAAAAGAGGTGATGGGGAATACTATTGAGTTATTCCAAATGAAAAAAGCGAGGGGAAGTCCCATGAATGTATGGGAAGAAAGCTTAGAAGCTCGTTGTTTTCTGCAGTTGTTTCCAACAGGGAAATGAGGATAATTTGAAGAATGACCTGTGCAGATTCCTGCATCTGAATATCGGACAACACAATTGGATGCAGAAGATCCAAGATTTCGACAATGCATCCCATATATATTTCATCTTTTGCTTGAGAGTGACTTGTCTGGACTTTCATATGCAGTTAACCACATATTAAAAACAGGAGTATATCTGCAAAATGTTTCTGCAAAGGATTTTATGGATGAAGTGCACCAGAGATATGATCATTTAGAATCCCAGCAGATTAATCTGATGGCATGTCAGCGTGGGACTAATAAATATTGCTACCGTCGTCATGGAGAACCTAAATGTATGCTAAGAAACTTAGGAACTCCTACCTGGCTCCTTACCTTAAGCTGTGCTGAGTATGCTTGAGATGATTCACTTGAATTTCTTCGAGAGGCAAATTCCAATATGAAAAATATTGAATACAAGGCACCAGGAGAATTGTGCTCTTTGGATCCTGTTAATGTATGCAGGTATTTCAAGCATAGATTTGAAGCTATGATGTCTTTTATCTGCAATAAAAAAAATCCTCCTTTTGGAGAAGTTGTGGATTTCTTTTGGAGAAAGGAGTATCAAGTCAGAGGCGCTCCTCATATACATATGTTGTTACGGATCAAGGATGCCCCCAAATTCGGAACAGATTCGGATTATACTGTTTTGTCTTTTATTGAAGATTATGCTAATTGTACTATACCCAAAAGCACAGAAGAAAACAATTTAAGACAACAAGTCCTACGGTTCAAAGCCATTGATGTGGAAAATACTGTTGATGAAAGTACAAGTCTAAGGACAAGTTCTATACCAAATGTCGATTCGCATTTCCACGTCCTGTATATCCAAAGGAAGAGTGAACAGTTTTATGTCAGCTATGTGACATACCATCACAAGAATGTCTCCCAAAAATACCTACAATTTGAGAAGAAGCGAAGAATCAAAATACATAAATGATTATAATATGGTTATTCTGTCCACGTGGAATGCTAACATGGATATTCAGTACGTTGCACACAATTCCATTGCTGTTGCTCGATATGTAACATTCTACAATACAAATATCAGAAAAGACGGAATTGAAAGAAATGTGGGAAGAGATTTCTCGCGAGAAGAGTCTAAGTAAAAAATTATACAGTTTCAAGATGTTATCCCATCAAGAAATCGGAGCCTATAAATGCTCAGATCGGTTATCGTCTGCAAGTCTATACTCCAAATCCAGGAGAATCATTTGGGTGAGTCTAGGTCTTACTGCAATGCAAAATTGAGTACTTAAATTTGTACAAGCAATTGAATATTTCGCAGATAAAGATCCAGAAAGTACAGATATTTGGAAAACAAATATGTTGGACACATATTACCCAAACAGAAGTCATCATCTTGAGAACATGTGCTGTAAAACTACACTTTTAAACTGAATACTACAGAGAACATCAATGATGGAAAATATGGAGTAATTGGTTCCGAAGGATGTTTGGTGAAAAAAACGAAAGGAAATTTGAATACTCCCAGGAAACTGAGTTGTGACACTGCTGATGAAAGGGAATTTTACTATTTAGCCCTTTTGCAACTGTTCAAACCGTGGAGGTTAGAATTGGAATTACTTGGAGATATTTAGAGCTATGAAGATTCCTTCAATGCTTGTAAAGATACCATTGAATACACTGTTTTTAAAAAAAAAAAATGAAAATGTTGAAGGATGAAATTGATCAAGAAGTTACTATTGCAGCTGAGATTGCTAGAGACAGTTCTCAAGACAGTCAACGTTCTGCTCCGCTGAGTCAAGATCCAGTAGGACAACCAATTGTTGAAATTGAAGCAGCAATCGCCTTGAATAAGGTGGAAATAGCAATGCATTAAGCTTAAGAAGATATAATGGACTTAGCAAACTTGGAAGAACAACTAAATGTTGAACAGAAAGAAATATATCAGCAAGTGAGACAACAGATTGACCATGGATTTCTTCATGAAAAGAAAGAATGCACATGCACATCATTTCAACATATCCCAATGTATGTGAGTGGACAAGTGGAACAGGAAAAAGTTTCTTAATTAAAGTAATCACCAGAAAACAACTGAGTCACATTTGTCTTGTGTTGTAACTGCTCCAACTGGGTTGGCAGCACAAAACATTAAAGGAATTACATTACATTGTTTACTTATGCTAGCTGTGAAGCATGAAAATAAATTGGAATGTCACAAGCTACTTGGAGAAGCTTGTGGTGAAGTTTCAAAAGTGCTAAAGAAAATGAAACTTCTGAATATTGATGAGGTAAGCAGGGTATCAAACTTAATGCTTGCTCTTGTGCATTTAAGAATGCAGCAAATTCTTAAAACAGAGTATGACGTGTTATTTGGAAGAAAACATGTCATAGGTTTTGGAGATCTATTGCAACTTACTCCCGTAAAAGGACAACCAGTATTTAAATCACTGGCGCATGAAGACACCAGAAAGTCTTTGGGTAGCAAATGAACTCATTACAAATATACGACAGGCAAATGATGTTAATTATGGAACTATTCTTCAAGATATAAGAATTGTAGTACTGACAGAACATGGCAAACAATCTTTGCAGAGTCAATTGCTTTACAATTTGTTTCCAAATGAAAATATAGTTCCTGAAAAAATTTATATGAAATGTGCAGAAAACAAATCTATAATCTGCTTAATGCCAACACTGCGCGAGTGTTGTATATTCAATGAACAACTTTTGAAGCTAGATAATGAAGAAATAGTAAAAATGGAAGCCATTGATAAAATACAGCATGAAGGAATGACTATTATTTTGACAGAAAAACTGAAAACAAATTTGGATTCTTTAGAAAAATCGATATCTAAAACTGCTGGTTTAGAAAAGAATCTATCTGCATGTATAAACTGTTGGGTAACATTATGACGAAATTTGGATGTAGAAAAAGGTTTAGTTAATGGAGCAATGGGCAAAGTTGTGGATTTTGTTAATTATCAGAATAAAGATGGAATTGAATTTTTAAAATTGAAATTTGATCAGATTGAAGAAGTAAAACAAATTGGCCATTGTTCAGTTAATTTTTTGCTTGTTAAAGATTTATATGTCCGAGGAAAACAGTTTCCACTTTTTCTGGCATATGCAGTGACTATTCATAAATCTCAAGGTTTAAGTGTAGACAGTGCTTTGGTGAACATTGGAAGTACATTGTTTAAAGAGGGTATGGCATATGTTGCGTTGTCCTGAGTCAGAACTTTATCTGGTTTGTTTTTGATTGAATTTGATGACACAAAGGTTACTGCAGATGTAAACTGTGTAAACGAGCATAATAGGTTAAGAAGAGCGTATGCTTCCAATTTAGGTAAATATCCTGTATTTGAGAAGCGTGTGGTAGGTCGAAAAAGAAGGTGTGAGAATATCTGTTGTGAAGGTATAGAGAAGAAAAAAAACAAGATAATGTTGTGATTGCAAGCAAAATGAAAAAGGATACTCTTGAAGAGATTGTTGGTTATCAGTTTGAAAATAGTTCAGGTGTCAACTGCTATGTTAATGTAGTGGGCAATATTGTTTTTTTTCTTGAAAGTTTGCAACAACAAATTATGGAGAATCCGGAAAAAGATTTTGTTCTTTGTTGCATTGTATTTATGAAAAATTGAGAACTGATAAAAGTAAAATACAAAGCGTTTGTGATATTCGTAATCTTTTGAATGTATGTTCTGGTTCGACACAATTGACACAGAATATCAACAAGATGCTCAGTAATTTCTAATGGTTATGCTTACCGTATTGGAAACTGGAGCAATAGAAATTGAAAATCTTTTTGGCCTTTGTTATAAATGGGAACATCATTGTGAACATTGTATGTATACATGTAGCACTAATATAGACACTGAAAGATTTATATATTTGACATTGCAAGACTGTATATCAGTATCTTCCAATAAACTAATTAAAGCAGCAAATCAAAACATGGAGTGTAGCCAATGCTAATCAGAAATGTTATCAACATTATTTATACAAAGATATGGACAATATATAATTGTAATGATGTAACGTTGTACAGGCGATGGAAGAAAATTGGACGCTTTAATAAAACATTTTGTAGCAAGTCAACTATCAATATCAGGAAGGACTTTTTTAGCAGTAGCAATAATTTTCCATGATGGTCTTTCCACAACATCTGGACATTTCACTGCCGATCTAAAATGTGACAAAGGCTGGACATACTGTAATGATGCTCAGTTGGTTTTTAAACAATGTTTGCCAAGCAAATTACCAAATCCTTACCTAATATTTTTAATGTCAAAGTTTAAGGAACATAATTCGGCCTCTGAGGAATTTAATATTGTGTATTAATACAATTACTATTGGACAATTTCAATATAAATGATTTCAAGAATACCATTTGGCCAAGTGAAAAGGTGTATGTTTGAATTATGGACTTTTTCTTGCACATTCTCTCAGCGCATATTTTTAAACAGCAACATGTACAGTGTATATATATATTTAAGTTAGAACATTTTCTTAGGAGTAAGCATTCTATATATGTGTGATTTGCATTATATGCTATGTTATTGAGGATGTAGTCTTGTTTTTTTAAACAATCTTATTGTTTGCTTTTTTTTGCCCGCTTTTATGTGATGAGTACGATTGAAATCACTGTTTCTAGTGAAATTCAATATATTCTGAGTTCAGCAAAATAGGCAAAGAAAATAATTTGTAAAATGTTAAAATGATGCTGTATTTTGTAAAAAATATAATATTATATATTATAACTGTATTTTTTCTTCTCTTTTACAGATCCTAATTCAAAAATGTTGATTATAAAAAACAACTGAAAAACAATGTGTAGCATTTTTATTTCTATTACTGTGAAGGTAAGTTTAACTAAGTATTAAAATGCACAGTGGCCTGTGTTTGCACACAGGTGAAGAAAGGGGAGATGGACAGAGTAGATATGTGTGGAAAGATGCTCTATGTGCCTTTAAGTTACAGGATAAAGTTAACATGAATACTGAGTGTCACTGGGGTACAACTAACCCACCAGATATGTGCAGAAAGTGCCAGAGAGTTGCTTTGCAGAGAGGTATAAAATGGGATATGGCTTCAGAGAACCTCTCTGCAACGCAGCTATATGATGTTCAATAGAGAGACATAGTAGGCTACTACGGTCCAAGGAGTTTAAGGATTAAAGAGACTACATTCTTTAAGTTAAAACATGTCACAGAGTGTGTTTGCACATGTTACATGGGGCTGCATCCCTTCCCTTCAGAATTCTATAAACATGTTTTATCACTTTGCTGAAACCTAAGTACTTAATTTCTTTATATTTCCGGCGGTGCCCTGTGTGCCCTCTCGGCGGTGTGTGTGTTTTAAGCCCACCTATCCCTGTGGCTGAACTTCTGGGAGGAAGACTCGGGACACTGGGTGTCGGACATTAAGTTGGGAGCGCACTTAATCTTGGACTGTGGGGGTTTGGAATCCTTCGCCTTTCCCTGCTGCTGTCACTCGGGGGTCCTTGCGCTGCAGGTCCTCTCGCCGCCGCTCCCTACCACTCGAGCAGGCCGCCGAGTAGAGGACCACAAGACCCAGGCTCCTTAGCGGCTCCCCGGAAGTCACCACGCCACCTGTGTGCCCAGAAGCGTTTGAAATTACGGACAGCCTCGGCAGAGCGGGTGTTACCGCACTTACTCTTGGACTGTGGGTGTTTGGAATCCTTCGCCTTTCCCTGCTGCTGTCACTCGGGGGCTCCTTGCGCTGCAGGTCCTCTCGCCGCCGCTCCCTACCACTCGAGCAGGCCGCCGAGTAGAGGACCACAAGACCCAGGCTCCTTAGCGGCTCCCCGGAAGTCACCACGCCACCTGTGTGCCCAGAAGCGTTTGAAATTACGGACAGCCTCGGCAGAGCGGGTGTTACCGCACTTACTCTTGGACTGTGGGGGTTTGGAATCCTTCGCCTTTCCCTGCTGCTGTCACTCGGGGGCTCCTTGCGCTGCAGATCCTCTTGCCGCCGCTCCCTACCACTCGAGCAGGCCGCCGAGTAGAGGACCACAAGACCCAGGCTCCTTAGTGGCTCCCCGGAAGTCACCACGCCACCTGTGCGCCCGGAGGCGCTTGAAATTACGGAGAGCCTCGGCAGAGCGGGTGTTACCGCACTTACTCTTGGACTGTGGGGGTTTGGAATCCTTTGCCTTTCCCTGCTGCTGTCACTCGGGGGCTCCTTGCGCTGCAGGTCCTCTCGCCGCCGCTCCCTACCACTTGAGCAAGCCGCCGAGTAGAGGACCACAAGACCCAGGCTCCTTAGCGGCTCCCCGGAAGTCACCACGCCACCTGTGCGCCCAGAGGCGCTTGAAATTACGGACAGCCCCCGCGTCGCGGGCCGTGCGCGGTCTGTGCCGGGCTAAGCCCGGGCCAAGGGCGGGCCCGTTTAAGCCCGTTAAAGACCGGGTAAGACTGGACTGGGCCACCCCATTTATTTTTGTCCTGCGATACTCATCTTGTCCCCTACATTGGACATATCTTATGCTCCATATCCTCTACTATTGGCAAAACTTTGTTTACTGTTATTACCAACATGACTACTAGGGGTAGTAGGAGTAAAACAGCACAGGGCGCAGCACAGATCATTGGCCCAATTGATCATTATATCACCAGGGCAAATGAGGTAATTGACCAAGGTATAATCCTTTTAGAACGCAGGGTATCACAAGATTTAGCCCGGGCCAAACGGTCATCGCTGGGTTATTTAGCCTCAGCTAGGACACTCACTCAATTACGGGAAACTGGCCCATTATTGGAAGTACACGTAGAAACCCATTCTGTGCCAAATACGGTTGATTTGTCGGCATCCCTGGAGTTCTCGGTCTCGCAATCGTCCATGATGTTAGAAAAAACCCCTGTTCTCTTTGCGAGCCCGGGGCGAGAGGATCCCGACATAGAGCCAGATCGGGGATTGAGGGAGGGCGCCATACCTAAACAAAAGAAACAAAAGAAACCGCTTAAAGCGAAACAAATTAGGAAACATAATCACTATAAAGAACCATCCCCCAATCAGGCATCAGGAGAAGATAGTTCAAGTCAGAGAGACTTAACTACTATTCCAACTGAAATAATAAATCTCTCTATGAACACAGCGAACCTCAGTGTAACTAGTAACACGGGAGGAGGGTGCAAAGTTTGTGGGGTAAATGATCAATTATTAATTAGATTAGGTGAACTTGTTAAAACTTACATGCAACCCATTGAAATGAGCCTTATAAAGATCAAAAAGCAGATAGCTGCTTTGAATGCAACTTCTAATAATCCGAAGGGGGCGGGTTGGCGCAAACAGGGAGGGCAGAAAGTGAACAGCAAAACCTCTAAGGTAGGGGTGCAAGCCACAAAAGTCGCCACTGTAGCGACAATTGCAAAACCGAAGCCCCCTCCTGTAGTGGTGAAGAAGGTCCCAGAGACAATAAAAACTCCAGTCCCCCCCAACACACTGAAGTCTGTCCCTGCTAAATCACCAGGGGCACAACATACCAACATTAGGAATAGGGGGAGGGGTGGGCACCCAATACACTTACCACCAGAAGCAAGCCCTTATGTGGTAATTATGACTAGGGTCCCCGAGCTGAGTCCCAACGTGGAGGAACCAGCTTGGTCTTTAAAAAACAAGGTGCTGTACTGGTTATCCACCAACAGACCGTCGCCACCGCACCTTGTTAGCAGAGTCTCAATGGTCCGCAGGGTCCCCTGGATAGGTAAGGAGTCGAAAACAATCCCGGGGACTGTATTATAGTCAATTTTGATGACCCACACACAGCCAAGCACATTTGTTCCTGGGGCATGCCGGTAACGAATGATGGGATAGACACAAAAAGACTCTCCTTCTTCTATCCCCCAACACCCCATTCTAATGAAGGCCCAGAATGGAACTGGACTCAAGTAGGAAACTGGGATAGGAGAAGGGATTGGGTCGACTGGTCTGGAACCGGAGGTAGAGACATTGCTCCTCCCGTAGGCTGGAGAGGCATACCAGTCGCAAATAGATTTAACTGCTTAGAAATGGAGGATTGACCACCATCGTGTACTGGTCAGGGCAGCCCGGGCCCAATATTTCTTGGGTCAAAATCTCCACAACCATCTTCTAGCCCCCCGAGATCCTCCTCAAACATTGTAATCCCCGACAGGACAATGGAACTAAAAATAACACCACCTAATTCCTTCATAGAAATAACTGCTGATTCATCAGAGACTTTAGCTGCTAAGAATGAGACGCCTGGTAGTGTGGGGGAGGTGGCCATCCCAAGATCATCAGAAGCAGGTTTGGTCCATGATAGTTCTAGAATCCCTGACGTACCCTCCAAAATACAATTAAATGTTCCGTTGTCAGAATTGTATTCCTTGATAGGTACAAAAGCTTCTAACGTTCCCCTCGAAACTAATGACTTGTCAAACTCCAACCTAACCCTTTCTGTTCTATTTTGGAACGTTGCCGGTCTCCGCTCCAAAACAAATCTCAAAGCATGGACAGATACAGTTAGTGTACACCAGATAGTATGTTTGCAGGAAACCTGGGCCATTGCGCCTATACACCTCCTAGATTATAAAACATATCATGTTCCAGCTAGCTCTAGAACTTTCGGTAGACCTAAGGGAGGTCTTGCTGTATACACCGCAAACAACTTACCACCTATGGATATAACTGTTCTTCTGTCTGGCGAGAATTTTCAAATCTTAAGGGCTTCATTTAATAAATGCATGACGTATTACCTGGTTAACTTTTATAATAACCTTCAGTCAACTGAATGTGCTAAAATTTTTATTGAAATTACATCTTTTTTAAACGAACAGCGGAATAAGCACTTTTCCTCTACCTCTTATGTGATATGGGGGGGGAGATTTTAATATTTCACTATCTAATAATCACAAGAATGGCACCTGCGGTCTTCAGGACGAAAATGGTTGTTCCCTGACACACTTAACGCATACGAAGTTAGGTAATTGCCTAAATGAGTGTCTATTTTCATGGACTTTGCGAATGATCTTGTAGATCCCCCTGCTGATTTTTTGCCAACGTTCCATGGTAGGGGTCTGTCAAGTGTCATCGATTACATTCTATGCTCCCAGATTATAAAGGGTCAACTGGTAACTTTTAAAACAGGCTCAGATATTAGCAGTGACCATGTTCCTAATATTGTTACTCTGTCTATTAAAAATGTTTCATCTCTAGTAACCAGGCCAAGTTTATTGAACCAACAATCGTTGTCTATGGACAAAGTAAACGGCTTTTCTGTAAAATGGTCTAAAATTGACCCAGCAGTAATTACCAGCAAAGTGGTATCCAGAGCCCTTCCATGGATGAATAATTGTTTAGCATTAGACTCCTCACCCCAGCTGATCATAACCAGCTTTTTGGAAACTATTAGAATCATAAGGGAGGAGCTGTCTTGTAATCAAAAGTCCAGAAAATTGGAAACCAAAGGCTGGTTTAATTCAAAATGCCATAAAGCCCTAACTGACCTAAAAAACAGCTCTTCACGACCCAGTTAGAGACCGAGCTGAAATCACTAAACTAAGAAAGATTTATAAACTAGCACAGCTTAACCGTAGGAATGAAATCAAGAAGAACTTGTGGGCCCAATTACATGAGATCTGCTTATCCAAAGACAGTTCCCTGTTCTGGCATACGGAAAATCACCCTTCTTGGTAGATGCTTCATCCCCACAACACCTTGATGTTGCAGTGACGGCTGATGAGTGGGTAGCCCACTTTTCAAAGATATTTGGTGGTCCCCCGAGGATATTGACAACGAGGTTCACGTGGCAGGTGACCGTTCCGGGGACCAGATATTTCCTATTGACCTTCTCTTCGACCATAAGGAGGTCATTAACGCGTTGTCATCCTCCTAAACCGGTAAGGCCCCCGGCCCGGATGGAGTTCCACTAGATATCTTTGCACACAGCCCGGAACTCTGGTCACCTCTTGTCACTCAGGTTATGGCAGCAGTCACAAATATCGGTCTAATAGACTCCTGGTCCACTTCCATCCTGCTCCCAATTTTCAAGAAGGGCGACCGTAACAACCCAGCATGTTACAGGCCCATTTCCCTCCTGGACTCCCTGGGGAAAGTTGCTGGTCGCCTGATCTTGGAACGTCTCCAGGAATGGGCGTCTACGAATAACATCTTGACTGACCTGCAATATGATTTCCAGGAGGGACTTGGTACTGTGGAGCAGGCATTGAATCTAGCCCTTTTGATCGGTAAATATGTGGGGGCTAAAAGTGGTAACCTGTATTTAGTCTATGTAGACCTCAGCGCAGCGTTTGACTGTGTCATTCACTCAAGGCTGTGGTCTATTCTCGGTGAACTAGGGGTTGATCCACCTCTTATCCAATTCCTTTGTGAACTTTACACAGACGCCACTGCATGCGTTAGATACGGGATTGGTGGTAAACTATCACCATCATTTGCCGTTAATAAAGGCGTTAGACAGGGCTGTGTCCTGGCTCCCTTCGTATTTAATCTATATACTAACGGGCTGGAAGCGGCCATGCTCGAAGGGAGTCAGGACCTTCCATCTACTAATCATCGCCCCATTCCCGCGTTACTATACGCAGATGATTCCGTAATTCTAGCCAGAACCTTAAACCAGCTACAAAGTCAGCTAAATAAATACTTTCAATTTATGCGCTCTTTAGGCCTAAAAGTGAATACAAATAAAACCTATGTTATGCATATTGGTCCTAGGGCGAAGAAACCTAAACCAGTTTTTATCGACAAATTTAGGTTGGAACGCACCAGGGAATATCCCTACCTAGGTATTTTAATGGATGATAGATTATGTTGGAAACAAGCCCTGGTTAGTAAAAAGTTACTTTTTCAGACAGCGACCTCAGCTCTAGTTTCCTTTTCAAGGAAACTGGGTAAGCCTGCTCCAGTGGAGTTGCTAAAAATCTATCAAGCAAAGTGTCATAGCGTAGCAACCTACGGTGCAGGGGTTTGGGGTTACGCTCCCATTGATACCCTTCAAACGGTTGAGAATGGGTTTCTTAAATACTTATTGGCAGTACCTCAAAGTGCTCCAACATACGGTTGCCACATCGAGCTGGGTATTGATTATTTGATAGATAATATTAGATGCCAGCCGATTTTGCTGTGGCACCGTATCTGGACCAAAACACAATGCCATCTAACCCGCTCACTGATAACCGATTGTTTGGCCCTGGCAAACTGGAGTAAAATCCCATGGCTTCTGTACGTGTCCAATTTCCTTAAGGACTTGGACTGTACTTCTTATTTTTTAGAACCTTCTATGATGATAGACATCACCAGGAAAGACTTGAAAAAACTATGCTTAACTCATCTTAGGGAACTACGTCTTTCTCAAGAAATAAGTAAACCCTCAAACGTACAGATCCTATCAGTCCGGACTGCTTTGGGTATCCAACCATACCTAACATTCCATCTAACTATTTACGAAAAATATGTACTGACTAGGTTTCGATTTAATTCCTTCTTTTGCCTAGTTACATTTCCAAAAGAGCAGGACTGGTCACTTAATCCAACGAAATGTCCTTGTGACGGCATATCATCCCAGTCTACGATGCATGTAATATTGTTCTGTAGATACTATGAGCTTCCTCGCAAGCGCTGGATTATTCCCTTACTGCGAACAATGGGCCTGAGAACATGTCGGCCCGCTTATCTGGCCCTACAGTTTTTGGATTCTCAATATACTGCTAAGTGTGTAGCTTGTTTTTTAAAATCATGTGTAAAAATTCGCTGTAATTGCTGAGTGTTCCAGTTTACTCCATTCTCTTGTTCTGTTAGTCAATGAATTATTGTTAGCAATGGATTTAAATGACATCTGTTTTTAATTGTATTTTGACATTGTGATTTTTTTTTAATTAAAGTTTTTATTGTTGCTACAAGACATATAAATTAGCATGAGCAATCACTCGTCAGGGTAGCGTCAACATTCAGCCACTCCCACCTGCTAATGCAACCATTTTAATTAGTATGCAACTTTCAACTTTTATGGTCAGAGATTGGAACCATAGCACTATGCAAAATATATATTAATACATTCAGTCATGGCAGTATAGCGAGTAAAGTTCTGTATGTCACAGTTCGTATAGCCATTGTTTATGCTTGAAAAGTCCAGGGATATCGGAGCGATCCCTAACTTGTACCTCCCCCTCCGCTCTAGCCACCCACATCCACCTCATCCTCCTCCTCTGAACTATCTAAGTCTTCCCCTTCGGGCAGCGGCTCACACAGATCTCCTCTATATGCGTTCCAAGGTGTCCATAATCTATTCCATTTACGTGGGTTAGCTCTCTGCTGATACACCTCCCTTTCTGTCACCATGAGCATATCCATGTTCTTGCACCACTGCGCTAAGGTTGGTGTTTCCGGTGCCCCCCATTTTTGCGCTATATCTCGCTTTGCCAACTTCATTCCAATAACCACCCACTGCCGTCCGTGCGATGTCAGGTCAGTAGGACCCCATACATTCAATAAACATACTCTAGGATCAGGCGTGATGGACAGTTGTAGAGTTTGGGCCATAGTGCGTGATATACGCCGCCAATAGTCCACCACGCTGGGGCAGGACCACAGCGTATGAAACAGTGTACCTTCTTCCCCACAGTTTCTCAAGCAATAGGGGTGATCTGCCCTCTGTATTTTATGGAGGGTGGTGCGCGTGTAATATACCCGGTGTAATATTTTGAATTGCACTAGCCGAAATCTCATTGAGATACCAGCTTCTCTGGGTGACGCCATTGCTGCATTCCAGCTTGTCTCATCCATCTCCCCCAATTCCTCCTCCCATTTCTCTTTCAGTTTCTGCAGTGGGTCAGGTAGATTGTTAATCAATTTGCGGTAGGTGAGAGAAGTGGCTCTGGCTTCCATAAAGTCTGTGAGTAGGCGGTCTTCTAGCGGAGCAGATTCTGGGACCCTAGTTCCTGGTGTAATTGCATTCATTAACGCATGCCTAATCTGTATGTAACGGTATGTTTCAGTAATGCCCATATCATATTGTTCCCTCAAGGTCTCAAATGGAACCACCCCATCATTTGTCCACATATCACCTACAGTGGATATCCCAATATTATCCCATTGGGTGAACCCTTTACTTTGTCGTAGATTACCCAGGGCCTTGGAGTCCCACAAGGGCGTGAGCTGTGTTATCACACCCTCCCATTTCAGCCGCGTCTGCGCTTTATGCCATAGCAACGCTGTGTGTCTAGTCGGGCCAGTCAGTGTTGTCACCAGTCTTTTGTTGTAGAGTGGGGCCAGGAGTGTGTTAGTACCTAGCTGTCTCCTGTCCGCTAAAAACGCCGGATCATCCTGTGGTGCATGCATCCATTGGTTGATCACCTTGAGGTGAGCCGCCCAGTAGTATAATTCCAGGTTGGGGAGTCCTATTCCCCCACTATACCAGTCCCTGACCATTTTTGCCTGTGCAACCCTAGCTGGCCGGTTCCCCCATAGTAGGCCCGACAGTTGACCTGCTACCTGTCTGAAAAATGACGAAGGGACCACTGCCGGCGTGTTTTCCAAGACATACAGGAAACGGGGCAGTGCCAACATCTTAACTAGTGCCGCTCTGCCTAACAGCGTTAGTGGGAGGGTCATCCAGTGTTTGACATCTGTTTTCAACCTGTCGAGCAGTGGCCTGAGATTCAGGTCCTGAAAGGTCGTGTGGTTCCTCGTGATTTGGATCCCCAAATATTGGAAGGAATCGGTCTCAAATATTAGTGGGCAGCCCTCTGCAAGATTAGATGGCGCTCCATGCAGCATGTAGACCACCGATTTCGACCAGTTAATTGTATAACCTGAGGCTATCCCGTGTCTCTCACACAGCGCTAGTAGCACTGGAATTCCCCTCACCAGGTCCGTTAGGTATATTAACATATCGTCGGCATATAGCGACACTCTATCCTTCCATCCACCTCCCCAGTCGATGCCCCGCAGTAGTTCTGTGGATCTAATGATAGTGGCCAACGGCTCCAGCACTAAGGCAAACAATAGCGGCGAGAGCGGGCAGCCTTGTCTCGTACCCCGTGCTAGCGGTATTTCTCTTGAAATGTGTCCGTTTGCCGGCACTCGCGCCACTGGGTTACTATACAATAATTTAATCCACGCTATGAATTTTGGACCGAAACCCATATGATCCAGTACCGCAAAGAGGTAACGCCATTCCACCAAGTCAAACGCCATTTTGGCGTCCAGCGAGAGGACAGCTGCCGGCTCCGTCAATAATGGAGCTCGTGCCAACACACCATGTAGTCGTCTAAGGTTCATCGCCGTACTCCTGTGCGGCATAAACCCCAACTGATCTGGATGTATTAGGTGCACTAGATGAGGCAGTAATCTGTTGGCCAATAGTTACGCCAAAATGTTGCTTTCAGCGTTAAGGAGGGAAATTGGACGGTATGAGCCGCAGTCTTCCGGCGGTTTGCCGGGTTTCGGGATCGCCACTATGGTGGCCACACATTGGTCCGACGGCAGCTGTCCCCGTTCCAGACTGTCAGTAAACATATTGAGTAGGGGCGTACCGAGCGTTTCTGACATGGTTTTGTACCACTCAATCGGTATCCCATTGGGGCCCAGCGCTTTCCCCGAGTGCAGTGCCGCAATGGCCGCCTGTAGTTCTTCAACGGTCAGATCCATCTTCAGCTCTTCCACCCGGTCTCGTGACAAGGTGCGGGTGGGTATCCCCACGAGAGCCGTCTCTGTCATCTCTCGCGTGACTTCCATCTCAGGGGAATACACCCTCTGGAAGTGATCCGCCAACAGTTCCACTATCCGTGACGGACGGGTCTGCAACATACCCGCAGGGTCCCTCAGCTGTAGTATATTTCTTTGCCCTCTTTGTTTTTTTTCTAACCATGCCAGGAGCTTGTTAGCCTTATCCCCGACATCATACACCCTGTGCTCTGTGGTCGCTATATTTCCTATCACTTTACGGCGTAGAAACTCGGTATGACGCAGCTGACACATCCGGAGCGTGTGCAGCGCGTCACCCGACGGATTAGCCATATGGGCCTCGTTAGCCGTGGCGAGCTTCTCCTCTAGATCTACTGATTCCTGCCTTTGGGTGTGCTTGTACAGGGTGATGGTGGATATGGCCTGCCCTCGAAGTACCGTCTTGTAAGCTTCCCACAAGACTGAGGGGGATGAAACTGAACCGACGTTCTCTGCGAGGTAGCACCTCGTTGCAGCTTTCAAGGCTTTAGTCACCAGTGGCACCTTAAGGTATCCTGGGTATATCGGGTATATACGTCGTCGGGTCCGCCCCTGGTTGGAGAGAGCCAGTGTCAACGGGGAATGATCCGAGACACCCCTAGGTTTAATTTGAACGTCGTTTATGGTAAGGGGGCCATCTCCCAGTGTTAGAAAGTAGTCAATGCGCGACAGACTGTCATGTACCGCCGAGTGGTATGTGTATTGTTGGTCGTCCGGGTGTAACTTCCTCCAGATGTCCACCAGACCCTGCGCTTCTAGAAAGCCAGTCAGTCGGGACGGCCCGGAAGTCTGTGCACGCGCTGGGAATCTGTCTAGTGCGTTGTGTGCCACCGCATTAAAGTCCTCACCTAAGATAAGATCTCCCTCCGGGAGGTCAAGCAGGAATTTCCCCAGTTCCAGGAGAGCGACTGCGTGCAGCGCCGGCGGGATATACACCGAGACCACATTCAGTGACCTCCCTTCCCACTGGCCATGGACCGCCGCAAAGCATCCCTGAGTGTCTACCTTCGTGGATTGGACTATGTATTTAGAAGACCGGTGCATGAGGATCCCCGTATCCCGGGACCCTCTAGTGAAATCGGAGTGAACAATCATATGGTAACCTCGTCTATCTAGCGCCTGCGCTGCTGTACCCACCAAATGCGTTTCTTGTAAGAGGACCAGGGCCGGATTTGTCCTTCTTATGCTATGCAGTACCAAGCCTCGCTTGATCTTGTCTCCCAGTCCCCTCACATTCCAAGACATGAGTAGTAATGGTGTCATTGGCCCCATGTTAGATCCCCCCCTCCCCGTGTCAACTCGTGTAGTGTGTGCCATAGCTCCTGTGGTTGATAGTAAATGTTTGCCCTATACTACGCGCATATTCCATGTTATTCCAATCTAGACCAGTACAACTAACTAAACATTGCCTAAACTCCCAATCCCCAACTCCCCCCCTCCCTGGCCCCCTGCTAGACGGATGTAGAACTGCCCGCCCCCCCAACTCAGCAAAGTGCCTGACCCAACCCCAAAACACAGTACTTGCTCGCTGGGGCGAAAGACTCTCCGGAGTCGGCGGCCCCCCTCCTTGTCCACGGAGGACCTCCGCCCAGTGTCCTTGGCGGCGCTTCTGTTCAGCTTTGCAGTTAGCCTACAGCGGCCACAGCAGGAAGTCATTGTTCTTCATTTTCTTCCGTTTCTAGTAAGTTGGTCAGAGGTGAGTGTAGTTCCGCTCCTCCTCCTGATGCCTGTGAGCTCGGACCGGCTCCATTGGTGCGGTGTTTATTTGGTCTGTTAGAGCGGCGAGGTTGCCCCGTTGTTCTCCAACCCTCCAGCCAGTCCCGTGCTGCCTCCGGTGAGTCAAAGAACCACGTTTTATTGTCTGCCACCACCCTCAGTTTGGCCGGAAAGAGCATGGAATACTGAATCTCTCTTGCCCTAAGTTCCTTTTTTACCTCAAAGAATGTCCTCCGTCTTCGGGCAACTTCCGCCGTGTAATCAGGAAAGAACGCCAGGTTGGAGTTCTGGAGTTTGACGGGGGTCGAGGTCCTTGCTGCTTGTAGGATCACATCTCTGTCCCTAAAATTAAAGAGTCGAGCAATGATCGGTCTGGGGTTAGCGCCCGTTTTCGGGTGACCCCCCGGGACTCGGTGCGCCCTTTCCACAGTGAAAAAGTCAGAGAGACCTTTAGGCTTCAAGTGTTGTTTGACTAACTCCTCCACGTACAGGTCCATCGCTCTCGTGTCTTCCGATTCCGGAACCCCTATTATGCGGATGTCGTTCCGTCTTGAGTGCCCCTCCTGGTCGTCCAGCTTGTCACGCAGGTCTTAGTTTTCTCTCGAGATCCGTTCCATGCTTATCTGCAGTTCTGAGACATCCTCCAAAAAAGGACTTGGTCACCACCTCCATTGTGTTCACTTTCTCAGACATTTTGTGAAAGTCCGCCCTTATTAGTGTTATTTCCACTGAGATCGAACCCACTGTTGCCTGAACTTGGGTCAGGGCCCGCATCACATCGTCCAGGGTCGCTTTTTTCCCCCCCACAGTTTCGGCGGGTTTGCCTGCTTGCGTCCTGGCGTTTGTTGGGGATGAAGGTGGTTTATCATAAGCGTATTTGTCAAGACGGGATTGCGTGGTCCCTCCCTTCGTTCCCTTGCCGGCCATCTTAACGAGCACGCCCGTACCACCTCACAGATCCCGGCCTGTCGTGGGATTGTTGCCTTCAGCGCCGGGGCTGTCAAGAAGGAACACCGGTGGAGGCTTTCGACCAGTGCCTGGGCCGTCGGATCGCTCAGATCAATCAGGGACAGTGTTTACTTAACGGCGGAGTTCCGCCAAGTCTCTAGTGGGAGAGAGTACCAACTGACTCCATGCTCGGAGTACCGACTGCTTGTGGCTGAAGACAAGTGTCCAAGACTTCTGAGGGTTTGCAGCCATCCTTCTCGTATGCTGCAGCGGCGCACGGCACCCGTGGGTTAGGAATTCGGGGTGGAGCAGCCCTGGATATTGTTCAAATCTTGTCCCCTTCAGCCGCGACGCGCCGATGCCACTTGCTATCGATGAAGTCAGACGGCTGGCATCACACCGGCCACTGCCGGTAGGCCTCAGTGCGTCTGCCGCTGGGGAGGCGTGCGCGGCGCTCCGCAAGCGCTGCTCTCAGGGTATCGCCGTCTGCCACGCGGTCCGCCCTGCAGTATGACCCGAAGCAGGGGGGGGTCCGTGCCACAATCCCGTTGCAAAGGTCTGGGGTTCAGTGTGCTGTGCGCTCAAGCGGGACTCTACTCCCCACCAAGACTGGGAGACGCGCCGGCACCTCTCTTCCCACAATGGCCACCGGTTAGTATGAGACCCGGAAGCAGGATCAGGTCTCACCTGGGAGGAAAGCAAAGTCACTCCAGGATCTCTGCCGACGGCCGGCTCCCTCACAGTCCTGCGCCCCGGGCTGCCCTGCAGTCAGCAGCAAGATGGCGGCCCCGGCCCTTAATTCGGCAGGGCCGTCCGCTTCCGCCGCTAACCTGGTGTTCACCCGCAGCTCTCCAAGTCGCCTTCGGTGCCGACAGTTCCTTCGATCCCGGGCACCAATAGTCCGATGTCGTCGCCCGGCCGCTGCAACCTCCGTCCCTCTGTGCACTTCCACAAGCGGGTGCTTCCGGCGCCGCAACGCTGGGCTTGTCGCACTTCCGGTCCGCCCGCCTCACCAGGCAGTATCCCTGCTCCAGTGTCTCTAAACGGCCTGGGTGGAGCACTCACGTAACTCGACTTCTGTCTGGCAGAATGACTCTCCGCTGGTCTCAATTTGCACCGCCCGGTCCTGGGCTTTGGACCCTGCCTGCAGGGAATGAAATATCACCGGATTAATGTTCGGATTGTCAAGGAGGCCGCTTCAACCACGGAGCTCTCCTTCTATGCTGCCGCCATTTCGGCTGCTAGCCACGCCCCCCCGACATTGTGATTTTTTTTATATGTATCGTAGTGTTTTATCCTTGTACTTTTTATGGTTTCGCTAAGATGTAAGCGAATAAAAGTTTTATGACTGACTATATACTATGCCAGCAGATCTGCAAGAAGCTACAAAGTATTAATACAGTCTTGAAAACACCCAGTTTGTACCTATGTAGTTTTGGAATCTCCCTGTCTTTGGATATTGTGTTGCTTGAAAAAAAAAGATTTGATTGGTTCATAATATTTCCCATTGTACCTATTGAAAGACCGCAATCATTTCAATAATTCTTCTTTGTCCATCTTTGGAGACATAACTCTGTGCTTACCTCCTATCACTCTCATGCAACTTTTCAAATAATTAACTAGCAATATGTTGCTATTGTAACGGTCTGCCATTACCTAAGCACTTATTTAGCAAATGTAGAACCATTCTGTGCTAACAATATGTCACTTTTTGTAACATAGTGATGGCGCAAGACACTCTTCCATATTTACAAAGACAGGAAAAGGTACTCTGTGTACCTATTCTTCTCCATGTTAATACAACCTCATCATACACACCACTTTGCTTTGAAAGGGGGTTCTATAGGTGTTGCTGTGTGTGTTTGCACAGAACACTCATAGAACCAGACACATCTCCAGATGTAAGAGAAATCATAAATCTTGACATGTTTGTAAAGGCTGCACCATCCTCCAATTGGTGTAGCAAGGCACAACAAGGAGAATTGTTTTCATTTCTCCTATTTTTTCTCTTTCAATATATGCTACAATGCACAGCATACATTGAAGGACAAAAATGCCTTCACTGAATGTTTTTGTGCAGGACGTTGTGTCTTCCGGCACAAAAACAAACTCCACACAACACAAATATCCTTGCACCATGGTGTAAGGGTGCCTTTGTCACCGCATGGCTAAAGTTTAAGCAGCAGTGCAGAGAGAAGCATAGACTTGCAAAATATTTATTGACATATGTTGCATCCCTGTGCTTCAGAAGTACCACAACACACTGGAGCTAAAGAGCTTACAGTGTCATGCTGGAGCACTTCCTTATAGCTCTGCACTTATACATTCACCATACACCACAAATGCATTCTTTCAGTCAATTATGCACTACACATACATTTATGTAAACTTTCACACACTATCATACAATTATAGCTCTTTTTTTAACCAGAGTAGTTAGTTCTGAAAATAACTTTTTTTTTCTTTTTTGTTTTTTTTTTAAGGAAAAAAAAGTATATGGGACAAACAAAACAATTAACTTTAGGGCAAAAAAAAGAAAACTCTAACAGCGATGGTTATCAAGTGCCCTGCAAACTAAATCGACAGACTGCTCTCCGTAGCACATCAATCTATTGCATTTCACACAGTGTATTTATGTGTTAGCCAATTGGGGACGTATGTCTAGAGTTGAGCTGGAAGTGGACACCCCAGAGTTGCTCGGAACTTGCTGTGGCGGTGGTAGAGTCTCCTGCAGTCTCCTGCACTTCTCTTTGGCTAGGTTCATTGGATGCAAACATTGCAAGTGTTTCAGCATCCTTGCTGTGCCACACAAATATTTTTTGTTGGGGTCTCCACGTGATAATACTGCTTTGCAAATTTTGCAAGTTACTTTTGTTGCGTTGACTTTTTTAAGTCCCTCTGGAAAAGTAAAAAAATTCCAGACAATGGAAACATACTTTTGGGGATGCGGTGGTTCTTACAAATCCTTCTTCATTGGACTGTTCAGATTCTGAAAATTCATGCTGTTGTGAAGCCATTTTTTTCAGTGAAAGCAAAACCAGGTCCTAGCACAGGTCTTCTCCCAAGGAAGGTCTAAGAAGAGTGATTGAAATGGGTGGGGTCCTTCAATAGTTAAAATAGGAAGTGTTATGAACCAATCAAATCTCTTTTTTTCTGGTCACATGGGATCCGCGTAGGGTGCGCACAGGCAGCACGCACCCAACGCGACTTCACGAAATTGTATTTAAGCCTAATATAGGTTTATTAAAAGTAAAAGTATATAATTTTTATGATCACAATAGATAATGTCTTGCCCTAATATTAATATTAAATATATATATGTATATGTTTTTAGACATTAACACATTTTGAGGGAGTCGCGCATCCACTGCTTCCAACACATATATGATGTCACGCAGAACCGCGCAAGCGTCACTTAACGTAATACGTACATGTCGCGTATGCGCCACGAGTCGCGTGCTGGTCGCAAAGCAATCGTGCAGGTAAATGAGTACCCGTTGCACACCCTTCGCGGATCCTACACAACAATCCTAACATGGTGGCTAGGTTCCGCGCAGTGATCGAGAAAGGTATGCTTTGGGTGCGCAACTCCCATTAAAATTTGACCAAAAAAACAATAAATATATATATTTAAAAAATATACAATCATCTTTTTTTTAAATATCTTTATTACAAATATGCAATATAATTATAAAATAAGATATCTAAAAATAAATAGATAAAAAAATGTAGTAAAACAATATTAAAAAACATAAACATAACAATTAATACATTTAAAAATTATCATTGAAAAAACCTTAGAAATTCACTGAAAAAACCATAGGTTTCAGGCCCGTTATAGTTAGGAATTAGCATTTAAAAATCCTTTGAAATTCACTGAAAAAACCATAGGTTTCAGACATGTTATAGTTAGCAATAAGCATTTAAAAAACCTTCGAAATTCACTCAAAAAAACATCGGTTTTAGGGGTGTTATAGTTAGCTGGACATTTCACTCGTACAAAACCATTGAACTTCCTCCGTTAGAGTTAGTGGTACTAGGGGGGCGTGGCTACGGCACCAAGGAAGATGGCCGCAATTCCGGAGAGCTCCGTTACGACGTAAGGTAACGGGAGCCTCACCGGGCGATTTCTCTCTTCTCCGACTACCGGTCCAGTACTGGAGTGCGGCGGAAGGTGCGCGGCGCATTTTCGTGTGTCCTCCAGCCCACAAGAAGCTCTACTTGCCGGTATTTCTTTCTCTGCAGTTCCTGACGGTTCGCTCGACCTGCGGCCGCCATTTTGCGATCTCTGCCGCATTTGCGTTATGTGAACTCCCTCACATATTTGACATGTTGGCTATTTACTACTAGTTCATGAACTATGGAAATTGGCTTTTCATTACATTTTTTCAGTTTTTGACCCTCTCATGCTGATTTAATGGCATGTTTCTATCTCTCCTCAAGTTTCGGCTGCCATTTTGTTTTTGGAATTTTCCTCACTTTGATCTCAGGGTGATTGCTATATTTATAATGACCTCTTCCTGCTTACTGTAGACTTTGGTTTTGCTCCCTGCTACTGTGAATCAGAGCCAGGCGTCCTTGTTGAACCACTTCTGACTTTTCAAGAACATTTATTGTCCTTTGTCTTCCTTTTACCGACTGACTTGTGCTGGTCTCTCCTTTTTCACCTAGTGCATTTTTCAATTGACTTTTATGCACAATGGCAGCGTCACGCACAAACCGTGCTGTTCCTCTTCAACAACGCTCTGTTGCTCATGCGCCTTTGGAGGATAATAACCCCTTCAGTGTGTTGCAGGACTCATTCGATGATTCACAATCTGATACTGCTACCATCAAGGGCTCTGCTACTCCTAATCCGCGCTCCACAAAGCCACTTTCCAAAGCTTCCTCTCCATCTCCGAATCCTCCCTCAGGAAAGAGGTCTAAAGCTAGTCCTCCTTCTCCTACAGGCATGTTGAATGCCATTTCTATGGAACTTATTTTGGAGGAGATCCGAGCCCTTCGGCCTTACATGTCAGAGACCAATTTCCGCCTCCAGAGTCTTGAAGATAATTGGTCTCACACACAGCAGAGAGTGGTGGATCTTGAGGGTTCCCTGGCTTCAGCTTAAACGGCCATTGTCCAGGTTCCTACTATGCAGAAAGAGATTGCATCTCTCAAACAGCAGGTTGAGAATTTGGAAAATAGAAATAGACGTAATAACCTACGTATTTATGGCCTTGCCGAAAATCTTGAGGGGTCCAATCCCATTTTGTTTTTTCAATCTTTTCTTCCCACTCTCCTCAATATTCCAACTTCACCTCCTTTGAATATTCAGCGTGCTCATCGTCTAGGTCCAGCGTCTCATTTAGCAACGGCCTCTTCTTCCGTAAAACCTAGAGGTGTCATACTGTACTTTCTGGAATATACTGACCTCCTTCGAGTCCTTCATGCAGCCAAACAAAAAGGAAAAATTTCATACAATGGCTCTAATCTTTTCTTTGCTCAGGACTATGCCAAGGCTACTGCAGACCGTCGTAAGCGATTTTTGGACATGAGACCTGCTTTACGGGCCCTAAATGCCCGCTACGGATTATTTCATCCTTGCATCTTTAAGGTCACCTATAATAACAAGACGACATCTTATGAAGATCCTGTTCGCTTGCAGCAGTTCCTGGATTCCTGTCACGCCGAAACGATGGACATTCCGCAACCATGATTTTTGTTGACTTTACTGTTTTTTCTTATGATGTCCCCTCTGTTTCCTAATGTTGGTTGTTCTGTGAAGTTGTCGTATAGCTGATATGTCTTAATCTCTTATTTTGTTTCTCATATTTGTTATTTTTTCTCTCTCCTATTCCTTTAGTTGCTGGTCTTGTGGTCCTTAAGATTTGTTATCCGTTTATGCCTCCTCAATTGCCCGGTGGTTCCTCCCCTTGCCGCGTCTCCGTGGAGTCTTCGGTCAATTGTGCTCCCTTCCTTTATGGCTCCTCCATCCCCAGTTCTCTTGTATTTTTACGGTATGTGTTTTGTTATTACATTGGTTATTGTTTTTGTCTTCTTTTTGTACCCCCTTTTCCTATTTTTTCCTTTCCTTTTCCTCAATTCTGTTCTTTTCCTCTCTTCATTTTCTTGTTTCTTCTATCATCATATATTGTATCTTCCCTTCTTTCTTTTCTCTGCTTTAAGCGCTTCCTTGCACTTCTTCTCCCTTTTCTCACTTGTTGTGCTGTTACGTTTATGCATGCTTATTCATCTGTTTCAAATGTTCTTTAGACTTTTAAATGTCACTTAATATAATCTCTTGGAATGTTAAAGGTTTGGGGTCTCCTATCAAGAGACAACGTGTTCTTTCTCACTTAGCTCATCTGAAAGCAGATATAGTGTTGTTACAAGAAATACATGTTAAAGATGTTGAAGTTTCTAAACTACGACGTAATTGGGTGGGTCAAGTCTTTGCTTCTCCGGGGACGGGAAAGCGTAATGGGGTTGCTATTTTGACTCATAAACGTTTGAATGTTCAACTTGTTAAACAAGATAATGATACAGAGGGCAGATGGGTTGTTATATCGTTGTTGGTCAACAAAATTCCTTTGACCATTTTTAATGTGTATGCCCCTACAATTCCTGATAAGTTGTTCTGGCCTCAAATTCTCTCCTCCACGATGCAGTATACTGATGATTATTTTATTTTTGGCGGGGATTGTAACACGATTATGGACCCTTTCCTTGATCGTAGATCCCACTCCCGATTTTCCCCGTCTCCAATCCATACTCAATTCACCTCCTTCATTGCCCAACGATCCCTAGTTGATTCATGGCGACTTTGTCACCCTACTTTACAAGAATACACATATTTTTCCCCAGTCCATTCTTCCCAATCCCGTATAGATTATCTTTTTATTTCCAAAGCTCTCTCTCAACTCATCACTCACTTGGATATAGGTTCCATTTTAATCTCTGATCATGCCCTGGTTTCACTTCAACTTGAGTTACTTCCTCCTAGTAAGGGGACTAAGCGATGGAGATTCAACAATTCCCTACTCCTCAATACTTCATTCTCTACCTCCTTTCTTCAATTTGCCTCCCTTTTCTTTAAAGAGAATGAATCCCCTCAAACTTTCCCTCAACTGGTATGGGACACATTTAAGGCTGCCTCTAGAGATTTCATTATTTCCTATGTTGCCAAGAAGAGACGTCTAAACACGCAATCTATCTCTACGCTTACCTCTCGTATTAAACATTTGGAACAGGTATATTACTCATCTAAATCTCAATTTGATCTTAATAATCTTCTTTCCGCCAAATTATCCTTCAATAAGTTATCTACCGAATCCGCAAATTTAATTTTACTTAAATCCAGTGCTAAATATTACTCCTCTCAAAATAAAGCTGGTAATATGTTGGCAAATTACCTTAAAGGTAAGAAAGAACGCACCAAAATTGAATCGATTGTTTCCTCCACTAATATCATTCTTCATAAGGATGAAGATATTTTGGGTGAATTTTCTAATTTTTATCAGAATCTTTACACTCCTGAATCTCCCCCTTTGCCGTCAGACATTGATCAATACTTATCTTCTATTCCTTCTCCTTCAGTTTCTGATGTGGACTTTTCCTCTTTAGACAAAGACATTACGTCTATGGATATTTTAGAAGCCATTCGTGTCCTTAAGAGGGGGAAAGCTCCGGGTCCTGATGGTGTCTCTATTGAATTTTACTCTCATTTTTCTGATTTTCTTGTTCCTAAATTACTTCAATTATTTTCTTTCTTTATTTCTTCCCAAAAATCTGAAGGTTCTTTTCAGGAAGCATTAATTTGCCTTCTCCCCAAAGACAATAAGGATCATACTTTATGTAAAAATTATAGACCTATTTCTTTGATTAACCTTGATTATAAAATTTTTGCAAAGATTTTAGCCTTACGTTTAGACAAAATTTTACCTCAACTTATTGGTAGGGAGCAATGTGGGTTTATCAAAGGTCGACATCTATCAGATAACACGCGTTTATTTTTTGATGTCCTTAGTAAATCACAAACTTCCCCTCATTCTCTAGCTGCTATAGCTTTAGACGCAGAAAAGGCTTTTGACAGAGTTAATTGGCCCTTCCTTTTATCCTCTCTTAAATGGTTTGGTTTTGGGTCTCAATTTCTCTCTTATGTTTCTTTATTATATTCTTTTCCTAGGTCTTTTATTTTTGCTAATGGCCTTGTTTCCTCTTCTTTTCCTTTGTTCCGCGGAGTCCGTCAAGGCTGTCCTCTTTCACCCCTTCTTTTTATTCTTGCTTTAGAACCCTTCCTAACAAAAATTCGACTCAATGCAAATATTTCAGGTTTCTCGTATGGTGATAAACAAATAAAGTTGTCCGCTTATGCTGATGACATTCTCCTTTTTATTTCTGACCCTCAAGTTTCTGTTCCTGCATTCCTTTCTGAAGTCTCTGATTTTGCAGCCGTCTCAGGGTATAAACTGAATGTCGATAAATGCGAGATTCTTCCTCTTAATAAATTCTGTTTTCATGCGGATTTTTTAATATCTTCTTTTCATTGGAATCCCTCCAAAATTAAATATTTAGGCCTTTGGTTTGTTCCCTCCATTAAAGAAACAGTGGCTCTTAATATTAAGCACTTACATACTACTCTCGCAGATTCTACGTCACGTTGGCATCCGCTATTTTTATCTTGGTGGGGGAGGTTGGACTCAATTAAAATGATGCTAGTTCCTAATATTTTATTTTTTCTTTCTAATCTCCCTGTTAATATTCCAAAATCTTGTTATAAAACTGTTTATTCTATTTTATCCCGTTTCTTATGGCAAAATAAAAGAGCTAGAATGTCGTTTTCTAAACTTCGCCGCCCCAAACATTTAGGAGGAGTTAATTTTCCCAATTTTTCCTCTTACCATACTTCATTTTTTCTTTCTCACTCAGTTTCTTTGTTGTCTCATACCTTACTAGATGATACTTCTCTTCCCTTGTGGGTCGACATTGAATCCACCTTTTTTCATCCCTTTTCTTTTAAAGAGTTTGTTTCTTTGCCCCGTGTCCCAAAGCAGATGTCTTTACCTACTCTTAAGAATTCCAGGAAGCTTTTTCTTCCATTATTTCAGACTACACTTGATAGCCATTCACGATTTTTACAGTCTCCTCTTTGGTACAATCCTCTTATTAAGGTCAAAAATAGGACTCTTTTCTGGAAGGCGTGGTATGATCAAGGACTTTTTTGGGTGCATCAAATTTTTCAACATGGTGCTTGTATCCCTTTCCCTATTCTTCAACATCGTTTTTCTTTTCCTCTCTCCTTCCTCTCTAAATACGCTCTTTTGACCGCTGCAGTTCAGTTAGGCTATAACTCCCTTCCCCCCTCTATCTCTTGTCCTTCCTCTTCTTCTCCTCTTACCCTCTCTTTCCTCTTATCCTCATCCTCTGCTTCACAGATTTATAAAAAATTACATGAATCGTCTCCTACCAGAGATAAATCAACTGTTGAACTAGCATGGGAATCGGATTTAGGTGAAACGTTCTCTACCTCCTTGTGGCAACATATCTGGAATAAGATACGGAAATCCTCTAGAGCAGCCAACACTACCCAAACTTTATTTTTTCTTTATAATCGTCTTATGCTCACTCCTGCTCGATTGCATAAAGTGGATTCCTCTATTCTCTCCACTTGCTGGTCTTGTTTGGACCCACGATCGGATCTCAAGCACATGCTTTTCCTCTGCCCTCTTGTCCGTACATTTTGGTCCAAGGTTTGGCAACAAATTAATAATATCTTTTCTACTAATTTTCCTTTTTCTTTTACAAATGTTTTCCTGGGTAGCCTTTCCGATATATGGTCCTCATCTCCCTTCAACACCTCTATTATTGATCTCCTTCTAGCGATAGCTTTCCAGCAAATTACGAAAGCATGGAAAGAGACCACATCCATATCTTATCAGGCCTGGTGGTATGGTGTCTGTTTTAATCATAGATTAGATAGAGCTTATGTTTATCCTATTACAATTGCTATCAAACGTGATTTATTGTGGTTGCCTATCACCTCTTTCTTAGACTCCTCAGCTGCATCCTCTACACTTCATTACCCTCGTACTGAGGAAGTACCCAGACCCCCATGATATGTTTCTTGCTTACTTTTTTATTACATTTGCAACTTGTGCATTTTTTATTCTGGTATCCATCTTTTTTCTAAAGTATGGCACACTTATTTTATACTGATGTAATATGTATACTGAAATTGTATTTCCTTTGCTGAGTTTTTGCCTTTTCTCCTTTCTTCCTCTCCCCTCCTTTCTTTCTTTCCCTCTCCCTCTTTTTCTCTTTCTCGTTTTTCCTTTTCTTATATCTTCTATTGCTTGCTTACGGTGTTTCATATCAAATTTGTTATTTCTTGTTCTTGCTGCATTCTTGTACCCAATAAAAAAAATTCTTTAAACTTAAAAAGAGTTAGTGGTACTAACTATAACTCACACACCCGCAATCCACTGCTGATGATTTCACATATTACCTCATTCATGACATGGTCAGTGACATCACTGATGACATCATCCACGTGACAATCTGTTACACCTCATCATACACTAGTATAACCTTTCATCACTCACTATGAAATATAAAGTACCTTCTTTAAAAGAATGACATACCAAAACAACTTAGTAAAAACCCACTCAATGATTTGTAGATCTACACACACATCTAAACACTTACCTATAGATTCACTCATGCATGTTGACAAACATCAATACAACACTATTAAATACACGTATACACCTGTATTGACATTACACAGCAGCACACATCCTATTCAGTTATGCAGCCATTCTTTTCACTTATGCAAACAATTAATCATACTTACATTTGCTCACCAACACACTTATACAACACAACTTTATTCAGTCATGTACATAGAAAGTCATACTTAACGTGTTATAAAATCACTATTACAAGTATACAGTTTCCATACAGTCACTTATACAATCGCTGAGTATTATATATACATATTTAAATACAAGAACTGTCACCTACCCTGCCTTTTATATTTCTATTTTGTTGGACATGCATCATTGAGAAATATATTTACTCATTATCTCACTCACTCAAACAACTATTTCCGCATGCAGTCATAACCTCATATACCTACTAAATCAACTATTTACAAATCCTTGGACAATCACACACCTTCCACCCAACCACACATACATCCACTCTCCCATACAAATTGTCACTTAACTAATTAAAAACTAATATAGAGTTTCACATAGGTAGTAACCAACGTACGCAGTAGTTTACACAACAAGACACAGATTGATACAGATATTCACACACTTTAATCACTATCCCATTTATTTAGTGGGACACTTTAAATTAGTCATTTAGACATTCAATCACACTACTAGTAAATTCTTCATATAGATACTAATACTTCCAGTCATTCTTCAATGCAGATTCCTATATATACATATATATAATACTTAATTAAATATCGAACCAAACCACATTCATTGAATGATGTCATCAGTGATGTCATCAGTGATGTCATTTGAGATGTCATCAGTGATGTCTTCAGTGATGTCACTGACCGTGTCATGAATGATGTAATATGTGACATCATCAGCAGTGGATTGCGGGCGCGCGAGTTATAGTTAGTACAACTAACTATATATATATATATTCACTGAAAAAACCATAGGTTATAGACCATATATAGTTAGGAATTAGCATTTAAAAAACCTTATTTTACTCACACAAAACCATTGAAATTCCATATATAGTTAGTTGCACTAACTATATATCGCGCACCCGCAATCCACTGCTGATCATGTCACATATTACATCATTCATGACATGGTCAGTGACATCACTGATGACATCACTGATGACATCTCAAATGACATCACTGATTACATCACTGATGACAACATCCAGTGACTGTATGTTTCTGTAAAGTTAAAATATGTCTTACATATTGAAGAATGAGTGGATGTATAAGTGTCTGGATGAAGGATTTAGTAGGTGCGTGACTGACTGTATGAGTGAGTGATTAAATGTGTCTCACTGAATGCATGGGTTAGTGACTAAACTGTCTTAATTTGTGCATCATTATGTCTGTTGTTCTGTAAACTGCTGCATGTGTTGATCATTAGCTATACGAGAGGCTATATGTGTTATTAATTGGTTGCCCAAGTATTTCTATGGGAGATTGAGTTTGTGTGGGGGTGGCTGGAAGGTGTGTGACTCTATGCATAGATGTGTGAGCAGTTTATTCACTAGGTGTATGAGTTCAAGAGTGCATGTGGAAACAGCTACATGGGCAGTTGACTGTGTGCATGAGTGTATTGATGAGTGAATGGATATCTCAATGCTACATGTCATAGTAAGTACATATGTAAAACACAGTACATGTGAGAGTTGGCATATATAAATAACTGTGCATGAGAGCCACTGAATGAGTGAGTGGTTGTATCGATCATTGTGAACTTGTATCAGGGATTGTATAAGAGAGTAAATATGTGTTAGTATATGTTTCAATAAGTAAGGTGTGTTTAACTGTATAGTTGAAGAAATGGAGGTGAGATTGTTTCTTTGCATGACTGACTGGGTGTGTGAGTAACTCCATGGATGAGTGGCAGTGTGTGAGTGTCTGTATACACTGAGTGTATCTAAGGTTATATTAGAGTCTGAAGAGGTTTATCGTATTAGCACAAGAATGATGTCAAATGAGATGTCATCAGTGATGTCATCAGTGATGCCATTTGAGATGTCATCAGTGATGTCATCAGTGATGTCACTGACCATGTCATGAATGATGTAATATGTGACATGATCAGCAGTGGATTGCGGGTGCGCGATATATAGTTAGTGCAACTAACTATATATGGAATTTCAATGGTTTTGTGTGAGTAAAATAAGGTTTTTTAAATGCTAATTCCTAACTATATATGGTCTATAACCTATGGTTTTTTCAGTGAATTTTCAAGGTTTTGTAAATGCTAATTCCTAACTATATATGGTCTATAACCTATGTTTTTTTCAGTGAATTTCAATGGTTTTTTAATAGCAAATATCATAAGCTGTCGAATGTCAAGTACTTGGTAAGTGAAAACATTTTCGTGTTTATGCACACTGATCTGCTTTGAATGGTGCCCCCCCCCCTCATTTCTATTAGGAGTACTCTCTCTTTGCAGATAGTGAAAGGTAGTTAACGCAGGCGTTTGCCCCCGTTGTAATCCGTCGTGCCTGCTTCTCTCTCCATTTGATTGATTGTTATCCAAGTATTTACTGTTTTAGAATTAGTTCTCTTTGGTTCATTCTCTATTTACAAACAAACACAGAGTCGCAATACTCTGTTTAGTCTTTGCAGATAACGAAAAATCGTGTAAAAAAAAAGAAAAGGAATCGAGCAAAATCAGTAGGCCACTAATGGGATCTCTTTTTGACCTCGCTAAAATAGAAACATTAGGAACAACCCCTCATGACAAATACAAAACTAGTGAGATGAACTGAACTCCACACAATCATGGTTGCAAAACAGCTCGGCTCCGCCACCCACCCCGCCCAAAATAACGATAAAGAACGGCTGCCATGATTGGTTGCGGAATGACCACGACGGAGCTACGAAATGGTGCTGCTCTCATGCTAACCCCAGCTTCAGTCTGAAACATCCAGAAACACTGTAGACTACCAATTCGATCAGTTCCGGTAGCGCCCCAATGTAACCCGGTAGAGAAGAACTAGCCCTCCCCTCTTTGACTGATGGTTCTTGTTGCCTGTCCCTTCTGTTGCCATTTAACAGAACCATTTAGCCTGCTGAAAGGGGTTGTGTTCCGACCGCTGGTTGGTGGAGACATTTTGACTATATTCTGTACCTGCGTTGTCGCGTAATGGGTCATATGATGCGCCGCGTTAGCGCATCCGGAAGTCATCCGGGGCGCGCAGCGCGTAACGTAAGCATAACAAGTCATGTGACTTGTTAATAAAACTTTTCATTGGTTCATTTTACTTTTCTTATTGTAATGATGAAAGGCTTGGTCATATGACCTAAAAATTACGCTTTTCATTACTTCCGAACATTATTTTTTCTTAAATATATGTTATAATGTTCCAGGCTAATGTACTTTCCCGGAAATTTTACAACTGTCCTGCAAGTAAAATATATTCTTTTTTCGAGAAAAAGAGCGTTTCTTCGTCCCATGACGGAGCCGTTGAGCAAAAGAGGGTCGACCTGCTGTCTTAGTCGCCGATACGCCTGAATATGAGATTCTTATCGATCACTTTATGTTGCAGGAATAGAAAACACAACAGCCCTTGACCATTTATCTTTACTGCGTTCCTTCGTATTATACCTTTTACCCTTCATGTAATTGGTCTGCTTTATTTCACTTGCCTTTTAATGATTCTAAAACAGTCACTATTATTAAAAACTTTACCAATGTATATACTACTACCATGTTTTCTTTTAAAAACCTTTATTGTGAAAATGTCAGTATACAAATACGGGCCTATAACCACGTGGGCCGGCCACGGAGCAAACTGTAATCGTATATGATGAGTAGACATTTACACTGTAGAGGAACGTAACGGGCGGGCCATTAGGTTGCAAGAACTAAGGTGTCTAACAGTTACGGAATCGGTGGACGTACATTTTATAATTAAAATACGACAGGGCCAGTTACAATAAAATTATCTAGATATACATTTGCGGGCAAGTACCATGGGTGACGTTAATTCGAACTTTCAACAGTACAGTAATCAATAACACATCAGAACTTAATATCAATAGGGATGTCGAAATAGTCAATCAATTCTCGTCCCCGCCCGCCATGTGCTTCAAAACTGCATACGTATCTCGTGATTTCAAGGTTCTGCAACCAGTACACAACAAGGAGTTACGAGTCCCATTTATTCCGGCGCCATTTTGGGCGAGGACGGGCAGGTCCAGGATATAGTCAAAATGTCTCTACCAACCATCGACTATGATGATGTTCATATGCTGTATTTATTAGAGTAACACTCATCTGTCCACATGAAATTAATTTGCCACAATCTAAACATGTCATTTTAATCTTTCCAAAGTTCTTCTAAATATTTGGGACCGTTTCCCTTGCCTCTGAAGCTCTCAGTGCCACTTCTTTGATGAATGTACTAGCAGGTCAGGGGTTCTCCTCCAAATCTCTCTTTTATGCAGCACTATAATTAATTGGTGCCACCTCTCCATATGACGATGCATGGTATAGTTACCACAACTATATTTTTCTTCGGTTCCTCTGGAGAGTTCATCGTGGCAGATGAAGCGTGTAACGTACCGGGCATTTACCTTTTTTTGCATGTACAGGAAAGGAAAAAAAATCGAGCGTCCGAGTTCTAAGGTGTCCCAGGGCCATTTTAGTGGACCAGGCCCAAATCCAAAGAACAGGCCGCCATTTTGAGAGTCCTCTTGCAGCCGCCTGTCGCTGTAGCATCAAGAGCAGCCGAAACTCAGCTGAATGGCAACTGAAACGGTAAAGGGGCGCCCCACTACAGCAGACGAGCCTCCACCTAGGAAGGCCCATTCACGCCGGCTCCCCCCCCCTTCGGGCACCCCACGCCGTTATTCGGAGCAGTATTGTAGGATGGCCACACCAGTGCGGCAACTTGCTAGACATCACCTCGGTGGTAACCGAATCTCAACGCCTTGTGGTGTCTTCTATTCAAAAAACATTGTTATGCTGCCTTCGACCTATTCGCCGCAAGTGCGCACACAACTCAACTGCATAGCTTGCTAGACACCACCTCGGTGCCATCCGGATCTTGGAATGTCAGCACCTTTTGGTGTCTTCTCTTCAGAAAATATTGTTGCGCTGCCTTTGGCCCCATTCGCACATCAGTCCGCTACTGACGCCATCTCACAGGCTAATGGGGCGCCCCACGCCGACTTTCAGCATTGTAGAATGACCACACCAGTACAGCAACTTGCTAGACATCACCTCGGTGCCATCCGGATCTCGGCGCCCCACTGCAGATGAAGTGCCTCTCAACTATGAAACCACCACGGTGACATCCGGATCTTGGCGCGTTGTGCTGCCTTCGGCCTATTCGCACATCGGTCCGCTACTGACGCCATCTCACAGGCTAATGGGGCGACCCACGCCGAGTTTCAGCATTGTAGGATGACCACACCAGTACAGCAACTTGCTAGACATCACCTCGGTGCCATCCGAATCTTGGCATCTCAACGCCTAGTGGTATCTTCCATACAAAAAATATTGTTACGCTGCCTTTGGCCCCATTCGCACATCAGTCCGCAACTTAGACATCACCTCGGTGCCATCCGGATCTTGGCATCTCAGCGCCTTGTGGTGTCAGTCAGAAAATATTGTTGCGCTGCCTTTGGCCCCATTCGGACATCGGTCCGCTACTGACGCCATCTCACAGGCCAACGGGGCGCCCCACGCCGACTTTCAACATTGTAGGATGGCCACAGAAGTGCGACAACTTACTAGACACCACCTCGGTGCCATCCGGATCTTGGCGCGTTGTGCTGCCTTCGGCCTATTCGCACATCGGTCCGCTACTGACGCCATCTCACAGGCCAACGGGGCGCCCCACGCCGACTTTCAGCATTGTTGGATGGCCACACCAGTGCGGCAACTTACTAGACACCACCTCGGTGCCATCCGGATCTTGGCGCGTTGTGCTGCCTTCGGCCTATTCGCACATCGGTCCGCTACTGACGCAAACTCACAGGCCAACGGGGCGCCCCACGCCGACTTTCAGCATTGTAGGATGGCCACACCAGTGCTGCAACTTGCTGGACACCACCTCGGTGCCATCCGGATCTTGGCGCGTTGTATTGCCTTCGGCCTATTCGCACATCGGTCCGCTACTGACGCCGCCTCACGTGCCAACGTATTTTCTACGCATTTTATACCCTATGCCGCATAACAGGTCATGTGACTTGTTTATAAAACTTTTCATTGGTTCATTTTACTTTTGGTTTCCTAATGATGGAAGGCTTGATCATATGACCTAAAAACAACACTTTTCATTGTATGAAAACTTTTTTTTTTTTCCCAAACGATGAAAGCCCCACCTTGTTTCTGGATGTTTCAGACTAAACTGGCGTCAGCATGAGAGCACCACCATCTCGTAGCTCCGTCGTGGTCATTCCACGAGCAATCATGGCAGCCGCTCCCCACCAGAAGCCTGCAGGAGTCGGGGCCCCCAAAACTTTTGATGAATTCTCAAGGCGGAGGGGACGCTTTCGAGAATGGGGTCCAAGACCTAGCAGACAAGCGTCCGATTTCCAAGGTGTCCCAGGGCCATTTCAGTGGACCAGGCCCAAAAAGGAAAGAGCCTGCCGCCATTTTGAGAGTCCTGTGACAGCCGCCTATCGCTGCACCGCAAGAGTGGGCGCAACTCAGCTGAATTGCGGCTTTTGACACAGTGGACCAAAAACAGACAGAATGGCAACTGAAACGGTAAAGGGGCGCCCCACTACAACAGATGACACTCCACCTGGAGAGGCCCGTTCACGCCGCCTCCCCCGGGGCGCCCCACGCCGTTATTCGGAGCAGCATTGTAGGATACCAAAACCAGTGCGGCAACTTACTGGACATCACCTTGGTGCCATCGTTCTGCTGCCTTGGAACTATTCGCACAACAGTTTGCTACTGATGACCCACCCCCCGCGACGCCCCACGCCGTTATTTGCTGGGTGGCAACTTACTAGACATCACTTTCGTGTCATCTAGATTTCGGCGCGTTCTGCTGCCTTGGAACTATTCGCACAACAGTTTGCTACTGATGACCCACCCCCCGCGACGCCCCACGCCGGAAATCTGGACGTTGTGCTGCGTTGGGACTATTCGCACAGCCGACCGCTACTTCGTTGTTTTTCCCTAAAAATGTTTATATGTTATTACTATTTTTGTTTTCTTGTATATATTTATAAATTATTAAAGTTTTATAATCTTACTACTTTGTCGGAGTGCTATATATTTTTAATGTGACACATAATTGTAAAAACTTTGATGTACAAAGAGTCATCCCTGAAATCTTCCGCTTCAGGCTCGGTCCCCTCCCCAATCACAATACAGGATGGTTTTCAGATAATAGCAACGCTTCTGCTGTGACGGATCTCATCGAGTGTGGGCCTTGATCTACTATAACTCCTTTGAAGAGGGGTGATTCTTTACAGCTGTGGCCATAAACTACATCTGCAGGGCTAGCTGATAGCCTAGGACCGGCCTGGACAATCGGACACAGAGGAAAAGAAGTGTCAGAGGGTGCGGTAGTGAATAGGGCGAAAGGGAGGTGTCGGGCGGGCACAGGGTGTGATTCTCAGGGAAGAGCAGCGCAGAT
Source organism: Lissotriton helveticus (assembly GCF_964261635.1). Taxonomy (NCBI): domain Eukaryota; kingdom Metazoa; phylum Chordata; class Amphibia; order Caudata; family Salamandridae; genus Lissotriton; species Lissotriton helveticus. Next base: position 1,682,949,126 of record NC_136061.1, read on the forward strand.
GGGGGGAGGTTTATTACCCATGCATAAGACAGAGAGCGGGGGTGACCACTGCCTGGGTGAGATGCTTGCGAGGGTGGGGAGCCATGCTAAGGATCGACAGCGTGCACAGAGTGGGTCTGGTCAAGGCATCTAAAATGGCTGCCGTGCACGACAAAAGTGTGGCATTTGAAAAAAGACAAGATGGCGCAGACAATGTTTTTCAACACTTCCTGATTTCCTTCGAATCGAACGTTAACAGACGTTGGGGCATATTACCAAAGTTAAGCGATATTTATCCCTAACGATGCATTGCAAAGATTTTTTTACCGTCAGAAATTATCGCAGATAAACCTTGCTATTATCAAGGTTTATCGCAAATACGATAAAAAACGACCGCAATGCATTAATATCGCTGAAAACTCAGCGATATTCATGCATTACCGAGCTAATGCTCTTAGCCATGTTATCCACCTCCCATTGGATAACATGGCTAAGAACTGCTCAGGGCAGCTGTTACTTTTTGGAGATATTCGCGCTTATCTCGAATATTTCCAAAAGTTGATAATAGGAGATAGCGATGTTAGCGACTGTTTCCAGTCGCTAACATCTTGGCATGCCCACTTTGCATGTCATTAGTGATAAATATCACTCACATGCAAAGTGGGGCCCAAGATGGTCGCTATCTCCTACTAGCCGTCGCTAACTGGTGTTAGCAACAGCTAGGTAATACAGATATAATTTTATCTCCGCGAAGCGGAGCGCTGTTACAGATATATATCTTGTTTTTGAAAGTTAATTTCTCAAAATGCACTGAAGCACATATATTGAGACCTAGCAAAGGCACATCGGGCTACCAGTCCCTAATATTTTACCAAGTTTCGTGCAAATCCATTCAGCCGTTCGATTATTATTATTATTATTTTTTTTGCCCCGCGGGGCCCTTTTAAAACCTCCACATCAAACCTAGGGGGTCAGCGAGGATCTACTATGCCCCCTTATGGTCATTTGCCCCTTCGCTTTGGCCTCCTCTTGTCTCTCGATCCTACCGAGAGACAAGATGGCGGCCGCTACGTACTGTTTGGAATGTTTACAGACACCGGAGAGCCAATCAGCTTCGCTTCGCAAAGCTCCGTAACGCGAAAAGTACGCGAAGCGGTGCGCTGTTACAGATATATATCTTTATTTGAACGTTAATTTCTCAAAATCCACTGAAGCACATATATTGAGACCTAGCAAAGGCACATCGGGCTACCAGTCCCTACAATTTTGCCAAGTTTCGTGCAAATCCATTCAGCTGTTCGATTATTATTATTATTTTTTTTTTTTGCCCCGCGGGGCCCTTTTAAAACCTCCACATCAAACCTAGGGGGTCAGCGAGGATCTACTATTCCCCCTTATGGTCATTTGCCCCTTCGCTTTGGCCTCCTCTTGTCTCTCGATCCTACCGAGAGACAAGATGGCGGCCGCTACGGACTGTTTGGAATGTTGACAGACGCCGGAGAACCAATCAGCATCGCTTCACAAAGCTCCGTTGCGCGAAAAGTACGCGTCCTGGAGCGCTGCCCGGTCCGCTGTTACAGATATATATCTTTTTTTAAACGTTAATTTCTCAAAATCCACTGTAGCACATATATTGAGACCTACAAAAGGCACATCGGGCTACCAGTCCCTACAATTTTGCCAAGTTTCGTGCAAATCCATTCAGCCGTTCGGGCTAAAAGTGAGGCCAACCGCCGTATGGAAAACTCAATGTTAAAAACACGTTTTGGGACCCCCCTTTTTTCTCGACCCCCCCTGGACGAACCCCCCCCCAATTTTCAGGGGCTGCTCAGAAACATAATGTGCCATTTTCCTGAAAATTTCAGCCAATTCCGTCCACAAACGCCAAAGTTATTAGACATAGAATTTTCAAAAAACCCATAGAGAAAAAATCCTAACTATATATACCTACTGGCGACCGCCAGTAGGTAATATATATGTAGATATATATATATATGTGTGAAACCTATGTTTTTTCAGTGAATTTCTAAGGTTTTTTAAATGCTAATTCCTAAACTATAACGTGGGTGAAACCTATGGTTGTTTCAGTGAATATATATATATATATATATATATATATATATATATATATATATATATATATATATATGTATATATATATATATATATATTCACTGAAAAAACCATAGGTTTCACCCATGTTATAGTTAGCTGGACATTTCACTCATACAAAACCATTGAAATTCCCCGTTATAGTTAGTTCAGCTAACTATAACTAGCGGGCCCGCAATGCACGGCTGATGATGTCACATATTACATCACTCATGATATGGGTAGTGACATCACTCATGACATCACTGATGACATCTCAAATGACATCACTGATGACATCATCCAGTGAATGTGTGTCTTTCTGAAAAATAAATATTTTTTATATATGTATATCTAAAGGTTGATGGAAGAATAAATGGGTAAATAAGTGTCTAAATGTTTTTTTTTGTAAAATTGATTGTATAACTGACTTATTAAGTATATATTAGTGAATACATGTATTAGCGAGTAATGTTTAAATATGTAAATATCTGTATCAGTGTCTCATTTTGTGTATAAGTGGCTGCATGGGTTAGTGAGTAGCTACATGAGTGTCTATATGGGTCATTAGTTGGTTTTTTGAGTATCAGATTGAGTGTCTGTATGGTTTGGTGGGGGGTATTACTTAGCGCACAGATGCATGAATGACTGACTCACTCACTGTTTGTATGTGTTTTGAAGACAACATGTGTGCAGGACTGCATGGGTGGATGAGTGTGTGTATGGGGCTGTTAGTGAGTGAATGACTGCCTCAATAGTGTCTTTATGAGTAAGTACATATGTTTTAAACTAGTATTGTGAGTATTGATGTATATAAGTGAGTATATGTGAGAGCGAGAGATTGTAAGAGTTCCTGTATAAATAAGTATGTGTTCTATAAGTGACTGTTTAAGAGAGTACATATGTGTACGATTCTGTAGAAGTAAGTGTAGTGGTGGGTTTATAGCTGTATATGCAAGTAAATGGATGTTTGATATTTTATTTGCATGTGTGAGTATGTATGTGAGTAACTCTATAGTGTCGGTGTGTAATAAGATGTATAGGTGTCTGAGTACACATGATGAATGAGTACATGTATGGGTGCCTATTTAGAACTGTTAGTGAATGACTGGATGTGTATGTAGATTTTGGAATTACTGAATAGGTTGTTCTAACTGGAATTGGTATCTCCATTTTTTTGAACATTTTAGTTTCTATTTTTGAATGTGTGTATCAAGGGTTATATTACGCTGAGAGGAGGTCTGCTACTCTTTCACAAAGATGATGTCATCAGTGATGTCATTTGAGATGTCATCGGTGATGTCACTGACCATGTTATGAGTGATGTAATATGTGATGTCATCAGCAGAGCATTGCATTGCAGTTCAGCTAACTAGTTATAGTTAGCTGAACTAACTATAACGGGGGAATTTCAATGGTTTTGTATGAGTGAAATGTCCAGCTAACTATAACATGTGTAAAACCTATGTTTTTTTTAGTGAATTTCTAAGGTTTTTTAATTCCAAAATCCTAATTATAACTTGTGTGAAACCTATGGTTTTTTCAGTGAATTTCTAAGGTTTTTTAAATGCTATTATTTGTTATATATTTTTATACTGATTTACTCCATTATTTAAAATTATTTATTTTTAGATATTTTATTTTTTAAATTACATTACATATTTTTAATATAAATTGAAAAAAATCGTTTTAAACATATTGAAAATGTAATATATATTTTTAATTTATATATATTTTATATAGCAGACAATGATATCCTACAGAAGGAAATTCAAGTTACTGTAACTACGATTAGAATTACTTTTCAGGATCAGTAGTGGGCTGAGAAATGAAGCACTGAGGTCTTTCCTGATAACAGGTGAGTAAATCGGAATTCGTAGTTCGGCTGATTTTTGAGGAATTTTTTAAACCTCCAAAACTCCACACTTAGAAGAATTTCCAAGTGAAACCAGTCAATGTTAGCCTATGGAAGGACATTCAAGTTACTGTAACTATGATTATAATTACTTTTCAGGATCAGTAGTGAGCTGAAAGATGCAGCACTGAGTTCTCTCCTGATAACAGGTGAGTAAATCGGAATTCGTAGTTCGGCTGATTTTACAGGAATATTTGTGCGTTTCAAAAATAGACACTTAGAAACTTTTCTGGTGAAAACCACACAATAGATTCCTATGAAAGGAAATGCAAGTTACTGGTAAGTACGATTAAATTTACTTTTCAGGGTCTGTACTGAGCTCAAAGATGCAGCACTGAAGTCTCTCGTGATAACAGGTGAGCAAATCGGAATTCGTAGTTCCGCTGATTTTAGAGGAATATTGTGCTCAATAGTGAAGGAAGGGGGCGGGGCCTGAGGTGACATGTGTGCAAACACGCCCTGTGGCGCGTTTTAGGTTGGGGGATTAATTCCTCTTCAATCCTGAGGTCCCCTGTGAGCCAACTAGGCCACCAGGTACTTCCAGTATGCGCTAGGGAGCTGCGTTGCAGAGAGGTGTAATGAGGCCATGAACCCTCTTTACACCTCTCTGCAACGCAGCCCCCTGGCATGTTTGCAGAGGGGGAACTAATTCCCCTTGCATACTGGGGGTCCCTGGGGGCCAACTAGCCCACCAGGAACCTCCAGTATGTGTCAGGGGGTTGCGTTGTAGAGAGGTGCAAAAAGGGGCTTGACCTTATTACACCTCTCTGCAACACAGCCCCCTGGCGTGTTTGCAGAGGAGGAACTAATTCCCCATGCATACTGGGGGTCCCTGGGGGCCAACTAGCCCACCAAATGTAAATGTAAATGTAAATGTAAATGTAAATGTAGCCGTACTTGTAAAGCGCACTGATACTCCTGAGTGTCCTTGCGCTGTACTCATACCGCTAGGGAACCCTTCCTGGTTTTTCCCCGTGAAATGTCCACTCCTGGGCATCCCCAGGGTGCAACCGGGCATCCCTAGCGCTGTAGGGGGCCGTTGTGGAGACTAAGCAAGCTATTGCCCAGAGTTGCAGCGTGGGACCCATGCTTAGAGTAGGCACCGAGGCGAGAAATCAGGTCAGAGGAATTATGAGCCCAAGATACGCCAAGACCAGCCAAGGCAGGAATTGAACCCTGGTCCCGGGCCAGACCTCTGCATCAGGGTCTGCCGCTCCAACCATTGAGCCACACTTCTCCACCAGGAACCTCCAGTATGCGCCAGGGGGCTGTGTTGCAGAGAAGTGTAATGAGACGCCGCCCCTTTTTACACCTCTCTGCAACGCAGCCCCCTGGCATGTTTGCAGAGCGGGAAATAATTCCCCTTGCATACTGGTGGTCCCTGGAGGCCAACTAGCCCACCAGGAACCTCCAGTATGCGCCAGGGGGCTGCTTTGCAGAGAGGTGTTCTGAGGACACGCCCCTTTTTACACCTCTCTGCAACGCAGCCCCCTGGCGCGTTTGCAGAGGGGGAATTAATTCCCCTTGCATACTGGGGGCCCCTGGTGGCCAACTAGCCCACCAGGAACCTCCAGTATGCGCCGGGGGCTGCATTGCAGAGAGGTGTAATGAGGCCACGCCCCTTTTTACAACACTCTGCAACGCAGCTCCGTGGTACTTACTGGAGGTACCTGGTGGGATAGTTGGCCCCCAGGGACCCCCAGTATTCAAGGGGAATTACTTTCCCCTCAGCAAACGTGCCAGGGGGCGCGTTTGCAGAGTGGTGCAGGGAAGGGGCCGGGCTTGAGGTGACGAATTCCCCTTGAATACTGAGGGTCCCGGGGGCCACCTAGCCGACCAGGAGCCTCCAGTATGCACCAGGGGGCTGCTTGCAGAGATGTGCCCCCTGGCACATTTGCAGAGGAGGAACTAATTCCCCTTGAATACTGGGGTCCCTGAGGGCCAACTAGCCCACCAGGAACCTCCAGTATGCGCCAGGGGACTGTGTTGCAGAGAGGTGTAAAAAGGGGCGTGGCCTCTTTACACGTCTCTGCAAGGCAGCCCCCTGGCACGTTTGCAGAGGGGGAACTAATTCCCCTTGAATACTGGGGGTCCCTGGGGGCCAACTAGCCCACTAGGAACCTCCAGTATGCCCCAGGGGGCTGTGTTGCAGAGAGGTGTAAAAGGGGCATGGCCTCTTTACACGTCTCTTCAAGGAAGCCCCCTGGCACATACTGGAGGTTCCTGGTGAGCTACTTGGCCCCCAGGGACCCCCAGTATTCAAGGGGAATTATTTCCCCCGCTGCAAATGCGATAGGGGGCGCGTTTGCAGAGTGGTGCCTTAATTTTTTTGAGGAGGATCGGCAGGGTACGCATACCCTACGCGTATCCCGGGATTTAAAGAAAATAATAATAATTTTTGGGGGTTGGGGGTCCTTGTGGGACCCCCTGAGAAGGCCTAGGGGGTCAGGAACTTCCAGTATGCACCAGGGGGCTGCCTTGCAGAGAGGTGTAAAAAGGGGAGTGGCCTCTTTACACGTAAATAGATAGTCAAAGTTCCCGTTGGCCTGCTGGAGACTGTCGGTCTCCTCCTGATGAAGTGGCCCTTCGAATCTCTAATTGTGGCTCAAAGGGCTGGCCTATTATTTTTTCAATCCTTTCCAAGTCTCATTGAGGCCAAAACTATGTATGTTGTTCCTCCTACTTCTATCTTCTAAGTCGGCCTTCTTTCTTAGCTACCAGACATCCAAGCCTCAATCCAGTATTGCCGAGATTTCTGCTTCAATGGCATCTATTCTCATCTCTAATATCTTGAGTTGGGCTTTTATGCATGCAAAATTGGCATGCACTAGTTTTAGGTCTCTACTAGTATTTACAGTTGTCTCCTCTACTAATGCTATACATAGCTTGATCCCTTTATGTTCTGCCATTATGGTTACCAGAGTCACCAGTTCCATGTCTGTGTAAGTGGCTCGTTAATTCATTTTTTACCCCTCCAGATAGAACCTCTGTGAAAATGAGTTCACATGATGTTTTATTTCCAGACAAAGGAACAGATAGGAACTTTAATGATTCAAGGTTTAAATATAGTTTCCAAACTATTGTGTTGTTAAATTATGTTAGAGGAGGTAGCCACATCAGTTAATTCCCATGAATCATTAATGGAAGCGCTTTGCCCCTTCTATTCTGTTATGTCTTTCAGGTGATATTTGTTTGCTTCATTTCAAAGTATTATCTGTGTGTATAATTATTGGCCTTCAGGATCAGTCGCCGACACTGTAGTCTCAATAATGTTTTGTGCTGATATCAGTAAGAAGCAATAAGAGGGCGGTCTCCTTGTAGTGTGACTCCACCCCTGTGTGGGAGATCTCTTCTTCAGCATGTCAGCCTACTGGTGTGACCTTTGCTCATCATAGGTTCAGGTAGCAGGTTACATTCTTGCTTTTGCAGAGATCGCTTTCTTCTCCGCGGTCTCCATTTTATTGCTGCAGACCAGCGGTGGCTCCTTTGCTATGGCTGAGGAGTGTCACCTGGGCTGAGAGCCAGGCAGCTGTGAGAAACTGTAAAAATAAAAATGATGATAAAACCATTTGATTATTATTGTATTTTCCTTTGCGCTAAAGGCAGCAAAGTCTGGGCGGGGCCATGATGAGAGCAGGGGGAGGAGTAGTGTTCACTGCAAGTGCGCATGACCGTTTGGCCGGCTATCTAAGGCCAGCCAAACCATTGTGCGCACTTTGATCACTCTACACTCGAGCTGTGTTGTACAACCTGGTGGAGTAGAGGAGTAAGCTCCTAGGACCTGAGCGAGCATTAAACAAGTCCACTCAGGCCAATTACAGCGCTGCTCTCAGGCTGTATTGCCAGTGTGGGAGCAGCATCTTGATTGGTGTCTAGAAGCCTGCACAGTGTGCAGGGAACAGTGCAGAAGAACCCTGAGATGGCAGCTGGCAGATAAGTCCTGTCTTTTGCATTATTTACACCCTATCCACCACACCTCCCCCTCTGTCTCACCGCTTATTATGAAGTGGAGCTGCTACTGCTGCAGTCACTAGGCCTTCTGCCAATGCATTGTGAAAGCCACTGTCCCCGTGAGTATGGGTCGCATCTCGATCCATTGCAGGTGGTGGCGCCGGGCTTCAGATTACCTCATTCTGCTGCTTCTCCTTTGTTAATATGTTATGTTATGTTAATATTTATTTATTAAGCGCACGTACGCCCGTAGGCTTCATGGCGCTATCGAAAGGGAACATAACACAAAAATAATACTCTAGAAGTAAGCCTGTTTGAAAAGCCACGCCATAAGAGAATGTCTAAAGGTAAGGAGGTCTGGACTCTGCCTTACAGGCAGTGGTAGTGAATTCCAGAAGGTAGCTGCAAGATGGTGAAAGCAGCTACCACCCATGCGTTTTTTCTTGAAAGTCGGGACAACTAAAAGAGATTTATGAGCAGAGCGAAGGTTTAGTGAGGGGTTGTACCTGGAGACAAGTTCCTTAATACATTTTGGGCCTGTGTTCTGTAGGGCTTTGAAAATAATACATCCAGTTTTAAACGCAACCCTTTGCACCACAGGTAGCCAGTGTAGTCCTTCCAGGCCAGGTCTGATAGACTGCCATTTCGGTTGTTTACAAATAAGCCTGGCCGCTTGGTTTTGAACAAGTTGAAGTCTTTTTAACAGGCCTGCTGGAAGTCCCAAATAAAGACTGTTAGAGAAATCCAGTCGGGAAAGAACGAGGGCAATAATGACCTGGGTAAGTGCAGATTGCGTTAGAAACTGGGCTATTTTTTGAATTTTCCTAAGTTGAAAGAAACTGGCAGAGACTACTGTTCCAACTTGTCCTTTCAGTAAGAGATCTGCACTGAGCATGACCCCCAGACTTTTAACCGAGAGGGATTTGGTGGGTGGGTCCCCTAAACTAGGTGGCCAGAAATGTGGGCCCCAACTTAATTCGCTTTTCCCAGGCAGGATCAGTTCTGTCTTGCCTGAGTTAAGCTTGAGATGGTTGAGGTTCATCCACCTCTGTATGTGTGTCATGGTGTTCTGGAATTCTGTCACAGAATCTATAGTATTAAGGGGGAAGACAAGTTGGAGATCATCCGCATAATTATAAATAGTAACTTTAGAGTTCCTTAAAGAATATAGTAGTGGGCGAAGATAAAGATTGAATAATAAAGGTGATAATGAAGATCCTTGAGGAACCCCACATGTAGTAGGAATTCTGGGGGCTGTGAAGGTACCAAGTCTCACTGATTGCATGCGTCCTGTAATAAAGGAGGTGATCCAGCTTAAGGCGCGGGCCCTGAGGCCGGCCTGTTCGACACGGCTGATAAGGATGGTATAGTCAACAGTGTCGATGCGGCCGACAAATTAAGGAGTACAAGGGCCTGATGTATGCCTCTGTCAGCATTAGATCTTAGAGTGTTTTGGACAGCAAGGATCACGGCTTCCGTCGAATGACAGGGACGGAAACCAGCCTGGTTTGGTTCCAGGTATTCCGATTTTTCAATAAACTTGGACAAGCAACTGGAGACATAGGCTTCCAAAATTTTGGATATATAAGGTAAAAGGGAAATCGGCCTGTAATTGATCGGATCGTGTGGGTCTGCTCCTGGTTTTTTAATCAATGGGATAAGCAAGGCATTCTTAAAGCTGCCGGGCACCTTGCCCTGTAAAAGTGATTCATTGAACAGCGAAAGAACGCCCTGTGGAATGGCTAAACCCACCTCTCTGGCAGGTATCGTCAGGTGATCCAGACTGGACACGTACAAGAAGGTCAGACAAGGTTTTTATGTCGATGGGAGGAAGGGTATCTAATGTAACAGGATTGTAATAGGTGTCATCCAGTGGGACAGGGGTAGGGAGGTTAAGTATACTCTGTTTTATGGTAGTGATTTTATCTATAAAGAATACGTTTAAGGAGTAACAGAGCTTTTGTGTAGGAGTAACAGAGGGAGTTGTTCGGTCACTATTGCAAAGATCATTCACTATATTGTTCTGTGAGTTTAGGATTTTTTCTGAGAAGTAGTCGGTTTTGTATTTTAGAATAGATTTTTGATAATTCTTCCGAGCCAAGCAGTAAGTCGCTTTGTCATGTGGTAGATACCTAGTCCTCCATTTCCTTTCTTTTTGACGTACTTCGAGTTTTAGGGTCTTCAGTTGTGGAGTAAACCATTTATGTGCGTCGTTAGGACGTGAGCGGGGGAAATTCACACAAAGTGCATGAGTATCGGCTGCCAGTTGGAGCCAGTGTGAGAGGGTCTCCTCCATAATGTCAATATCTTTAGTTATTGAGGGCAGGGTAGTGGCCAAGGTGTCCAAAAAAGCCGATGTGTTAATGCCCTTCCATTTCCTAATTTTTCCACCCGCCCGAAATGGCTGTTTCGTGCTCCCATCAATAGTGAGTGTAAAATGTATAAGGAAATGATCAGACCAAATACAGGGATCTATGGAGGGAGGGGATAGTGATAGGTTGTAGGACCATATTTGGTCTAGGCTATGGCCTTTCTCGTGGGTGGAAGAGTGAATGTGTTGGGTTAAATTGAAATCTGAGAGCAGGTCCTTGAGTTCTGCTGCCTGAGGGTCCGCCTCAGTATCATCGAACCAGAAATTAAAGTCTCCAATTAGAACAATTTTCGAGTAATTTGTTACAAGGGGGGCCATTTGTTCGGCCAATGATGCGGAAAAGGTGTGCATATATATTGAGGGGGCCGATAGATCAGAACTAATAGGAGTGCTCGGCTATCAGTATCAGTCTTAAAAACGATATTCTCCGTGCCAGTCAGAACGAGAGAGGGGAGTATTATAAATTTATAAATGTTGTGGATAATGGCAGCCACTCCTCCGCCCTTTTTGCCAGCAGATCGGTTGGCAGTTAAAATATAATAATCAGATCGAAGAGAAACCAGAATATCTGGCAATGAGTCCTGGGTAAGCCAGGTTTTGGTTAAAAGCAAAATGTCAGGTTTCTCAGATGTCAGTAATAGAAATATATCTACTTGGTGTTTTGCCATGGATCGCGTATTAAGGTATATGCAGCGGAGTTTTATCTGTGGTTTTAAGAATAACTGATTACAAGTGTGTGAGCGTTTGTTAGGGTTGGAATTGGAGACGGAATATTGAATTTTTTAAATGCCGTATAAAGAGGTGCGTTTTAATACGTGCGGGGGTAGGGTAGGGCAAAGGTGTTCAGGAGGTCTTAATGTTAGTAAATCATCAATGGAATAGGTGTGTTTTTGGTCATAAATTATGGTCCCTAGTCCCAGACGTTCTCGGACGGGCGCAGACGGGCTTACCTTAGGCGCACCTTCGGCGCCCCATCGTGGCGTCGGCTGCGCTTTCGAACACACATTGCGTTTTAAACCCTGCCTCCCCAGAAGAGCTAGACCGCTAGCTCCGGTCCAGCCCAATCCAAGATGGCGCCTCGCCCTCCACACAAACGGCACAGTCAGCCGCGGTGGAACGGGGCGAGGTACAGTTCAATTAGTGCTTTTCCAAACAATACAATGCGCATAAATGGTGAGTAATACTTTAAAATTAGTTTAAAAAATGGCAAAACAGCACCGACATCTAAATCATGCCCGCGCTGTCTAAGGCTTTCTAAAAGTATTGTGCGCTGTGTAGCGCTATATGTTGCAATCAGTTCCCGCAGTGAACCCCAGGAGCTGCCACCAACCTGAGAGTCCTCGGAGGGCCCTGGGCTTTCAATCGTTTCAAACCCTGCCTCCCCAGAAGAGCTAGACCGCTAGCTCCGGTCCAGCCTGATCCAAGATGGCGCCTCGCCCTCCACACAAATGGCACAGTCAGCCGCGGTGGAATGGGGCGAGGTACAGTTCAATTAGTGCTTTTCCAAACAATACAATGCACATAAATGGTGAGTGATACTTTAAAATTAGTTTAAAAAATGGCGAAACAGCACCGACATCTAAATCATGCCTGCGCTGTCTAAGGCTTTCTAAAAGTATTGTGCGCGGTCTGGCGCTATATGTTGCAATCAGTTCCCGCCTATCGTCTCCTCTGGTTAGCCGGAATCCAGTGGCCAATGCCATGTGTTTTTCACTAGTGGTTGCATCAGTAGAGTTGCATCTTTGCCATAGTTTTATGAGTAGAAATCACCATAGCACTACGTTTCTTTGCTTGCTGTGCGACTGAATTGAGGCCCTCCCTAAGAATTTGCCATCATACTTGTGGCCAAGTCCCACCTCTCCTCTTCCAAGGATTCATTAACAAAACACCACCAATTTGTTGCAGCAACATTTGTGAGGATTTGCAGCTAGTAGTGTGATTGGACCGGCATAGGGTAGTAGTTGTTTGCTAAATTCCAGGTTTATATTTTCCTATCATGTTTCCTTACATTTTAATGTCAATTCACATTTTCCATTGGTGTGACAAATTCACACAGCTCTACACTGTTAAGTGGACTAGTATCTGAGGGTGCAGATATTTAGTTTTAGGCAATTCATAAATCTTACCAATGGTATGTCTGGAAACAGTCAGTTATCCAGATGTACTCCTGGGTAAACTTTGTGAGTTTTTCCTCATCTGTATTTTCCTATTATGGAATTGTAAAGATAGTACAATTACGGTGTGGGGCAGACAGATTTTCTGTGTAATTGTACATGTTTTTAATTTCTTGTTTTCTTTTCTTGAAAGGTAAAATATTTTCCCCATGATATAATCCCTTCCCTTACCCTCACATGAATTGAATTTTTACGGTGCCGCTTCTCTTCCCTGTCTGTCAGGAACCACAATGATGGTTTGAAAGAGTGAGTGGTAAGTTTCTGAAAACACAAATGTGTTTGTGAGCTTTGAAAAGCTTTTAAGCATTGCTTTCTTTGAGCTGGTGGTTTCCCATGCTCGGTTCAGCACCAGCACTTAACTTAACTGTCAACCCTGGCACCTATGACAGTCCACCACCTGGGGGACCTTATTTGATTTTATTTGATTTAGAGCTTGTATAGCGCATACTGTCACCCTACGGGTATCCTGGCGCTTCAGAATGACTGACTAAGACCAGAGTGGAACAGGTCGCAACAGAGCAGGATAGAGGAGCCAAAACGTAGGCCTTACGGAAAAGCCAGGTTTTCAGGTTCCTACGGAACTCTAGCAGGGAGTTGACTTGTCTAAGGCTCTGAGGGAGTTCATTCCATAACCGTGCGCCAGCCACGCTGAATTCCCTTCCTCCTAACCTCGAGCGTTTAAACCAGGGAATCGTCAACAGGCACGCACTGGAAGAGCAGAGCTGTCTTGTCGGGCGATACCATGTGAACCTTTCCTGAAGAGAATGGGGCCTAGCTCATGCACCGCTCTAAAGACCATGCACAGAGTCTTAAAATGGACCCTCTCCCTGATCGGCAGCCAGTGTAGCTCTCTCAAAGCCAGGGGAGAGGAAGAACTCCGTGACCCACCAAGAGCCAGTTTAGCTGCTGCAGACTGGATTCTTTGCAGTCCCTGGAGAATATAAGCAGGGGCCCCCAAATATAGGGAGTTGCAATAGTCCAGCCTGCTTCCCACAATGCTACTTACCACCAGAGAACGAGCCTCTTTAGGTAGTACGGAAAGTAATTTCCGTAGCATGCGAATTAAGGTCAAGCAAACGCTGGCGGTCTTGCTTGCCTGAGATTCCATCTGGAGGTCGTCATCAAACATCACCCCCAAATTGCGAACCTTCCTGACCGATATTAAAGGTGCCTCCTCTGGTGTGAGTCTAAAGTCAGATGGAAATGGTCTGGACATCCTACCTGCAGAGCAGTAAACTGTGAGAAGTTGGCCTGGTATATGATGCTCACTAGTTCTAGTGATCACCTTGTACCATGCCAAGCAACCCGTATGGTGGAGGTTGTAAAGTCAACCTTATAGACAAGCTATCCTAGGAGTAGCATGGACTAAGAAGTCTTAGGCTAAACTCTGTAAAGGCATGTGAAGCAAGCTGTTTTACCATCACAATCCCCTTGAATACCAAATGAAAGGACACCACACAGATATATATTGAAAATATATAAAGATTTATTTCTACAAATATCCCCTATACTCTTTATGAGCACAGAAGCAAATGCGTTAAAACAAAACACAGTTTAAATATACAAAAAGTTGCACAATATGGATGAGCCCTAGGGGCCACCTAAACCATATACTAAAATAGTGGTATAAGAACCACTATGGGGAAAAGAAAGAGGCCTAGGGCCTGGGAAATCGCTGGAGCTGTTCGGGACTAACAGTGATGAAGTCGGGAAAGGCCCGCGGGACTCGGGTGCAGTGCTTAAAGTGCACGCATGCACTAATGTTAAGTCAATGGTGCGTAAAAGTTACAAAGTTAATGTTTAAGGAACCTTCCGATGGACCTACAAGGACAAAACTTTAGACACAGGCACTAGAGGTGTACACCAGTGTGGGAACACCGGCGTTGCTGAGTTACCTCACCCACAGGAAGCGGGTGCACAGGTGCGAAGTAGTGTCGGGTTTCGTCACGCAGGTCGATGGTGCTTGGAGCTGAAGATGCTGCAGGCAGGTCGTCGAGGAGAGTTCCTATGGATCCAAGGGTGGATCTGAAGAGGTGAAGACCTGAAAGCAAAGGGGACAATGTTCAAAGTCACTAGCCAGTGACTACCGTGGAACCAGGATGGAACCAGGCGATGTCGGGTGCAAACAGGTGATGAAGTGAAGATTTTCTCTGCAGCCACGTGGACACGAAGAGGTCAAGGATGTCCAGGAGTCGATCACGAGCTGTCCCACGTAGGCACTCGCTGATGGCAGTGTCGGCAACTTGATTGGAGCAAACAGGCCTTGGCTAAAGCAAGCCACGCAGGAATCGGTGCAAGCTTCTCACTCGGACCAGCAAGGTCAGAGCGGGTGCTCCTTTTCAGGGGAGCAAGGGCCAGTCTGGAGCAAACAGACCAGTGGTGCAAATCGTAGTTTTCATTGCCAAGATGGCCACTAGCCGCGTGGCAAGTGACCGGGATGGCGCGTCAAGTGGCAAAGTGCAAAAGGGCCCCACGCAGATCGTGGAGATGCTGGGGGGCTGATCTTCGGTGCAAATGCTGCTCGGTATCGGGGCTTCTCAAACCCCAAAGCACAGCATCGAGGGTGCCTCGGGTGCTGCGCAGTCAGCTCTTCGGGGGTCTTCCAAGATGTCCGGTCCCACGTCTCTCGGTGCCTCCACGGGTCTCTTCTTTTCAGGGACTGCGGATCGGGCTCTGAGATGTCTGGTAGTCTGGGTCTTGTCAGGCTCTGGGCTCGGGCTCCGGTGGGAGGCGGCGGCAAAGCAGACGTTGAGTTGCTGGTTGGTGCCTGTTTCACAGGGTGGTCACTCCTTGGCCACAAGGGAGATTCTCTTCAGTCTTCTGTGCAGCAGAATGTCGAAGTCCAGTTTTCTTCTTATTTTAAGTCGAGTTCAGGATGATCTGAAGTCTTGGGACACAGCTCCTACTCTTATTCGAATTCTAGGGGCCGGATTACCTGCTAGGTCCCTCCTCTGGGTGGGACCAGGAAGGGGGGTGGATACCCCCCTTTCCTTTGTCCAGTTTCGCGCCAGGACTGGGGCTGGAGAGCCCCAGGACCGGTTTGAACTGGCCTATGCACAGGGACACCTTGTGTGCCCCAGGCATGTCTGATTCTATTCAGCCCTGGCCTACCCAATACACAAAATCCTGTCTGGGGTGGTGCTAGCACCTCCCAAGGCAGGAAACCCTTTGTCCAAGCTGCCCTCGCTGGAAGGACTCCCAGCAGCAGGAGGTCAGACTTGTGTCTGTGGTGGCAGCATCCATTTTGTGATGCTGAGGCTCTGTTTAACTTTAACCGGGGTTCAGGTTAGGTACATGTTGTATCCCTCTAGAAGGGTGGAATGCTACCCCCGTCGCCAGAACTGGTGAGGGGGTAGTATTCCAATTTGCATGACACCTTACTCGACATGTTTTGATAAAGCCAAACCAAAGATAGCATTTAACCGTGATGTTCATAATGCACTCAAGAGTATATGGTATGGCAGTATCCTGAAACAGCTAAAGGACATGGTTCCGAAAGCTGCAGACAGGCTCAACTCATGCCAGAGCACCATCTCACATATTTCCAAGCACTCTGCCTCCAGGAATGATGAGGCCTTCCATAGGAGTGGCTGATAGGAACATATGTGTCCATTTTGGGTTAGGTATAGGCATACTACACCTAAGTAAGGGGTGGTTACACTGACTTACCCCAGCTGAGTGATCAGCCAGTTGTGTCAAATATGGAGGCCAGGCCAGGGGTGGCACAATACGTGCTGCAGCCCCTGGTAGGCCTTGGAAGCACCTATGCCCTGGGTACACTGTTACAGGGGCCAATAAGGTGAACCAGTTCCAATTTCGTAATGCACCTAATGTGCATTTGCATTAATTTAGAGAGAGAACAGCAGGCTGTGGGTCTGATTAGCAGGCCCACAGCCACATTAAGTCATAAAACAGTGAAGCAAAAAGCAAAAATTTGGGGTGACCATAGGATAGCAGACCCTACTCTCCTACATAAACTACCTCGGTCTTTCCGCTGTTAAATTGCAATGAGTTCCTCCTGAGCCATTCAGTTGTCTGCCGCATGCAATGCTGGAATGAATCCAGAGATAGTGCATGATCCCCTTCCAAAGAGAAGGCTAGTTGTTTGTCATCGGCATAATTGACTAAACAGACCCCGGAAGACTTTATGATGGAGAGCAGAGGTTGCAGGTAGACGTTGAATAGGATGGGGCTGATCGCAGAACCCTGCGGCACCCCATGGGCGACTAAAGATTTGCCAGAGGAGAATGGTGCTAGGGTTACCATCTACTGTCGACCTTCTAAATAGGATTGAAGTCATTGCAGCACCCGGCCTTTCACTCCTGTCCTCTTCAATCTATCCACTAGTATGAGATGGTTCACTGTGTCGAATGCGGCCTACATATCGAGAAGTACTAGAACAGTAGCATTCCCGTTGTCGGCTCGCATACGCAGATTGTCCATCATAGTGGCCAGAGTCGTCTCAGTCCCGTGTTTGAGGGGAAAGCCAAACTGGTCTATGTCTAGTAGATTATTCTCCTCCAGGAAACGCGACAAGGACCTACTGACTCACTTCTCAAGTATCTTCACCGGATAGGGGAGAAGTGAGATGGGTCTAAAGTTTGCCGGTATTGACGGGTCCAAAGAAGGCTTTTAAATCTGTGGGGCCAATTTCCAGCGCTCCGGGACTTTTCCTTCTTCCAGAGACTGATTGCATATCTGCCTCAGCCATGGAAACGTTTTACGCCCAAGAGATTTCCATATTTTGTGAGGGAGAGGATCAAGGGGGGAGCCAGAGGATACATTATCTCCCAAACAGACAAACTCCTCTTCTGTTAGAGCCTGGAAATTATCTAGATATACAGGCTGTTGTGAGACTGCCTCAATCCCTTGTTCAGGATGAGGTTGTTCACCCTTGTCGTTGATATGCAGGTTGCTCACGATTTTTGCAATCTTATCTTGGAAATGTATATCTATTTCATAACATAATTTTTGGGAGGCTACCACTTTATTTTCCATGCATATAGGGGAGGAGAGGTCCTTGATAATTTTGAAGAGTACTTTAGTACTATTCTGCGCCTGTATAATAGAGCTTGCGTAGGAGGCTGCCTTGGCCCTGAGGATTTCCTCTTTATATTGCAGTTGTATCCGTCTAAGATCTTTCTTGTCATCCTCATCATAGGCTTTTCTCCATTTTCTTTCTGCCTTCTTACGGCACACACAGAGCTGTTTGAACTCCTCATTGAACCACGGAGCCTATATTTTGCTTCTGTTTTTTATATCCTTTATGGGTACTATCTGGTTCAGGATGTCATCTATGTGTTTTGTAAACACATTATAGTTTCCTTCTACGGTCAGCGCAGGTTCAAAGTGAGTAACATCTAGGCCAGATATTGGAGTCCCATACTTAGTTAGTTTAGCCCATTCCCTGCCCTTCCTATAAGCCCTTTGCTGACCAACACTATCCCCGAGGTTTTCCAGCCTGATGCAAAAATGGATAGGATAATGGTCAGACCAGGTCTGAGGTGCTATATTTAGTATCCTAGTGGTTGACTGATTGGAGAATAGCAAATCTAGGATATGACTCCCCCGATGTGTAGAACCTTCCACCAATTGAGAAAGATTCAAATTTGCACATGTTTGCCTCAAGTCACGTAGATGGCTATTAACATTCCCATCTTCCCAGCGATTGAAGTCTCCTAAGATGATCATGTTGGAGTGTGTCAGTGCCAGATTGGTGATGGATTCAAGGAAATTTTGATAGTGTATAGATCCCACCTAGAGGTCTATAGCACAGCAGTCCTGTGAGGAGGCTCCCACTGGAAGAGTGTAGAGAGAACGCCAACATTTCTACCCCCTCCACTTCATCTACCTGTAGGGGTCTAAGGCCCAGCTCCTCCTTAAATATCACCCCCACACCTCCACCTCTGCCCGTGGTTCTGGGCTTGTCAAGAATTTTATAGCCAATAGGGCAGGCACAACCTATATCAACAGCTGACTCTGCATTAGTCCAAGTCTCTGTTAAGAACAGAACATCAAGTCCCATATCCTCTAACAGGTCTGATACCTTAGTAGAGTGTTTAACCAGGGACCGGCTGTTAATCAGTCCCCCGAGAAGGATCTCTCCAGCTTTTCTGACACAAGCCAGGGCTGGGGTCGCTTTACATTCTACCTTACTAAGCTTTAGCAGTTGTTCTCTGCCATAGATTATGCGTCCTTGAGCTCTGTCAGAACGGGCAGCATTACGGGCGCCGAGTGCCTCCGGGGCGCGGAGGGGCGCAGACGGGCTTGCCTCTGGCGTTCGTCCGGTGCGCCATCGGCGGGCCCGCTGCGCACTTGCATCCCCCCACTTATATATGATGTCCTGAAGGAGCTGCCAGACAGCTAGAGCGCTACTCAAAATGGCGCCTGCAGATGTCAGCAAGCCCGACCCTCCCTCACACAAGATGGCGCACACAAGAGTTCTAGCCACGCCAAAGTGGCGGGTAATGAGGGAAGTTCATTTTTTAAAGTGCGGGTATGCGAAATATTATGCTGTAGTGTTGTGGCAGCAGTCAAGAGTCTTTAAAATAATGAGGTATGAATTTTAAAATGCAGTAACGATCGCGCCGATTGAAAAGGATAGAAGCCCCTGTAAAGTGCTCTGAGCGTCCTATATAGCCGTACAGTTCTGCCTAATTTAAAAATGAGCACAATCATAGCCGTTTATCCATGCAATATAGTTTGAAAATGACTAGTAGTCATGGTGGTACTGTCAGTAGCAGCTCTGCAGGAGCAATGTGTGGTTCAAGCTACAGTGGCCCTCTGATGAGGGCCCTGGCACGTATATTTTTGCAAATTAAGCACAGCTTTTAAGCCACATTATACCCTGAATTGGTCATTCCACATCCCTTTTCTGGAATTCATTCTTGCATATTATGAAGCTGCCATTGGTTAACAATATCTAGATGTAAATGTATTTGCTGCTGCTAGGTGGCCTTTTGTGAATGTCTGTAAGTGGTTTAAGTTTCTGAATTTAGCCCAGATCATTTGGGAATTTCCGTAAAAGGTTTGCCTTTTGTGATTGTCAATAAGACGTTTGGCTTTTTGAATTAGCCCAGATCATTTGGGAATTTCCGTTGAAGATTTGCCTTTCTTTCATAGCTCAACTAGTCTAGTAGTACACTCTGATGAACAATGAAACTGTCATCTATATTCCTGTACATAGTCATAAATAAGCAATTACTGTAAACTTTCATTAGAAGATGGCGATGGTGGGGTAAACTGTGAATAAAAGAGTAGGCGGAATTAATACATGAACGCATCATAACTCATTAGGAATCAGCAAGCCATTTAACCTCTTACAACCGCAAACATTTTTCACCTTCGGAAAGCATTCAGAACAAATTGAAAATAAATAAACTGTGTCCCCGAGGTAGCATTATCTCAAAGTGATATCTAATAGGGTTTTAAAGAGCTAGCAACATGTTTCTTAGTATTTATCATATATTTCAAAGATGAATCACTGAAAAACACTGAAGGCATTGGAGTGTTAAAATAGCTACTACGACACAGTTTTAGCATTCAAAAACAACCAACAACCAAAAGAGATGGTTTCCTTTCTGTAGAGTACAACGGAGCGTCTTCATTTCGAGCCGCATTCATATTGTCGAAAACATATTGGCAAATGCAACACAATTGGTAGTTAGAAAACGAGAAAGGTAAAATAGTACACCTATCAGTCAAAAGGCCCAGGTGACAGACTTGTCTGTGTGTACATCTAACTCATGTCTGTAAAGAGTAACAAAGCACACAAGATGTGTATTGAATACATGTATGCAGGTGTAATGTACATAAAAGTATGCGAAAAATGAGAACTATCAAATTTCATATCATATGCATATGCATAACTGTATGATCCCAGAGGACAGATAGAGAAGTTACCAAGCACATGTACTGCAAGCACCCCAAGATAGGTGAACACTCACAAAGACCTTTATTAGACCTTTATCAAGAGCAGGTATGAGTAATCCGCATAACTCCCCTGGCCCTAGATTTGTTATTATTGGTGTGCCTGATACCAGTAGGGGCTGTGAAACAACAATAATTACATGTTTTCCGGAAATACCAAGAGTGAACTGTTTTATTGTGAAAATTCCTGCATGTCTCCCCCCCCCACACACACTAATTCCCCCAGAAGAATTCGCCTAATTGCAGCAAGTGAAATCTTGAGGTGGAAGACCGCTCATCAGTGATGCTCCAGCTAACGTAGTAATTATGAAGGGCCTAAGCACATCAGAATTCATTGACCACCCCTAATGAGCGCCAACAGAGTATCTATAAGGGTATTCACAAGTCTTTAGACATGAATTTAGCATACCTATAACAGTTCTCAACATAAACCAAAATGACGGATATGCATAAAGTAGAAATACTGCACCTATCCAGGAAACCTTTTCACAACATTTGTAGAAAAGGAAGCGAGTAAGGAAAAAAAATATTCAGAGGGAATATTACGAAACTTCCTGATTTCACACATTCAGTGGTCTAAACTACATATTTTGCTATATAACACTATTTTTGTGTAGCACTTGACATGACAAAGTGTGGATGTAAAAATGTTAAATAAGCCATCCAAAGACATGTCTATGCCTTTGCTAGCTCATGTTGTACACACCCAATAATACACTTGTAGCACATTCATGTCTGTGTGCAACCAGGAGACAGAGGGATACAGACACTCAATGCGCCTGGAAGTCCTGTCTCTCTAGGAATGTTTAGTATCCTATAAAACTGACTCTACATTTACAGTTCTAATTGGTACAGCCAAAGAGAGGGTGGAGTGGAGCGTTAATTAATATAGATGCATTGCCAAATATCTATCAACATTAATTATGATCATTTTGCATTTGTGTTTACTAATTTTCTTTAACCTAAGGGTGTATAATCCTTAATTAGACTGTCAGAGTTGGCAAAAGTGCTAGACTTGTGTGCAGCAAGAGTCAAATTTAATTACACAATATTTCTCAATGGTCGTTTCTACGTTAGAAACGCACAGGAACCTTAGGCAAAAGCCACCGTACACTAAAGGTAACAACGGCTTTATGAACTAAGTATATTATATCAATTGTTCTAAAGAGGGATACTGCGATTCAATGCTGACCACTACAAAGTGGAACAATCACTCCTGCCCTTTATGCAAAAAGCAGATCAAAACAAACTTGTTTTATGCTGATTCCTGAGCTACTTTTACCGTCAGATCTCCAGGGGTGAAAATTAGATGCATTAATCAATCTTCAACACAATCTGTCAGCTTGATATTAAATTTATTCATCTTATCTGCTAGCATCATGGTAATGAATAACTGTGTGGGGCGAAATATTCAATGGAACATTTCAAGATAAGATTATGTTCTCCCGGAATTGTATTTTTATGTAAACTGAAGGAAGATGTATGAGCCTTACCGTGTAATATCACATAAGACTTTCAAATATTCAAGGAAGTTCCCATGATAGTCTTGGGAGTATATCTATTTTGAAGACATTTTGAGAAGCCTTAAACTAACTTAAACTTTATGACACCATTTGTTACATTCCTCTATGAAATGCCACTTAATATGTGAAGGTCTAAAAAAAAAGAAAATGAAAACGTCATATCAAACATCCTGCAGGAGAACAAGTCTGGACATAAAAGCGATGCCTGCATGCGACAGAATATGATTTTCAGAAACAGCTTTATCTGCCCTTTATTGTGTACATCGAAGTACTGTACACATCTATTTGTGTCTTACCTGTTTTAGTTAGTTATTTTTACTATCTTTAATATGCAATATTTTCAGAATATACCATCTCTTGGAGTTAATGTCAGTGGCGCCCTGAGATTAATATCGGTTCTAGTTAAAATAACCCTTAAGAAACAATCTCATCAATTTTGGAAAATGTCACATTAAAATCTCGATATAGTTTTTGTACATGAGGTGTTACATCATATCTATTCACATATTCACTATAGAAATGTATCTAGTCTAATTTATAAGTCTAATGCTGCCGTTGGAGAAAATACAAAAGAGCCACCCTTACTTCACTTTTCCCATGTTAAAAATTACGCAAAAGTGGCACAAGGGGCTTGTAAATCTGCCCTAAAAATTTTTAGAAATTCAAAAAAGTGTACGCCAGAAAACATGGGAAGATGGAAATTAACAGTTTGTGAGCATTCCTCACATGCATATGCATTTGTGCATCTATAAATGTAGGTGTAAATACTAAGCGCAAATGCCTTTTGTCTCCATAACTTGTTTTCTATTTATTTTCTCCATGTGAAAAATATTTCCCCTTTGTAATTCCCCTTTTCAGTATCCTTTCCATCTAATTTGGTATTTCTCTTCTCCAAAGGCACTATACAATTCCCAATGCCATCCATGGTGTGAATGTGCCGTACAAAGTGTTGAGAATGTCACAAACGTGAAAATTTGTAGGTGTGCATTTACTCTCTTTACTATTTCCACACTATCAGACCTGTAATTCTTAGGGTGGTCGTTCCCCAAACTTTTTGTTGTTCTCAGGAGTCTGAGTACTTTACCACTGCTGACTAGTGCTTAAGTGCATGTGCTTCTTCCTTAAACATGGTAAAACCCGGTATATACTTAATTGACATATTTAGTTTATGTGTAAGTCCCCTGTAAAGTGGTATACCATATACACAGGGCCTGTAATGTATCTGTTACTAGTAGACCTGCTGCACTGGTTGTGCCACTCACACAAGTAGCACTTCAAACCTGCTTCAGACCTGCCATTGCAAGGCCTATGTCTGCAAGTTTACTGCCCCTTCGACTTGGCATTTAATACAACACACTAAGTCGTCAACTCCCCTCTTATTACACATGTCACCCCTAATGTAGGTGACAGGTAGCCCTCATGACAGAGTGCTTTGTAAGTAAAAGGCAGGACATGTGCTTTAATGTTTTATATTTCCTTGTAGTGACAAACTGCTAAAACCGTTTTTCCATACTGTGAGACCTACTCTTCTTATAGGCTAGCATTGGGAATTCCTTAAAACACTTTTAAGCTGTAAGTCCAAATGAGAAGGAGTAGTTGCATCATGTTTTATGTCTTTTGGAATGGTAATGATAAATACTGTTTAGTGATAATGTTGGATTTCACATTACTATTTCAGAAATGCCACTTTTAGAAAGTTGGCATTTCTCTGTTGTTACTGCTCAGTGTGCCTTGCAGCCTGTGTTCAATACACATCTGTGATGAGTGACAGCTATTCCATACTGATCTGCATTCATCTACATTCTGATTACTATTCCTGGGCTGGAGGAGAGCGGGAGCTGACACTTATGCCTGAATAGTTAGTGTCCTGTTTCCCACACAAAGGGCTGAATACACCCACTGATAGCCAGGAGGCAAGGCTGGGATGATAGGGGGACCTGTGCACTTTGAGGACCTGCTTTGAAGTCACCCCCACTTCAAAGGCACAGCTGGTTATGAGTACTGGGCCTCTGACAAGGCCGTCCACTACTTGACCTGTGAAGAACTCTGCCAGGAGTAAAGACTGCTGTGCTACAAAATTGACACTCATCTTGACTGCTGCTCTGAAAGAACTGCTTTTCTGCTTTTCTGCTTTGCTGTACTGCCCTGATGGCTGCTCATCTCTGCCTTGTTGAGGGTAAGGCCTGGACCCATCCCACTTGAACCGGGAGAGACTCCAAGGGCTTGCTGGCTTGCCCCCTATTCCAAAGTCTCAGGGCCATCAAAGACTTCCTTTAACTCTGCAACAGCATCAGGACTCTGTTATCTTTGAGTCCTGCCCTACCAAGTGAAGCCAATCCAGTTGTGTGCCCTTGAAAGGTGAGTTCTGCTGTCCAGAACCATTAAACTTGCAGCAGTGATGAATTTGTGCTTCTCGGAACTGATATATTGCCCTTTGATGCTGGCACAGGTGCCGAATAACGACATAACTTTTCTGGACTGCGCGGCTCGACAACGACAGACAGCGTGGTGTCCCAACTTGGTGGAGGACGGGGTAGGTATCAGCCGTCTCAGCAACTGCTGAAAACTGACGCAATAATTAAGCATTTACTCGAGGGAGCAAGTCATTCACCCACAGTGGGTTGGTCTATGCTTATTAAGGTACCTCACTGCTAGGTGCCATATTAGTGGCCCTGCTTCGTCCGCCAGGCAATCGGTGGGATTACCTTTGGCGGTGAAGCGGTGGACGGACTTTGCGCCCACCGCAGTACTCACCGCCATCCTAATTTGGCGATCGGTAAATCGCTATGTGATGGCGGAAGGACCGCCGGCCGGGCGGTGGCGGTCCTTCCGCCATCATAATGAACCCTAAATACTAGATTTTGATTTAATCTTTAAAAATACATACTTAGTGGATTCTTGTCATACTGGCATTGTTTTACCCAATAGAAATATAATCAAATTATCTAAATTTGTGTTGAATATTTTTGTGGGGCTTTCACTTTGTTAGTGTGTGTGTGTGTATGTGTGCGTGTTGCACATATAATACACACATTACCTCTTTAGATAAGCCTGATTGGTTAGTGCCAAATGACCAGAGTCAGAGGATTGGTTATCTTCTAGTTCGTATTTAGCTTATCCTGACTAGAGTGGTTGTTCGTGCTTGTAGAGGGTGCATACTCTGACAACCAGAACCCCCAATTCAAACATCTGCACTCCATGCCATGGTGGAGAAATGTATATTTGTAATAAAAAACGAGAATTTACGCTCATAAACCAGGTGACAGCAGAATTAAGTTCAAGTTAAATATTCAAATGGATTTCAGAATTGGGAAAATAAACACTTGTCCCTTGTAAGGGAGAAAAAAGCTAACCCGGGATGCTAAGTGTGATTCCACTTAGTTTCATTAACGTAGTTGATAAAGGGTGTGTTTATTGAATGGCTTGGAGAAACCAGGACCTGTTGCAGAGTCCCCCACTTGTTGCACCCATTTTGACTACTAGATGCTGGTTTTCTGCCATCACCTGTGCTCTGATTAAAAGTACATGGCAATTTGGCCTAATCACAATTGGTATCAACAACCTACCTGTGTGTCCCTAGTATATGGTGGAGAAGGTAGGATTAGAGGCCCAGATGACTTAATGCATTACTGTTGTGTCCGGTGTCATTTTAAAAGCCAGCCCTGCCGTGCCGATTGCATTTAAATTAAAATTATATGTTGACTTGACTTTGGAATTAAGGTACTTCATCATCTCAAACCTATCATATTTGTTTATATAGGTCACCCGTAAGGTCTTCCCTAGGTGCCCCAGGGGTAGGGTACCTTGTAACTATAAGCGGATGTTTTATAAGCCCTGATGAGGGAAAACTACCAATTTAGTTTTTCCCCATTGAAGAAAACTAGCTCCATAGGCTAACATGAGATTATTGTATTTAAATATAAATATTGACAGGGGCGAGTTAGAAATGACTATTTCAGAAAAGATGTTATAGAAATGTCTTTTCTGTAAGACAACATCTAGCATTCCAGCTGCCCTCTCACGATTGGCCAGCCTCTGCCAGGCTGAGCCAAGCTCTCTTGATGAGGAGTGAAGTGGCCTGTTAGAGAGACAAAGGGTTTACTGTGTGTGGAGAACTTCAGCTTCAGAAGCAATAGGCAAGATGGGGTGGAGTGGTCAAACTGGTCTTCAAAGGGAGAATGACACTTGAGGGCAGCACAGGCTCCCCCTCACATCCTGCACCTTAAACCAGACGAGAACCCCTGTAATTAGAAAAGTGAAGGGGTTGGAAGGGGACTGTTAGAGAATCTTAACCACACCAGTGGGTGGTTTAGCCAGATTTAACCCCACAGGAGAAGAGCTCTTCATTTTGGATTTTGTATAATTGGTCCTTTCTGGGACAAGAATATGGAACACTTTGGAGGAAGTGGTCATACCTGTTAGTGACACCCTGCTTCCCATTGCTCAGGGGTGACCCCTTCTTAACATCCAGGAACCCCAAATAAATACTGGAGAACTGCGTGGCAATAATATCACACAAGGGGAGAGATCAAGGGGATTACTGGCCTCTTGCCTGCCCTTTACTTACACCCTTGTATTTCACTTTAAGCCTAGTTGGCCTTCAGGGGAGACCAAAAAACAGACAAATGAAAAGATCTCTACTGTC
Source organism: Lissotriton helveticus (assembly GCF_964261635.1). Classification (NCBI taxonomy): domain Eukaryota; kingdom Metazoa; phylum Chordata; class Amphibia; order Caudata; family Salamandridae; genus Lissotriton; species Lissotriton helveticus. The sequence goes on from NC_136061.1 coordinate 1,682,975,704, forward strand.
TACTGTTGCTACCTACTCCTGTCCCAGTGTCATGGCAATTCCAAGATTTGGATGGCTCACTCACGTAATATGACATGTTTCATTATTTACCTGGCATGCCACATGACATCAGTGAGCCATCCTTGTTCAATTCTTGGAATTGCCGTGACTCTGGGACAGGTATAGGTAGCAATAGTAGACAGTAGGGATCTTTTCCTTTGTCTGTTTTTTTTTCACTGAAAGCTAATTAGGCTTACATTTAAATGCAAGGGTGTCAAAAAGCTTTGTGGTATATTTATATCTGCATAGCAACTAAGATTGCTGCCCGAAACAACAAAGAGAAGAAGGACTGCCCTTCTTGTACCCTGGTCTGCACCCAAAGGATTGCACTCTGACTGCATCTGCTGCACAATCAGGGACTACAGTTTTAAGGACATTTCCTGGCTTCACAAGGATTAAAAAGAGGACTCCCTGACATCAACAGGTGATCAGATATCACCTCTACCATCAGCCCTAAGAAGTTGTCAGCCTGGAGTGTGTACAGAGGACATTTAAGGAGTTGGTTAGGTGCATTGTGGGAATTGTATTTCCAACTTCCCAATGACCATATCATACCTTCTAGACCCTTCGATTGGTGTCTTGGACACTTTAAACCCACAAGAGGAACTTCAGGTAGAAGTTACAGACGTTTCGGGAAGTTTGGAGCAATTTTTGCTACAAAGCTCCATAAGTTGCCTAGGTGCATCATGGAAGTTGTAGTCCCAGACCCCAATAGGCAAATCAGAACATCTGAACACTTGGCTGATGCTGGGCACCACTTTACTACATCAAGACACACTTCTGGAACTAAGTGTAAAAACATTTGACTGTCCAGCATGTCTTTTTTATAGCCTGTTGAGTGCTATTTGCTTCTAAGTGCTAGTTTTACTTTTATCTTAAAAAATTCATATCTCTGGTCCCTACATTGAATTTATATAGGTCTGGTGTCCATTTGTTTATAAAAATATAACATATTGATTTAAATTGGCGTTGAATGTTTATTACTTACTTATTGAATACATCAGTGTTTTTAAATCCTTCACAGACCTGTCTCCTAAGCTAAGTCTGCCTGCTCGTTGACAGCTACCAAGATTTGAGCAAGGGAATAATTTTTGAGAACTTAACTGGACCTTATGTTGTGTTTGTGGCAATATTACTAGGGATAGGTCCCTACCTACACCTAGTAATATACCACTTTCCAACAGTGGGTTATCTGAAAAGAATTAGTGCATTGTGCATGTGGTGCGGAAGAGTATCATAAATGCATCAGCAAAATGTTCAATAGGTGTATGTATGTATTCATGCATGTATGTATGTGGTATAAATCGATATGTGGCTGTTATTTCAGATTTTGGTTGATTAAATGAAAAAGGCCTGCTGTCTGGTTTTTCCTTTTTCATGCTTCTTAGTCTGCTGTTTGATGGTGTACTGGCTGCTGGTGTGCCAAGATCCACCGGAGGTGATGATTTTCTTTGCAAGATAAATAAAGATGCTGGACACGATGGGTTTGCAAATGATGCTGCTGGTTGTGAAGTTGGTGATGGCGGGCAAGGGGAATTAATGTAGCTCCATCTAAATGAAGGTGATGTTGACAGATTTCTTCAGTCCCTGGATGCTGCCTGTAGGATGCCCCTGAGGAGTTCCAGTGTAGTGTCTGGGTGATTGTGGACTAGGTCATTATACTATCAAGATGTAACAGTACGAGAGCTTGAACAGCAATTCTGAAGCAGCTTTTTGGAAGACCCTATTTGACTCTGTTTAGAAGAGAGAGTTGGTAAAAGGCTGTCTTTTTTTTGGGCGAAGTGTTCCTTGAAGGTTAGGTTGGTGTCCAGGGTTAAGCCAAGTGAAGTGGTGTTAGACCTGACACATAGACCTGACATATTTTGGTGTGTTTCCCCTGTCTTTTTCCTTTCTGACCCCTTGTTTTTGATGGTATGCAGAACTTTGTTTTAGCTGGTTTAATGTCTCCGTGCACTTTTTCACTTTTATTCAGTGCTAAAGTCAAGTGCTCCTACTATAAATTGTATTAGTGATATGGTCTATTCATGATTGGCATTTTTGATTAAATATTAAGTCCCTAGTAAAGTGCACAGGTGTGCCAAGGTCCTGTAAATCAAATGTTTCTAGTGGGCCTTCAGCACTGGTTGTGCCACCCACACAAGTAGCTTTTCAAAGGTATCTCAGACCTACCACTGCAATGTCCGCTCACAGTTTTAACTGACACAGTTGCCATGCTCTAACCTTCCTGCCCCCAATTCTGCAACTCCATCGCCGACTTCATCAGCACGCACGCACTGACCTCCACCGACTACATCCTCCTCGGTGACCTAAACTACCACCTGGAAAACAACAACGACAGCAACTCCTCCACCCTGATCGACAACCTCGCCACCCTCGGACTGAAACAGATCGTCACAACACCGACCCACAACGCCGGCCACATGCTCGATGCAATCTTCTCCTCCAGTCCCCACGTCACCTTAAGCCACGCCTCCGAACTCACCTGGACCAACCACCACTGCGTCCACTTCACCGTCCAGAAACCCGGCTTACACCACCGCACCCTACAGATCCCTGGACGTCACTGGAGCAAAATCACTAAGGAACTACTACAAACTCACCTCGCACTCAACCCCCGACCAATCCCACCAACCTCAAGGGGGGGGGCCGCACCCTCAGACTCTGGATGGAGGACTGCGCCAACACCTTAGCCCAGACAAAACAACACGCCCACAGAGATACCAGTCAGAGAGCCAGCTGGTTCACCCCGGAGCTCCTAGCCTCCAAGCGCACCTGTCGGAGACAGAAAACACCTGGCACAAGGAGAAAACACCCGACAGCCACGAAGCTCTCAAACACGCCACCCGCAACCACCACCACCTCATCAGGACCACCAAGAAAGCCGCCTTCAAGAACCGCCCCGACAACAACGCACACAACAGCAAGGAGCTCTTCAATATTGTGAAGGAATTCTCCAACCCCAACTCCTGCACCAACAACATCACCCCATCACAAGCCCTGTGCGACGCCCTCGCTGCCTTCTTCCACCGCAAGATCACCGACATTCACGACAGCTTCAATCCTCAAACGGACCCCGCCAACATCACCACCCCGGCCCCACCCATACCCACCGACCACGACCACCTCACCGCTTGGACCAGCGTAACCACCGAGGACAAAAGCAAAACAATGAGCTCCATCCACTCAGGCGCGCCCCGTCAGACCCTCTTCCCCACAACATCATCAACAAGGCCGACGACGCCATCGCTCCCCACCTGTGCAACATCACAAACTCTCATTCAAGACCGCGACCTTCCCTGAGAGCTGGAAACACGCCGAGATTAACGCCCTACTGAAGAAACCCAAGGCGGACCGGGGCGACCTTAAGAACTTCCGTTCCCGGCTAAGGTCATCGAAAAGATCGTCAACACCCAGCTCACACGCTACCTAGAAGACAACAACATCCTCGACCCCTCCCAATTGGGCTTCCGCAAGAACCACAGCACCGAGACCGCCCTCATCGCCGCCACAGATGACATCAGACTCATGCTCGACAAAGGTGAGACAGCGGCCCTCATCCTCCTGGACCTCTCCGCTGCCTTCGACACCATCTGCCATCACACACTACGCACACGCCTCTACGACGCAGGGATCCACGACAAGGCCCTGGACTGAATCACCTCCTTCCTCTCCGACAGAACCCAAAGAGTTCGCCTCCCCCCGTTCCACTCCGAAGTCACCAAGACGATCTGCGGTGTCCCGCAAGGATCATCCCTCAGCCCGACGCTCTTCAACATCTACATGGCCCCACTCGCACGCATGGCCAGACTCCGCGACCTCAACATTATCTCCTACGCCGACGACACCCAGCTGATCCTCTCCCTCATCAACGAACCCCTCTCTGCCAAAGCCAACCTCCACTGCAGTATGAAGGCGGTCGCCGACTGGATGGAAGAAAGCCGGCTCAAACTCAACACAGACAAGACAGAGATCCTCATCCTCAGGCCTAACCCCTCAGCCTGGGATAATTCCTGGTTGCCCACCTCCCTGGGCACCGCCCCCACACAGACCACCCACGCGCGCAACCTGGGAGTCATCCTCGACTCGAAACTCATCATGACCAACCAGATCAACGCAGTCTCCTCAACCTGCTTCTACACCCTCCGCATGCTCCGCAAGATCTACAGATGGATCCCTACAGACACACGAAAGACCGTCACACAGCCCTCATCAGCAGCAGGCTTGACTACGGCAATGCCCTCTATGCCGGACCTCCAGCCAAACTCCTCAGAAGACTCCAAAGAATCCGAGACGTCTCTGCACGCCTGATCCTCCCAGTCCCCCGCCGAGACCACATCACCCCGCACCTCAGAAACCTGCACTGGCTCCCCATCGACAGAAGAATCACCTTCAAGCTCCTTACCCACGCACACATGGCACTCCACAACACATCCCCGGCAAACCCCAACAACCGACTATCATTCTACGCACCCAACAGGAGACTCCGCTCCGCCGACCTCTCCTGGCCGCGGTCCCATGCATCCACAGAGCCACCTCCCGAGGCAGGTCCTTCTCCTACCGCGCCACCAAGACATGGAACTCCCTCCCTCTCCACCTACGGCAGACAGAAGACCCTCAGACCTTTAGGAGAATACTCAAGACCTGACTCTTCGACCACTAGCTGCAGCCCCCCTCCCTCCAGCGCCTTGGGACCCTTGCGGGTATGTAGCGCGCTTTATAAATTGCTTGATTGATTGATTGATTGATTTTCTTACATGTAGGTCACCCCTAAAGTAGGACCCAAGGTAGCACAATGGGCAGTGCATGTGAAAGATAGGACATGTGCTTGTGTGTTTTGCATGTCCTGGTAGTTAAATACTATGCATTTTGTTTTTCACTATTGAAAGGCTGTCTTTCCCATAGATGACCATTGGAACTGCCTTGTGACATTTTACAAGTGTAACTTAGAATTGAGAAAAGATAGAGAAACGAAGTTTAGGGTCCCAGATCTCAGAAGTTAATAACACATCTTTTAGTAAAGGTAGTTTTTAAATTGGGTGTTTGAATATACCACTATTAGAAAGTGTCCATTTTCTTGCTTAATGATGCTGTGTGCCTCTGCCTGCTTGTGGATTCTCCGTCTGGTTTTAGGCTGGCAGGGGCTTTTTGTGCATTCATGCCAGACACTCACACAAAGGGAGCTGAGGTGTACCCTGCATATGCTGATAGGGCATCCTGCAAAAGAGTGGTAGGAGGAGTTGTCACTGACACCTGAAGAGGCTGTCTCTGCTCTGCACAATGCAGTCTCCACCTCCTGTAGAGAAGCTGGATTAGGGAGGACAGACTGTTTTTTACTGAGCAAGAGGGACTTTCTGCCTAAGAATTCAAAGAGATAAATAGTATTGATTAGGGGTGGGCGGACATTTCCATTCTGCCCTCGGAATGGGCGGAGATTTGCCCCTTCCACCTTCCGCAAAGAAGGCGGAGAAACGGGGCAAATCTCCACACACTCGGGGGGCGGAACGGAAGTTGTCCGCCTGCCTCCTGCCCGCCTCCCGCCCATAATATAAAAAATTGATTAAACCCTAAAATAAGATTTAATAATACTTACCTTATCGGGGAGTCATCTTCCTGGTCTATCGCGCCTTCTTATTGAAACTGTGCATGCACGGGAGCCTGCACATGCACATTCCTGGCGAGGAATGCGCATGCGCAGGCTCCCGTGCATGCGCAGTTTCAAGAAGAAGGCCCGATAGACCAGGAAGATGACCCCACGATAAGGTAGGTGTCATTAAATCTTATTTTAGGGTTTAATCAATGTTTAATATTGCGGGCGGGAGGGCGGGAGGTGGGTGGGCGGCGGGCGGGTGTCTTGTAATGGAAATTTGCGGAGAGGCACAGAGATTGGTTCATCTCCGTGCCTCTCCGCGAAAGTTCCTTACGCGACTTCCGCTCACCCCTGGTATAGATATTGGGGCTCTAACCCCAGAACTTGAGAACACTTTTGGACTAAGGACCCTGACAAGAAGAAGAGGTGGAAGAGTTCCATGGAGGAGTAGTGCCCCATTGCTGTTTGCTGCTTTGTTGGGCTGGCCTGAAGTTGCTACTTCTGTATTGAGCAGTGAAGAGCCGGACTTAACTTTCTTAAATACTGCTGTCAAAGTTTCTCCAAGGGTTTGAAGTAGATTTTGCCTCCTCTTGGAAGAATCAGGCACACTAAAGACTTCACCATAATCTGGATACCCAAACCCAAAACGTTATGTTTCTGGTGTCACAGAAGGAAAAAGCAACCCAATGCCATCAACAATGCCACTACTGCCTCCGTAACCTGTAACCTGTTGGCCCACAACGAGCACCACCTCCCTTCACATCGCCTCCATGGTCTCACTGATGATGGTCCTTCCAGCTGATATCAATACCACTGCCTGCACCATGGCAAAGGGGCTCCTCTGATTAAGTTGCATGATGCGCCACCCCATCCCACACTGTGACTATGGTCTTCCAATGCCTTTGACTCCAGATCATCTGCCAACGAAAGTGCTTCAGCAATGACAATGCCACTGCTTGCACCATGAGCTGTTAGAACCGCAACAAGCACTGCCCCACTTCACACTGCAGCCTGGTCTCACCGACATAGCTGGACACTGTCACCAAGTCACCTCCTGCACCGCGACCTAAGCGAACCACACACCCCACCACTCTGCTTCACACTGCAGCCCCAATGTCACTGCTCCTGACTTCAAACTCATGGAGTTCAATCTGCAATGCATGTGACTTGAAGGGCCTGGTGACTCCTGCACCAACCTCTGGAATGATCCCTCCCCTTCGGAGCTCATTAAAAGCTCCACGACACACTGCATTTCCAAGGTATTATTTGTGGGGGTCTTTCAGACACCTTATCTGGCTCACTACCTCGCAGTCAGCCTGAACTGTTGGAGTTAATTGTTCCTGATGACGTGATAGCCCTGAAATGGGCTACCGATTTGTACTTTTTCTTAAACTGGTGAGATGTCCTTTTGTAGTGTTTTAATTGTAACAGTTGTGTTATGTGCAAATGCTTTACACATTGCCTCTTAGATAAGGCTGATGGCTTGTGCCAAGCTCCCGAAGGGGGGGTGAGCAGGGGTTATTTTAGCAGTGAAATCTCCTTATCCTGACTAATAGGAAGAGTTCCTCCATGGACAGGGTACAAAACTGCTAACCAGAGATTCCCCAATATCGAGCCCTAGGCCCCAGTGAAAGTTGATGTTCTAAGATGTCAAGGTAAATGTCATTGAGCCAGGTTTGTACTGTGTCATGTTTATTGGTTCTTGGCAAATAACAGGAATTCTGTTGTGATTGGGTTGAACTTCACATGGGGTTGGACATGCATGTGTTTAAGCATGAATTCAAGCAGGGAGATAGAATAGACATGGGGTTACCATGCCATACTCCTACTGACCTGTGGTATGTAATGTGCTAACCCAAAGTTTGTACTTGGTTGTCAGGGTATGGTTTGCGGTCCGGTCTATTTGAAAGTGATAAAAGTCATGCATACATCTTCCAGCCTCAATGAGATCCATGTAGATTTGGCAGAAGGAACAGTTTCTCAATCTAAATAGGATTAATATGTGTATTCAGTTTATCAAGGAGCAGAGGGTGTGGAACCCATCTGAATGCACAGTTGTGCATACCATTAACGTCTTATCTGCGGCCGTTATTTCGGAGCAGTGCGGGCGTTCCATTGGGTGGGCGGGGCTCCGTCGGCCATTGGCCGACGGCAGCACTAGGGAGGTAGTGCCAATGGCCGATGGGAGCACTAAACGGGTTAAATGCAATTTAGTCATTGAGGTCCACCCTGGAGTGGTAAAGGAGAAATTCACTGGAAGACATGATTTCCTTATGGTTTTTGAGGTCTACCAAAAGGGCCCAGGAGTTTCCACTTCACTGAATTGTGTAGCTTTATATGCAATAGTTCTGTGTCATATTATTTCTCTGAGGGGTAGATGATGGAGGTAAACCCACTAGAAAACTCATCTCCCAAAACCACCAAGTGAGATGTGAGTCTTAGGGATTCAATAAGGAACAATGGAGGTGCATCTAACTGGATGACAACTTTCAAGACATCAAAGGAATTAATATTCTACAATGTTCAGCCAGGACTGTGGTAGGTGTAGCCCACTAGAAGGTACAACTTCCCATAAAGAACAATAGAAAATAGAGTCAATGGGAATCATCAATGAGTGGCAGACATGCAATCTGCTGGCTTAGCTTCCCAAAAATCAAAATTTTCTAATGACTGCATAAGGTCTGCACGGGCCGACAAGCTTCAATAAGAACAACCTGAAGGCCAACTGGGCTATTTTGGGGTTAGAAATGGAAACACTATGTAGAAATCCTAACCTCCTAGAGAACAAGTGTCTAGCCCTTGGATGTGGTTTGGAATTTTGGAGGGTTGCTTTTCTTTCTTTAGGGCAGGGGAGAAGGTAGGGGTAGTGCTGCTGACTTTAGGTACTGCATGCCGTTCTACATTGAAACAGGGATGGAGTCATGTAAAAATACCCTTAAGTCTGTTTTTTACCCGGACACCTCAACTGGATTTTCTTAATGGGGAACATAAGAAGAGAAAGGGTGCTGTCAGTGGCAGGTAGTGAAAGGAGGAGCTGTGGCCAGGTGACGGTATAAAATGAGGCAAGGCATACCCGGCCGCAGGAGAGGAATTGTTTTCTGTATTTTGGTTTAGGAAAGTGAATAAGACTGACAAACGGTCCCAGATAAAGAGAGTTGACAAACTGCTGCGAAGGAGCAGTAAATATTGCAAAAATTACTCATAAAGTTCAAATCCACAAAAAGAATAAACAGGATATTATTCAAAATAAAATGTAAGCAATAGGTAAAAACATTGATGCAGTCAGTACTGCCACATAAAACAAATAATACGTTTTTATCAAGTTTTCATGTTAAAACTATCTCTGGCAAGTGATGTACATCACCTACCACCTTTGGGAGCCACTTTCAAGGTCCCCAGTACCCAGGGATGTAATTTAGGGTTCGCTGCTGCAACCCCTAGCATGCCCCTTATGACCCCGGCACTGCCTTTTCCTTAGCGTTAGCAGTAACAGAATCAGTGGCAGGAACAGAAGCAGTCTGTCCTTATGGCTGTGGACCGGAGCTCCACTCACCTCGTTTTTTGTCCATTTTTTATTAGACTAATAGTGAATAATATTACATTATTCACTATTAGTTGAATAAATAATGCAGTTCACATATCTGGGATATGAATTTCCATGGCACTTGAGATAAAAAACGCTTTTAAATGTATGTATGTTGTGTGTGTGCTTGCAGTTTAGAGTGTATTTATGTAAAAGAGTGTATGTATGAATGTGTGTGCGAGTGTAGGCAGAGTGTGTGCGTGTATGTGTGAAAATGTGTGTATGAATAAGCATATGTATGTGTGAGTGAAAGTGAAGGTCAAGGGGCATGTGAAGTCACTTCCGCTACTCCAGACATTTTGGTGAATTGACGTCCATGCTAATGAAAGGGCCTGGCGCATAAGGTCTGGATCTATTCTAGTGTCACGATCTGATGGTTGAAATTAGCTGCATTAAAGTGTAGAGGGGAGAATATTTGTTATTATTGTCAATCAAATCATCAAGAAATCCTTTGGACACCTAATAACCACAAACAGCTCCTTAAGGTTAGTAAATTTATTACAATGCCAAAACCAACTGGACATAAAGACACTTAAAAATAAGGGTATAGAAATACATCAGAATCAGCATGAAACCGAATTAGCGAATCCATTTGAGATGATGCAATGTTAACAAGACAATTAACTCAAGAAATAGGAAGCAGAGGATCAGAAAGCACAAGTCCAAATTCCCCTGCATTGAGGGTTGGTGAGTAAAAAGAATTAATCTATCTCTACTCCAACGCTAAGTTTTATCCCAACTTCAGCATCTTAAGAAGAAAAGATAAAAGGTGTCAGTCTTTGGAGACTCCCTCAGAAGTCTCTCAACTGTTAACCCGTTCAGTGCCATTGTCCGATGGGAGCACTCCCTCCCTGGTGCTGCGAGCGACCATTGGCCGACGCAGCCCCTCCCACCCTTTAGAACACCCGCACCGCGGCGGAATTGCCGCTGCTGTTAAGGCGTTAATGGGTCATGATGCATAAAGCTACCAAGATGGAGCTTGCTCTGAAATGCTCTCTCTCTGAGGGCACAAAAAGGAGTGGGCACTTTTGCTGTTTTCAACATTCCAATATTTTATGTATCTTTCTCGACAGTCTTTTCGTATCACGCCATCTGCTCTAAGTACGATCCTAGAGGTAGGTTTTCATGGGATAACGGTGTTCTTGTTTTGCAACAAGATGTCCTTGCTTCCCAGGCCTTCCCCTATGTGAAGCACAACAGACTTCTTTTATCGACTCAAGTTTATGATGTAACTTCTTCTGTCTTTGCCTGAATAATATAACAAAAACATTATAATAGCTAACAAAAGCGCTTCTTTCACATGTGTTGGACTTGGCCTCTTTTGCATGGTCATCCCAAAACCTTTTGCCCTCCTCCGGTATTTATTCTGACCTGTTGTTAGTGGTTTCAGGACTCTGGGCACTTTATCACTGCTGTTCAGTGTTAAATTGCATGTGCTCTCTATGGTAAACTTGGTAAGATTGGTCTACACCTGTTTGGCATTTTTAATTTACCTGTCAGTCCCTTGTACAGTGGTATATCATATACCCAGGGCCAGTAAATTAAATGCTACTGGTGGGCTTGCAGCGCTGCTTACACCACCCTCCAAAGTAGCCTTCCCAACCTGTCTCAGGCCTTCGTCACTGGAGGACCTGCACACGCAGTGTACTGCCGCTGTGACGTGGCACAGAAAGTGGTTGCCATGTCCTTGACTCCCCTTTCACTACTTAACAGTCACCCCTAAGGTAGGACCCTAGCTAGCCCTGTGAGCAGGGTGCAGTGTAGGTAAAATGTAGGACATGTGCTGTCACTGTGTGGCATGTCCTGGTAGTGACAAACAGCCTATTTGGTTTCTCACTGCTGTGAGGCTGCCCTCTCATTGGAATGCATTGGGGATTCCCTGATATCTGCTTCAGTGGTAATTCCTGATATGAGAGGGGTAGCGTGATCAAATTTGGTATGTTTGGAATAGTGGTGATAAATGCTGCGTACTTGTGTTCACAGATTTATTATCATTATTTTAGAAATGCCACTTTTAGAAATAGGCATTTCTGTTTGCTATGACTCTCTGCCTGCCTGTTGTGTATTGACTGTCTGGCCTGGGAGTGACAGGGGCTGGGGAGGTGCAGTGGCTCCAGAGGGTCTAGGGAGTCAGTGCTGGGCTGAATAGGCCTGATCTGAATTTGGAGTGGTGGGAGGATTACCACCCATATCTGAATAGGGCTATACCTGCTTCCCACAATGATTGCTCTACCCCCCTGTGGTGTGTCTGGGGACAGGGCCTACGCTAACATTGAGGAGTGCTGTGCACTTGACAGGTGCCCCTAGAACTGGTTTGGACTGGGTCCAGGGCCCTGTACCAGGGCAGAATAAAGATCTTGGTAGTATAAATATTGGGGCTGTGACCTCATGTGAGTTGTACCTGATTGAGACTAAGACACTGCATGAACTGCAGTGTGCCAGGAGGAATCGCCACATGGACTGACCTGCTGTCTGCTGAGGGAGTAGGAAGGACTCCCCCTCTCCTGGGAGGCCCTGTGTGCTGGCCTACCTGTGCCCAGCTTTGCCCTGTAGGGCTCTTAAATCCAGCATGTGTTGAGCTTACCCTGGACCTGGGCTTGGAGCACTGCTGGATTCTTATGTGTTAAGCCCCTGGCGTAGGCTAGACGCGCAGCAGCTCGTGGTGAGCTATGGAAATGATGCACTGTTGATGATACTTTATGCCTATAGGTGGTGTACTAGGTGCACCCTTACCAGTAGTTACTGGTTGTCCACACTAACTGTGATATACGGGATGATTATGACAGTGGCCTGATTGGCCTTTTGATGTATGCTGATACGTGTAAATACATGACAAGTGCCAGGTGGCACATTGTATATATGTGATATATTCTGATTTGTGTTTTATGGATAATACAAAGGCTATTTTTACATAATCTTTTGTGGAGGTTCTTTTGTGGTGTGCCTAGTGTGTCACTGCTGTGTGAGTGTGTTGCGCAAACACTTTACACATTGCCTCTGGGATAAGCCTGATTGCTCTGCCAAGCTACCAAGTGGGTGAGCAGGAGTTATCTGTGTTGTGTTACTCCCTTGCCCGGACTAGAGTGGTGTTTTCTGCCTGGCTTAGGCGCATGCCCTAGCCAACCAGAAATCCCATTTCTAACAACCTGCAACACAAAACATGAGAATGAACAAATTTCACAGCAGACATGGAATTCGCCTATTAATTCTAGAGGAAGAACTTCCAAGGAAATGCATTTCAAGCCTACAAAATTCAGCTAGCATAAGAAACCAGCATATGAACTTTATGAATTTTCATAGGGAAATATGCCACATTCAATTAATACATTTGCCTACAAGTAAAATGACATGACTAATAATTTTAGTACATGATTAAATGTCAATATCACAACATGAACTATTTACGTTAGTGTTTTCTGCTAGTTACATACACTTTCTACATCGATTCTCCATGTTACTTTCCAATGACCTAAGCACATCCTGTTTCCGGTTAATATGTCCAAAATCCTAACACTTCATTTATTACAACAAAGGATTATAAGCGGGTACGCTCTACACGGGTGAATGCAATGCACTCATACAACAAGATGTGATTTCTGCTACAACCCTATTACCAGTAGAAGTTGGTCCTACGAAGATGACTCCGGGATTGTAATCTGGCTGTGCAGGGACAAAGATAATGTTCCACCATGGGAATGAGAATGAGGAGTCTGGACGATAGGAGAGAAAAGCGTCTCCATAGTTCAGTACTGCAAGGCAAGAAGGATGGAAGGAGCATACACAATTGACATTCAAGAATAATGAAAAGAGGCCTTATATGGGTCAATTATTTTTAGAAATTGAATAGAATGTCCTCTTACACATTACAAACATAGTAACATATCGAGTATTATTAACACTGATTTGCATGCTTGCAGTATGCATTATTATTCCATTTAATTTCAAGTATGTTGAAGAGCTCCATGCCCCTCTGTCTACCAACCTAGAATTCCAAAATACAACGCAAATATTTAAATATTATCGTCAGACAAAAGTAAACACAAACACTGCGTTGCATTCATTATGTTGGTGATTGCACATGATGATCCAAAACTACAGAAAACGATGTGGTTATACTCACTGACACTCACTGAGAGTGGGCCAACAATAGAGTTAAAACAGCTAGAACAGCAGGGATGTGACATGGCCCGTAGAAAATTATATATCTTGAAAAAATAGCAGATTAGATCTCACTGAGGGCCATATGTATCAACATTCTGTTTTGCGATTCCTAAATAGCGGTTTTTAAGGAATCGCTATTTAGAAATTGCAAAATGGTATGTATGTAGGAAATCGCTTCTTTTTAGCGATTCCCTAAAATTCCTTAATTGCGATTAGCAAATTGCTAATCGCAATTAAGGAATAATTTCCCATTCATTTCTATGGGCCAGGAGGCCCATAGGAATGAAGGGGAAATTTGCGAATCGCAATTTGCTAATCACAAATTGTGAATATTTTCAAGGGTGCAGGGGTGTCTCAAGAACACCCTGCTGCACCCCTGAAAATGACATGTGTGCGCATATGGCGCACATACATGCCATAAGGGCATGTATGAGCGTCACATGGCACCATTTGATTTTTAAAAAAATGCTTTTTTAAAAGAATTCGCAACTTACCAACAACTAGAAGTTGGTGGTAATTTGAGATTCCTTAATGGCATTTTGGAATGTTTTTTTCCTTGATACATTGTATTTAAGGAATCGCAAAATTTGCAATTCCTTAAATGCAATCGCAAAATAAGGAATGTCAAATTTAGCGATTCCTTAATTTGCTCCAAATATGTTTCATACATACCATTTAGCGAAAATGGGTTCGCAAACGCCGGAATTCTGCGAATTTCGGCGTTTGCGAACCCATTTTGCCTTGATACATATGGCCCTGAGATTCTTAATAGCAGTGACAAGAAGCATTTTTATTATCTCAAGCACTGATAAAAACACGGCGGTATTCAGAAGTGGTTCTTGCAAACGTGTGCGTGCCATTCTCTGCAAATATCGAGGTTTATGGAAGATCAGTCAGTGCGAGCTTGTTTATTGACAAATCCAGATGGTGCCTTCTCGTGGGAATTGTAGTTTTTGGAATTGGTCAGGCACTGCCACCTCTCAACGTGCTCAATCGTTTCTCCAACTCCAAGTTTGGTTTGTGAAAGAAAATACATGAAACATTTGGCCGTTCAAGAGCAGTTAATGTAAAATAAATAAAGATGAGAATATTTTGGATACCTAAATGCAGTTGAGCCATGTGAGCTGTGAAAATAAATATGCCAGAGACAGCTGTTTTAGATAATTTTGGCTGTATTATTTTGTAAGACATTGGTTATTTATAATTTGTGTAATATTTAATTTCAGGTTACATTAAGCTATATAAACGTGGTTGTGTTAAACCAGTAAAGGTACAAAACAATCATATAAAAATCACTTCTAGGCCGTGGCCTGGTACCTTGACGGAGCAGGAAAAAACTTGAAAAGCTTCAGTACTTGCACGCCGCGCTTCTGCAATATTCTGCAGAAAAAAATTACTTTGGAAGGTATTGACAAGACAACTGCTGTTTCCAAGAAGTGCATATTGCACTTTAGGCTACATTAAAGGACATTTGATGAGTGAACATTGTCTCCTAAGTTAAAGACCAGAGCAGGCAGCCCTCTTCTCTGGATTCTACAGTGACAAGTTGGTGTGATGCTTCAACTGGTGAGAAAATGTGCTGGGTCTGTGGTGTGAGGCGGGCAGGGTCCCTTAGCAGGCTTGCCAATGAACACAGGGCCGGACTGGCCATAGCGGGCACCGGGCAATCCCCCGGTGCGCCGCATGGGTGGGGGCCGGTTTTGGGCCCCTGGGGGCCGTTTTTGTTACAGGGCCGTTTTTGCAGCATAGCTGCAAAATCGGCCCTGTACGAAAATCGGCCGAAAACCGTCCCCGGCAAAGAGCTCGGTGGCACCTGCAACCCCCCGAGTGGGGAGAGGGGGGGGGGGGTGGCGGGCTGGCCGAGCACTTTGCCAGGGCCGGTTGTGGTTCCCAGTCTGGCCCTGAATGAACATCCTTTACGACGCGAATGTTACCCCGCGCTACCATTACGACGCGTCTCTTATAACGCAAGTCGTAACCACGACTTGCACTGGAGGGCGCTCAAGGACAAGAAATAGTTAATTTACTATTCCAACACCTTCCCTACTATCCACGGGGACTGATGTTGGAATAGTAAATTAAACTATTCCTAAGTCTGCACCCTACAGCGCAAGTTGTGGTAACGACTTGCGTTGTAAAACACGCGTTGTAACGGTACGCGTGGTAATAGCCCGCGTCGTACCGTCATACATCCATGTCTAGGCCTGTGCTGGAGTGAGATGAAAGCTGAATGCTTCCTGCTGGACAATGTGGAGGAGCCTTGCTACATACAGGCTGTGTGGGCCAAATGCAGGATGCTGGCACATAGTTTGACAAGCCGCCCGGTAGGGGAAGTACAGTGGGCCTGAAGAGATGACGAAGAGCTGAGTCAGTGATGGGCTTGTGGGCGCAGATGTGCAAAGACCTGCTGCAGCTGTTCTACCAATTTACACACGCAGCAGTTCCCCGCTGAGGGGGCTTCGATGAGAGACTGCCCTGAGGCAGACTGGAGACCTAGCGATAGGCTCAGGGTGAACAGAGAGAGCCACGTGAGAGATAGCACAATATAACATCCCATCCATCCTACTGTAGATATGCACGACAGGAGATATAGGGCCAGGTGTAAGAACAAATACAATTGAGATTCTTCCATTCCAAAGGTTACCGAATCACGAAATATTTTGCACGAAACATCCCCATTACAAATTCCCAATGTCTTAGTAACCACAACCTTTACACCAAGATTCTGTCATTGAGTTCTGTAAGAAGGTGGTGTTTGTGAATAGTAGCAGCACAGTCAAGAGATCTCCCAGAGAAGGTGGGCTGGAACATTGAGGCCCATTAAAAACATGGCAAGCCGAATTACACAGAAAGATTATAGAATCGGAAAGAGAAAACAAATGTTATGATGTTGAATTAGACATTCTTGCAGAGGAGTGTGTTGTGAAGAACGATAAGCTGTTTCGCAATCACCTCTGCGTCTGAGGCCATATCAAAAATCTGGCAAGAGAAAATAAATGCAGTTGCTGTAACCTTATGCAGCATTCAAGAAATAAGAGGGCACTGCCGTGACCCAGAACCAAGGGAAAAAAATCACCATCAGGATAAACGGTTAAAAGAAGCAGCCAGCACTGACAGAGCGCCCCCCACCACAACTTCTCCAACCCTATTAGAGGACCGAATGGAATCTATCCTAATACCTCAATCACTAGAGTCAGAAACGTCAACCACCAAGGGGCACAAGTTAGTGCAATGTCAATCCAAATATCTTTAATACTTTGGGGACTTATGCCAACATCGTCACGATAGGGCCATATGTTTACTGCAGGGAATAAATCTCTATCACACACCATAATATGAAAATAGAGTCCAATTCTTGCATATGAATTGCTGGTAAAGTGCATGATGGGAGTTGTTGTTTTACAGATAATAGGTGTGTTTTTATAAATAAGTTGTATATTTGTAATGTAGGCATTACATACTGAACATGTTATTAGTGCCAGTAGCAGAAGCAAAATATTATCCCAGTATTTTAATTTAAAAAAAAATATGCAACACAGAATTCAATAGAACACTGTTCTCTCAATAGAATAAACACTTAAACACAAGGACTAAGAGGTATGTTGGTATCTTAGAAGGAATTCTTCCACGAGAAAATCAGCACATGGTCTAGCTATTTACATTGCCCCTTCCCAACTCCTCCAAGCAACAGCAACAATCAATATTCATAACAACGGTACTATCCGCATCCAAGCCATGGATCATAGTTTAAAGCTCCTAGATGACATCTTCCCCATCATTAAAGATCATGTAGACAATCCCCAAGCTGCCTCCCAATACTCCCCCACCTCCATGACTTGAGATGCTACTGCCCTAACCCCCCTATTGGACCCAACCGCTTCTTCCACCCCTACTCCCCCGAAAGGTACTCCCGCTATAACTCCTAGCTGCACCTCACTGAAACACCACACGCTTCCTCTGCCCATCATGGCCGTGATCACATCCGCTCCCCCCACTGCAACTGAAATCACTCAAGGCATGACCACAGCTCATCTCCCCTCCTATACAACCCCTTCCTGCATCATCTCTCCTCCTACACTAGCCACCCCTCACAATACTACACCAAACACTGACTCCTTCCAGTTCAACCTATCCCCCCTAGCATGACCGAAACTACACATGCACCCCCACCAGCAACTGTACCCACTCCAGGTACGACCATAACTCCTCACACCGCCCACATAACCCCGCCCACAACCATCTCCCCCTCCACCCACCCCTTCCTCTCAATAACACACTCAACCCGAACACCCCCAGACCAATCAATCCCCATATAGCAAGACCCATTCTACTTCCGCACCCCCTATAGCAATTGAACCCACTATGGGAACCACCATAGCTCCTCACCCCGCTAACATAACCCCCCACCCTCTCTCTCCCTACCTCTTACCCCACTCGCCATTACTCACCTAGCAATGACTTCACACATTCTAAACAATCCCCACAGCTCAGGCGCTTACACTTTACGGATCACCCTGTCATCTCTCACACATCAACACACCCTCTGAACTCCCACCGCTTCACATCTCTCCTCACATCCCTGCCCACCAGCAAGTCAACCCAACTACTCAGCCTTCAACATCAACATCCCTCCCACACACACACACATCTACACATATTAACCCACGCACCCCTACACCAGCCCATACACCCAACCAGCCCACACCGCAGACACACACGCTCATCTCACCACCTCCTACCCCAATCATAACCACACCAGACACTAGATTAGATGGGATCATGTCTACTCTTCACTTAATCAAAGAGGATCTCCACGCTTTTAAAGTGATGCTATTGAGACAATCAGGGCTCCCCAGATCCTACAGAACCTGTTTTCCTAGCAAGCCCACAACTCACCTCCCTAGCTCACCCTTCTGGAAATCAGTACTCTCCCGTAATCTATCCTCTCGCCCTATGCGAACCGACAATCCTATTTCTGAGATTGATCTTCGCTCACTCCTGCTCTTCTACGAACCCATCTCTGTGACCCCCGTTCCACTCACACACATGCCCATTCCTCCTATCCTCCCCAACCCTCATGGGCCCTCTACTCACAAAAATAGAGGAATCATAGACAACAATCTCTGTAAAGTCCCAATCATACAGGAACACACCACTTCCCTCACTACACCCCGGCTCAAATGCTCACTCCTGAATTATAGATCGGCCTCAAAACACGCCACTGACATAGCGCACCTCATTACCTCTACTGATCGGTAAACACCCCTTACAGCGATGTCAATACATTGCGGTGCCATCGCACCGTGACTTTTACATCGCAGGGTCAATAGCATCGGATGCATTTACTCCGCATGCTACAACGGTGCGATGACATTAGCATCGCATGCATTTACAATGCACAACGCATGCTGGAGATCACGCCAAAATAATTAAATAATTAAATTATTAGACGTTCGAATCTGTGTCCGCGTTTTCTTTACTATCTTTTACGGTGAGAGTTTCTGCTATCCGCACTTTAACCACTATCCAATGGTGAGAGTTTCTTCTATCCACGATGAGAGTTTCTGCAATCCACGGTGAGAGTTTCTGCGATCCACGGTGACAGTTTCTGCTATCCACGACCCACCTCGATTCTAGGGTTCAGGGCCTGTATTCGATTTGCGTTAAACCTCTTTTCCACCCGTTCTTATAATCAGGTTTCTGAATTGTATTCTAGCTGTAAGGTATACTAGTGGAAAATGTGGTGGGGCTCAAAGACCGCGTTGTACAGACGCGCGATTTAAAAGTCTGCGAAGTAAGACGCTTGCCAATAGGAATACCGCATTAGCGGCGCCACAGCATGCAATGTAAAAAATGCTGCTGTGATACACCTTGCGATGTTTTTGCCACGTTGTAACAGCGCGCAAAGTGAACGTTTGCGATGTATTGTCATACAACCCTACTGATCTGTACCTGATATTTCTCACTGAAACATGGCTTACAGAATCTTCCTCGCCTCTCATCGACATCCTAGTACCCCCTAACTATTACATCATCAGACTAGACAGGTCTGGTAAGATAGGAGGAGGTATTGCATGCATACACCGTAGCAACATCACCGTAAACAGAGCCATATCCTCGGTACTCCCTTCCTGTGAATACATAAGCCTCGACATCAACAGTGATGGAAAACCTGTCTGTTCGCTACACATCATCTATCAACCACCTGGTGACAACCTCCTCTTCACAGAACACCTCATGGACATGATCACAACATACACAGGTAAACCCAAATTTTCCTTGGTGACTTTAACCTCCACTGGAACGACCCTAAAGATACAGTGGTGAACAGTCTCAAAAACGTCCTCAACGCTTTAGACCTCAACCATATTTGCAACAGTCCTACACACGATAAAGGCGCAATGCTGGACTTAATGATCTCTAAGAGTGATTCCACTCTTTTGGAGTCGATTCTCCCCTGTGACTGCTCAGACCATCACATCCTCACCTTCTTTATCAAGGAAACACTCAAACTTAATTCAGTCCAATCCACAAAGCCTAAAGTATGGAAAACAGACTTGAAAAAGCTCAAACCTAGCACGTTACCAGATTCAAGTCACAATCTACTTCTACCCCCTGTTGGGTCTTCCAACGTACATGATCTCACCAACCACTACTTCAAATCTATGACCATGATAATCAACAAATTTGCTCCCCTGCAACTAAAGAGAGTCTACACTAATGACTCTAAACCATGGTTCAACGGTCCTTCAAGGATAGACGGTATCTCAGAACTGCTGAATGCAACTGGAGATCAGCCCCTTCTGTCAAGCTTCTCATGACTCTAAAAAGAAAGAGAAAGGCCTACTATCGAAAGGTCAAGTGTGCCAAAGCAGACTTCTTCAGCCACCAACTTGACCAGGCAAGAAATCGTCCCATAAAGCAGTTTGAATTATTCAAAACTCAATCTAAGGACCCGCCTCAACGTCCACAAGAACTAACTCACCCACAACCCAAATGTGAAGATTTTTCCAACTACTTTCCTCTAAAGTCTGAGAACATCAAGAAAGATCTCTTCAATGAGAACATTTCTCACTCCTGCCCTCTCACCAAAACCTCCCCTCTACCCCCAAGTGCATCACATCTAATCCAGTCAAAGTTTGTTTTAAAAAACAATGCGGCATGGTCATCCTTTTACACCTATTCTGAAGATGCTATAGGCAAATTTCTCAATGCCCTGAAGCCTGCCATTCACCTCACCGACCCTCTCCCTGCAAATTTGGTTAAAGTACTCACCCCATTGCTTCTACCTCTCTGGACCAAAATCATCAACAGTTCACTTCTTCAAGGTTGCATCTCTGACTCCCTTAAGGTGGGGCAGGTCTCTCCCATCCTTAAGAAACCCACAGCTGACCCCACAGACCTAAACAACTACCATTCTATCTCCAATATTCCCACCCTGGCAAAACTTCTGGAAAAATGTGTTCATCACCAACTGACAAAACATTTTGACCACTTCAACCTTCTTAACAAACATCAATCCAGCTTCCGGGCAAATCACAGCACGGAATCAGCCATGACACACATAATTGATAATGCACTACAAATACTTGATCAAAACGAAACTTGCCTGCTTATCCTACTAGACCTCTCCTCTGAGTTCGATACAGTCAAACACGAGAACTTGATAGATCTCTTGAATCACAGAATGGGTCTTTCAGGATCAGTGCTTAACTGGTTTACCTCTTTTCTCCAAAACCGGACTCAAAAATTCAAGATCAACAACACCCTGTCCAAACCCGATCCAGTTACACTAGGAGTCCCACAAGGTTCCTCGCTATCCCCAACACTTTTTAATTTATTCATGGAGCCACTCACCGATCTGCTACAATCGTCCAACGTGCAATTTCATATGTACGCTGACGATACCCAACTGTACCTTAAGATCAACACCCTTGAGGACATCAACTTGCTTAACACCACTCTTAAGACTACCCAAACATGGTTGGCAGCGAATCAGCTCAAATTAAATGCTTTAAAAACTGAATTCCTCCTTATTGCCCCGCCCGCCAAAGTCCCCATAATGCACGATTGGATCAAACACCTTACAGCATTCAACGTCCAACTAACCATTGTGGATTCTGCTAAATCATTGGGCATAACTCTTGATTGCAACCTCAATATGCAAAAACACATTAGTAATACAACGAGGGGAGCAAACTTTCAGATTAATACACTAAAGAAGCTGAAACCCTTCGTACCTGCCAATGACTTTGAGATGGCGGTTCAAGCTCTAATCCTACCTCGACTGGACTATGGTAGTGTCTCGCTATGCGGTCTCCCCAAAGCCAGTACAGCTCCACTAAAAGCCTCTACCAACTCTGCAGCAAGACTCATCACCGGCTCGAAAAGAAGGTCCCACAACTCCCCTGACCTAAAATCTCTAAACTGGCTGCCCTTTAAGGCCAGAATTCACCTGAATATAGCATGCATGACGCATTAGGCCTTACATCATAATGCACCTAGCTATCTCAAACAAAAACTCACAATATCAGTTGTGATAAGGTCCACAAGAAGTGTGGAAAACCTCCTCCTGAAGCCACAAAAATTCAACAAGAGAAAAACTTACAAACGTTCCTTTTTAGGAATGGCACCCAGGATTTGGAATGCCCTCCCCCCGGAAACAAGACTGAACCCCTCCACCTCATCCTTCAAACTGGAAGTAAAAAACATCCTCATGGCTAAATTCACTTAAACAAAGTGCCATGTTTCCGGGAGATCTTACATTCCCTTCAGCAAACTTGCCAATCTAACCAACACATTGGACATTACCGTGCTCCACAATTCCGCCCCTGCTACGTACTTTATTGCTTTGCTTTTTGTCTGCACAATTGATCTCTTACATGTACCTCATTGCGCTGCTCTTCGTCTGCTCGGTTTATGTTTATTTATTTGATTTACTTATCCTAATTGTACTATCATGACTCACCAGGCCTTTCCTGAGCTGCAGCAAAACACACACGATGATGGACGGAATGTTACACTATGGCAAAACATTCACCCCGAGTCACAGATCTGGGTTTAATCCATCGTTATTTTGCTCCCCACGCCACCCCAGTTCAGACATGGCCATATGCAAATCAGTCTTGACCCTGTGCCTCATGGGAACAGTCCAGCCCGAACTGCCAAGCCATCTCTTCCCTGGACCGGAATCAAGCATCCTAGGACCGGTTTCTGGCTATTAGCCATCTTCAGCCAGGATAACCAGATGATTTTATCGCTGTTCTTAATAATATGCTCCAAAGTTCTATGCCATGTGAAACAACAGCGGTCCCATGCATAAAAAATATATGCGACACAATGAATATAGACGAAATCAATTCTATATTTGGAGCGACATGTCCAGCCGGACAGAGGTCTTCAATTTTTTACTCAATTGAAAGTTTTAAACGGAAGGAATACCTTCAACAAATCACCAGTGTGGGGCACAAGCCTGTACCCAGACACAATCAGATCAGTACAGAAAGTTGACAGAAGACAAACACAGGGTTTTTCAAGGCAAAAGTAGCGATTGCTGTAAAAATTCAAGTGTACGGAAATATCAGGTAAGCACCATTACATATACATAACATATAAATCAAGTTTTTGTATAAGGTGCACAACAGGTCGACGGCGTTTCGGTCCCACTACTTAATCATGGGGACCATCAACAGGACATTTAGTAATTGCCTTTTACATTATAAGCCTCTAATGCCGGGGGGTAATATCCCAGAGGGTGCGTACAGAGGCGAGGGGGATGGTAGCCTGGGGAAGCAGCCCAGAATCGGGCGCAATTCAGTTTGAACCGCGTTCCAATAGTATAATTCTGCAGTACCAGTGTTTAACCGGGTTAGTCGGTAGTTGAATCTGTTTCCTGGCTTCTCTGCCATGCTTGATAAAAACACGGACTGTCTTGTTATCATCACATCGAGAACAAGAGAGATTCAGCAAAAACACAGGAAACTCACCCACAATTAACAAAAACACAGACCCAATTAAGAACACAACTTCAGCACCAGGGATGCAACAAAGGCATGGGTTTGGGGTAAGGCCTGAAAGTGTTGTGGGTAATGAGTAAACCATTCCATCACCAAGGGATTACACTGCTTAGAGGCCTTCAATGATTCCTGCATAAAAATCAGTTCAACACAATATGCAACATGGGAGAAAATTAGTAGCTTAGAAAAGAAATGCAAGATGGTGTCAGGACATTAACTAAAAGGCAGTGGTTCATGCAAAATAAATAAAGACACTAACGAAGGCAGTGATGTATTTGGGTGAGGTCCTCAAAGAAAAATATTTAGGTCACACATAGATACCTGACATCTTTTAGACTGAAGAGAGAGGTTTGTAAGATCTGTTGAGAGTTTGTCTGTGACAATTGGAGCTTTCACCCACGGAACTCTAAATTTATCGATCAAAATGGGACACTTCATTGGTGGATCAACAAGTTACGTTGGCATCAAGAAGCATGGTTTTGCTTGCGCAAAGTGCGGCGCCTCAACCTTAAGCAGTTTGCCTGTGGCTGATACATTAAATGTGTTTTGCATTCAGAGCCCAGAGACAGGGAAAGAATTGTAAAATGGTTGTACCCTGAGACAGGTCTGGAGTTGAAAGAGTAAGGAGGAGATATTGATAGAGATGAAGTTGAATTAAAATAAGCATTATTTAAATGTTTTCAAAATTTGGAAAACAAATTCATGTGTACAATAGGAAGATAGTAATGCTGCTTTTTCTTGATTTTCTGTAACTTTCTTTAGACATATTGATGGACTCAAAACTGTTGCAAATACGTCTTTATGAGTGGATAATATTTTTTATTTTACATTTTGTTGTTGATAGTGAATTTTCTGCATGTCATTCCGTGTGCTGCTTTAGACCTTCATCTTCAGAGTCATCTTTGTCAGGTCGAATGGAGAATCCCCTTGTAGATGCAATGTTGTGCAAGACAAGGCAACGAGCATTGATTTTATAGTAGTTCCCGGGCACATACGGTGCAGAGACAGAATATCAAATAAAAAATATAGAATTACACAAATATCGAGTTAAAAATATTGTGGGTCAGAAATATCAACATACAAATTCTCGTGGTCAAGGCTTTCGATTGTAGGTAGGTAATATGGATGTTAAAAATTTCTATGTGTAAAATATTGTTTGCAAAAATATAGTTGTTAAAAATATCCACATTTTATTAATGTAATGTATTTTAGTATATATTTTATATGTATGTGATGTATGTTTTTTGTATTATAATTGTTTGTATTTTTAATATATACGTTACATTTTTAGTAGTTATTCATTTTGTATTAGATTTTTGCATTTTTAGTCCGTAGCAGGTTGTGGGTTTATAGCAGAATAGGGTGGGAAGTAATTTATTTATATTAAATGTATTTAGTATTTTGTATATATTAATATTTGTCTCAATGAGATGCTATAGTGTTAAATGTGTAAAGTAATTTATTATTAACTAATTAATAATTGGTTGTCAATTCATTTTAATTAGTTAATTGGTAATTAATTATGGTAATTGTGCTATTGATTTCAGGTGTGTGTTGTGGTGTTTATAGGAGTAAGGAGTGGTCATTAATTTGTGTTTAATTAATTATCATATAGCTGTTACCTAATGTTAATTATTTGATATTTATTTTGAGTAATTGTTTATTTTTATGTGTGTTATTTTTACTTTTAAAAGAGTAAAAGGTGGGTAATAAATACAATTTAATTATTTAGTTATTAGTTGTTAATAGTGAAAGTTTTTCTTTTAAAAATAAAATTTGTGTTTTAGTATTTTATCGTTTAATTTAGGTGTGTATTGTGGATATTATAGTGCTAAAGCAAGTGTACTCAATAAATGTTTTTGTTATTTGTAATTAATGATATAATATGTGTTCTTTTTATATGTTTAATATATTTATTTTTAAATTTGTGAAATCTTGTTAATTTATTTCTATGAGTTTTTTTTACATTTTGTAATATTTTTTGCTTTTTCCAATTAAGTGTTATTAGTATTTTTGGTTGCTCTACTATCCAATACTTTCTCTAATTTTGCATACAAGGGAGTGGGAATAGTAATTTTTCCCTCTCTGCTATCCAGCACTTTCCCTACTGTTGCATTCACTGGAGTGGAAATAGTAATTTTTACCCATCCACTATCCAACACTTTCCCTACTGTTGCACTCACTGGAGTGGGAGTAAGAATTGTTTCCCCTCCACTGACTACATCCTCCTCGGGGACCTCAACTTCCACCTGGAGAACAACAAGGACCGCAACACCACCGCCCTGCTGGAAAACCTCGCCAACCTCGGACTCAAGCAACTGGTCAACACCCCCACCCACTACGCCGGTCACACGCTTGATCCCGTCTTCTCTTCCAGCAAGTACATCACCTTCAGCCACGCCAACGGACTCCACTGGACCGACCACAGCTGCGTCCACTTCAGCTTCAAAAGATCCACGACCCACCACCACCCGCAACAGGTACCTCACAGGAATTGGAGCAAGATCACCGCAGACCAGCTCACCACCTCCCTCAGCCAGAGCCCACCCGCCAGCACAACGGACCCCAACGAAGCAGCCCGCAACTTCACACAGTGGCTGACCGCCTGCGCCGATGACCTCGCGCCACTAAAGAACCCTCCCAGCAGACCCAGAAGCAAGAAGGCATCCTGGTTCACCGACAACCTCAAGGACTCCAAGAAGACCTGCCGCACCCTCGAGAAAGCCTGGCTCCTCGACCGGACCACCGACAACATGACCGCCCTCAAACACGCTACCCGCAGGCACCACCAGCTCATCCGCACCACCAAGAAGAAATCCCTGAAGGAACGACTGGACAACAACGCCCACGACAGCAAAGAGCTCTTCACTATCGTCAAGGAGTTCTCCAACCCCAGCACCGGCACCAACGACATCACTCCGTCACAAGACCTCTGCGACTCCCTCGCCTCGTTCTTCCACCGCAAGATCGCCGACATCCACAACAGCTTCGGCGCCCCACCCACGCACCCAACCGTCGAACCAACGCCCCCCACCGCCACCCTTCACACCTGGACCACGGTGACCACCGAAGACACAGCCCGCACGATGAACACCATCCACTCCGGATCACCGACCGACCCCTGCCCACACCACGTCTTCAACAAGGCCGACTCCACCATCGCACCCCAACTCCGGAACATCATCAACGCCTCCTTCAACACCGCCACCTTCCCGGAGAGCTGGAAGCACGCCGAGATCAGCGCCCTCCTGAAGAAACCTACAGCGAACCCCACCGATCTCAAAAACTTCCGCCCCATCTCGCTCCTCCCTTTTCCTGCTAAAGTCATCGAGAAGATCGTCAACAGACAGCTGACCGCCTTCCTCGAGACGAACGGATCCCTCGACCCCTCGCAGTCCGGCTTCAGAGCCAACCACAGCACTGAGACCGCCCTCATCGCAGCCACCGACGACATCCGGACCCTGCTCGACAAGGGGGAAACAGTGGCCCTCATCCTCCTGGACCTCTCCGCTGCGTTCGACACGGTCTGCCACCGCACCCTAGTCCAGCGCCTCAGCAACATCGGTATCCAAGAGAAGGCACTGGAGTGGATCATCTCGTTCCTCGCCGGAAGAACACAAAGAGTCCGCCTACCCCCGTTTCGCTCCGAGGCCACCGAAGTCATCTGCGGCGTCCCGCAAGGATCTTCACTCAGCCCCACCCTCTTCAACATCTACATGAAACCTCTCGCAGCCATCACACGCCAGCACAACCTCAACATCATCTCTTACGCCGACGACACCCAGCTGATCCTCTCCCTCACCAGAGACCCCGACACCGCCAGAACCTGCCTACACGAAAGGATGAAAGACGTCGCCGAGTGGATGAAGGACAGCCGCCTGCAACTGAACTCGGACAAGACGGAAGTCCTCATCCTGGGATCTTTGCCCTCCGCCTGGGACGACTCCTGGTGGCCCCCAGCCCTGGGCACTGCACCCAAGCCAACCGACCACGCACGCAACCTGGGCTTCATCCTGGACCCCTCCCTCTCGATGACCAGACAAGTCAATGCCGTCTCCTCATCGTGCTTCAACACCCTGCGTATGCTTCGCAAGATCTTCCGCTGGATCCCGACCGAGACCAGGAAGACTGTCACCCAGGCACTCGTCACCAGCCGACTGGACTACGGAAACGCCCTCTACGCCGGAACCACAGCCAAGCTACAGAAAAGACTCCAGCGCATCCAGAACGCCTCCGCCCGACTCATCCTGGATGTCCCCCAACGCAGCCACATCTCCAGCCACCTGAGGAACCTGCACTGGCTCCCCGTCGACAAGAGGATCACGTTCCGGCTCCTCACCCACGCAAACAAGTCTCTCCACGACCTGGGCCCCAAGTACCTCAACGACCGCCTGACCTTCTACACGCCCACCCGCCAGCTACGGTCCACCAGCCTCGCCCTCGCAGCCGTACCACGCATCCGAAGAGCCACCGCCGGAGGAAGATCCTTCTCTTACCTGGCTGCCAAGACTTGGAACTCCCTCCCCATCCACATTCAGCTGACCCAGGACCATCTCGCCCTTAGGAAACAACTCAAGACCTGGCTGTTCGAGCAGTAGCATACCCCTCCCCCCAAGCGCCTTGAGTAGTGCGCTATACAAATGGCATGATTGATTGATTGATTAAGAGGGACACGATGTGTTATGGAAATGATGCACTGTTGAAGATATTTTATGCCTAAAGGTGGTGTTCTAGGTGCACCCTTACCAGTAGTTACTGGTTGTCCTCACTAACTGTGATATACAGGATGATTATGACAGTGTCCCGATTGGCCTTTTGATTTATGCTAATGCCCGTAAATACATGGCAACCCTGAAGGCACATTGTATATATGTGATATGTTTTAATGTGTGTTATGGATAATACAAAGGCTATTTTTAGATAACCTTTTGTGGAGTTTCTTTTGTGGTGTGCCTAGTGTGTCACTGCTGTGTGAGTATGTAGGGCAAACCCCTTACATATTGCCTCTGGGATAAGCCTGACTGCTCTGCCAAGGGGGTGAGCAGGGGTCATCTTCGTTGTGTAACTCCCTTGCCCGGACTAGAGTGGTGGATTCTGCCTGGCTTAGACGCATGCCCTAGCCAACCAGAAATGCCATTTCTAACAACCTGCAACAAAAAACATGAGAAAAAACAAATTTGACGGCACACATGAATTCAGCTATTAATTTTAGAGGAAGAGTTTCCAGGGAAATGCATTTCAGGCCCACAAAATTCAGCTAGCATAAGAAACCAGCACATGAACTTTATGAATTTGCATAGGGAAATATGCCACATTCAATTAATACATTTGCCTACAAGTAAAATGACCTGACTAATAATTTTAGTACATGAATAAATGTCAATATCGCAACATGAACTATTTACGTTAGTGTTTTCTGCTAGTTACATACACTTTCTACGTTAATTCTCCATGTTACTTTCCAATGACCTAAGCACATCATGTTTCCGGCTAATATGTCCAAAATCCTAACACTTAATTTATTACAACAAAGGATTATAAGCGGGTACGCTCTACACATGTGAATATAATGCACTCTTACAACAAAATGTGATCTCTGCTACATCACTAGTACCAGTAGAAGTTGGTCCTACAAAGATGATTCCGGGATTGTAATCTGGCTGTGTGAGGACAAAGGTAATGTTCCACCATGGGAATGAGAATGAGGAGTGTGGACGACAGGAGAGAAAAGCGTCTCCATAGTTCAGTGCTGCAAGGCAAGAAGGATGGAAGGAGCATACACAATTGACATTCAAGAATAATGAAAAGAGGCCTTAAATGGGTCAATTTATTTTAGAAATTGAATGGAATGCCCTCTCCCACATTACAAACATAGTAACATGTCGGGTAATATTGATACTGATTTGCATGCATCCAGTATGCACTGTGTGGCATTCATAATGTAGTAGTAGTAGTAGTAGTAACTTTATTCGATCAAATTTTTATCATAAAAGTTGACATTCATTACAGTACCAAAAAGACCACCAAACCATACATACATTCAGCTATAGATTAAAAGTACAAAAATTCCACACACAATTTTTTAAAAAGGATAAAATATACAATAAAAACACAATATATAATTACATAAAAACATCGTACAAAAGACCATAAAAAAAGTCGTCTATTGGGGCATGAACTTTATCCTGCGCATGCGAGTCTGCCATGCACTACCCAAAAACTTTGCTACACCACAGATCAGGACTAGGGAGGAAGTGTCAGTAATAAAACTCGCAGGGCCATCTGGTAACACCTAAGGTCCAGCTCCTTACATATTGGCTTCAGCCATGTCTTTCTTGCACCCCTATATGCTGGACATGCAAAGAGGAGATGAGCCACAGACTCTTTAGGGGCAGCACACCCAGGGCAAGGTTTAGCTGGTGAGATTGAATTGTTCCACCCTTCCATAAACTCGTTCACCGGGAGGGTCCCAAATCTTAATTTTAAATAGAGTAATCTATCCAGGGGTTTTTGTATAAAATCAAGAAATGGTTCAAGTTTCCTTTCAGGTTTAAACTCTAGGAACCGCTCTGAAAGGGTACCCCTTTCGCTCTACATAGATCCTCCTCCAGTACCCAATCCCAGTACAATTTCTTCATTACTTGCTTGGGCGGAGGTGCTTGGCTGGCCCATACTTCATACAATCCTAATTTTAAAACCAGCTGTCTGAGATTATTCAACCACTTGGTCTTATCTTGTTGCTCAAATTAAGGGTGAGTAATTCATCCAAGACAGCCACGTAATCTGAGAGTTCTGGGGTCCTCCTTAATCGAACCCAGTAAAGTAAAGGGCGCAGACACGCTATATCCCTTAATGACCGCCTGCCCATGTCTTGTCGTAATGGTTTTAACGGAGTGGAGGTGGGGAGTGACACCAGTTCACGGAAAAACTTATTTTCCGCTCACACTAGGTCAGTAGTATTCTCGAACCCCCATAACTCAGATCCGTAAAGTGCCGAGGGCAGAACTTGACCCTCATACACAGAAAGGGCCGGAGCTACAGGTTTGCTCGTTGACTCTCGCTGCTCCTGCAGGATCGTTCCAGATACACGCTTATGATTTAAAATCATTTTGGCCAAATGGTCCCTCCAATTCATCCGACTAATGACCCTTACCCCTAAATAGTCGAATGAGTCTACCAACTCCAGTGGGGTACCATTAAGGGAGACATTATTCTTAAATCTCTTAGAAGGGGAGAAGGCCATAAGCTTTGTCTTAGAGGTATTAATGATAAGACCTCTATCCCCACAAAATGATCTGAAGCGGTCCAACAGTTTTTGAAGGCCAGAGGGGGTTTTAGAAATCAGGAGGGTGTTGTCCGCAAAGAGCAGGGTAGGTGTTTTTTCCCCCGCCAGGGATGGGGCGTCGGCTGGGTCCTCCCTCAAATGGTCCACCACCCCATTCACAAAGAGGGAGAACAAAGTCGGCGCCATCACACATCCCTGACGGTAAACAACATTTACAACGCAACTTTTACAACGCACTACCATTACAACGAAACTTTTACAACGCAAAAACTTTTACAACGCATACCATTACAACGCATGTTTTTACAACGCAAGTACTTTTACAACGCATGCCATTACAACGTAAGTATTGGTAAGTATATAATTATATTTAATATTTTATATGGTTTTTTTTTTTTACGTTTTCAGTTTTTGGGTAAAGGGGTATTTTTAGGGTTTAGGGTCAGTTTTCAGTTTATGGGTAAAGGGGTATTTTTAGGGTTCAGGGTCAGTTTTCAGTTTTTGGGTAAAGGGGTATTTTTAGGGTTTAGGGTCAGTTTTCAGTTTTTGGGTAAAGGGGTATTTTTAGGGTTCAGGGTCAGTTTTCAGTTTTTGGGTAAAGGGGTATTTTTAGGGTTTAGGGTCAGTTTTCAGTTTTTGGGTAAAGGGGTATTTTTAGGGTTCAGGGTCAGTTTTCAGTTTTTGGGTAAAGGGGTATTTTTAGGGTTTATGGTCAGTTTTCAGTTTTTGGGTAAAGGGGTATTTTTAGGGTTCAGGGTCAGTTTTCAGTTTTTGGGTAAAGGGGTATTTTTAGGGTTCAGGGTCAGTTTTCAGTTTTTGGGTAAAGGGGTATTTTTAGGGGTCAGGGTCAGTTTTCAGTTTTTGGATACAGGGGTATTTTTAGGGTTCAGGGTCAGTTTTCAGTTTTTGGGTAAAGGGGTATTTTTAGGGTTCAGGGTCAGTTTTCAGTTTTTGGGTAAAGGGGTATTTTTAGGGTTAAGGGTCAGTTTTCAGTTTTTGGGTACAGGGGTATTTTTAGGGTTCAGGGACAGTTTTCAGTTTTTGGGTACAGGGGTATTTTTAGGGTTCAGGGTCAGTTTTCAGTTTTTGGGTACAGGGGTATTTTTAGGGTTCAGGGACAGTTTTGGGTTTATGGGGTACAGGGGTATTTTTAGGGTTCAGGGACAGTTTTGGGTTTTTGGGGTACAGGGGTATTTTTAGGTTTCTGGGTTAATTTGGGTTTTTGGGGTACAGGGGTACAGGGTAAAAAAAAATTAAATTAAATAAATTAAATTAAATTAAATTATATTAATTACAATGAATTTAAAAAAAATATATTATATACTTACCAATACTTACGTTGTAATGGCATGCGTTGTAAAAGTACTTGCGTTGTAAAAACATGCGTTGTAATGGTATGCGTTGTAAAAGTTTTTGCGTTGTAAAAAATGCGTTGTAACGGTATGCGTTGTAAAAGTATGCGTTGTAACGTCATACATCCATCCCTGACTGACTCCCCTACTCACAGTCACCCTCTCTGTCAGCTGGCCCTGGGATCCCCATCTAATCCTTGCATAGTTCCCCTCGTGTAATTTCATAATGAAATCAAGGAGGGTGGCAGGGAGCCCCATTGTTTGTAGAACATTCCATAATCTGGAGCGTGGCACTAGATCGAAAGCTGTTTTAAGATCTATAAATGCCAAATACAGGCTACCCTTCCCGATGGTCACGGTCTTCCAATAAATGGCAAAATATCGGAAGACCTGGTCCATCGTGCCTACCTTCTGTCTAAATCCCGCTTGGAAATGGGAAAGGATATTCTCCTCTTCTATCCAGGACCCTACCCTGGAGATAATGACCCTGCCAACCACTTTCTGAATCACGTCTATCAGACTAATTGGTCTGTAGTTGGCAGGGTCATCTCTCCCCCCCTTTTTGAACACTGTCACCACCTCAGCCCCCTTCCAAGAATCCGGGACTGGGTGGTCCCTTGAAATCAGGTTCATTATTAGGGAAATGAGGTTTGGCCATGTTACAGGTTCATTTAAAAGGAGATCCCCGGGGAGTCCATCGGGCCCTGCCGCCTTTCCCGGGGCCAGATGTTTAATGGTCGTTTTTACCCCATTAGCGGAGAAGGGGTCTTCGGCAACCATGGGTAATCTACCAACAGTATCAAGTACCAATAGTAGAGAGCATAGCTCGACTGATCCGCCGTATAGCTCACAAAAATGTGAATGCCACTGTTATTCTGTTATATGATTCGATATGGGCTCTGCGCTCCCCCTCCTGGCTTTATTGATTGGATCCCAGAATAGGGAAGAGTTCTTCGTCTGGGAGGCGGATTTAGGGTCCTGCCAATATTGTTCTTCCCATTTCCGTTTAGCTCGCACCAAGGACCTGGCGTAGTCCTTCCTTGCCGCTCTAAGTAGTGAAGGATTTTTTTTTAAGCACAGCTGTGGTTAACGCCTTCCTTTTATCCCTACAATGGGCCGAGTACCAGGGATTACTTGACTTTACCTGAGTGTGGGTCTGTCTGCCACTACTACCCTGTATGATGAAATATTGGCCCACTTTCTCTAATGCACTTTTGTACACTAGAGGGAAAGAAAGGCCCTGTAAATTTACAGGTTCAACTGCAAGTTGCTCTAGGTCAGCGATCATCTCTACTAAGTGCTCACTAATCTTGCTCAAAGTCCCTTCCTGGAATTGCACCCTTTCCCATTTTAGTCTGCGGTTGGAATTAAAGGGAACAACCTCCTTGGTTTGCATTAGGGGTGCTTTAATTCTTGTTTCATTTTTTGTCCCCCACCTTAGCTTTATGCACAATGGGTTATGGTCACTATCCTGAGATGGTATTACCTCCATATCAATTAGATCTTGCCACAGATCAATGTCCAGTAAGATGTAGTCTATTCTTGATGGGCCAATAAGCCTGTTAAAGGTATTTGCCCCGTCTGGGTCAGAGCTTGTCCTTCCATTTAGCGCTCCTAGATTGTATTCCAGGGTTAGGGCACTGATCTGAATTGCCCTCGGGGACCATTTTTTAATTGGTTCTAATGTCAGAGCGCGTATAAACCGTCTAGAGTCTTCCTCCTCTATCCCCAGGGAATCGTCCCTACTTAGGGGTTCAAAGGTGCAGTTGAAGTCACCTCCTACAATAGTTTTAGATTGCAGAGGTCTATTAGCTATTTCTGACTCTAGAACTGTTATCGTGTGTGACATTTGGGCCCCAGAAAATCCCCTTGCATAGACATTGTATAAATCTATCTTGCTGTCCCTATCTCGCCCTTGGAATGAAAGATGTAGAATATCATCAGATGCTGATTTATGGACAGTGATGTTCCAGTTTAATGCAATCTTAATCCAAACATGGAGGCCCCTGCTGGTCTACCCTTCCCTGAATTTATTGCAGGGGCATAAAAAGTAGAATACCCAGATTTATATATGGGGAGCAAGCTCCATGTCTCTTGGAACATACAAACGTCAAATTTGTTGATGAAGTTATTCAATTCTGGTGAGACCACTTTGTTTTGTAGCCCTGCAATGTTCCAGGAGAGTAATTGTATCACCTTCTGGTTCATTGCGGGGACAGCCAATATAACTCCCTTACTCCCGTCTCTCCCACTTGGAATTGATTCAACACTATCTGTGCTAGTACTTAATTGATCATGTGGGGTACTACTGGCAACATTACCTACCAATTCTCCGTGACCACTACATATTTGAGGTAAAGGATTCTGCCACGCCCAGCGTCATTCGACCTGATCCAACACGCTGTACCTATATCTTTGTGGAAATTGAAAGAGTAAAGAGGAATGCGGTTAGTAGACCTCCAGAGGTGTTATTCCCTGTCTAGTTTTTGGTGGCACAATAATCTGATAATAATGTAGAAATATGATAAATGTAGAGGGAACATTTGGGTATGTGACCAGAATTGTGACCTGTTGCAAATATATTCTACTGCCTGGGTACTCCTAAAATTAATTACTATGCAGTTTCCTGCGATAGTTTCAGGCCCAGACCCTATCCAGTCCACCCTTCTTACATTCAATATTTCACCAGAGGTGTTAGGGGGAAGTGGCCTGTTTGAATTAAGCCATTGTATGCATTTGTTTTTTAATTCAGTGTGATCCTCGCTTTTCCCCTGGCTTAGATGGGGGACCACAACATATGGTAGGGACTCTGCCGGAAGGTCCAAGTTAGGCAGAACTAATTGGGTCCCCTCCTCCAGACTGATTCTACTAGATCTCGGGTGGCGATTTGCTGCATCTGTTCTGTTTTACATTCATAATGTTGATGATTGCACATGATGGTCCTAAACTACAGAAAACCATTGGTTAACACAACTGACACTCACTGAAAGTGGGTCAATACCAGAGATAAAACAGCTAGAACAGCAGGGATGTGGCATGGCCTGTAGAAAATGATATATCTTGAAAAAATAGCAGATTAGTTCTCACTGTGATTCTTAATAGCAGTGACAGGAAATATTTGTATTATCTCAAGCACTGATAAAAAACGGAGGTATTCTGAAGTGGTTTTTGCAAACGTGTGCGTGCCATTCTCTGCAAATATCGAGGTTTATGGAAGATCGGTCAGTGCGAGCTTGTTTATTGACAAATCCAGATGGTGCCTTCTCGAGGGAATTGTAGTTTTTGGAATTGGTCAGGCACTGCCACCTCTCAACGTGCGCAATCGTTTCTCCAACTCCAAGTTTGGTTTGTGAAAGAAAATACATGAAACATTTGGCCGTTCAAGAGCAGTTAATGTAAAATAAATAAAGATGAGAATATGTTGGATATCTAAATGCAGTTGAGCCATGTGAGCTGTGAAAATAAATATGCCAGAGACAGCTGTTTTAGATAATTTTGGCTGTATTATTTTGTAAAACATTGGTTATTTATAATTTGTGTAATATTTCATTTTCTGGTTACATTAAGCTATATAAACGTGGTTGTGTTAAACCAATAGAGGTACAAAACAATCATATAAAAATCACATATTTCTAGGCCGTGGCCTGGTACCTTGACGGAGCAGGAGAGAACTTGAAAAGCTTCAATACTAGCACGCCGCGCTTCTGCAATATTCTGCAGAAAAAAATAACTTGGGAAGGTATTGACAAGATAACTGCTGTTTCCAAGAAGTGCATATTGCACTCTAGTCTGCATTAAAGGACATTTGATGAGTGAACGTTGTCTCCTAAGTTAAAGACCAGAGCAGGCAGCCCTCTTCTCTGGATTCTACAGTGACAAGCTGGTATGGTGCTTCAACTGGTGAGAAATGTGCTGGGTCTGTGGTGTGAGGCGGGCAAGGGCCTTTAGCAGGCTTGCCAATTTAGTAATGTCTAAGCCTGTGCTGGAGTGAGATGAAAGCTGAATGCTTCCTGCTGGCCAATATGGAGGACAAATGCGGGATGCTGGCACATGGTTTGATAACCCACCCGGTAGGGGAAGTACAGTGGGCCTGGCGAGATGACGAAGAGCTGAGTCAGTGATGGGCTTGTGGGCGCAGATGTGCGAAGACCTGCTGCAGCTATTCTACCAATTTACACACGCAGCAGTTCCCCGCTGAGGGGGCTTCGATGAGAGACTGCCCTGAGGCAGACTGGACACCTAGCGATAGGCTCAGGGTGAACAGAGAGAGCCATGTGAGAGATAGCACAATATAACACCTCATCCATCCTACTGTAGATATGCACGACAGGAGATATAGGGCCAGGTGTAAGAACAAATACAATTGTGATTCTTCCATTCTGAAGGTTACCGAATCACGAAATATTTTGCGCGAAGCATCCCCAATATCAATTCCCGGGGCCTTATTTATGAAAAGTGACGCATCGCTGCGTGAAAACACTTTTCACTGCGCACTCCTTGCGACACCAATGATGCGTCATATTTAATGTATGACGCATCATGTCGCAAGGAGTTACAGATACGTATTTCTGACGTATCTGTAAGCGCAAAAGTGACGCATTGCTGGAGTGTGTCACAAAAGTGACGCAACTCCAGCAATGCGTCCTTTCACATGGGGAAAGTCCCATGTGAAAGGGCTTGCGTCAGTCTCACGCCTGCTGTGAGGCAGGCGCAAGATTTTGACGCAACAGCGTCCTAAAAGTGACGCAGTGAAATCTCATAGATTTCACTGCGTCACTATTACGAGGCTTTTTGCGGGGGAACGCCCCCTCTGCATACATTATACCTGACGCAGGTATAATGTGGCGCAGGGTTTAAAAAGTGACGCATTTACCTAGATGCGTCACTTTTTAAATATGGCGCAACAAGGCGCATGTTTTACGCCGCCGATGCGTCACAAAAAGTGACGCATCAGCAGCGCAAAACTGACGCAAGGCCTCATAAATGAGGCCCCCAATGTCTTAGAAACCACAACCTTTATACCGAGATTCTGTCATTGAGTTCTGTAAGAAGGTGGTGTTTGTGAACAGTAGCAGCACAGTCAAGAGATCTCCCAGAGAAGGTGGGCTGGAACATTGAGACCCGTTAAACACATGGCAAACCGAATTACACAGAAAGATGATGGAATCGGAAAGAGAAAACAAATGTTATGATGTTGAATTAGACATTCTTGCAGAGGAGTGTGTTGTGAAGAACGATAAGCTCTTGCGCAATCACCTCTGCGTCTGAGGCCATACCAAAAATCTGGCAAGAGAAAATCAATGCAGTTGCTGTAACCTTATGCAGCATTCAAGAAATAAGGGGGCACTGCCGTGACCCAGCACCAAGGGAAAAAAATCACCACCAGGATAAACCGTTAAAAGAAGCAGCCAGCACTGGCAGAGCGCCCCCCACCACAACTTCTCCAACCCTACTAGAGGACCGAATGGAATCTATCCTAATACCTCAATCACTAGAGTCAGAAACGTCAACCACCAAGGGGCACAAGTTAGTGCAATGTCAATCCAAATATCTTTAATACTTTGGGGACTTATGCCAACATCGTCACGATAGGGCCATATGTTTACTGCAGGGAATAAATCTCTATCACACACCATAATATGAAAATAGAGTCCAATTCTTGCATATGAATTGCTGGTGAAGTGCATGATTAGAGTTGTTGTTTTACAGATAATAGGTGTGTTTTTATAAATAAGTTAGTATATTTGTAATGTAATCATTACATTCTCAAAGTGTTAGTTGTGTCAGTAGCAGAAGCAAAATATTATCCCAGTATTTTAATTTAAAAAAAATATGTAACACAGAATTCATAGAACACTGTTCTCTCAATAGAGTAAACACCTGAACACAAGGACTAGGAGGTATGTTTGTATCTTAGAAGGAAGAACAACATATGGGGAACACAGTACTATACTATCCTTGACAAGACCAATGACTGTCTTGTTATCATCACGTCGAGAACGTGAGAAGTTCAGCACAAACACAGGAAACTCAACTTCACCCACAATTATCAAAAACACAGACCCAATTAAGAACACAACTTCAGCACCAGGGATGCAGCGAAGACTTGGAATAGGGGTAAGGCCTGAATGTGGTGTAGGTAATGAGTAAACCATTCCATCACCAAGGGATTACTCTGCTTATGAGCCTTCAATGATTCCTGCATCAAAATCAGTTGAACACAATATGCAACATGGGAAAAAGTTAGTTGCTTAGAAGAAAATCCAAGATGGTGTCAGAATATTAACTAAAGGGCAGAGGTTCATAGCAAAATAAATAAAGTCACTAACCCTGGCAGTGATGAATTTGGGTGGTGTCCTCAAAGATAATCATTTAAATCACACATTGATGCATTACATCTTTTAGACTGAAGAGAGAGGTTTGTAAGGTCTGTTGAGAGTTTGTCTGTGACAATTGGAGCTTTAACCCACAGAACTCTAAATGTATGGATCAAAATGGAACACTTCAGTGGTAGGTCAACAAGTTACGTTGGCATCAAGAAGCATGGTTTTGCTTGCACAAAGTGGGGGACCTCAATCTTTAGCAGTATGACTGTGGCTGATACATTAAATGTGTTTTGCATTCAGAGCATAGAGACAGGGAAAGAAGGGTAAAAGGGCTGTACCCCGAGAGAGGTCTGTAGTTGAAAGAGCAAGGAGTAGATAAAGAGAGAGATGAAGTTGAATTAAAATAAGCATTATTTAAATGTTTTCAACATTTGGAAAATAATTTCATGTGTACAATAGGAAGATAGTAATGCTGCCGTTTCTTGATTTTCTGTAACTTTCTTTAGTCATATTGATGGACACCAAAATGTTGCAAAAACGTCTTTATGAGTGCATAATATTTTTAATTTTACATTTTGTTGTTTATAGTGAATTTTCTGCATGTCATTCCGTGTGCTGCTCTAGACCTTCATCCTCAGAGTCATCTTTGTCAGGTCGAATGAAGAATCCCCCTGTAGATGCAAAGTTGTGCAAGACTGGGCAACGAGCGTTGATTTTATAGTAGGTCCTGGGCACATACGGTGCAGAGACAGAATATTAAATTAAAAATATAGAATGACAAACATATCGAGTAAAAAATATTGTGGGTCAGAAATATCGACATATAAATTCTCGTGGTAAAGAATTTCGATTTTAGGTAAGTAATATCGATGTTAAAAATATCTACGTGTAAAATATTGTTTGCAAAAATATCGTTGTTAAAACTATCCACATTTTATTAATGTAATGTATGTTAGTATATATTTTATATGTATGTGATTTATCTTTGTATTATAATAGTTTGTATTTTTAAAAAATATGTTACATTTTTAGTAGTTATTCATTTTTTCATTTAATTTTTGCGTTTTTAGTTCCGTAGCGGGTTGTGGGTTTATAGAGGAATAGGGTGGGAAGTTATTTAATTCTATAAAATTAATTGATTATTTTCAGTAGTCATTAATATTTTTTTATTTGATTTTTGATTTTGCATTATTAGTTCTGTAGCGGGTTGTGGGTTTATAGGGGAATAGGGTGGGGGGTAATTTAATTATATTGAATGTATTTAGTATTTTTTATATTAATATTTGTCTCATTGAGATGTTATAGTGTTAATTGTGTAAAGTAATTTATTATTAACTAATTAATAATTGTTTTTTTAATTCATTTTAATTAGTTAATTGGTAATTATTTATGGTAATTGTGCTATTGAATTTAGGTGTGTGTTGTGGTGTTTATAGGAGTAAGGGGTGGTAATTAATTTGTCTTTAATTAATTATCGTATAGTTGTTAGATAATGTTAATTATTTGATATGTATTTTGTGTAATTGTGTATTTTTGTGTGTGTTGTTTTTACTTTTAAAGGGGTAAAAGGTGGGTATTAAATAAAATGTAATTATTTAATTATTAGTTGTTAATAGTGATAGTTTTTCTCTTAAAAATAAAATTTGTGTTTTAGTATTTTATGGTTTAATTTAGGTGTGTATTGTGGATATTATAGTGCTAAAGCAAGTGTACTCAATAAATGTTTTTGTTATATGTAATGCACTTTCCCTACAGTTGCATTCACTGGAGTGGAAATAGTAATTGTTAACCCTCCACTATCCAGCACTTTCCCTACTGTTGCACTCTCTGGAGTGGAAATAGTAAGTTTTTCCCCTCTGCTCTCCAACACTTTCCCTACTGTTGCACTCACTGAAGTGGGAATAATACAATTTACCCCTCCGCTATCCAACACTTATTCTACTGTTGCATTCAGTGGAGTGGAAATATTAATTTTTACCCCTTCGCTATCCAGCACTTTCTCTGCTGTTGCATTCTTTGGAGTTGGAATATTCATTTTTACCCCTGTGCTATCCAATACTTTTCCTACTGTTGCACTCACTGGAGTGGGAATAGAAATGTGTATCCCTCCACTATCCAACATTTTCCCTTCTGTTGCACTCTGGAGTTTGAATAGTAAATGTAATTCCTCCGCTATCCAACACTTGCCCTATTTTTGCACTCACTGCAGTGGAAATAGTAATTTTTACCCCTCTGCTATACAACACTTTCCCTACTGTCGCACTCTTTGGAGTGGAAATAGTAATTTTTACCCCTCCGCTATCCAACACTTTCCCTACTGTTGCACTCTATGGAGTAGGAATAGTAATTTTTTCCATCTGCTATCCAACACTTTCCCTAATAGCGTACCTAAAAACAACTATCTCCATGCTCTCATCATGCCAAAGGTCAAATAGAACAGATTGAAAACACATAAATTAATTGTGGGTACTGCCAGGGTATCTTGCTACAAGGTCTGTGATCAAACACACTGATCTACATACTATCCGAATGTTTTGTGAATTCTGATTTCAATACAGGTATTCTGTTAAAGAGTAATTCATCCACCACATGACACCAAGCATGAAAGCTGAGAAGTACATTTATTGTGAAAGGACACCAGCCACAGGAATCTCCTTCCACCAGGTCCATAGCTTTTTTGGGGTTGTATTTACATAATCAAAATCCTTTTTAAATACTCTATGCTATTGCATAGCAATACATAGTAGAATACCAAACATCTGACATCTAATTGACAAATCAAATACAAGGGTCACAAAACAGTAATTATTGTGATTTATTTTTCTTTTGATTTTGCCTTGATCGCTTAAGTGATTTTTTGCAAGTCTGGGCCAAAATGTTTACTATCCCTCAGTCTACTCAATATACTGACCATTGGTTAACCGCATTCCATACCCAAGTTTTCTTATCACATCACTGTGAGCCAGTATCAAACTCCCATTCTGATGCAGGTGTGGCAACTATTTAATAAAGTAACAACACTGCCATTTGAAAAATGTGTTTTGAATTATACTATTCCTAGGTTGGGCTTTTTGTAGTATTTGCATATACATATGCAGACAGTTTATTAAGCAATTAGTTGATGATATAAGCTTTCTTTGTATTTCTTTAATAGCTTTGTTGTCCACTCCACTCTGTAAGAATATAGTTAGGTGTAACCATAATCTCTTTATGTCTGGACATCCAACTAGCTTGCCGCACTTACAACCTATCAATGATCGCGTTCCTTGCAGACATATCATACTAAATATCTCTAGCCTTAGAATAAACAATACAAGATTTAGACTACATTACTAAAAGACTCTATAAATGGTGTTGTCCATCAAATTCAATTTGTTTTAGATGTGGATCTGCCACGGTTACTCTTTTAGCAAATGCCAGAATATTAGATGAAAGCTGGATTCCAGTATATATAGAAGAGAAATGCTTACTAGATACTGCTTTGTCTCCCACACCTAAACTCCTTTTGTTTGGTTGTTCATCTGAGGTTCCTTCTAAATATGAAGGAGTAGCATATTTTGGAATTGTTATAGATAGACTCTGTATAGCAAAGGCTTAAATGGATGTGGATCCCTCAAGAATTCGTATATTGGTATTTGCAGTCTTGTCATGTCAGTTTCGCAAGCATGCCTCAGGCACTTCAACTGCAAAATGCCTAAATCCAAATTATGAAATTAAAGCAGCAATATTAATTTTAGTTTATCTAAAAATACACAACAGAATATATTATTCACAGATAAAATGCAGCCCTGGCTCTCATATTGCTTGAATATGATATTTGTGTTATAATGTGACATTTTCATTACATTTTACATACCTTTTTGAGACATAGTTTATTTGTACAGATTTGCTGATGAATGATGTTATATATCTGAAAATGTTTTTTTTATATGTTACACACTCCTATTTATCTTTATGATGTTTAATTTTTGGGATATCCATTTTTTAGACCAAAAGACTGATATTAATGATCATTTTCACTTTATTTTTAGCTGAGCAGTAATCCTACATAAAGAGACTCGATATAGTTCACCAGATGAATTACTTATTTGATCATGAATTCATGATGTAGGTGTATTTTGGTCTATGTACTTATTATTGTATGTGCACTATATTATGTGGAACTAACAACTAATATTTATTGCATCCGCACTTCATTTTGAACTAGGCTGCAATTATACATAAATGTTTTTGATAATTACATCAATCTGTCATATTGGTTATGAAATCATGAATTAGTGGATGTATGGTAAAGTATTTACTAGAGTAGAATACATAGTGGTATATGCCTTATAATGAATTGCAGTTGATTATATGTGAGTCAAGAGTATGCCACATGTTAGATAGGAGCATAGTAGAGTACTTACAAGTACATACTAATGAGGAATGTCGACGTGTAAGAAAGATAGTCTAT
The DNA here is from genome assembly GCF_964261635.1 of Lissotriton helveticus. Classification (NCBI taxonomy): domain Eukaryota; kingdom Metazoa; phylum Chordata; class Amphibia; order Caudata; family Salamandridae; genus Lissotriton; species Lissotriton helveticus. Next base: position 1,683,018,506 of record NC_136061.1, read on the forward strand.
TTCTATCAAGCGTTAACTGATAATAAATTTGCATCTTTCTAGTTTGACGTATTTGATTTCAAAGCATTCGAGATAAGGGAATCAAAAAGCTATACAATCAGCAGTAGATAGTGTAGTTTTTAAAGTATGAGATGAATAAATTAGTTCACTGAATGAGACAATGATTTGGAGATTAAAAAGAGGCAAAATGAAATTCCAAACATCTATCCAAAGCTTGCAAAAAATGGGTAATCATACAATATATGTATTAAACTGCTTGAAGTAGTCTTAAAGTGCCAACAAATTGGTGTATCTAATAATTTTGTTTTCAAAATTGTAACTGGTGACCAAAAGCCTTTGGTATAAAAATGTGCATTAGTTATTTAAGAGTAGCTGGAACATAACCAGCAGTATTAGTTAACGGCATAGTTTTTCAGTGTACAGTAGTTTGATTGCATACTTAGGTCTGTAGACCATTTTTGGGCCAGAGCCATAAAAGGTGGAGTAATGTTGGTGAGTTTTGCTATATACTTTAATGGCTCTGTGTCCTGACTAACTGAAAAAGCGAAGCGCCTAAATATGACTATGGTGATCCGATGTACTGCTCTAGTTCTCAGTCTAATTGTCATGGAATGGCAGGAACGGCCATGGTGGTGGTTTTGCGTCTGTCCTGAGGCTACAATTTGCTTTATTACAAGTTTCCTCTGTGCCATGGTTTTCATGGTAGTGAGCCGACCATGGGAACTGAGGTGGAGAGGGAACAATGGGGGCCCTACAAGGCTCCCTGTTGCCTCAGAGCCACAGAGTGCATGCAGGGAGGCACATGTTGTGCCCCCCTTTGTGCATGCACCCCAGTTCCTGCAATGCATGGACTGCACCAGTCCATGTCATGCAGGAACTGCCTTTGAGGCTCCCATTTCAGTGCCTTTTTTATAGGCAGCACCACAGGACTGCCAAAGAACCACCCACCAGAGACAAAAAAATGTGTCATCTGGCGGGTGGTGTCAGTATGGCTTTGGTGGTCTTGGAGCGGGGCAGCAGCATGGCAGCCAAATCTAAGACCATCAAAGTAGTAATTTGGCTCCTAGACAGAACTCGATATTAGATATTTTTGCAGAAGGTAGAGAATTAAGATAAGCTTTGAGAATGCAATGATATAGTAATTCATATTTTTAAAAGTCAGATTGAGGAAGGTGGCATTTGGTGCTTAGTGCAGCAAATGAATAAAACATATCCCCTTGACAGATATCACTAATATACAAAATACCAGCATTGAGCCATGAATTCCAGTAAGCAATATGTTTATTGATTTTGAGGTTGAGGTTAAACCAAAGTAAAACTGTTTTAGTTGATTTAATATTGATGTTAGACCTGTCAAACTTAGGGTGGTCTTTCCATGGACGTTTTACCTTTTACCTCCTGTTTTGCTGATGCTTTTTGTTAGCCTTAAGACTCTGAGCACTTTACCACTGCTAACATGTATGTGCTTCTCCTCTAAACATGGTGACATTGGTATATACCTGATTGACATATTACATGTATGTGTAAGTCCCTTGTAAAGTGGCTTACCATTTACCCGGAGCCTGTAAGTCAAATGCTCCTAGTGGACTGCAGCACTGATTGTGCCACCTACAGAAGTAGACTTTAAAACCTGTCTCAGCCCTGCCACGGAAGTGCCTGTGTATGCACTTTACTGCCACTTTGGCTTGCCATTTAAAACTACCTTCCAAGCATTAAACTCCCCTTTTCTTACATATAAGCCACCCCTAAGCTATTCTCTAAGTAACCCTAAGATCAGGGTGCCATGTAAGTAAAATGCAGTGAAAGAAAGAAAGAAAAGTGGAGAAGTGTGGCTCACTGGTTAGAGGAGGCAGACCCGGACGCTGAGATCAGACCCGGGACCAGGGTTCAATTCCCGACGCAGCAGGGTCTTGAGCCCAAAATGTCCACGGACTCGGTAATTCTCGCTTCGGTGCCTACTCGAACCACAGGTTCACACTCTGCAACTCTGGGCATTAGCTTGCTTAATCTCCACTACGGCCCCCCGCGGCGGGATGCCTGGCTTTCACCTTGGGGATACCCAGTAGGGCTATCTCACAGGGAAAAACCAGGACGGGTTCCCAATGCAACGCGCTTTGAGACCTGACGGTGATATTGCGTTATATAAAAACCTATCCATCCTATCCATCCATCCAAAATGTAGAATATTTGTGTTTAATCTTTACATGTCCTGGAAATAACCTAAATTTGTGTTTCAGTACTGTGAGGCTTACTCCTCTTATAGGCTTGCATTGTGAATTCCTTAGTATACTTTGAGCTATAATTCCTGATCAGAGAGGAGTAGCTTATTCATGTTTTATATCTTTGGAACAGTAATGATAAATCCTCCTCACTGGTGCAGTTGGATGTAACTTGACTGTTTTTTAAATGCCTCTTTTAGAAAGTGACCATTTTTCTGCACTTACTGCTCTGTGTGCCTGACAGCCTGTCTCCAATTCATGTCTGGGGTGGGTGATAGATACACTTTGTGCATTCCTTCCAGAGAGCCAAAACACAGGAAGAATAGGTATGTCTGAGTACCCATCTATATACAATTCCATGTTGATGATCTTGCCTGTACTGTGTTGAAAGGGATACTTGTGCACTTCAGAGAGCTGCTTTGGGATCACTCCAACATAAAAGGCACTTTTGGGTATATGTACTGGGTCTCAGATCCCCTAAATTCATACACTGCTGGACTTGTAACTGCAGCTCTGGCAGAGTAACTGCTGTGCTGCCTAAAGGACTCAACTGCCTGCTGATCTGGAAGGCCTGCTTTTCGGCTTTTCTGTTTGATGCCCTGTTGCCTGCAGCTCTCTGGCTCTGCTGAATGAGAGCTGCACTCTGCCTTTATTCCAAGTGATCTCCAATGGATTGTTGGCTTGCCTCCAGTTACTTGAGACTCAGGAAAATCAAAGTCTCTACCCCTGCTCCTGTTCCTGGCTCACTGGAAGTGGTAAATATACTTGCAAAATGGATTTCAGCACACCTCCTGTCTCCATGTATCAGAGCCTGCACATTAACCTAGTAGCAGGAATAAATTTGGCGAATCACATCAGAACCTGAACTTTGCCTCCAGAAATCGGCATATCTGACAGCGTATCCTAACTGCTGCAGCTTGGTGAGATTGATGCTTCCTCTCAAATGGGTGGTAGAATCCGGCTCATCACTCGATGCCTTTTGACTCCCGCATCCATCTTCGGAACTGACGCATCAGTTTCACTACATGGAGACGACCAACCCATCCTGCACCTACAGGCCTCACTATCAACGTATGTTATGGTTTGCGACCAGGAAAGGTATTTCGTTCACAAAACCCTGCATGGGTCCTGTAGCCAGACAGCACTTAATCGCAGTCAGCCTAAACTTTGACTTTGTCCCATTCCAGTGCGACCTATAGTAAACGTTTTAGTGCCACCTGCTTCTAAGCTCTTTACTGCAATTAGTTTTTTTTAAATTCAATATCTCAACTACTATACATTGTATTTTTGTCATTTTGGTCTTGTTTTGTTCAGAATATAACAATGTGTGTGGAGTATTTTTGTGGTCTATTCATTGTGTTATTGTGTGTGTGTGTTGCACAAATACTTTACATATTCCGCCTTTAGATATGCCTGACTGCTGTGGACTAAGCTAGCAGAGGGTCAGCACAATTATATTTTAGTGTGTATCTAGGTGTGTATCTAGGTTACCCTGACTAGAGTGGTGGCTATTGCTTGGCTTGGGTGCATACCTAAGCCAACTAGGAATTCCATTTCTTACAAGTTATATAAAAGGTTACATCAAATAATACTAGGGCAAGTTTAGAAACGCCAAAGAAAATGGCTGTAAGATATTTATTTCTAATAAAAGTAATTTGGGAGCTTTGATAATGTCAATATTTAGAAACCATAATGAGCTTTGTGAAATATGAAAAAATGTATGATATTTCTTAAAATAAGGTAAGCCAAAATCACCCTCAGTTTGGCAATTTGTAGAGTTTTAATGCTAATGCATGCAGGTGTATTGTTCCAGATGAATTTAGTGAATAATTTATTTAGTTTGTTAAAGAAAGTGGAAGGTACAATAATGGCAACATAGAAAAATTGTACGGGTGGGCAAAGAAGTCTGCATCCCGACAGCTTTTGCAGAGTTTTGCCCTCTTCACCCTCTGCACGGAGTTCAAGAAACTAACCGAAGTGATGTGGAGAACAGTTTTTTTCTCTCGAGCGTCTCGCAATGTTAAGTTGGAGAAGGCTTGTGAGGTAGAATTGACTGCTCGTGTTCTGAAATCTGCTTACATTTAGGAAGCTACTGCTCGACTACAAAGTGAGAAGCAGAATGCAGCAACACTCTTGGCATGACATGTAGTGCCTTTTGCACTGATTTTGCAGCGAGGGCCAAACTCCTGGGGCTAAAAATCAGTGCGAGAAGCATGACTTAACAGACCCTGCTGCTGGAAGAACCCTGCAAAGCACAACTGAATTTTTCCAGCACTTCACGGAGTTCCGCAGAATAAAATTCAGCGAATTACGCCCAGGCCTAAAAAATTGTAAAGTTTTGTGAGGTAATAATAATTTTAATGACTTCAATACAACCCTATCAATTTAGATGAAGAGCTGACCAGTTATCTAATGTATCTTTTGTGTTAGTCAGCATTTTAGAGCAGTTGATTTGAATTGTGGTTTTAGTGGAGTTTGAATAATTAATTAATACCCAAAAGTTCCAGGGACATAAAGGCCATGGAGTATTTGTATTTGCTATTATCATGGAATCACATACATTATTGGACTGAATCTGTTTTTGAATGTTGAGAATTGCCAGAAATATCAGTGTATTGATGAATAATGTAAAGCATAATAGGTAGTGAAGTAGCAGGGTCATTGGCATATAACAGAACATCATTAGCATTAGTGAAAACTTTTAACAGACTAATTTTTAAAACAATGCCAGTGTAGTGAGAACCTCTTGGGCCCACTTTGATTCTCCATTTTAGTTTTAGTTTTTACACATGTTAGGTTAACATTGATTCAGCAATGTTGGTTTTATATGTTTTGCTTGCACAATATTATTTCTGGGAAGATACTGTGTATGGTGCTTGGTTTTAGATATGTATATAACCAGGAGGGGGAGAGAGAGAGTCAGTGGATTCGATCTCCCTAATTAATATGATCAAACAAAGTGGAATCCACTCAAGAGAAAGTGGCGGTGTTCCCTAAAGTGATGGGGAGCACACAGTGTTGTTTTAAATGCCCCTCACACACCAACAGGCCCCTTGGTGTCATGCTTCATCATCGGGGCCTTCGCACCCCTCTACGGGATGCGGCGTGCTACGACTCACGGATACGCAGGAGCACTTGATAGTGAACTATGTGTGGGGGTGTGTGTTGGCTAAGGGAAAAATGTGAGTGAAGTGAGGTGAGAGTGAGTTAAAAAATACCTGGCACGTAGGAAAAAAATATTTATTATGTCCCCGGCTGGTATTATTAAAAAGGTGCAAAGGTGGGTTGTCTAAATACGAATTAGGGTATTTACAACCAGAGTGTCAACATGTTTCGGAGCACAAAGGCTCCTTCTTCAGGACAGGGATATGCACTATATCCTCACCTTACTCACATGGAAGTGTAAAAGTGTATAAAAACCTTTTTTTATTTAAAAAAAGAAATGTGTAATGTACCTAACAATGTTAAATGTTAAGGTGCGCTCAGTTGCGCCCAATTGGCGTTGCAGAGAACTTAATGTTCTCAGTCTGATCACCTCATGAGCCTATGCGTAGTATTGGGGGGATCCTTCCATACTGCTCAGTGAAGCAAGTGAAGCAACGGTCACTGCATAGCAAATCGCCTGCCTTCCCCTCAACGCTCCGAAGAAGCTTCTTAGGCTCATGAGGTGATCAGAATGAGAACATTAAGTTCTCTGCAACGCCAATTGGGCGCAACTGAACTCACCTTAACATTTAACATTGTTAGGTACATTACACATTTCTTTTTTTAAACAAAAAAAGGTTTTTATACACTTTTACACTTCCATGTGAGTAAGGTGAGGATATAGTGCATATCCCTGTCCTGAAGAAGGAGCCTTTGTGCTCTGAAACATGTTGACACTCTGGTTGTAAATACCCTAATTCGTATTTAGACAACCCACCTTTGCACCTTTTTAATAATACCAGCCGGGGACATAATAAAAATTTTTTTCCTACGTGCCAGGTATTTTTTAACTCACTCTCACCTCACTTCACTCACATTTTTCCCTTAGCCAACACACACCCCCACACATAGTTCACTATCAAGTGCTCCTGCGTATCCGTGAGTCGTAGCACGCCGCATCCCGTAGAGGGGTGCGAAGGCCCCGATGATGAAGCATGACACCAAGGGGCCTGTTGGTGTGTGAGGGGCATTTAAAACAACACTGTGTGCTCCCCATCACTTTAGGGACCACCGCCACTTTCTCTTGAGTGGATTCCACTTTGTTTGATCGCTTGGTTTTAGATAGCCTTACCTGTTATATGTTCAGTATACATCATTCAAGGCTAAGAACAGCACAATCTATCCTAAGGTTTTTGTTGCCCTTGCGGAGGCAGCTTTAAATAGCTAGACACATCAATGCATGAGAGCTGTACCTCTAACACAGTGGTTTTAATATATAAACAGTGCTTTGCCCCTTTATGTGTCTGAGGGGCAGCTCAGCCATGACAGTACTGGAACGACTGCTGTATCCAACATGCAGCTCTGCTGACAATGATCTGATCTTGCAGAGGGAGATTTCCAATCCTATTCCAGACCAAGTTATACAGGAATCAGGCACAGGCTAACATAAGAGATCGGGCACAGGGTACACCCTCTGTGCTTTCAGAGTAGGGGCAGTGATAGGTCGACAAATATAGAAATCATGCTGCTCTGGTTGGATTATTTATTCTCTTCACCATGTTCATAATGCTCATTGCATTGCTTTGTTTTGGCTACCTAATTATGACAACTCATTCTTTCTACACAAGAGTACGATTGTTTCAATAAATGTATTGAAAACATTATTTGCATTTTTCCTTGTGTTTACCATGGGCATGTATAAGTAAACAACAAAAAGGGTAAGATCTGTTTTCACAATTCCCTATGGGATCAGAGTGTAATGCTTGAGGTTGCCAAACTCACATGCCATCCTCAGATGTTTAGGGTTTCAAGGGAAGGCACTGTGAGCTAGATAGGAACTGGCCCAACAGTCTCCTGTTGTGTAGATGGACTTAGTTCCTGTATTCTGAAGTCATGTTGTCCAAATTCGCAGTCCCACCTTTTCCAGTGAGAACTGTATAACACCAGTATATTGCTCATTGTTCTGGAAAGAGCAAAGGAGAGGTTCAATGGCAATAAGAAATTACTGGGGGGACATGAACAATGCTGTCTAGTACCCTAATTAAATTAAATGCAATATAAAGGGTCCCATTGATATAAATTATAGCAGAGGGGACTGTATACAATGCTTAACCATTTTCAGAAAAGTTGACGTGAAATGGAAAGCTTCCAGTGTTTTAAACAATAATTGCCAATTTACCTTATCAAAAGATTTTGCCATTTAGGTGTGAAGCTGATTTATTTTCTGTTCGCATGCTCGATTTTACTTTTGGATCTTAACCAAGAGTGCCAAGACACTCTGGTCTCTTGCAAGCGTGTGCAAGACTTCTCACACCGCTAGCGAGCTCCAGCCAGACTTTGTGCTCACTCGCACGGCTTCCAGCCACGACAGAACCAATCTACAATCTAGCACTCCTAGACCCTATTTCAGTCGCAAACTGAATGAGGCATTTAGAGTGGATTTTCTTCTCAAACTGGCCGCTGAAGTTGTTTTTTATGTGTGAGAAGCCATTAAAAAAACATGTTTTTCAAACCAGAAAGAAAAGCCCTAGAGACTCCAACTTCCAGTTCCTGTCCAGAAGGCTCCTCCCAGTGCTTTGTACATTTTCTAAATTTAATTATCATGTTAATACTAAAATTAGAATGCCTACTCGCCACGACTATTAAGTCCAAATAGTCTTATAAATTCCCGTCATTTACCTTTACAGTTTTTCTTCTGCGCCTATTCGAGAAATGAAATATCGGCCTGTGTACGTTTGACTCAATGTCATAAGTGAGAGTTACACGCAATTCCACAGGTAAACAAGATGTCTCTACTGTTTGTTAAGGAATGACGGTTAAAGAATTAGACCAGTGACTGCTTTCAGTCCAGGTTTCTAATGAATTTATGTTTATATCTGTTCCTTCCATAGTGTGATACAACACTACATTTTATTCATCCCATAGACTGGGTTACACTAACAATCATTTCTACAAGTAAGTAGAATGCTCAACTTTAGCTACTGATTTTGATTATACAGAAATCACTGAATTTTGCCAATCACGTTTGCTCTGTCGCCACCCCGATAGTAACAAATGTTCTTTAACTGTGTACTCAAAGGCAATTTGCCCAAATCGTATGGAATTTTGTCATAAAATTGGTGGTTAAAATAGCTGAAAATATGTTTTTGTTATGTTAGCAACACAAAAGGGTATAGCATGTTAATGTTATGTTATGTCATTTTCCAGGGGTCAACTATACCTTACAAACTTTCGTCCTGATGATGGTCTTGGGATAGCACCGATAAGACCGAAACATCGACACGCTTGTCCATGTCTGCATCAATTGACATCTATTGTTTTTGATTTACTGTTTCTTTAAATCAGAAGTCATTGTTATTAGTCATACAGACTGGACTTTTATCTTTTGTATCAATGGAATGAATGTCTTTTCCCTCATACTTTAGATATGGTATCAATTTAGTTGATTGTGCACCCGTACAATTTTATTCAGAAAAACAAATAATACGTCTTTTTTGAAATACAATTCTCTGTGTTGCTTCCTCTTTTCCTTTTCTTGAGCTAGTGTGGTAGCTTATCTGGTTCTCTCCTAAATAACAAGGTGAGACAAAACAAATTCAGCAGCTGATGTCCTCAGCTTGAGTTTTCCAAGTAATGCAGATTTCATTTGCTGTAAATTATTTGTCAAAAGCAAAACCCTTGCTGGTATTTTTATCCTTATTTGGGTGGTGGGCATTTTGTGTAGCCAGCTAGTGTGCTTTTCCCATAGGCCTGCATATCTTCTTTTTGTTCCCCATGCCTCCTTGCTTGCTGTTTGACCGTGGCTGGTAATCATTTTGCATAGGCATCCTATGTGCTTTTGCCATAGGCTTGCAGGTGTTGTTCTTCTATCAAGTTGCAGCCATGGCTCCATGCTTGCTGGTTCACCATGTAGTCAGTCGGTTGCCATTTTGTGTAGGTAGCCAGTGTGCTTTTATCAGAGGCCTGCATATATTCTTCTCTTCGTTCCCATTCCAAATGCCTATTTGCTCTGTGTTATTGTTGTTGATGACAATGCGGTAATGGCAGGCAGCCATTTTGTGTGTTCAGCCAGTGTTGCCCATTACCATATGCTTGCATGGATGGTTGAGCAATGAGATAGCAGTTGAATACATTAAAATGAATGATATACTTGAGGATAATATCACATATTTATTATTTTTTCAATTTTAATATTTTTCTTCTTTTAATTATTTCGTAATTTGTTTAATATATATATATATATATATATTTATTTATTTTATTTTTGTTTACCCTTTTCATAACATCTGGTATCAATGACCCAACCTAATGTCTGTTATAGATGCACAACAGTAATCATTGTGTAAGGATTATTCGATTGTCATTTGTCAGTTGTACCTTCCTGAGTGCCACATCTCACATGATGCATTGCACATAAAGCTGACATTGTCTTCTTCACAGAGACCTGGACTAACACATCCTTCGCCCCTGACATCAGCACCGCCATCCCAGATGGATACAAGATCCAGATATAAGACCGCCCCAACCACCCAGGAGGGGGCCTTGCCATCACCCACAAGAGCACCCTCTGCCTCACCACCTCCAGCGAAACCTTCCCCTCCGCTGAACACCTGCACTTCCAGATCCAGACCACCCTCAAAGCCAACCCTTGTCTACAGATCCCCCGGCCCCAAACACCCTTTGCCACCACCATCACTGACTTCATCGCACCCCACGCCGTCACTTCAGCAAACGGCATACTCATTGGAGACCTGAACTTCCACCTCAACAACCAAAATGACCCCAACCCCACTATCCTTCATGACAACCTCGCCAGCATCGGACTTAAACAACTTGTTAACACACCGACACACAGAGCAAGACACACCCTCGACCCCATCTTCATGGCAGGAAACAGCATCCAATTCAGCCACACAACGCAGCCGCCAAGGAATGTGCACCACTGCGTACACTTCGCGATCAACAAACCCAAGGCACGCAACCTAGCCCCACACCCACCACGAAGGAACTGGAGCAAGGTTACCGACAAGCAACTTAACTTCAACCTCACCCGAGACAACCACACCTGGGCGTCCGACGCAAACGATGCAGCCAGAGAACTCCACACCTGGATCTCCAAATGCGCAGACGAGCTCGCCCACTACACAACCCTGGCAGACAATGTCCCAGGAAAGCCACCTGGTTCACCACCGCTCTCCAAGAAGCCAGACGCACCTGCAGATGCCTGGGGAAGAACTGGAGAAACACCAAGACAACCGAAAACCACACCACCTACAAGGACTCCATGACAGACTACCACAACCAGATCAGAGCCATCAAGAGGAACAAAATCCTGGCCAACTCCAAGGAACTTTTCAGTGTCATTCAAGAATTCACCAAACCACGTAGCGAAGCTACAGACATCACCCCATCCAAAGACCTCTGCGACAAGCTTGGAACTTATTTCCACCGCAAGATCAAAAACCTCTACGACAACTTCATCAACCATACACCAAGCACCGCAGACAGACTCCCGCCCCCCAGAAACACCAACCAGCCCACCATCTCTAACTGGACACAGATCATGGCCGAAGACACTGCCTCTACCATGAAAAGCATCTACTCGGTGGCCCCCACTGCCCCCTGCCCCCCCACCCCCCTCACATCTACCACAGAGGCACGGCCACCATTGCACCGAAACTACAATGCACCATCAACACCACCTTCAAAAGATGCACCTTCCCATACGACTGGAAGTGCAGAGAAGTCAGAACACTGATCAAGAAGCCCACAGCTGACTCTACCAACCTCAAGAAATATCAGTCCATCTCGCTCCTCCCCTTTGCAGCCAAAGTCGCAGAGAAAACAGTCAACAAGACACTAAACACTACTACAGAAGGGGCACCACCTGAAAGCAGATAACAGCCAGCTCGGACAGGGTAGATAACCAAATACAATCTCAGAAAACCCACACTGCCTAAAAATGGATAATTCCCCCAAAACAAATAAGTGAGAAGGTAATAGAGGAAAATACATATTTTTTTTATTATTATTTATAATACTTAATCCAAATTCATAAGGGTGACATATGATATGATACAGTTCCAGCGTACATAAATATATACAGAGTCCTAAATTCACACACTCAATACACACTATCAAACACAGTTCCAGACATACTCATACACTCTCTACAATCAAATTCGTTAACATTCATAATACAGTATACATAGTAGGCGTCAAGTAATCAGTAATCATTCAATTTTTCTTCTTATCAGCGAAGATGAAAGCAAAATGGAGGCACAAGGTTTTCTAGCACCAACGCGCATTTTGGTGTCTAACCCAGAGTGGGTCACACCTTCATCAGGGCAATCAATTCAAAATGTCATCTGGGTCAACGAATCTCTTAAGCCGGAAACTGAGACATCTCTACACTGTGGACGATGTGTTCTGTGGTAGTCAGGAGGAGCCAGATAGACTGGGGAAAGAAGGTAGGAAAGGTAACATCGACCAGACCATCCCTCGGGTAACCACACTTAACCACAAATAAAATAAACATTGGAGGTGGGATCAATGGTGGGCTTTTTGGCATTGCCAATATGGAGTGGTGTTGCATCTGCTATTCCCCACATCCTCTGTTCCCATTCCCTGACACAAAAAGGAGCTGGTACATCTGCAACCTCCAGAGGTATAGGCTTGTCCTCCGTGACATTATAGGCTTGGAAAGATTGGTAATATTCTGATACATTAAACTGCAAGAACCTATCCCTGTCCTATTGAGCTTTCTACCCTTCTCCACCGCTGCAAGGCAGGAATTAAAAAATGCTTGATCAAATTGCCCATTAGCAGAGGAGGTACCATTAAGGAAATCTATGCTGAGGATATACTTTGATCAACATAGAGTGAGAGCTGTGTCTCTTAAGATCCAGGGAGTCAGGCTGGGAGAATTGATTAACCAAGTAGAACAAACCAACCCTCACAGCCATTAATGTAAGACAGAGGTACAGGGAGCAGTTTTTCACCTGTATGTGTGACTGGAGGTAACAACCCACCTACCCAACAATTTGCTGTATTATAAACAGCATAAGCTTGATGCAGCGTCTGAATAAAAACATTATCACTATAGGACTTCCTGTACTCTTCTTTATGTGGTGCAGACGTGCCAGTGATATGCTCAGGGGGTGTTGGTGTAGTACTTATCCAAGCATGCACAGGATATCTCTTTTCAAGAAAGAACAGAATTCCAAATACAATCATCAAATCAAGCAAAATAATTATTACGAATATCATTTTAGTCTTTGTGGGTCAGGAGGATTAAGTAGGGCCATGTGGTGTGGGGTGTGGAGCAGCAAAAGGCTGCTCCTCATCAAGGATAGGGCAGCCAAAGGGATACATTATGAAAGCAAAGGTACTGGGGAAATTGGAGCCACTATACAACCAGTCAGAGGGATTTTCTTCTTTCCTGTGTCCTTAAAGAGCCTCACAGGCAGGCTCCTATTGTTCATCAAACGTTGTCTCCCACGTGGAGTTGCACAAGGGCACCCCGACTGAGAACAATTGCGGCCCTTACTAAAACAATCCGTCTTCTTTCAGGATACAGCAATCTCCCTCCAGGGCAAATACCCTCAACGATCCTGCCCAGTGTTCAGGGCAGTGCACTAGTGTTCTTTACTCTAATCTAAAACAGGCACCAGAGGTACAGCACATGCGTCATGAACTCAAGCCCTTCCATAACTCCTGCGTTGCCCTGCTGGGGCAATGTCCTACTGTCGGGCCGCAAATTGTACCTTGAGTGCCCAGGCACTTCCTCATCAGCAAACAAAGGTAAGAGCTCACATTTAGTTGGGGACCGAGACTCAGGTGTTTGTGCTCCAGGAGCTGGGATATCCTGGGCGGCCCTTATCTCAGGGGGAATTGCCTCACAAGAGGCCTCATTTCTCTCCTTGTCAGTCCGCGCCCTTCTCTGCCGGGGGTTGGAAAAGGGAACAAAGAGGGGGAACAGCTCCCCTTCCTGGTCCCAGTGCTTTTGGCCATCCACTTTCACACCTGTCAGAGTAGCCAGGAGCACTTGGGTGGGGCCTCTCCACTTCAGCTCCAAGCATGATTTGCCCTGAAATTGACAAACATGGACAAATCCCAGGCTGAATCATTGTCGGGGACCCTCTGGCAATGGTTGTAGGGTGGCAGATATCTGTTGGTGGACAGAATACATATCTTTGGACAAGGCACACAAATAATCAATCAAAAGTGGGTATTCAATTTCAGAAAAACTTTTAGGTCTCGGGACGCCCTATACATTAGCGGGACGCCAGAAGACCACTTCATAGGGTGAAAATCCAGTCCTAGAGTATTTTTCAACAAGGCCGGCTGATTGAGTATGATTTGCTGCATAAAACGTCTGCGGAATTTGCAGACCCTTACACACCAATTCAATTACCTTGGCATTGAAGTGGCTCCCATTGTCACTCCAGATCACATGTGGCAATCCGTAGCGTGGGTAGTACTCACAGCAGTTGTAGGGTTATGAAATGAAGTAAGTCTCCACACTGAATGTAGGGGAGGAGAATACTTTATTAGCTCCAGTTACAGGGACTCCCCGGCAGCAACTGCTGTGGCCAGAACACTAGACATTCCTTGTTCCACACAGGGAACGTTCTTATGCCAGAGTTTTTGGTTCTCAAGAACCAGATCCCAACACACCTCCCCTTCTTCATAAAAGGAAAACAAGTAAATAAAAGAGTGAAGAGAAAATAAAAAAACATAGATGGAATGAATGGAAAGATGAAAAGAATAGAAGCAAGGATTACAACAAAAATGTGTAGAAGCAAAGATAACATCATTACACCAAAAAACTACTGCATGTTATAATCATGGAACTTGACAGGTAAACGTTTCGACCTGGAAGACACTCTCCTAGGAGGAACATGATCGGAATGGACACCATCCCTCCCATGAACATCAGAGGACACACTAACAGAAGGAGAACGTGTGCCACGTCTTCTGTTGACTTCGTCAACCATATGTTTTGGAACAATGGAAATTGTAGATTTATTCCACACTCTTCCATCCATCAACACAACCACCTGATCCTTTACCACAGACACCTTTTTGGGAGACAATAATCGAAACTCTCCTTTAAGAAGAAAAAACGGTTTTCTGATTCTCACCCAATCGCCCACCTTTAATGACATGCACCTAGGCCTAGTATCATACTTTGACTGTACAGCAGCTCTGACATTGGTCACACCAGACAATTTACCGATATCGACCATTCTTCTAGACATCCACTCCTTATTTAGTTTGGAACCAGCCACCCTTACCGGAAGCAAAGTAAAAGGAGCAACTCCAGTGCTGACATGAGGAGTGGTTCTCACGGCCCACAACATATCACAAAGTGCCTTGCGCCAATGCAACTCATTTACCATAGCGAGTTGCAAGTGTTCCTTGACGACACGGTTGAACCGTTCAACTAAACCATTGCTACAAGGGTGATAAAGAGACGTGCAAATATGCTGAATCCCCGCTTCCTTGAGAAAACTCTGCATTTCAAAAGAAGTTAACTGAGTGCCATTGTCAGAAACAAGTTCTTCTGGAAAACCCTCCCTGAGGAAGACATCAAGGAAAAAACTGATGATGGATGTCGAGTTGGCATTATCAACAAACCTCACCTCAGGCCATTTAGTCAGATAATCAATTAGAACAAGAGCATACTTAGGATGGCAACCAATGAGACCAAATGGACCAGCAATATCAAAAGCTAGTTTGGTCCAAGGTATATTTTTTACAACAATAGGTTCGATAGGAGAAGGTTGTGTCACTTGAGACTTGTCACTAGTGACACATGTACAACAATCGCGCACAAAGTGCCCCACATCCTTGTCAAGAGCCGGCCACCAAAAATCTTGTCTAACTCTACGCTTCATAGCACGGATGCCCGGATGGCCTTCATGAGCCAAATTCAGAATCCTGCTGCGAATAGAAGAGGGAAGCACAAGTAGACCACCCTAGCGTAACACGCCATCCACAACAGACAATTCATCTTTAACTCTTTTGTAGGAAACCAATTCGGAGGGACAATCCTTGTCACAAGGCCACACACCGTATAAGTAGTCAATGACTTTCATGACCACAACATCCTCAGATGTACCCTTTAACCACTCACGCTCAGAAAGAGCACAACCCACAGTGACTTCTAAAGAGCACACTGCACAGACAATTTCCAAATCTTCACACTCAGAAAAATCATTCTCAGCACAGAGGGGCAATCTAGACAGGCAATCAGCAACATGATTTTTAACACCAGGCACATACTCAAGATGAAAACGAAACTCCTGCAACCTGAATTGCCACTTAGCGACACGTGGTGTAGCCCTACCACCCCCCTTGGTTGTGAATAGATCAACCAAAGGTTTGTGGTCAGTCCTCAGTATGATTTCATTGCCCCATAAAAAGTTCTTAAAATGCTGTACACCCCACCACAAACACAGAGCCTCCTTCTCAATAGTTGAGTAAGTGCCTTCTGCACCCCTCAAAGTTCAGGAAGCGAAGGCAATAGTTTCTTCACGTCCATCACTTCTTTTTTGAAGAAGAACAGCACCCAGACCAACATTGCTAGTATCAGTTGATATAATGCATTAGTCATTGATGTTAAACAGTTTAAGCGGACCAGCTTGCACAATCGCGTTCTTAATCGATTCAAAGTTATTTTGACAATCATCATCCCATACAAATGTGACATTTTTCTTAAGCAGATTGAGCATGGAAGCAGTCTTGGTGGAAAAATTACTGACAAATTTTGCATAATATTCCACCAGCCTCAAATATGAACGAAGTTGGTCCCTGTTCGTGGGCTTGGGTGCATTTTGGATAGCTTCAATAATCTTAAATTTAGGCTCAATACCATTGTGGAAAATGTGATGGCCCAAGTAATCAACTTCATCTTGTAAAAACTTACATTTATCAGCCCTCAACATTAACCCAATTGCTCTGATGATACTTAGAACGTGCTTGACTCTCTCATCATGTTCATGTTCATTCTTCATAAGGATATCATCCTGAAAGAAAACAACTCCAGGAATATCCTTAAATAAGTTTTTCATCAACCTTTGAAAAACAGCCAAAGCTGAGGCAAGGCCAAGGGGCATCCGGATATAACAGTAAGCACCTTTAGGGGTTACAAAAGAAGTCAAGTCTCTAGACTCTTTGCAAAGTTCAATCTGATGGTATGCAGAAGAAATGTCTAGGGAAGTAAAAAACTTAGCACTATCTAGTGTGGTCAACCATTCGTTAATATTAGGAAGGGGTTGACGATCGACCCAGATGTTAGCGTTTAGGTCTCTCAAATCAACACACATCCTAAGACAATTATCTGATTTCCGTGCCAAAATAATCGGTGCGAGCCATTCAGAACCCTCAATGGGTTCGATAACTCCGGCTGTACATAGACATTCCAATTCTTTTTTAAGTTCTGGATGAAGACTCAAAGGCACCTTGCGAACTTTGTGTGCAACAGCCTTAGCACCATCCTTGAGAATAATCTGGTGTTGGAAACCATTGAGTTTCCCCAACTTACCATCAAAAACTTCAGGAAACATATGTTCCCACTTGACACCAGATAATTGGGTCACCATGTGAGCAGAAGAAGAACCAGGAATAGATTTATAAAACTCACTGCGGGAAATTACCATGTCTGGATGATTAGGTTCCAGCACAATATTCAGGGCACCTTGCTCATCCCAACCTAATAGATTAGCTCCATCTTTGACCACAAATACAGAACCTGTGGCAAGATCAGAATTGAATCTAAGATTTGCAACACCTTTTCCTAAAACCTCTAACCCTTTTCCCACTGTAAGTAAACATTTTAATACTGGATTGTTCCAGTTGCACATTTCCTATTTTATCACAACCCGCTGCATTAACCAAAGTAAAAGGAGAACCTGAATCAGCTAAAAAACGTAGGAAGGTATCATTCACAGAGATTTGGCAAGAAGGAGATTTCCTTTTGTGAACACCACCTAAAGCAGATAACTCCACAACATCATCACCATGAGACACAGAGGACAGCATAAGTAACTCATAGTTCTCTTCGTCAGAATCATCAGTAAAGATTTTCACAGTTTGATCCTGGTTTCTCTTGGTGGAAGCAACTTTACACATCCTAGAGTGGTGGCCCTTCTTTCCACAATTGTAAAAAGTCTGATTTAAAGCAAAACAAAATTTTGCATTACCAAGATGAGTAGTACTACCACAACGGAAACCCATTACATCTTTTTGTTCAGTCTTGGTTTTGCCAGGAGTCACTACAGAGGAACGTGGAACACCAGTAAGAGAAGTATTAGTAACATTAATGGAAGGTGATTTAGAGGGTTTGGAAGTGTATTTCAATAACTTTACTTCAGTGGAAGAGGTAGGATTGCTCATGTCTTCCACACAAAACGGAGAATGTTCAATGGATCTAGCAAGAGTGAGAGCAGTTTCTACATCGGGATCATCAGAAGATTTGTCATGGATTTTCTTGTTGGAAGTCTTTTCAATTAACTGATCCCAAATGATTTCCTCCCTGAACTCTCTATAATTGCAATTGACTGCAAGAATCCTGAGTGCAGCCACAAATCATCAATTGATTCGCCAGGAGATTGAGCACGCTGGAGAAATTTGTGATGTTCGAGAACAACGTTCCTTTTGGGACTAAAACGTTTGTCTAAAGTTTTGGTGACTGAAGCATAATCATCAACCAAAGGGGAGTCACCACTATCTCCACCACTTACTAAGGTGCTCACAATTTCCATAGGTAAAGTTTTTAAAACACTTCTGCCTTCAGCACCAAGGTTAAAAATTAATAAGGTCTTCTATTTCTTAGAAGTAAAAGTCTCTCAGTCGATTGCCTCAAGATACGCCTCAAAAGTATTTTTCCAATCATCCTACTTAACAGGAGGTGTGCCAGCAGACTGCAAGCAGGAAGGAGGTGCCAAAACGCGATCCATAATAGCGCATGGGTGAGTTGCTGACCCACACAGATATTATACAAATTATAAAGAGAAAACTTCTACAATAATATCAACCAAGTGTTACGTAATAATGCGCATAATAATTGAAACTGTGCACATCAGTGGTGAAAGGTAGAGAAAAATCAGCTGTGCACGTTACAATTAAACTGTGAGCATCAGTGATGCGCTAAATATAACAAATGAATGGCAGAAATGAAATGAATTGCACTGTTGATAAAAACTCTGCACATCAGCGAAAGTAAACTAATGAAACTGGAACTGCTGAGCACCTAAGGTAGAAGCTGTGTGCATCAGCGCAACAAAATACGTAGTAAACACTGTGAGGCTGAGTCTTATTGAGCGCATACAACACAAAGCGCAATCGTAACTGAGCGCATACAACATAAAGCGCATTTGTGACTGAGCGCATATGATACAAAGTTGTGCTCATCAGCGAGGTTGCCGTGGAGATAACAAACAAAATGGCCGCACGCAACATCTGTACGTTGCATGCACGTCACAAAGGAAAGTCAGGCACGAAGGGAATGTGCAGGCGTGATGACGCGAGAGCAAGGAACAGCTCAATTGTGCGCCAAACAGCGGAATTCCCGAAAAGTACCTTAAAATGATGATTGCACTGTCATACAGACATCCAGCAAGAGACAGAGTCTACCACAACCACAGAACATGAAGGATGAACTTGCAGGGAACGTGAAAGTCTGCGCAGGCACTCAGAGCAGAAACAGGTCATCAGAGAGGGAGCGGCTCATCACACCTCAATCCATCGATGGGGAGGACTGGAAACTGGAGTAAACATCGCCAGTGAAATGAAGTAAGTCTCCACACTGAATGTAGGGGAGGAGAATACTTTATTAGCTCCCGTTACAGGGACTCCCCGGCAGCAACTGCCGTGGCCAGAACACTAGACACTCCTTGTTCCACACAGGGAACATTCTCACGCCAGAGTTCTTGGTTCTCAAGAACCAGATCCCAAAAGGGTACCTTTTTCTGGATTATGCTTAAGACAAATGACACAGTGTCTCACCAAATGTGCTGCAATTTTAGGGATATTCTCGTTCTGCCATACTGGGTCTAACAGTTTACAAATGCCCTTTGCACTAATGTGCGGCGGCCCATGGGCCATGGTGACTACAGGAAAAACATATATGTGCGGCAATAACCACCCTTGTTTGCCTGACAAATCAGTCCAACAGCCGTCCTCATCTAAATGCCCTGTTCTCTCTTCCCACATTGCCAATTAGTCTGCAGTCACCACTCTTTGTATCTCCCTCACACTTTCCACAGTGCTCTCAAACAATCCATTGTCTGGAACCCATCTAGCAGGACCTGCCACAAATGTTTTACTCATCTTTGACCTGGCTGTCTTTTTAGATGTCTGGTCCGTGAAAACATTCCCCCTCCCAACATCGTTCACAACAGCTTTATGTGCGCTGCATTTTATTATAGCCTGCTTGTCAGGGAGCATCAGTGCTGATAACAATTGAAGTATTAGTAGGCCGTGTTGTATTTTCTGTCTATGAGATGTCAGGAACCCGCTCTCTGCCCAGAGGTGCCCAAAATGATGTGCTACGCCGAAAGGCATACCGACTGTCAGTGTGGACATTAACAGCCATTCCCTCACTAAATTCACAGGCCCTTAGGAGAGCGACCAATTCTGCAGCTTGGGCTGACTGATTTGGAACACGGGATGTCTCAACTACAGTATGTAGCGTTGTGATTGCATAGGCTGCAGTAGTAGTGCCATCCGGCTGTTTGAAACATGAGCCATTGACACATAGTTCCCACTTGGGGGTCAGATAAGGGACATCAGTCAGGTCTACCCGTCCCTGTGTTTCTTCTTCTGTTCTAAACAGACAATCATAAATATCATTGTCCTCTCCTTCTGAAGGGAGGAGTAGCAATGTGGCTGGATTGAAAGTGGAGCATCTTTTTATGGCAATGTACGGAGCAAACAAAGTCATTATATATCCAGTAAGACGTGCTCTGGTGAGGCGCTGTGTCTTCGTCTTGTTTGATAGAGTGTCCACAGCGTGAGGTACCATCACTGTTAAATCAGTATCAAGGACGAGCCCTGCCTATTGTCTGATCGATACCGCTGCTGCAGAAGCAGCTCTCATACAGTCCGGGAGCACTCTGGCAACATTATCCAAAATGGCTGAAAAGTAAGGGCAGGGTCTCTGCTTACAACCAAAACCCTGTGTTAGTACTGAAAGCGCGCAACCGTGAGCCTCGTGTATATAGAGCACAAAAGGCTTCTGGTAGTCAGGAGCACCAAGCACAGGAGCAGAGCAAAGCGCAGTCTTTAACTGTTCAAAAACTTGCTGGCATGCAGGTGTCCAAGGCAAAGGCTCATGCACAACTTTGGTGTTGAGGTAAAGAAGGGGTTTTGTTAGGAGGGAGAAGTTAGGGATCCATTGCCGACAATACGAAGTTATCCCCAGGAAGGTGCGTACCTTGAATTGAGTCTTAGGGACAGACATGTTAGTTATGGTAGCTATGCGCTCCGGTGTTAGTCTGCAACCCTCCTTCGACAGTAGGTGACCTTAGTAGGTAGCCAATACTGAAACTTTGATAGAGACACTTTGTGTCCATGGTTTGCCAAATGGTGCAGTAATTAAACTGTGGCCTCTTTACAGCCCTGCTCAGTGTCTGAGGCCACCAGATCATCAACATACTGTAGCAACACATTACCAGATGGAAATTCCAATGCATCCAATTGTGGTTTTAAAGCCTGGCTGTAAATGCTGGGGCTTTCCATATAGCCTTGTGGAGCACAACTGAATCTAAAACTCCGACTGGCTATTGCAAATATGAAAAGATGACAGTTATCGGGATGGATGGGGAGGCTAAAGAAAGCATTTTTTAAGTCAATGACTGAGAAAAATCTAGCAGTCAGGGGAATCATAGTCAAAATTGTTCTAATGTCAGTCACCATAGGATATTGGGGAACCATAATTTTATTTACCTCCTGCAAAATCTATCACAAAACAGTAAATGTCAGGAGTGGAGTCTGGACATTCCAAAGGGGCCTTTTTAAGAATAGGAAGGATGGTTCTATTGCACATATTTGCTGGTGCCTCCTCAACCACCCCAGACTTAATCACATCCTGTATTATTAGCAATAAAGCCTTCTCTCCTGCCTGGGATATCTTATACTGGGATGTTCTGGGCAACCTGGCACTGGCTTTCACCTGTATAGAGACAGGGGGTGTCTGAAGTAAGCCAACATTGGTATCACCGGTAGCCCACAATGAGGGTGGTACGTCATGGAACTCAGGAGGGAGGTGGTCGTCCTTTGCAAAACATTGTTTGGCATGGGAAACTTGCGGGCCTACAGTCATGTGAACACCTTCCACGGAGCAATATATTGTCGCTTGCAACCTTTTCAACAAGTCCAACCCAAGTAAGTTCTCTCTACGATTCGATGTCAGTAGGAAAGGTGTATTGACTGTAAAAGGGCCAACGGTCAGATTAAGAGGCCTAGAAATGAGGCTCATGACCGGCATGTCTGAGAAACCTACCAAAATATCATTTTGGCCAGACAGAGCTGCGCCGGTACCAGTGAACAGGAAAAGAGCTAATCATAATCCCTGAATCGACTAACAATTTCTCAGTGGAACGTTGTAAATCTGCAGTAACATATGGTCCACTCTGATCAACAGACACCAGAACTGGTCCCTTGCCCTGCCCCTGGCTGTCCTAGCTGTGGGACAACCCTGTCATTTCATCCATGTCATAGTCATCATGATAGTATTGTCGGCTTCGAGGTCGTCAAAATAGTTCCCACTCTGCCTATTGTTCGTCATTTTCTCTGACTCCGTCTCACCTCTGCCTCCTCCTCCTCATCCTTTTCCTCCAGAACCTCTACCTCTGGGAGCCCCACCTCTCTGCCACAATTCTGGACACTCATTCCGCCAATGTCCCTCCTTTTACAGTAGGCACATTGGTTTGGGCCCCACAGGCGTACCTGAAGCGCCATACTTATTAGACATGGGGGCCCCGTGGACCTGGCCCTGAACCACGTCCTCTTCCACCACCTCTTGCAACCTGCTGCATCAACACTCTTGTTTTCAAATCTTTTGACTTCTTCTCTACTCTTTCCTGGTCCTCATTCTCTATATTTTCATAATACTGAGCCATACTTAAGATAACTGATGGGGAGGATGTGGCTCAGGTACTCTCCGAGACCTGCAGACAAGCAGCAATCTCAGGGAGTAAATGTGTAACAAACCTGTTCACAAACAAACACCACCCTCCTGCGACAGATCCTGACCACTAATCTAGAAACACCCCTTCAAACCTGGTAAAAGAATTCGACACACTCTCATCCTTCTTCTGAAGACACGCAATCAACTTTTCCCAATCCACTTTCGTCGGCGGCATAAGGGAGTGCATGTAGGCAATAATATTTCTCGGCAGAGCCAGCAGCTCTGCCTTGGGTTTCTCCCCGACTTGCACTCCTTATCCAATGCTCTGATCTCCTCCCATGTGCCACCCAGTTCCAGTGCATGGACCTGCATATGGACTTGTCTCCATATATCTACTGGTACCAACATGTCAAAGAATAACTCTTTGTCCGCTAACGTCATCACTGTGGAGGAGACCGCTTCTGTCAATTCCTTATAGCACGCAGTTGGCTTTTTTCTCAAATACGGTAACTGACTCTTTAGGGAAAGGACTTCACTCCTTTTCCAACTGGTATAGATCCATTGCTCCTGAAATCGAGCGTTGACTCGCTGCCTAGTCACAGTATTTGTCAAGGCACGCAATTCTGGTATTTCAGGATGATAAATCGGATGAACTTCCCTCATAGGGGGTTGCGCCCCCGGTGATGGGACCTTCTGAAGTAGTCTACCTCAATAACCCACTAAGGTAGACAAATTACTAAAAACCTCATTTGGGGCCATGTCTTCAACAAATACTCGGTCTTGTATGTCATAGATAAGCGGTAAGCGGTACCCTGAAAACACTGCTCCCACAATTGTATCAGTGTGGCTGACATGTGTTTCAGGGCATGTTGCTGTATGAAGGGCTCATCACACTCCACATATCCTCCACAATTGGGTGTAGATCCCACTGAGCTGCCTGGTTTGCTACCATCTGTTTCTCCTCATCGCCTAGAACAGAGCGCACTAACACTTTATTCGCGCGATCCTGCATTGCCGCCCAATTGGTGTCAGGAAATCCGCGCGTGGGTGTCTCGGTGTGCAACAGTGTTTGGGGCATAGCATTCGCAAAGGGAATAGTAGATGCTGAAACGGGTACCATCACGTAGGAGGGAAAGGGTAGTGGACAAGGCAGGGAATGCAAGGGAAGCAAGTGGGGCTGAGGCTGATGCAACGGTGCTGGGAACCTCAGAGGGAGCAGTCCCAGGGGCTGGAGCTGGGGAGTGGGGATCGCGGGATATATCCTCTGCGGGGCATAAGGTGGTGGAGGACAAGAATCCAGAACCTCCTCAACTAACTTATCTCCCTCCTCCCTCATAACACAACTTTTATCAGTTTGCAGTCAAAACTCTCTGTCTTTTCGCTATCATAGGCTACCACCTTCCGTGTGATCGTTTGCGTCTCTTTCCTTCTAGCCACCTTCTCAAGTCATACATGGACTGTCTACTCCGTTTAGCAAACAATTTATCTTGCAAGAAATTAATTTTCTGTTCATCGAACGAACCAGTAAGTGGCCACTGCAGCTCAGTATTGTCCCTCGTATACCTATGCCACAAGGTGCTAAACATAATAGAGCCAATACCGTGCTTGACATTTATGTCAAAATTCAGAGTACCCTTCAGAGGGGCGGGCTGGCTCTCTTCCAACTGCTCATCTTTGGAACAGCATCGGCATCTGAAACATCCAAACTTACTAAGACAATGCATTTTAACATAAGACACATACACTGTCCCTAATGGAAAAACCACACTCACAATTGTAAAAGAAATAAAATGGACGAACAAATATTGTTCGCGAACCATGAGCACTGTCCGGAAAACACAGTTGCTACTCACTCAAACAATCATTGCACAAGCACCAGTATCAACGTCGGTCCACACACCTCATCACAGCACTTCAGAGCACCCAAACACCACAATCAATACCACAAAGACTGCACCAAGACAAGTAGAGTCCTGAGACTGTACCATGTTCTAGAAGACAGGCGTTAACCCTAGACCTTTAAAACATATATCTATTTTCAGTTGGCTTGGCAGAACGTCCACGAACAGTCCCAGTTCTTTTCGAGCACAAGCCTAATTTCAAATTGGCCTGGCAGACTGTTCACGAACACTCTGTGTCTTTTCCAAGGGTCCGCAAATCAAATCAAAATGGCCCAGAAGACCATACCAAGACACAGCTCATCAACTGGTGTCGCCTAAGACAGTCCAAAGACCACAGGCCGGTGTCATCCAAGCTAGGCAGTCCACAAACTGCACACAAGACATTCCAAAGACTGTACCAATACAAGATGACAGGCCTCAGCCCCAGACCTTTTCAAGAGCAAACCCAATTACCATTTGGTCTAGCATATTATCAGTGAATAGTCCTGGACCTCTTAAAAAAGAAGCCAATTACCAATTGGCCCAGTAGACTGCTCACAAGCGCTCTGTTTCCCAAAAGGGTCCCACAAGGGTCCGCAGACTCACCAAGTCCAAGACAAGACAGTCAGTAGACTGCACCAGGACACACAGCCCATCTGCGCCATTTTCCAAGAATCAAATCACTCACCTGGTACACTCAGGTCAAGCAAGCTATTCTCCACTGCCGACTCTTCATACCGAACGGTCAGTCCAATGTTTTGCCTTTTCAGGACCCCAGCCAAGGGCCTCTAGCCAAAGATCTGTCTGATCAGGAGGGCGTGACAGCTGTGAGAGCCAAGCTCGGTCTTATGGATGTGGGGCCCGATCTGCTCGACCGACCAGACACCACCCCAGCCCCTGCAAACCCGATTACAGGTGAAGGGGTCCTTTTGTGGGGTCCCTGTTTGGGTGTCAACTGAAGGACGGCCCTCTAGGGCCATGCGGGTACTTTGACCACCTGCTATCCCTTCCCAAATGAAGAGTCGATTATACAGTAGAGAATGAAAACGTACGTATTTGTTGTTATTCGCTGCAGAGGAGCCCAGTCAGACCCTCACCATAAGATGTTGTCAAGGGGACTGAGTACCCAACATTCTCTAATAGGAGATAAACCCTTCAGGAGATTTCGGTCATGCCTCTGGTGGAAAAGTTCTGGCCTGAGCCGGACACAAACACAGGAGGTACAGAGAGATGAGCCACCACCTGCCAGATGGGCATGCTATCAGTGGCCCAAAACCACTGTGCCGAGTCTCAGCATACCCTAACTTAGGAGCAGGATTGCATGTATACAATGGAATGCAAAGCAGAATAATTGTCTTGCTAGCAAGTTGAGCTGCAGCCTTGGACAGAGTAAAGAAATATAACAAAATACAGTATTCTGCTGAGGCAAGCTATTCTGAATCCTAAGGCCTAACACAGGCTCAGCAGAGACAGTCTAATAAAGATTAAGAAATACAAATGGAGTCACACTGGCTAATTAAAGCTTGCATGCTACCGGGATAACTCGACGGGTTGCATAAAATGAGCATTATTACATGTACTTTAGTCACACATTGCTAATCTAATATAAATTGATGAATACAATATGAGAACGGGGATTATTTTTTATAACACCGCAGCCTTTTTCAGGAAAGTTATGCCTGCCGCACCTGCCTAGAGCGAGCAAGCTGAGAGCAGCACTCCTGCATCAACAGCACACCCTCCCCAACCAAAGCCCAGGACCATGTCTGTCAGTGAGGCAGCCAGAGCAATCATGTAGATGCCAACAAGTAGGCCTTGGCGGTAAAATTCACTCAACTCGCGGAGTTTGCGGATTTTTGGCAACTCTGTGTTCCGCGTAGAACGCGGAGGTACTGAAAACTCCGCGATCTGTGGTGAAGCGGAGTTTTTCCGTTGTTTGCTCTTTCAAAATGCTTTTTCACACATGCGGTAGTGACTTACCGGGATCCCTGCATTCGCCGACGAGTTTTCCTATCTGTTCACATGAGCTTTTTTTTTTGCTTTTAGGTGCACAAAAAACAGAGGAGGAGGTGTCATCATCACCCGTTGTACTGCCAGAGAGAAGTCCTACTGCGCACCTTGTCACATCCACGTGTGACCTCAGACATCTCTGCAATTTGTGCACCTATGTCCTGCTGATATTGGAAGGAAGAAGTTGGCCCCAAGGAAAGGTAACAGGTCCTCCAGTACAGAGAAGAAGGAACAGAAGAAGGATGTGGCACTGCCACTTACCAAGACTTATGTGCCGGCCATTATGTTTTTTGGGAAACAAAAAATGACGCCTGCATCAGCGTTGTCCGGGGACCAAGCTAGGAGCAGCACCTCCATATCAGTGGGATCACCCCACCAAACTAAGCCCAAACCATGAGTGTCACATAGGTAGTCAGTCTACTTTCGCATACGCCAAAGAGCAGTGATGTTGAAATTTTATTGTTGCCAAGTAGTACCCAATCAGCGCGGGCATAAACTCAGCAGATAAGTGGGCAACAACAGCCAGAACAACAGCTGGAAAAACAGCCCCAACAACAGCAGCAACAACAGCCGGATCAATAGGCGCAACAACAGCCGCAACAACAGCCCCAACAACCACCCCAACAACCACCCCAACAACAGCTGCAACAACAGCCCAGAACAGTAGTTGTTCCTCTCGAAGTTGGGGCAGTTCAGAAAATTAAGCTTCCTGCAGACGAAGAAGATCAAGCCACTCTTTTAGAAGATCCATTGTCTTCCAGATCCCCAGTAAGGAAAATGAGGATTATTCCATCAACTTCTTCTTCAAGCTCCCCTTCTGATGATCTAGATGCCACTTAAAAGCCACCAGCTCAGTCTGAGAGTCAGGCAGCCCACAAGACAAGGCTAGGGAAAAGGAAGGTTCCGGAAAGCCTTAGAGTTATGGAGGTAGATGTAGAAGAGGGGGATGTTGATGAGCCAGTCATCATGAACTTCCCGCCCAGTGGAGATGGAGATCTCCATTATTACCCTATCCCAAATTTCTGTGATTGATGTGGCATGGATACCACCAAGACAGGTAACACCAACACCACCTCCAGCTTCCAAATTTGTATTTGCAAAGGCCCAGTAGGGACTTACATCCAGCACAGCCACCACCTCAGTAGATAGTAGTGGTACTGCACAGAGTCAAATTCCAGGCACACCCTCCAGTTCATCCGGCATTGCAAGGGGCACCTCCGGCAGTGTGAGACATTTCACCGGAAGGACAAACAACCCATCTGCAAAAACACCACTTGATCCAGTGGGAGGAACACCTTAAAGGCCTAAGTAAAACTGCACCCATTGCTGTTGGTGTGGAGGAAGAAGTAGAAGAAGATATGATTGGAGTGGAAGGTGAAAAAGATGGAGACATTTTCTCTGATATACAAAGTAGCCTTGTAGTGGTACCGCCCACATCCTCAGCAACATCTCAGTGGCACAGTAGTAAGAGTCAGGCTGAGACACCAAGGCAACAGAGTACTGCAATGATAAAAAGTGTGTTGAGCCTAACTGGGTTCAAGAAATTACCTGCAGTAGCTGTGCCAGGAAGGAAAATAATCCAGCCTACCATTAGCAGCATGCTTAGGTCAGAGGGGCAGTACAAACGCAACCACCCAACGGCACATTTGTACAATGCAAAGCAGGCTAAAATGTTAGCGCTGGACCTTCTCCCTTTTTCATTTGTGGAAGGGGTGAGTTTCATTGAATTTGTGACAGCCATATGCCCAAAATGGAAGATTCCCAGCAGGTCCTATTTCACCAGAGTTGATGTTTCAGCAATAAATCACGATGTGCTGGAACTGCTTGGACAAGCTTTGCAGCAGAGTGTTGTTCACAATACCCACCTGACAACAGACATGTGGACCAGCTGCCAAGCCACCGATTACATGTGCATCACTGCAAGTTGGATCTCTTTTGTGGGAGTTAGAGAAAATATATCTGAAGCAGGTGTTGTTGACACTGCTGAGATTTTTAATGCTACTCAGAAGGATGCAACTGTAGCCAGTTCACCATGGAGAAATCTCATAATGCTGCAAACATTTTGGAAGAGTTTAACAGCAAGGTCTTTGACTGGCAGCACCCAAGAGGGCTTAACATTGGTTTTGTTGCCACGGATAACGGCAGTACTATAGTTAAGGCCATGCAAGATGGTGGCAATTTCAGGGTCCTGTGTTTGGCGCACTGCATTATCATTACTGTTGAAGACTTTCTGGAAAAATAAACCTGAGTCAACAACTTACTGACCACCTGCAGACGTATATACACACATTTCAGCCCTTCTTTTAAAGCCCAGAGCAGCTGAGGATCATTCAAGGTGAGCATAAAATGCCAGTCAAAGCACTCATCCAGGAGGTGCCAAGACGTTGGAAATCAACTTATTACATGCTTGATCGTCTGTTTGATCAGTACAGACCAATCAATGAGTATGTCATGCAAAGAATAAGGAATGCGACTGTGAAAGGCATGACCCTACAGATGGGCCAATGGGGCTTAGTTAAATGCCTGACAGAGAAGCTGCTTCCTTTCCAGCTCTTCACACGTGAAGTCAGCAAAGAGGAGTGTACTATGAGCCAAGCTATCCCGTTGTTGCACATTCTAGAGCAACAGCTGAAGGATGTGTCTGAAACATACACAGGTGTGGTGGAAAATAATGAAGCATATGAGTTGGTGGAGGGCTTATCCCGTCGCTTAGCTGAAAATACAAGGGTGCAAACTCGCATTGTTTCAGAAAAACATTACACTTCCACAAATCAGGATCCACTGTACAAATCGGCACTGAGCAGTAAGACATGAATTCCTTTTTCAGAATTAGATGTTGCCCAGTACAAAACTTGGATAGCTGAGTCAGCCAGTAAATTGGAAACTAAATGGCTGGTAATTAAAGGCCTGCTACTCAAACCCACAGCAAGTACTGCAGCAGGGCACCTGGCATCAAGTTCAACTTCAGAGCCTGAGGGCAGTGTGTTTGGCTCAGAGCTGTCACCAACACTATCAACAACAGCAAGAACCGGATCATCAGTCCCTGTAACATTCGCCCAGGATTGGTATTTACAGCAAGTGCTTGCTAGGTCCAGTGCTGACGCAAATACAAAAGAGGCCCAGCAAAGTGAACATTGAGAGGATGGTCCAGGCCTACCTGCATGACCCAACAGAGGTCTAAATTGATCAAAACCCATTGCTATATTGGTATGGGAAAAAAGGGCCAATGGCCAGTGCTCAGCAGGCTGGTGATAAACTATCTGGCTTGCCCTGTCGCAAGTGTCTCTTCTCGGTGTGTTTTCTGTAACAGTGAAAAGGACCTGTCTCTCGCCCAAAAACGTGGCGAGGTTAACCATGATCAAAATGAATCAGGACTTTATACCACCGAATTACAAAATACGTGAATCAACACCTCAAGATGACAAGAGTGACTTAGGTGATGGAAGTAGTGTCTTAGATGATTACCTACTTCTGGTTAAACCACCAGAGTTGGAGGATTAGCTATACTTCCCTGACAACTAGGCTTTGAACTTCTTACTTTCTTTCTTCCTTACCTAACTTTTATTTGTGTGTGTCTGTCTTTCTGGTTCAAAACTTCGAATCACAACAAATGCATCACCTCCACCTTCTATTTTGTTTAATATTGGAGTTGTAGCTCTGTGCATTTAACTTATGTCTACTCCTCCGAGTCCTGCTCCATCCTCCTGACTCACCCTAAATCCATTTCCCTCAAACCAGATGATGATTGGATGGAGAATACAGTACAAGAAAATGTTGCTTCGTCGAGTCCCTCCAAAAGAAGTTGAACATGATGACTACTATCTATCCTCCTTTCCGAGCAGAGAGTGACTGCCCCTTTAAGTAAGATGAGAACATGGAACAGGTAATGATAGCATGCAGTGGACGCTGACTCTGAGTGATTGGTGTTTGTGTTGTTGTTGTTTGTTGTGCATGAAGTCAATTCATTGTGTACTGTTGTTTAATCTACACACTATAAGTGACTAAAGTCAATGTTTCCCTTGTTGTTTGATGACTAAATTGTACTTCTACTGCAGGCCAATCCATTGCATTTTTTATATGAAATCTGGACTCACTTGGTACACTGCAGACTGAGTTGGACAACATCATGATGATGACCACAGTGACATAATATCTTCGCAGTCAGTCAGTAAGATCGGAGATGATTGATGGAATAACTCAGGGCATTTCATGAGTGGAATAAAAGGTAAACAAGTCAATAACAACCACAGCAGACCTACATGTCTGTGCAGTGGTGGAATTGAGTCACGAGTGTAGTAGTGGTAGTATGACTGACAGCTGTGCATGCCATCAATTTAGTTACTTACTTTGGAAAAATTATATGTTTCTGTATATGTGACATGTGTGCTCTGTCTGGCTCAGTCAAAATCTAAGCTAAGTGGAGGTAGGGTGGGCACCCTGGGCCTGCTCTGTCCTGTTGCTATTGTAGGTTAATGCTGGAAACAGACAACAGAGTAGACATTATTTAGTCATGCCGCTCAGAACGTGTTTGCACTACTCTGTAATTTATGCTTTTTTTACCTTGATTTTTAAATATCCCTTTCGTTTTTCGTTCTACACTTAGAGGCCAGCCTTTACCCTGTGCTAAACAGAGAAAAGCAACTCACACTCATCTACCAATCTGCATCTGCCAGGCAGGCAGTGACACCCAAGATTGACGGACGCAGCATCTATAGAAGGGAGGACCAAAAGGAATGCCGAGATGCAACTCCCCAATTTGACCAGGATAACATACAGTAACACTTTAGTATCTACATTCATCATCTTTTAAATACTTTGATAATTTTTTTCTCTTCAATTGTTACGACTGTGTGTTGCTTGTGTTTGCTCTCTGCTTATAATTGATCCCTACAGCAATTTTTTTATTTTCTTTGCTAGCTTTAAAAAGTAAGCCAGGTATAACAGAAGTAAAAATTTATGTAATTTGGGTCTCCCTGAGTGCAGACAGGCATGGCAAATTGCATAATAATTATTAATATACTGGTGCCCTGTACTTTTTACTAGTCTAGTTAGTAAGTATCATTAACCATCAAGTCATCATCATGCATGTATTTCCTTTTTCTCCCTTAACAGATTTATGGATATGATGGTCGTCTGCCAAGATGGTGTTTTGTTGTTTGTCCATGCGTAGTGTTTTTCTTTGTCAAACCTTTCCCCAACCCCCCTTTCCAACCATTCATCAAACCCTAACCCTCTTACCCTGGGCTGTGTGATTCATATTGAGGTGTGACTAAATTAAATGTACACCAATAATTGATCACACGCTTGCTGGGGCGGATGTGGTGAAAGCAACACGGATTCAAATTCAAGGCGGAGCGAGGTTCTTCTGCTTGCTCTCCCATGCTCAGTATATTTGCAAGTCAATTTTTTGTCCAAAGGAACCTAATCTATCATAATTAATTGCCGGCATCAAATGGATTCACCATCCTCCTTTTACAGCACTACAGGTTACAAGTTACGCTTTTGTTGAGTGACTCAACACAACTACAGTTTGTAACTTGCTGTTGTACTAGGCTAACCCCACCACCATTATGTTTTTTTTTACTTTAGCATTGCTAATCAGCATTATTATGGTTTATTGTTTGCCAGTATTCTTGTGTACTGTACTGTACTTCGTTCTACTACTCCTTCCAGAGTCTCATTCAGGCAACTGACTGTCTCATTTTCTTTTTTTGCAAATGCTATTGCCAGTGTCTACTACAACCACCACATTCCTGGCAACTTGGGAAACCAAACCATCATCACCATGCAGCCATCGCTGTGCCTAAGTTTAAACATCAATCACAGGTAAGAGAAGAAGTTTGGGGAGGCATAATTAATAATGGAAATAAATTAGTTCATTAATTGACAGAACCACACCCTTGAGTCCAGTTGCAGAATGCATAGACTAGGAGGAGATACTGACAGTACTAGTAGGACAAAACACTCAGTGAGGGTACTGCATCTATCTGTCCGTATGTTCCAAAAAATCAGCAGATTATTTAAACCAAACACTGGTTGCGGGCCTGCGGCCCTGCAGCAGCAGTTGGAAACCATGTGACGCAAAAGAGTAACACCCCCCACAAAACATTTACATCATATGTAAAGTTTCATTATAAATATAATTTAATCCCCTAGCAAAAATAAACTATGTAAAAAATAGTCCCACACCACCTGATCCACCCCTCTCCCTAACCCCAACCAATGTCCAATAAGAATAATCCAACCAATGTCTGTTCAAAAATAATATTGTCCTTATAAGTTATAACCCCAACTTTTCCCCAACTTGCACCCAATGCCCATCCACCCAAAAAAGAAATGAAAACGGAGCAGTCCAACGGGATCTGTCTATCGGCGGGCTCGCAGTTGCCGGTTAACCGCAAGGACCTCCTGCTTCAGCTCCTTTACCTGCTCCTCTAGATGCGCCATTTGGAGGAGCATGCGGTGCTTAAAAGCTCAGCAATTGCATCTTCAGGGGCGACAGCAGTGCTGCATGTAGTGCGGCAGAGAAACCTTGGTTTGGAATGGCTCAAACACTGTACCAAGGGTCGTTGCAGACATGGTTAGAATGGGGCGCACCAATTGTAGACAGCAGTTACACAGAGCGGGTTTCGGAATATATGTTCCGTTTTCCGCTAAATGGGTCAAATCTTATTAAGCTCATGTGCGCTAATTGGTTGCCGGAATATCGGTGACATGAGTTTGAATATCACCCTGAGAAGCCCAACATCGCCCGTATTTTAATAAATGTCTAATTGCCTCATGAGGAAATACATCAAATACGCATGTTCAGGCAACATGTAGTGACAAATGATCTTGATGACCCCCTACTTGTGATCATGCCGCTTGTTATAAACAACTGTATGGGTTTGGTTAATAAAGTTTTGTGAAAATACACGCAGAACAGTACTGTCACTTTAAACTTCATACAGCAACACGGGACTTGAGACCACGTGATGGCCCGTTTGTCCAATTATAATGCCCGGTACACTTCATTGCTCTAAACGCAGGCTACGGACATTTGCTATGGAAGAGACAAGACGGCTCTGTTGGTAAGGGGATTACTCGATCCTTCCACCATACACAAATTTTTGAGGCTCGACGTTTCTTTCAGGCTAACTCACGACCGTTTGCTATAATGGACACTTTACACACAAGGTAAGCCGGCTGTAAGCCTGTTCGCTGCCCTTTTGGGTTCTCTAGTCTAAATTAGATGTTACTGTAGTACCAATCTAGTTCTCAAATCCTAATCCAGATATTTCTTTCTCCCAGATAAAATGACACTAGCCCTGAAATAGGTAAGCGCTGAACTTGAACCTTTGTACAACACATATTAAGTGTGTAAAATGGGTGTGTCGTCGGCTAACTTTAACTTGTTTGTCATGTTCCCCTCATTCACAGTTGTTTATCGTCTGCACGCCATCTACTAAGAGGATTGCTTTGTTCTTTATAATAAGGTACGGCTAGAGGCGTTTTACAGGAGTTGGCACTGGTAGTAAGAGAATTGGTTTTTGGACTGAACATTTTAATGAGTGTTTTTTTTTTGTAGATTGTTGGTCCTGAGGAGAACTACGCATTGGGTAGTTCGAAACGCGTCGACCTGTTTTTGGGTCCTCCTGTCAAATTGGAATTATATCTTAAATAGTGTTCAATAAATAGGACTAATACCGCTGAAATTGCATTTAGCATATTAATTATTATCTCTAGAAATTGTTTATATGTATAAAGAACCTATATATATTTTTTTGACATTAGGCCCTAAGTATTGTTTGCTTTGTGGTATGATTGTAGATGGATGAAAGGTTTGGCCAGAGTGAAAGTTTGGATGTGTTGTAAATATTGTAACATTGTTTTGTATATT
The DNA here is from genome assembly GCF_964261635.1 of Lissotriton helveticus. Lineage (NCBI taxonomy): Eukaryota > Metazoa > Chordata > Amphibia > Caudata > Salamandridae > Lissotriton > Lissotriton helveticus. Next base: position 1,683,052,775 of record NC_136061.1, read on the forward strand.
TTGTTTCAATTGTAATGCTTTATTGTATTTTTGTACATACACATAAAAAATTGTTTGCTTATGAAAATAATCTTTGATCCACTAGTGCAAAAATAAATGAATAAACTAGTGACGCAAATTAAAAAACGGACCGTTATGTTTTGTTCATAGAGGTCATCTTAAAATAGCCAAGTAATATCCAGTACTGGCAGTTGTGTTGTTGTTTGGATGTAGTGCGGCAGGCGGCTGCCAGACCGCGGCGCCGTATCTCTCGAGGGGCCTGGCTGGGGCCCGGGGCTTTGGAGGAGGCTGCAGCTACTGCCACCTTCTCCTCTTCCCCCAATAGAGCCACCAGCCGCCGTTATTCATTTATGATGGCCTCCAGCATCTGGCACTGGGCCATGGCTACCAACTCCTACCTGTCCGGTTTAGATTTTGTTGGTTCAGAAGGAGTAGCTATATCAAGAAAAAAAAGAATATTGTTGTAATCAATATGCTCTTAGCAAAACAGTTAGACAAATTAATTCTAAACATAGTGGCAGAGTAGCACTAGCAAGCACAGTACATAACATTTGTGGTATCTATCCTCACACTTCCTCTGCCTCTTTAACATTTGTGTGAGTTTCAGGTATTATACTAGCACTATGGACTCACTCCAGTAGTACACCAGTCTTCTTGGAGAGTGGAGAAGAGTGGAGAAGTGTGGCTCAATGGTTAGAGCGGCACACCCTGATGCAGAGGTCTGGCCCGGGACCAGGGTTCAATTCCAGCCTCGGCGGGTCTTAGGCTCCATTTCCTCGGACCTGATAATTCTCGCCTCGGTGCCTATTCTAATCATGGGTCCCACTCTGCAACTCTGGGCAATAGCTTGCTTAATCTCCACAACAGCCCAAAAAGCGCTGGGATGCCTGGCTTCACCTTGGGATTGCCCAGGAGTGGACATTTCACAGGGAAAAGCCAGGAAGGGTTCCACAGTGGTATGCGTTACAGCGCCAGGACACCCAAGGGTATTAGTGCGCTTTACAAGTACAAATTACATTTACATTACATTCTTCTTCTCTCTTGTTCAGCTAAATTAAGTAACCTTGTTGTAGCCGGCATGCCAGCTTAGTCAGCTTGCGCTCAAGACACATACTTGTCTTGTGACGCAAACTCATGTTAGTTTTATTTACTACTGTCTACATGTGGAGAAGCTGACTACTTCTAAACAATCATCTTATTTTTCTATTATGGGTGGCACTCGCCATACTCTGTTACATCAAGGGTAACTGTTTTTTCACTTCCACCCTGACCTGACTACTATACTACAACAAGGCACATAATATATTGGATCCAAATGATCATTGCTTATATATAGGACTACATGGGGTACTTTGTTTTAAATCTAATTGATTGTGTAACCATGCAGATGATAGCCCACTCATGGAAGGCTGACCCCATCAAAACTAAATTAACATAGGTAGGGAGTGAGCCTTGGAGTTGGAGGGTGGCGCGTGATAACAACATGCATACACAATATATATGCTGTGCTTGCAAACTACTGTGAGTCAAGGTACTATTATGAAAATACAACTTCTATTCCCCTTGGCTTTGCTACTCTGGCGCGGTTTCTTTTTCTTTTAGATTCTCTTCAAAGACTATTCATCCAGTGACAGTCTCCACCTATGCTATCTATGATGAATACCACCCAGGCATCCATCCATTCAAAGTAAACATGTATATCATTCTACTTAATCTCTCAAAAAACCTTAGTTTGTTTCTCCAACAACAAACTTTTTTTTTAAACCCACCACCCATGCGTCCTTCCTTCTTTGCATGCTTTTGAGTTTGACCCATGAAACACCCCGTAGGATTCTTGCTATCCACTCATACAGTTTCAACCACCCAAGGAGACATTTTTTCTTTCACCTTCCACCCATCTTTCAACCTTCCTTCCTATCAGCCACCTATGCATGTATCCCGCGTATCCTTCTCTGGCAGTCATAAATATTACTTCTCGCTAGTCCTTCCTCCTGCCACCCTTCTTTCCCTTTTCGTTCAACCCATTCATCAAGGTCATCTGATCTGACTCTTAGTCGTCTCCATAAAACTTTCACAGCTGAGTTGAAGTCAGATAGAAGAAGCCATTAGTTACTCAACTACTCCCGCTGCTAATGCTATTGATCTAATACTTAGTAAAGGGTGTTTTCTTTAACCGTTGTTCACAACAACTCAGTCTCTGTCAACTTACCCAACACTCTTGCAGCGAGTGTGAAACTATTGTCAATAAGTAAGAAATATAAGTATAACTTACCACCAGCCGCCTCTGGTGCTGGGTCACCCACCCTCGTGGCAGCTGCTGTAGCAACTGCTCCCTCCTGTCTTGCGTTGCCTGCCCTGCCGCTGACTCCGGCTCTGGTGTTTGTGGTCGGTACATCTAGAAAAAACATTTCACATTTTTTAGAAGCCATATACACCTCCCCCTATTTTTCACTAGCAAGATTGGAAAAAAAGTAAAAATGCATACATACATCACTACAAATCGGGTACTAGAATAGAGTAGACACTACCAGTAGTATGTCCTATCCTATCAAAAATTGTAAAATAGCTGGTTGGGCATTTTGTTGGTGGGAATTGTTGAAAAGCCTCTCAAGATTAAGAAGACTAGAAGAGGCCAACCCAAAGGACTGGACTCAGTGGCTAGAGCTATTGGCGAATCTGAATATTTAATAATACCTTTAAATAAAGAGTGGCCAACTGGGCAAGCTTAGCTACAGACAGACTAATAATAGTAGTTTCACAGAGAGTCATAGCAGAGGCAGTTAGAGGCACATATAACAAGAATTTAGAAACAGATAGTCTAGATCGAAGGAAGATTTGGTAAAATTATGAAACGGAAATGATAGTTCAGAAAAAAGAAGGTGCAATAAAAATTAGGGAATTATAATTATTAATATTAACAACAGGAAGACTTACTGGGGCCAGCAGCAGAGCCCTTCTTCTTGCCCCGGTGTGCTGATCATGTAAGATATAGAAAGCGACAAACTATGATGATTGGTGTGAAACAAATAAAATATTTTAAAACACGCTCCCAAAAATATTTTTTGAAACAACAATTGTAATAAAATGGATCTATCTGATCGATTGGTAGTATCGCAGAATTCGTGGACTGCTAGTTAATATATTTATGAGCACTAATCCAGTGTTTCATTCTGATTCAAGAATACTACACCTAAGTACCACCTGACCAAGCCCACCTATTCAGGCAGGCCAATTGTTCACTAAGTCTGCATTTCCATTAATTTTAGTCCTCAAAAATGAATAGATGGAGGACACAAGCATCCATTTTTGCATACACCATATTGTTGGTTGGTTGCTTGCTGCTGATGTTCTGCTAAGCCTATTACTCCCTCACTAAACACACTACTACAAAAGGTTCTACTAAGAATGGGAGTAAGCAGCACTCAACAGCACATGATGTGATAAAGGATGCGTCACGCAGACCGCTTAAAAATGACCAACTAATACTAAGTAATTAAACTCCCTATCCACCACTATCTTAGTGATAGGAGGACAAAGGAAGGACTAGAGTGCCTCTAGCATTACCTTACTTAAGTTCTCTAAAGTAAACTCTTACATAATCAGCCCAAGCGAGCGCAAAATTGCAAACAAGTACGATTAGTAGCGCTGAGCACCTGTGTTTAAAAGAATAAGAATCACTAAAGGTGTTTAAACTTAAGTTTTTCTGAAATGTAAGCAGCAGTATTCTTGCTATTCGGAAAAAAATTATGGGGAATCTTATCAAGAAACAGCTTTAAACATTATCGCCGCTAAGTGAATACCGATAGAAGCCCATATTCTGGTGTGAACATGGGCTTCTATGAGAATTCTCTACGGCGTATTATCAAGCCCATTATCGCCACTTTAGCGGCAGTTTTCTGTCGATAAAGCGGCGATAATGTTAACGCTGTGCTTGATTATATGCCCCATATTTGCAATTACAGAAACAAAGTCTAGAGAACACACAATAGTATTAGCTACTCACCAAGCCCCATGACCTGCTTCTGGTCCAAGATGTCTGACCACCGGTGGGTCAGCCGGTTATGGGTACGGGGGACATCAGAGCAGCAAAAGACTGCCTGGTGCATCTTCACCCACCGGCGGTGACGCTCCTTGGTACCATACCCGGAGCCAGGCCTGCAGCCTGCTGCCAAGGTCAAGGGCAGGTGGCACTGCACAAAAAGAACAAGAGTGGCCACCTCTGCCTCACTGAATAGGAACGCGGGCCTGCACCCCTGCAGGGTGCAGTTTACCTCAAGGCAGGTGGCTCTTTGGCACAGGCGCCTTGCCCTTGGGTCTGGTTCCCTTCCCCTTAGCCATAGTTCTAGGGGTGGGCGGGGGCGGAAGAAGAACATTTAGCAGGGAAAAATAAAGTTAGGGTAAGAAGTAGAAGAGTAAAGAAGGAAGTAATATAAAACTATGGAAAAGTAAAAATAAATGCAGTACAACTAGAAATAAAGTGCAAAATATAGACTTAGGGACAGAGAGGGATAGATAATAAATAAGAAGGATATGAAAAGCAGGGTAAAATGTAAAGGATTGAAAAGATTGGAGAGGGTTTGGAAAATAGTCCCCAGACCATGCAAAAGATAGGAAAACAAGATGGCCGTGCCCATTGGCAACCGCGTGGTGTAGTTCGTGCGATATTTCCCCCAAACACGTCATCTGCGTTGCTGAACGTCATAAACATCTCGCGAGCATGAGGTACCAAGCAACTCTGCATGCTTGCGTAGCTACGAGCAGTAATGTTAAATTGGATTTGTTCCTTTCGCAAAGTAGTACACAATTGTTTCAGAAAACACAGCAAAGTGGACAGCAGCAGCAACCAGCAATGGATCTGTCTGATGTTGGAGCAGAACAGGAAGTTGAGCTTCCTTCAGAGCAAGAAGTTGAACCTCCTCTATTAGAATCATTGTTTCCCATATCTCCAGCAAGGAAAAAGAACGATACTACAACATATTGTCCAAGCACCACTTTTGATGATGGGGACATCAAGTGGATCCTGACAGAGACCAGGAGACAACAGGAAAGGCAAGGGAAAAGAAAAGTTTCAGAAAGACTCAGACTTATGGAAGGGGATGAAGAGGAGGATGACAATGATGAGGTAGTCATGGTGGAATGTGAGACGGAGAATTCTGACATTGCTATTCAACCAGCTCCGAAAGATGTGGCACAGGTAGCTCTGCCACCAACTCCCATATTTGCAAAGTCCTAGCTGAGACCAGCACCAACCCCTGCCTCAGGAGGAGCAGGGAGGTAATTGATGACAACCCATACCTACTTCACGTTTGTCTTCAGGCATTGGCATTGGCAGTGGCCTGGTAAAATAGTACTCGTCCCCAGTTTCAGACTTTTTTTCAGTTAGCAAAGAGGCGGAACACATTGCAGTATGAACCATTTGCCACACAAATGTTCGGCGAGGTAAGCCTGATATAAATAATGGCACTGAGGCAAGACAGCACATATGAAAAAAACGCACACTCAAGTAGGAGGAGCACCTTTAAAAAGTTGCTGAATGTGGTTGTGGTGGTGTGGAGAGCTAGGGAACATCAGCTACAAGTCCAATCACAGGGGAAGGTAATAATGACGAGAAAGAATATGGTGACATCTTCATCATGCAAAGCAGACCTGTCCCCAGCAGTGTGCCAGCAGATTCACCCACCTAAGCTTCTTCACAAGCATAAGAAGACTCAGAGTGAGATGATGGAGACACCGCACCATATAGTGACTGCCCCACCACCATGCACATTGAGTCCACCACTAGCATCTACTTCTCAAAGACACCTATGCCAGTGCCCCAAGAAAAGAAGTAAATCCAGGCTACTATTAGGGGCGTGTTTAGGTAGGAGAGGCCCTACGAGTGAAACCACCCAACCACACGTTTGTACAATGGGAAGCTGGCAAAAATGTTAGCACTGGATCTCCTCCCTTTTCAATTTGTGGAAAGGGTGGGATTTTAGAATTTGTGGCATGCATCTGCCCAAAATGGAAGGTACCAAGAAGTACCTATGTTGCAATAGTGGCTGTTCAAATGATGCATCATGATGTTCTGAAGTTGGTTGGACAAGCTTTGCAGCGAAGTGTTGTCCATACCATCCACCTGATGACAGACATGTGGACCAGCTGTCAGGCGACTGATTACATGTGCATCATTACACACTGGATCTCTTTTGCAGGGGTAAAGCAAAAGATAGCTTTAGGTATTGACCCTGAATAAAGTTTTAAGAGCATTCCGCTCCATGCAACAGTGGCCATGTTGACCATGGAGAAACCACAGACACCGTAAACATCTTGGAGTAATTTACCAGCAAAGTGTATGAATGGCTGTGACCCGGAGGTCTTAGCATTGAATTTTTTGTCACAGACAATGGCAGTAACATACTCAAGGCCATGTCAGAGGGTGGCTATTTCAGGGTCTTGTGTTTGGTCCATTGAATCAACCTGGTGGTATAAGACTTCCTCGAAAAAGAAGACATAGTCAGCAACGCACTCCACATTTTACATGCTGCAACATTTCTGTTAGAGCAGGACAAATATATCAATTACTATGTCATTAGAAAAGAAGAGGGTAAAATTTAAGACAGCAATGACCATGGATGCAAACAAATAGAGCCTAGTCAAATGCCTGACACAGATGCTCCTCACTTTTGAGATTTTCACGTGGGAAGTTAGCAAGGAGGACAGTACGATGGGCCAAGCTATCCTGTTGCAGCCTCTCCTACAAAACCAGGTAATTAAGGCATCTGAAAGGTTCACCCCTGCAGGTGTGAATGAAAACACAAAGGCACCTGCCTTGGTTGAGAGTTTAGTCCTGCACTTTCACTTCTAATAATAAGGCTGCAACATGACATCATCAAGTCTAAAAAGTACATATGTAACACATTACTTGATCTATGGTGCAGAAAGATTCTGCCCACTTTCATTGCTTTTTCTGAAGGGGATATTTTAAAATATAAGAGGTGGATTGCAGAGCAAGCCAGACACTTGGAAGGAAAATGGCTGGAACTTTAAGTCCGACCATGCAGTTTTGGGGTGCAGCCTTCATCTTCCAGCCAACAACACCACCAACCACATCACCAGCAACAACAGCAAAAAAAGAACCTGACCCAACCTCTGCATTGTATTGGTTTCAATTGGCAGGGCTCAAGTCCAGTGCAGAGGCAATGGCAAAACAGGAAGAGCAAATGACAGTTCCAATGACCATCGACGCGATGTTCCAGGAGTATGTGGATGATCCAAAAGAGGTCTATGTGGATCAAAATCTATTTATCTATTGGTATGGGAAGATGCACCAATAGGCAGAACTCTGCAGGCTGTCAATAAAGAATCTGGCTTGTCCTGTCGCCAGTGTTTCTGCTGAACGTGTGTTCAGTGCAGCTGGTAGGGTCCTCACAGTGAGAAGGACCAGTCTCTTGCCTCAAAGTGTGGAGAGATTGACTATGATCAGCTGGTGTGGTTGTCACAGTGAGAAGGACCAGTCTCTTGCCTCAAAATGTGAAGAGATTGACTATGATAAAAATGAATCCACATTTTATATCACACAATTACTCTGTTCATGAAACAGCATCACAGGAAGAAGAAGATGTTAGTTGGTCCAAACTTGAATTAAATTAGTTAGCTGACCACCTTCTGAGTGAACCACTCAAGTTTGAGGACACATTCTTATTTCTGGACTAAGTATGCCCTTGCCCCCATAGAACTTTTAAAATGTTCTTGTTGAACTTCTTTCTTTGCAAAAAACAAACAAAAAGAAAATAATTCGCTAGAGGAACATTATCATTTTTGTGTCAGATTTATGCTGTTCCACATTTGTTTAATTAATTCCATATATATTACCAGATTGCAGTTGGAACAGTGTGCATTGAAGAAGCCTCCACAACTCCATCATTACATTCGGGACAATACCGACCCTGCTTGCATGCCTATTGACTAATGCCCCTCCCTTTTTGCCTCACTTAGTACTAGAAGGGCTGTCCCATAATACCATTTATTATGTACAGGACTGCATGACAATACTACATTTGGAAGTTTTGCCTGCATCAAAGAAGATTGAATATCCAATATCTGAACTACTCGTGCTTGTATTGGATGAAGTAACTTCAACTATTGCAAATGTGAGTGACTGATTGACTGGGTGATGATTTAAGTTGATTGATGATTCATGTGGTGGCAGACACCGAGGGAGGTATGTTGAACTGTAATATGGGAAATTTCTTGAGATGATTATTGATTTGCATTGTTTGGGGCTTGAGAGATCGGCTATCATTTTGTTTCCCTGTAGGTGATGATGATTTGCCCTTTTACACTTAGCCAGATTTAATTAATTGCAAGTGTGTTCTCCTTTTTACTGGTTCTTCAGGCACCAGAACATTCACTTTACTTATCAAACAAAGACCCATGCAAAATACTGCAATTCTGTGTCATTCTCTACGTATTCCTAAAAAGCAGTACACCACACTCTACGTTTATCTTGCTTGGGTCCTTGTGATTCATGATGATGATTGGTCTGGTATGGGGTTACTCGGAGTCACTCAGAACTGGAGGAGTATCATGGAAGAACTCTGGGCAGGACTGGGAGCTGCAGGGCTACCTCATCAACAGCAGGAAGCAAGAAGTTGTCGAGTATTGACTTTAGTTCAAAGGTAAACCAAGAGTCTGAGGCCTAGTACTCAGCGATGTTGATTAGAGAGAGGTGGGTTTGTGAAATGCTGGTCTCCATGTGTGTCTGTTAGACTTGTGGCAAAAGTTAAACTCTAAGTCCCCCTCTTGCTTTTTTGCTGTCTCTGAGTCTTTTTATCTTCATACACTCCTCATGAAGCTTACCCTCCTTCTGTCCTTCGCCTAGACTCAAATATACAGTTCCTTTTTTACAATCCACAGGTCTTATTATAGTTTCCTTCCCGAACAAAAGGCAACGGCTCAAAACACTCCTGCTTACCTACAGGACCAGCGCAGAGAGGCCCCAAAGAATGGACATTCCATAGCAGAATACAGATGCACTACCCAATTTTGCATTGCACTATCATTTTTCTTTTAACAATCTTATTAACTAAGAGCAGTGGGTGGATGGGTTCACTTCCTAACCTAGAAGAAAGAACATTTAGAAATATGGAAAATTGGGTCTTGGGGCAGAAGGACTGTTTGCAATGCATATATCTGTATTCTGTCATGTTCATTCCTTTGTTTCCTCCTAACAACAGATTAATGGCAAATGATGTGCCGCTGTTCATTGCCCAGATGAATGTTGGCCTTGTGTTGTTGTGTTTGTCTTTGTCAAACCTTTCCCTAAATCCCATTACCTATCCATTCATCAAACCCATAACCCGCTTCACTGAGCTGTGTGATATATTGAGGTGTGGCTTAAATTACATCATCAATGGATCTCACACTTGGTGGGGCAGATGTGGTGAAAGCAACATCAACTTACTGCAGAATCTCTGAAGCAGTAGCCCACACAAGACCATTACCTACCCGTGCATTTAAAATGATCCATCGTTTTTTAGATATAGAATGGAAAACATCATCCATCAGCATCATCATCATTAGGCCTTGTGGTGCCTACTGTAAATGCCTAAATGCCTAACCTACGCTTGTCGACTCCAGACTTTGAGTCAATTTTTGTTAAGTTGTGGATTTCACAAATAATACTGCTAGCTCCACATAAGGCAAAACTTACAATTGCTATTTTATCTATTTTAGCACAATCAGGCATTCTCATTGAGTCATCATCTTCACGTAGTACTCAGGTGGTGTCAATTCTTTGTAAATCTTTGATAAATATGTAACCCACGGACTCATTCTTTTTACTTTCAATTAGTTGCCTACGATGGATAATCAATCAATCACTCAGATCAGTCCCACAGTTGGAGTTCACCTGGGTGGAACTGGAAGTGGGACCTCGCTTGAGAAGTCGTGACGCCACCCCTGTTATTGCTCCACATATATGCATGTAAGACAACTAGTATGGATGTAATGTAACTTTGTAAGAACTGGATTAACTGCTAATGTTTTTTAGCTAGATAGTTCAGACCCTTGACACAATATAGCCTAGGTCATCTCATCATGGCAGCATTACCCATAATGGTCAAGATAGTTAGAGAAATATAAGCCTAGACTTTATTACTAAGTGCTGCACTATATCTAGTGTCATGTAGCTCCTATTAGAAATATACAGGATCTGAGCGTTTCAACAACATGCACTGTAATATTGGTGTCAGACTTATTACGGACACCCCCACCGGATATGTTGGTCCCTAATACCAACTAGCTCACAGTGCCACTAGAATCTCCTCTTACCATGGAGAGAATAGTTCTGGCAACCATCAAACCTGACAACCCTGATCTCTCATGACTGTGGAAACACTATGCTACCTTTCGCTCAGTCACTCGTGCTTACTTGGTCTGTCTCAGAGAGATACACAGAATATACAGGCTGGGCAGTTTCAATAAGTATTTTCTGAACAGTTGTTACGCTGGTGTATAATAGATGACAGTATCAGATATAAATGATTAGCAGTACTATGAAGGTAAACTATCTACCATCTTACAATAATCATGAATATACACAAGTATATAAATCACATGATAAAAAGATGCATACTCCTACGATGTCTCCCTAACTAGATGTACCTAAGTGTACCTAGCACTAGGTAGATGTTAAGCCAAGAATACCTCTAGGATTTAGTCAACCCCATTACCTGAAGTGAGAGACTATGGGACCCCGTCCTGGATTCGAGTTGTACACCCCACGAGAGATGTTAGACCACAGCGAGCTGGAGTATCTGTATGCCGGAACCTCAGCGTCTCTGGTCAGTGTGTTGGCCCGGAAAGTCTCGGTCTCATATGTCTATCTTAGCAAGATATGATGTATATATACCCATAGGTCTCCCCAGGGGTCCTACCTTGCCGTATTACTGTGTAGGCCCAAGGATGACGTTGGGCATGAACTTTGCCTAGGATAAGTACAAATAGAAAAATTAGGAACAAATCGGAAAATAAAATACTTGGAATACTTTCGGTTTTTCTAAAAAACTACATCTAAATCAAAAACAAACCGAAAGCTCTATCCACAATACTAATAAGAGAAGAAGTTCTGATTGCAAAATAAATAGGTATAATCCCTGGCATCACACTGCACGAATTGAAAAAATGATACAATTAATAGCCTTGACTAATATTTTGTAGTGGATCCATTTATCAACACGAGCGACACAACAAACATTGATTTATAGAAAAAAATGAAGCTGGTGCGCAGGTCTATATACAAGTAGGTTTCGTTGTGAGTGGCATTTGGGTACATGCGCAGAATTAAAATAAAATAAAATAAAACAAAAACAAAAATAAATAAAAAAAAGAAAGGAAACATCAAGAGATCAATAGCCACGTGACGTAAATCTACATGTAAACAGTAGAGGTATTTACTAGCATAATGATGCTTAGGTGAATCCCGCCCCTGAATCCAGCACCAAAAAGAGGCTTGGAACACCTGGCCAATGAAAAACGAGGATATTTTACTTTCCGGGTTAAGAGGGCAGAGCTTCCGGGATAGAAGGGGAAGAGCGGGAACCACAATTGGAAACAGCTGATATTGTGTTAGGGCTACCAATAAGATTGTAGCCTACTATTATATAAAGACACCCACATCAGTAGGAAAGGTAGCCAGCCTTTTTCAGAGACACTCAATTCGTGGTGAGATGAAGATCGGAACTCAGAAGCCAGCGCTCGTGTTTTTGGCAGTAAGGAGAACCATGCCCCATTGGTTTGGTCCCCCATGGTAGAGAACAATAAGGAGGATTAAAAGTATAGGGGGTGTAATAATGAAACCATGTCCGTTTTTCTATATTAGATCTACCCAAGACGGACTAGAAAGTATATTGACCAACTATCCTGACAATTTTAACTGCAAGTGAGGATTCCACCTACCTTTTTTATTGTAAGTGGCCATTTTTATACATAAATAAGTTGGAGAAAAATTAACCTCTATTAAGCAACAAATAATATGTATGTATCATGTTTTCTTAACTTATAGTGAGGATTAAAAAGGTGTACACCCCACAGAACCGCATATCAGCAGGCTGTTAGACACCGATGGTCAGGAGAAACTCTTTGGGAACAGTCATGTAAACCAAAGGAGGTACGGTACTATATTGTTTTGGGGTCTGCCCGAGTATATAAATAGCATAAGGGTATTAATAAATTAGAACATCAGATCATGCTCTTACATTCTATCACACAGAGTCAGGAAACAAGCAGCAAGTGACTGTCCTTTTGAACGCTGCCGACCAGAATCTTAGAGTGAAGAGGGAACACCCAGCAAATATCGGATAATTAAAAACAGAAGGTAATAGTGTAAGAAAGAGAAACCTAGGTAAAAATTAATTTAAGAAACAGGAGATACTGACCCAAGAACTTTTCCTTACAGACCCAATGTGAATGACCGAAAAAACTAAGAACAAAGATCTAAAGAACTAAAAATGCAAATCAGAATAAGTGGAATATAAAATGAACATGACATAAGGTAAATATATTAGTTAGACCTACCCCCCATTTGACATAGTGCCTAGGATGGTGGAAAGGGGAAGAGGGAGCAGGAGATATAATTCCCCGGAACTCAAATAAAAAGGGTGGAGATGAAGGACACTTATAGCCCATATATAAGAAATGTGTACAATTTAAGATAATGTTTTGGTGAGATCTATTAGTGACAAGATATGTACAACAAATATCGGCTATACGAGCTCTCTGAATTATGTTGGTAAAATCACAACAAATGACTGCCAAATTATACATAAGCAGGCTAAAAACGGACCGTATTAATGGGCCATAATGGTGGGTGCTACATAAAAGTCCAATATGCTGTTTTATGATGCTGGTAAAATGTTCAATGAAGTATGGACAGATTGTGGAACATAAGTGTATAATAGAGTACAATCATGTGGAATAATGATATATGCAACTGTATTAAGATAGGGTGGATTAACTGTATATGTAATACTTATTGAAGTATGTCTATTTACAGGATTTCTTCGAAATTGGCAACCATCCAGTGCCTGATATAGGAGAGACATATCTATTTGGTCTTGAAAAAGATGGTCGATTGTTTTTAAACCATCAAAACGCGTCGACCCCCAGTTTCACCTAATCAAGGGATATAGCTTACCCCATAGACACCAAAATTAGAGTGTGTCCTGGAGTAATGTTTTACATTAAGGTTCCCTGATATGTATATATATGACAAATAGGATTGTCTGCTGTGTTCTCTCCTTCCCTCCTTTATGATTTTGTATTTCTTAATTTTATGTACTGGCAAATTCCTCTAGTAAAGGATTGACTTTTTAATGGTTAACATTTTTTTTTATGGTATGTGATGTGAAAGGACATGTTTTTGAATGCATTTGTAATGTACTGTTTTTAATTTTGCGGTAATATCCAAATAAGTTTTTTAACACAAAAAAATAAAGAGTAATTATACAATTCACTGTTTGGTTTCCAGACATCTATTTATAATATATGGGCTAAATCGATGCAAACTAAACACCACTGTGTGTTGTAAGTCTATGTCCCCAAGGGATTTTCTTTCTTTTTACTACTTACTAGTACTCTAATCCCCTGGGTGTAACAGGGTCTCTCTCTAAATTTTACCCATTTATTGCACAGTCCTTTTGGATTGGAGAGTTTTCTAAGAGGGCCTTTGAATTAATATCCATATTCTCTGGCTTCTACTACAAATAGATAAAATCTCTTGTGGCCCCGGTGATTGAGATTCCGATATCATGGATACCCTAAAGACTTTTGGGTTCACCGAGGACCGTTTAAATCGACTTTTAAATCAGAACCCACGAACAGGGGGCACATCAATGGTTAGTAAAAGTGGTCATGAGGAGCTAATAAAAATCCTTAATCTTAGGAAAAAACTAATTAGAACAGAACTCCACACAGAATTTCTAACAGGATATTTAAGAGCTGGCGTTATACCATTAGGATTACGCATCAGGAATGAGACTGGGCTATTTACAGATGCTAAAAAATTTCTAGAGATTTGGACTCACATCGCTAATCAATGTAGCCGAGATTAGCTTATCCTCATAATTGAGACAGCACAGGAGGTAGTACTTCTGGAGCAGAAACAAATAGAAGAATTAGAAACTGCATTAAACCAAAATACAGCAGTAGAGGATGCCAAAAGCAATTAGAGGAGATAGCACTAGAAACAGAAGGTTATCATGAATAACTAACAAATAAAAAATCATTAAAATTGAGAAAAGATATAGAAAAATTCAGTGCAGAGGCTGCTTACCCATTTCTCCAGAAAGATTATTATACTAATAGAAGAGAAACAAGATGGGAAAAACCCCAATATCCGAGACAGGTTTACTCTAGAGGAGGAAATAAAAGAATCACTTTCTCAGAAGCCTCTGGGTCCAGTGAAGATGAAGAACAATATAATGAACAAGGGGGCAGACCGACTCCTAATTTCCAACAAGATAATCATCATTTTTTAGGAGGTTGCCCATACAGGGGCCAGAGAGGGTATCGGAACTACTCTCGAGAAGAACCAATGAGGAGCCATCCACCTCAAAATCAGGGAACACCCAATTATCTGAACACAAGGAACGCACGATATCGGAGGTGAATGAATTTCCGATAATCAATTTATCAGATAGGGAATTATCCAGGAAAGAAAAGGAGGTCTTAAGTTTTGGGTTTAGCTTTGCACCAACGCCCCCCCTAATAGATTTGAGCTCGAAAAAGATATGAAAAGATTTTTCAGAAAAGTCAGATTGAATAGATTTTTTGCAGACAAAGAATATCAGCCCTCCTCAAGTACAACAGGTTTTAAGCCCCAATCTACTTTTACTCCCAATCTGAGCCAGGTGGAACAAATGTAGAGTTTTTCGAGAGAATTGTGGAAATTGAAATCAAGACAAGTCTTGCTTCCCATCAGGGTTCAATCCAACAATCTCTCTAAAAACCACAGAACAGCTTTGAAACAATTACAAGAATGTGATCAAATAATAATTAGACCGGCAGATAAGGGAGGTGGAGTAGTAGTATTGAGTAGTAATGATTATGAGAATAGGATGAAAGCCCTGTTGAATGTAACTGAACACTACAAACCAGTCTCATGGAATTCGATTGAAAACTTTAAAAAAAGGTGGCGCTGTTCTTAAACTATGGCAGGGACAACAATATGATCAGTGAGGATGAATATAGATTTTTATTCAATACCAACCCAATAATTACGGCAATTTATGGATTGCCTAAAATCCATAAAGATCAAAAAAATCCCCCTATGCGACCCATTGTGAGCAGCTTAGGGTCTCTTCTGCAGCCCCTGAGAAAATACGCAGACTTCTTTTTAAGGCCAATTGTACAGAAACAGAAGTCGTATCTGAAAGATACAGCCCATACCATCTCTTTATTCGAGGGGCAGAGCCTCGATAAGGTGACCCAGTTGCTGGTCACCTTAGATATCGAGGCTCTGTACACGAATATCCCCCAGATGACACTATCAACGTGATGGCCTCCATTTTAAATGAGGAAGATCTTAAGGGAGGGCACATATAAGTTATCCTGGGGTGTATAGAATTAGTGTTGAAAAACAACAATTTTCTGTTCAAGGAAGAGCTTTTCAAACAAGTCAAGGGGACCAGCATGGGGGCCACATGTGACCCCAGTCTGGCCTGCCTTTATGTAGGCCATTTCGAGCAAAAGCATATCTATAATGAAATGGCACCATATTTTGAGAATGTGTCTCAATTGTTTCATTGACAATATTATTTTCGTCTGGAATGTACCTAGGGAGGATCTATTGTCCTGTTTGGAATGGTTAAACATGGGAGATAATAATCTCAAATTTACAGCACACTATAGTGATGCCAGTGTGGACTTTCTGGACATCAAAATAAAAGACTGTAACGGTGTGCTAGAAGTTGAACTTTTTTCAAAGCCAACTGATAAAAATACCCTGTTGCAGTACCAAAGTAACCACCCACAGTCTCAAAAAGACAATATTCCCTTTGGGGAATTTTTAAGGTTGCGACGTAACTGCAGCAATCTTAATGATTTCTATTACCATGCAGAAATCATGAGTAAAAAATTGAGAGAGAGAGGGTATCCGAAAAAACTTGTTAAGCAATCCCTGAAACGTGCAAGATTCTATGACAGGGATCACCTTTTGGACATGAATAAAGAAAAAAGGAACAAGACCCAAGATAGGATAGTGTTCGTCAGCCAATACTCAGGAGTGAGCAATAAAATAAAAAATATTGTCAATCGGAATTGGAAAATTCTTAATGATGGTCTTATAGATCCAATTCCTAAGCCTTTGTTTCCATTTAGGCGAAATCAAACCATCAAGAACGCTTTAGTACAAACATATAAAAAATCAGAAGGTAGCATCCAAAGTACCCTTACCAACACAAAAGCTACAGGAAATTACGAATGTGACTCCTGTTCAATATGTCCCAACTGTATAGAAACCAAAACTTTAAATTTTAATGGAAAAAAACTGTCCTCCAAAACGCTCAACAACTGCAGGAGCAAAAGTGTGATCTACCTACTCATCTGCCCGTGTGGCTATGGGTATGTAGGCGAGACGGGTAGAGAGCTTCGAATAAGACTACTTGAACATAGATCATCCATCAAAAATAAAAAAGAAAATGCACCACTAACTGATCATTTTCTGAAAAACTAATCATGATTGTAATGACTTCTCTTGGTACATCCTTGAAAAGGTTACTATCAGCAGGAGGGGTGGTAATCTGGAAGCAATACGGAAAACACGGGAACAATGGTTCATGTGTTTTCTCAAAACGATAGGAAATGGCCTCAACACCAGAGAAGAATGGATGAGGCTAGTAGCTAATTATTAATACAACTCTAGACAACTTCAATGCCCGGGATAGGTCCGAATAGAAAAATGAGGAACAAATCGGAAAATAAAATACTTTGAATATTTTCGGTTTTTCTAAAAAACTACATCTAAATCAAAAACAAACTGGAAGCTCTATCCGCAATATTAATAATAGAAGAAGTTTTGATTGCAAAATAAATAGGTATAATTCCTCGCATCACACTGCACGAATTGAAAAAATGATACAATTAATAGCCTTGACTAATATTTTGTAGTGGATCCATTTATCAACACGAGCGACACAACAAACATTGATTTATAGAAAAAATCAAGCTGGTGCGCAGGTCTATATACAAGTAGGTTTCGTTGTGGGTGGCATTTGGGTACATGCGCAAAATTAAAATAAAATAAAATAAAACAAAAACAAAAATAAATAAAAAAAAGAAAGGAAACATCAAGAGATCCATAGCCACGTGACGTAAATCTACATGTAAACAGTAGAGGTGTTTACTAGCATAACGATGCTTAGATGAATCCCGCCCCTGAATCCAGCACCAAAAAGAGGCTTGAAACACCTGGCCAATGAAAAACGAGGATATTTTACTTTCCGGGTTAAGAGGGCAGAGCTTCCGGGATAGGAGGGGAAGAGCGGGAACCACAATTGGAAACAGCTGATATCGTGTTAGGGCTACCAATAAGATTGTAGCCTACTAATATATAAAGACACCCACATCAGTAGGAAAGGTAGCCAGCCTTTTTCAGAGACACTCGATTCGTGGTGAGACGAAGATCGGAAGCCAGCGCTCGTGTTTTTGGCGGTAAGGAGAACCATGCCCCATTGGTTAGGTCCCCCATGGTAGAGAACAATAAAGAGGATTAAAAGTATAGGGGGTGTAATAATGAAACCATGTCCGTTTTTTATATTAGATCTACCCAAGACGGACTAGAAAGTATAATGACCATCTATCTTGACGATTTTAACTGCAAGTGAGGATTCCACCTACCTTTTTTATTGTAAGTGGCCATCTTTATACATAAATAAGTTGGAGAAAAATTAACCTCTATTAAGCAACAAATAATATGTATGTATCATGTTTTCTTAACTTATAGTGAGGATTAAAAAGGTGTACACCCCACAGAACTGCATATCAGCAGGCTTTTAGACACCGATGGTCCGGAGAAATTCTTTGGGAACAGTCATGTAAACCAAAGGAGGTACGGTCCTATATTGGTTTGGAGTCAGGAAACAAGCAACAAGTGACTATCCTTTTGAACGCTGCCGACCAGAATCTTAGAGTGAAGAGGGAACATCCAGGAAAAATCGGATAATTAAAAACAGAAGGTAATAGTGTAAGAAAGAGTAACCTAGGCTAAAATTTTAAGAAACAGGAGATACTGACCCAAGAACTTTTCCTTACAGACCCAATGTGAATTACCGAAAAAACTAAGAACAAAGATCTAAAGAACTAAAAATGCAAATCAGAAGAAGTGGAATATAAAATGAATATGACATAAGGTAAAGATATTAGTAAGACCTACCCCCCATTTGACAGAGTGCCTCGGATGGTGGAAAGGGGAAGAAGGAGCGGGAGATATAATTCCCCGGAACTCAAATTAAAAGGGTGGAGATGAAGGACACTTATAGCCCATATATAAGAAATGTGTACAATTGAAGATAATGTTTTGGTGAGATCTATTAGTGACAAGAAATGTACAACAAATATCGGCTATACGAGCTTTCTGAATTACGTTGGTAAAATCACAACAAATGACTGCCAAATTATACATAAGCAGGCTAAAAACGGACCATATTAATGGGCCATAATGGTGGGTGCTACATAAAAGTCCAATATGCTGTTTTATGATGCTGGTAAAATGTTCAATGAACTATGGACAGATTGTGGAACATAAGTGTATAATAGAGTACAATCATGTGGAATAATGATATATGCAACTGTATTAAGATAGGGTGGATTAACTGTATATGTAATACTTATTGAAGTATGTCTATTTACAGGATTTCTACGAAATTGGCAACCATCCAGTGCCTGATATAGGAGAGACATATCTATTTGGTCTTGAAAAAGATGGCCGATTGTTTTTAAACCATTGAAACGCGTCGACGCACAGTTTCACATAATCAAGGGATATAGCTTACCCCATAGACACCAAAATTAGAGTGTGTCCTGGAGTAGTGTTTTACATTAGGTTCCCTGATATGTATATATATGACAAATAGGATTGTCTGCTGTGTTCTCTCCTTTCCTCCTTTATGATTTTGTATTTCTTATTTTTATGTACTGGCAAATTCTTCTAGTAAAGGATTGTGTTTTTAATGGTTAAAAACATTTTTTTATGGTATGTAATGTGAATGTAATCAGGTAGTAGGGAGGAGGAGTTGAGGTCCATTCAGTTCCCCATTCTAGAATCAATTAATCAAAAAGGTGAATGGACACTTGTAGCTATAAGACCATTGGTTATAATGGATCACCCTCATAAACACTGGTTGTTATTTGCGGTGTATATCTATTTTCCGCCCCACACGCAACGTTATGGCATAGTCATCAGGTGTCCAAATAACGTGCTATATGCCAGCCTTATCCAAGGCAACCTCTGGTCTGGATAGCAGTGTCTAGAAATTCGTAAGACACCTCCAGGGGGAAGGTGAAGAAAATTTAGTGAAGAAAGAAAAAATTGTAGATCTAACTAAAAAACAATATCTCTCCGAAATTAGAAACTTTAATATAAAAGGAGATGTATTGTTGTTCAAATTGGTTGGATATGATGGTCAATCAAGTAACTGGATTGCCCTATATCTCTCAATAAACGGTCGACATGTTTCAGCTCTCTCTGGCCCAGCCGGGTCTGTAGAGCATTCGTCAGGACAAATACGACAACAATTAGGTACTCACACAACTTGTGAAGTTTTCGATAGGGTGTGTGCTTATAGTCAACACTCCTTTTGAACGGTATTTGAGTTCCTAAAAACTGGAAACACAAAATACAAAGACAACAGAGAAAATTTAATCTCTAATGATATGAGATCAGAGGTTTCATCATATAGCAAATTATGTAATCTCAATTGAGATCTTACAAAACAACATTTTGCACCTAATTTTGGGCATTTACAACAAGAAAGAGAAGAGTAAGTAACAGTGGGGACATGTTGGGTCTATACTTTTGCAGGAATGGTAGATTAATAATGGTATATTCAAAAAGGTATTGAGCGTCAATACGTTTGAAGGTATTGAAATTCTATGCGGTGTATGCAAAGGTGAAAAATATTGGGTACAACGTGTACCTCTGATGTGAAGAACAATCTTAGTTCATTGTTAAATAGATACAACTATTTTACAGCTCCAGGCTAGTTTTTACAACCTAAAGTTAAGGTCGGAAAAGCACTCGAAAACTTACAGAAGTATCCTCACGGTGAATGAAAATAAAATATAGCTATATAGCTAATATAGCTATCCGTTTATGAGAACATGTTCACAATTAACTGTGGAAACGGTGGTTACTTTGTACACATGCCTCACGTGCAAGTGGAATATAGTAACACATGGAGTCATGTTATAACGTTAGTGCATACGTGGCAATCGAATAATGTCAACAATCCGGAAGTGTTTGAAAAAGTTTGTCATTATTCGAGCACAATTCTTACTAATCGGGCTAACATCGTATATGAGGTGTTTAAGCACATTGCCGAGATTGGCGTTTTTAAACTTAGACATTTACCTTAATAAGGATACTCGTTAGCTTCCTCAGGGTGTGTGGGAAGTCAGTGCAACCCGAGCTGTAACAGGTAACAAAAACATTTCATTGCGGGTCACTTACTTTGTGAGATTGTTGGAGAAAGTTTCATGAGGCCGCCATTCTTACCCGCATGTTACCGGAATCTTGGCGTCTTGTGCTGGCTCTGCCCCTGGGTAGGCGGAGGCCAGTTCCTCTTCCTCTTTTGAAGGTTCATGGAGGTAGAAGGAGGACTGGAATCGTACATTCAAACGAGCCAGAAAGATTATCGAATGCCGTCTTTAGCGCGGTAATATGTACCTCGTTTCTACCTGAACGTGTCAACATTGTCTCTTAATGCTCAGTGGTAATTAATCCAATAATTTCAGTATGGTAAACATATTTGATCACAACAAAGTCAAGACTCAAATTAATATTCGGGAAAAAAGTCATTGTTCTACCACATTGTGATTTAACAGAGGAGTGTTTCATGACCTGATTTATTATGCTGATTCTTATGAGAACTGATGCCACTGTATATTGTCGTTTAAACCAGTGACATGTGTTTGGAGGAGGTTCACCCACCTCTGTTCCTTCTCAAAGAGTATTTTCTCTGCATTAGGGGTTTTCTTAGTCAGCATATCTAACACTGTCCATCTCAGTTCTTCACAAGTATGACCTACTTCTACAAAATGATTGCACAATTTGTTGGTGTTCTTCTTAAGTCTGATGTTACTCTTATGCTCTCCTATTCTCACCTTGACTTTTCTGCAGGTCATGCCCACGTACTTTTTTGGGCGTGGACAGCTCACTAAGTATATCACATGGATAGAGTTACAGTTAGTGTGCTGTGTTTGAGTCCACAGGAGGGTTTTGGTGAGTTGTAGTGTCTTAGTTGTGTTGCTTAATTTACAGACTACACAGGTTCCACAAGCGTAGTGTCCAGTGATGGGCGTCATGTTCATGTCTCTTTCTAATGTTGTCACCGTTCTTTTAACTGGACGTGTGTGCACTAAGGTGTCTTTGAGATTTTTGGTGCGTTTATTTGCGAACCTCGGTTTTGGCCAGTTATGTTTTCCGGATGTGATCATTCCCCAGTTTTTTTTTACTAGTTTTTGAACCTCATAAGTTGCTGGACAATAAGTTGTTACACATGTAACTAGATCCTTAACAGGTTCCTTGACATGGCTCTGGAGAAGCCTTCTCTGTGTTGGTTTCTTGCTCGTTTGCGGCATCTGGAAACAGTAGAGGCTGTATAGTCTCTCGCTTTTAGTTTTTGACTTAATTCTTGCGCTTGTTGTTTATAGTCACTGTCTTTGCTACAATTGCGTTTTAGTCTTAAAAATTGACTATAGGGGAGATTATCCCGCAAAGGTTTCGGGTGATAGCTCTTGTAGGACAGTAAGCTGTTCTTAGCCGTTGGTTTCGTGAACGTCTTTGATTCCAATTTCCCTTGTTCAGAAAAGATGGTCAGGTCTAGGAAATCTATCCGTTGGTTACTTGAGGTGGAAGTAAATTTCAGCCATCTGTCTCTCCCGTTAAGCCACTCAATGAATACGTTCAGATCTCTATCTGTCTGCCAAATCATTATGATGACATCTATGTAACGCTTCCAGTATAAAATACTGGAAACGTGCGGATTGTTATCGTTTAGTACATGCTGGCTCTCAAAATGACTCACATAGAGTCCAGCTACTGAGGGAGCAAAGGCACTGCCCATGGATGTCCCATGGCACTGCAGGAAAAGATCTCCATTGTATTCAAAAAAGTTTTCTTTTAGGGCTAGTCGGCAGCATTCCAATACAAAGTGTCTTGTGGTGGTGTGGGTCCAATTTTCCATGTATAGAAGATCTTCTAACATCTGTAGGGTGTCTTCTTGAGGGAGGCTCGTGTACAACAACTCGACATCCAACCCTACAAGTAACATGGTTTCAGAATTAAAGTCTTTTCCTACGATTTGAACTAGAAGATCACGTGTATCTTTGAGATATGTAGGAGTTTTTTGGACGAGGGGTTTGAGATATTCGTCTGCAAACTATCAAAGTTTGCAGACGAATATCTCAAACCCCTCGTCCAAAAAACACGAGCCTCTTTTCTGAACAAGGGAAATTGGAAACAAAAACGTTCACGAAACCAACGGCTAAGAACAGCTTACTGTCCTACAAGAGCTATCACCCGAAACCTTTGCGGGATAATCTCCCCTATAGTCAATTTTTAAGACTAAAACGCAATTGTAGCAAAGACAGTGACTATAAACAACAAGCGCAAGAATTAAGTAAAAAACTAAAAGCGAGAGACTATACAGCCTCTACTGTTTCCCGATGCCGCAAACGAGCAAGACACCAACACAGAGAATGCCTTCTCCAGAGCCATGTCAAGGAACCTGTTAAGGATCTAGTTACATGTGTAACAACCTATTGTCCTGCAACTTATGAGGTTCAAAAACTAGTAAAAAAAAACTGGGGAATGATCACATCCGGAAAACATAACTGGCCAAAACCGAGGTTCGCAAATAAACGCACAAAAAATCTCAAAGACACGTTAGTGCACACACGTCCAGTTAAAATAACGGTGACAACATTAGAAAGAGACATGAACATGACGCCCATCACTGGACACTACCCTTGTGGAACCTGTGTAGTCTGTAAATTAACCAACACAACTAAGACACTACAACTCACTGAAACCCTCCTGTGGACTCAAAGACAGCACACTAACTGTAACTCTACCCATGTGATATACTTAGTGAGCTGTCCATGCCAAAAAAAGTACGTGGGCATGACCTGCAGAAAAGTCAAGGTGAGAATAGGAGAGCATAAGAGTAACATCAGACTTAAGAAGAACACTACCAAAATGTGCAATCAATTTGTAGAAGTAGGTCATACTTGTGAAGAACTGAGATGGACAGTGTTAGAGATGCTGACTAATAAAACCCCTAACGCTGAGAAAATACTCTTTGAGAAGGAACAGAGGTGGGTGAACCGCCTCCAAACACATGTCACTGGTTTAAACGACAATATACCGTGGCATCAGTTCTCATAAGAATCAGCATAATAAATCAGGTCATGAAACACTCCTCTGTTAAATCCCAATGTGGTAGAACAATTACTTTTTTCCCGAATATTAATTTGAGTCTTGACTTTGTTGTGATCAAATATGTTTACCATACTGAAATTATTGGATTAATTACCACTGAGCATTAAGAGACAATGTTGACACGTTCAGGTAGAAACGAGGTACATATTAACGCGCTAAAGATGGCATTCGATAATCTTTCTGGCTCGTTTGAATGTACGATTCCAGTCCTCCTTCTACCTCCATGAACCTTCAAAAGAGGAAGAGGAACTGGCCTCCGCCTACCCAGGGGAAGAGTCAGCACAAGACGCCAAGATTCCGGTAACATGCGGGTAAGAATGGCAGCCTCATGAAACTTTCTCTAACAATCTCACAAAGTAAGTGACCCGCAATGAAATGTTTTTGTTACCTGTTACAGCTCGGGTTGCACTGACTTCCCACGCACCACGAGGAAGATAGCAAGTATCCTTATTAAGGTAAATGTCTAAGTTTAAAAACGCCAATCTCGGCAATGTGCTTAAACACCTCATATACGATGTTAGCCCGATTAGTAAGAATTGTGCTCGAATAATGACAAACCTTCTCAAACACTTCCGGATTGTTGACATTATTCGATTGTAATGTATGCACTAACGTTATAACATGACTCCATGTGTTACTATATTCCACTCGCACGTGAGGCATGTGTACAAAGTAACCACCGTTTCCACAGTTAATTGTGAACATGTTCTCCTAAACGGATAGCTATATTAGCTATATAGCTATATTTTCTTTTCATTCACCGTGAGGATACTTCTGTAAGTTTTCGAGTGCTTTTCCGACCTTAACTTTAGGTTGTAAAAACTAGCCTGGAGCTGTAAAATAGTTGTATCTATTTAACAATGAACTTAGATTGTTCTTCACATCAGAGGTACACGTTGTACCCAATATTTTTCACCTTTGCATACACCGCATAGAATTTCAATAACTTCAAACGTATTGACGCTCAATACCTTTTTGAATATACCATTATTAATCTACCATTCCTGCAAAAGTATAGACCCAACATGTCCCCACTGTTACTTACTCTTCTCTTTCTTGTTGTAAATGCCCAAAATTAGGTGCATAATGTTGTTTTGTAAGATCTCAATTGAGATTACATAATTTGCTATATGATGAAACCTCTGATCTCATAACATTAGAGATGAAATTTTCTCTGTTGTCTTTGTATTTTGTGTTTCCAGTTTTTAGGAACCCAAATACCGTTCAAAAGGAGTGTTGACTATAAGCACACACCCTATCGAAAACTTCACAAGTTGTGTGAGTACCTAATTGTTGTCGTATTTGTCCTGACGAATGCTCTACAGACCCGGCTGGGCCAGAGAGAGCTGAAACATGTCGACCGTTTATTGAGAGATATAGGGCAATCCAGTTACTTGATTGACCATCATATCCAACCAATTTGAACAACAATACATCTCCTTTTATATTAAAGTTTCTAATTTCGGAGAGATATTGTTTTTTAGTTAGATCTACAATTTTTTCTTTCTTCACTAAATTTTCTTCACCTTCCCTCTGGAGGTGTCTTACGAATTTCTAGACACTGCTATCCAGACCAGAGGTTGCCTTGGATAAGGCTGGCATGTAGCACGTTATTTGGACACCCGATGACTATGCCATAACGCTGCGTGTGGGGCGGAAAATAGATATACACCGCAAATAACAACCAGTGTTTATGAGGGTGATCCATTATAACCAATGGTCTTATAGCTACAAGTGTCTATTCACCTTTTTGATTAATTGATGTAATGTGAATGTACATGTTTTTGAATGCATTTGTAATGTACTGTTTTTAATTTTGCGGTAATATCCAAATACTTTTTTTAACACAAAAAAATAAAGAGTAATTATACAATTCACTGTTTGGTTTCCAGACATCTATTTCTAATATATGGGCTAAATTGATGCAAACTAAACACCACTGTGTGTTGTAAGTCTATGTCCCCGGGGGATTTTCTTTCTTTTTACTAGGGCATGAACTTTATACATATATTTTATACAGGAGATGGACGTCCTTCTGTGCTTCCAAGAATCCTCATGCATAATGTATGAGATTTCGAACTAGGGAAAACCGGCATTCTGAATGAATGCAGTGTATGGAAGAATATAGGTGATGGGTAATGAAGTTACATGGGCCATTATTAAAGTACCTATATGGAATATAAGTCTAGTCTTAAGTTACAAGCACATAAACAAGCTGCGTAAAACTTCTTGAAGGCAGCAGTGTAAAGTAAAAGTAAAATAAACTACTTCAGGCATAAATTTAGATTATAAAAAATAGTTTCCCTCTTTATGTATTTACAATATAACCCACCCTCTTCACCCAAACAACTTGCCCATCCCTCTCCCAAACAAAACTGACCCAAGTCACAAAACTCAAAATGTTCAAGAAAGTCTTTCGAATCCCACTCCAAAATTCCTTCTCAACCTCTCCACCCAGCCCCAACAAACAACAAATAATTCCCGCCAAAACAAAATATGTTAAAAAGGGCTTAAAGAGGGCATTGTGGACATTGGTCTGGAGCTGGTCCATGCTCTGCTGCATCAAGGTGAGCTGGCCCTTGATTGTGTCGAGCCACTGCAGAATGCGGTGCAGCAATGGCCTGGTGCAATTCTGTTAGGGGGTGGCAGCAGTGGGCTGGCAGCAGCACCTGCAATGGGATGGCCAGAGGCAGGAGGCTGAAGGGGACAAATTGCACTGGGGCCTAGCAGCTGTGCATTGATTTTTCCTCCTCCTCTTCCAGTACCACCAGCTGCCAGTATTCCTGCTGGATACGTTCCAGCCTCGGCCGCCACAAAGAGGCTGCTCTCTCCTGCCTGTCGGGTGGTCCAGAGGGACCAGCAGGAGCAGTTATATTGAGAAAAACAAAAACGACAAATTGTAAATAATTCTCTGTGCAAACAATTGTTTTAAATAGCTATGTGGCACAGTTGCTTGGGGGTTCATCTCACAGTAATTTTTTATGACGAGCAACGCCATGGCAATAGCTAGCAAGCCTATTAATAACAAGAAATATGCGACTTACCAGTGCCCGTCCATGCTGCCGCTTCTCTCCCTGGAACTGACCCGTTGCTGTCTCCTCCTGCAGGGCAACTGAAGCCGGCATCACCAATGTTCTGTGTGGATAGCATATAAAACAGTATACATAATTTAGATCCCATATTTGCAACACCAAATACAACAGAAATGCAGCAGTACAGCTCAGTTAGCAAGTATCTTCCAAATATCACTCTGGGAATTTGATTGGTTGGTTCATAAAGTTAGACAAGCCAAGCATGGAATATCGGTCAATGTAAAACCTATGGTGTTGCAATGCAAGTTGGACCTCATACATTTTTCCCAGCCATGCTGCACTATCATTGGAAACTGGTGGTGTACTGTAACTATAAATGAATGGGTTTGCTGCACACTATACGGGGGTGGTCCATGGTGACCATGGTCACTGTCTAGTGAACTGAACTGTGTTGGAACCAGGCATAAGCAGGAAAAGAACAAACAAACATGGTGATTGTTTTTATTCAAAATACTAGCTTACTTGGGCCTGCTATCTGAATCTTAAAGAATCACAATAGATAGCATTACTATTCCAATAGACCAAGAAATAACCCAATATCCTACTGTTCTACCCTAAGGAGTCCATAACAATCGTAAAAGGATTTAATGGGATCTGTAGACATCTCTGCAGCGGCGCTGGTGGTTGCGCAGGCAGCCCAGCTTGCCCGGACCTTCATAATCATCCCTTTTCTTGCACTTGTGTGATAATGAAAGAAATTAAGAAGATAAATAAAAATAGCTTAGTGAGTCTGTTAATAAACGTCACACAATGTTTTATGAAAAGCAAACACAGTCACTAAAACATCACCTATAGTACTACCAGTTTCCACTTGAGTCTATCAACTGTTGTTAAATCTATATTCCAAATCTCCTTAACAAAAACTACATTTGGAACAAATGTATTGCAGTGAATGATCTTTGATTTTATTCTATTCCCATTTCTCAGCACCCTGCATGAGCCAACTCAGTCTCCCTTTTTTGCAATGCATAGATGCATACTTCACATCATCACTGTGAATTCAACTAAATAACCTGGAATTGTACGATCTACATGATAAAGTCACAGAGAACACGCTACTCAGTGATTCACTATAGTGACAGAAGAAACAGTCTGCAATTAGTTTTTCATTAATTAGCAAAAGGGAGAGCCTGATTAATGTGATTATGTAGCTGCAGCTGCCTAGCAGAAACTAGAAACTGGATCACACATTAATAAACCAGCATAAACTGTATTAAACAAAACATAATTCTAAGTGTGAGCAGCATGCTATTCAGTTTTTTTTAGCATTGTAGAACACAAACGCAACAAATAATAAATGCTCACCAATACCTAGAATCTCAATTCCTAGACACTCCTGCAGGGAGTAGCCACTACTGGGCCTTCCGCTTGCTGCCAGCAATAGAGGGGAGGTGGCGCTTCACAAAAAAACTAGTGCTGCAACCTCCTCCTCTCCAAAGCGTCCAGAGCTGCATGGACGCCACCCCTCTGCCATGGCCCTGGGTGAGGAAATAATAAACTTATATGGGAAAGGAACTGAAAGTAAAGAAGAAAGAAATAGGATAAGAAGGGGAAATAAACTAAGTCAAAAAAGTAACAAAAACACAAACAAGTTTACACAAAACACGCAAACACAACAATGCACACTATTGTACAAAGTAAAAGTTAGGGATAGAAAAGTAACAAAGGAGGAGGATCACAAAATGAAAAATTAGACCCTGCACAATAACAGAGAGCAGGAGAATAAGATGGCCACACCCATGCAGACCGCATGGTGATGTTTGTTCGTGATCTAGAACACAAGCACACTTCAGGACTATTTAGTGCCATTCCTGTGCAATTATGGGGCACATAGATGCACTCTGTGTTCCCAACACAACGCAAACGGACGTGCCGGCAAAGTCCACCCAAACGCGGACCTCCGCGTACTGTAGCAAAGGTTTTTTTACACCTCTGCAGAATTCCACGTAGACGGACTCCGCGAACTCCACTCACCTCTGATTTAAACATCAATTGATGAATTGTTTTCAAGAAGCACTCATGTTACAATTATGTGTTCTGTGCTACTCTGGGTAGAAAAGCCTCTAAAATTATTGAGACAAGATTGCGTGGCCAAGATGGCAACCGGGTAAGTCGCAGGGCACCGAGTTCCTTGCAACCAATCGGCTGCCAATATCGTACAGGGCTCCTGTTTCCCCTGGCGTGACCCGTCTTTTCCGTGCACCACTGGTGTTACCAATCACCAGTGCTGCACCTCCCGTGTGGGCCCTAGCCAGCAATGAGGTTAGATCAAACAGCCTGAGGGCCAGAAGTAAGACTCACAAATTTGCAACTCGCAAATTGCATCACATTTGCGACTCGCAAATTGGAATGTACAACAGTGTATCAGACACTGGTTGCAATTCCTAAAGGGGTCGCACATTGCATGTCTCATTAATATTAATGGGGCAGGCAAAATTTGCAACCCCATTAAGAATGGCTAGCTCTCACAGGGATGGTGGCCTGCTGGGGTGAACAGACCACCATGTCTGTGGCTGCTTTAAAAAAATATATCCAGTCCATTTTCCTTAAAGGAAAACCGGATACATTAAAAAAAAATGACAAATGAAACTTTTCAGTTTATTTTTTTAAGGGCAGAGAGTGGTCCTGGGATCACTGCCTGCCCTTAAAACATATTTTGTGACCCATTCACAAAAGGAGAAGGGGTCCCATAGGGACTCCTTCCCGTTTGTGAACACTTTACCACCTACTTGAAGTAGGTGGTAAATTGTGAGTGCATTGCGACTGCAATTGTGGTTGCAAAACATTCATACATACAAATGCAAGTCACTATTAGGAAGGGATGCTTTTGGCATGCGCCATCATAATAGAGAGTCACAAAAATCATTTAGCAAATTGGTAAAATGTATCAATTCGCAAAATGAGGTTTCTACATGGCCATGACCTAAATTGAGGTTGCAAATGCTCCAATTGCCCATTTGCGACCGCAATTTAGGGTCGTACATCTGGCCCTGTGGCATGTCTCTAACCATAACCTAATACCAGTGAGTCGTGGGTGCCGCCACTGCTGACACGCTTCACCCCACTACACGGAGGATGGAAGTTGCCTGCTGAGGCTCCATCTAATTCCCCACCTCCCCAACTAGTAAAAGTACGGTGCCCAGTTAAAATATCATTTTTTTTTCTATCGACCTACACTAATAACGATTTTTTTATATCGTAGGGACAGAATATCGATGTCAAGAATATCAGTGACCAGAATATCGACCCTAAGGTAAGTAATATTGTTTTTTTTATAGCGAAGTAAGTAATATCGAATTAAGTAATATCGTTAGCAAAATATTGTTGTTAATAGTATCGATATTTATATTAGTGTTATGTATTTTAGTATGTATTATATATGTATTCAATGTTTAGAATTTAGTAATTTTTTATAGTATTTTAATTATAATCTAATTATAATTAATTAATATGTTTTATTTGTTTATTGTTATTGATTATTAATGTATTGTTAACTGATTATTAATTGGTGATGAATGTTTAGCAAGTGAATAATGTATCATATTAATTATAATTAATGTATTTTTTATTTATTTTTTGTTAATTAATTTATTGTAAATTTATAATTAATTGGTAAATGATTTTTATTAATTGTTGCATTGATAGTTAAATAAAATATGTTATTGTTTATGTGTAGCGGGTTGTGGGTTTCTAGGGGAATAGGGTGGAAAGTAATTTATTATAATTAATTAATTATACATTTTTCTTAATTGGTATTGATTATTAATTGTTGGTTAATTAATTTTTCATTGGTAATTAATTTGTATTAATTGATTAATTGATAATTACATTAATTATGTTATTCTTTATGTGTAGTGGTTTGTGTTAATGGGGGAATAAGGTGGGACGTAATTTAATGGTCTTTAAGTAAATATTATTTCATTTTATTGGTCTTTATTATTACTTTTTTCGTTAATTAATTATTAATGTTATTTATTTATTTTTTTATTAATAAGTATGTTAATTTTTCCCCTATCCTATCCTACAATTTACACACTGTTACACTCACTGGAGTTAGAATAGTACTATTAACCCCTACGCTATCCAACACTTTAACTACTGTTGCACTCACTGGAGTGGGAATAATAATTTTTACCCCTATGCTCTCCAACACTTTCCATACTGTTGCACTCACTGGAGTGGGAATAGTAATTTTTACCCCTACGCTATCCAACACTTTCCCTACTGTTGCACTCCCTGAAGTGGGAATAGTAATGTTGACCCCTACGCTATCCAACCCTTTACCTACTGTTGCACTCACGGGAGTGGGAATAGTAATTTTAACCTCTATGCTATCCTACACTTTCCTTCCTGTTCCACTGTTTGGAGTAGGAATAGTAATTTGTATCCTTAGGCTATCCAACACTTTCCCTACTGGTGCACTGTTTGGAGTTGGAATAGTAATTTTATTCCCTCAGTTATCTAATATGTTTTGTATTATTTTAGGTAATGCAGTATATAATTAATTTAAAAAATATTAGAAATAATTTCATATTTTAGTTATATGTATTATTTAGTTTATTTTCTGTTATTTTTATAACAAATAAAAAAAATATTCTTAACAATTATATTTTTGTCATCGATATTTTTTTCTCGATATTTAATGTAGATAGGATGTCGATATTCTTGACTTCGATAGTCTTGCTTTGATATTTCAGTAGGTCGATATTCTGACCTTCGATATTCTGTCAGTGATTCTAAAAGTACATCATTGGTGGCCCCGGGGGTTGGCTGGAGGCCAGCAATGAGTGGAGCTGCCTGACTGAGGGGACTTTCCTCACACCTCAATACCCTACAGGGATCCTGATTTCCTCAGTGCAAACTGTGTTGCCTGCACACCATTGGGAAAACCTGCCACCGGTGTTATAATCCTGCATGATTCGTGGACCTTGGCATGGTTGTGCCGAATGAACTGGGGCTTTCTCTGTACTGTAATGCCATGAGCTGCAGTGGGAGCAGGGTCTGCCACTGCAGAGCATACTTTGCCCACCTACCCTAAAGATGGTGGGTGCTGTTTGGGGCTTGACCCATGCCGCCCCTCCTCCTCTAGTGCAAACACATTGTTGGTGCCCCCGGGGGCCTCCTGCAGGTCAGCAGGCAGTGGATCTGCCTGATTGAAACAACCATACACGTGGGCTGTGCGGGCATGGTGAGGCCTAACTGCACTTGGTTGCGAGCCCAAATATCCTTGACTCCACTGGATGCCTCCCGTCTATTCCACCTCTGAATTCAACTGAAACTAGCTCTTGACTCTCGCTGTAGTACCTGTGTCACACGGAGCTATTGCCTGGTGGGCCCTAGTGGGCTACTACCTACTTGTCCTAAAGCCTGCCCTTACTTGTGACAGAGACCTCCGGGTGCCATGCTGACCCCATGTGGGATGGAGAAATGGGATGGGGGACCCCCCTGTTGACTCAGGACACTCCATCACTTGTGTGACCACGGTTGCGAATTCCAGATCCCGCAATAGAGGTGAGAGATCCACCCAGTATTCAGGCATCTATCGTACTTCCCCACTCACTCAGATATGAACTTTGTCACTCAGACTGAGGGAGATCGTCCCCCGGCTCCCTGTCTCCCTGATCACCTTTTGAGCGAATGCCTTCCCTCTCCCCCGTTGAGGTGCAGCTGCCAATGAGGGGCCACTTTGTATGCTGACCTGGGTGTGGAAGCAATGAGTCCTCTCTCCCAGAACTGTCACACCAGGGCATAGTGAGGAGCATGGCATGCAGTAATTACTTGCCCGCAAGTCTGCCTACCCTACTGAATGCTTCCTTGGTGGGCTCCAACCACAACTTGGCTTCTGGGGCCTCAACAGGAATGGGAGATGGCAGGGCAGAGGATGGTGCTCTGCACTCTACAGATGCATCATTGGAGAGTACACTATCAGATCAGACAAGAAAATTTGACAAAATCCTGGAAAATGTCCTCAACATCAAATCCACCTTGGAAACCTAAATAGGCGCCCGGGGGATAGACATAGGCCTCATGCGTGAGGACCACAAGAAGCTGAAGGACCAACTGGAGGACTCAGCAGCAGCAGTCACGAAAGGCGAACTCATAATAAGGTATTAAGGCCCTCCAGAAGGAGGCAAGAACTGAGTGTGGGATCAAGAGGGCTGATCCTACAGCGATATCATGCAAATAGTGGGTCTGCGGAAACACATTGAAGAACACAGCAGGGATTTTACCTCAAAGAATGGCTTTCACAAACCATTCTAGGGGGCAAGATATGACTTTCATCTCTGTAGAGTGAGTCGACAGGGTGCAGGTAGGCCCCCTCTTCCCGGTACCACTGCCAGACCAGTGGTCACATGTCCCTTCAAATACAGGGTGCAAAGGCTGCAGAACTCCTTACTGGAGGTGAAACGGCAACTTTGTGCTTTAGATTTTAAGTATGCCTTGCAGGTCTCAGTTACTCGTAAGATAATGCCTGGCAAATGGGCCACCTTCGCTGTGACCCATGAGGAGAGCCTGGCTCGGCTGGACTACCGAGGCATGGCCCCACTTCCTGAGGGGGAGGGGACCAAGCAGGATGGATGATACAGCAGTGTTGATGCCGTAGAGACCGGGCAGGAGAGGGGACCCCTCCAGAGAGCAGGCAGCATGAGAGAGGGCCAGGCAACTGACGTGGTTGAATGCAACAATGCAACCCTTTGGCCTCTCCTCGAAGAGGCTGAAAAACATGATAATTATGAATTAGAGATGGACTTGGCTCTAGCAGACACATTGCTACGTGGTCGCCCACTAATCACTCCCATGTCTGAAGATGATCTGCCGTAGATTACCCATGTTGGATATGGAACAGTGAGGTCACAATGTGTCTGGATGCTGGACCAAGCCACGAGAGAACCTGCACTGATGGTGGTGCAGTAAGTACTCCTTAGTCATAGCTCTTTCCTGGGGTAATCACTTCCATAGACGAGAACTCTCTATTGGGGAAAGGTATGTCCACCTCACCACCATCAGCCCCTTTTTGCTCAGGGAATGTGTTTATGGCTGTTCTTTTATTATATTTTTTTGCATTACAGTACTGCTGGTTGGGTGCTTGTTGGCATCCTAGCCTGAGAGGGGCAGTTGGGAGATTGACTTTGAAGTTCTTTGCTTAGTTACTCTTAAAATCTTTGTTATAGTATGCTTTTCTGTGGCATTGTGGATGTGTATGGGGGTGAGGATAGATGGGCCTTGTTGGTCCAGTCTATATTTTGTAGACTATGCTGAACAGTGAATGACTAGGTGGGGTGGAATACCAGCGTATGACCTGGAACATTAGAGGCACGGCTATCTATATTAAGAGGTATCATCTATACCAGTATCTGATGAGATGCGGGGTTCATATAGCCTGTCTGTAGAAGACCCACTGTTAGAAATGGGGGTTTCTAGTTGGCATGTTGTTACCCTGTCCAAGTAGGGACCCTTCATCCTAGTCTGGATAGGAGGGATACACTACTAAAATAACCCCTGCTCAACTCCTTTGTAGCTTGCCACGAGCAGTCAGGCTTATCTCGGAGGCACTGTGTAAAGCATTTTCACATAACCAAAGACAATACAGTAAAAACACCACAAAAGGACTCCCCAACAGATTTAGAAAAATAACCAATGTTTTATGTGTGTAAACAAGACCAAAACGATAAAAATAAACCATACAGTTCTCGGGAATCTCAATAATCAAAAATAAACTTATAAATAAACTTAAAATACAGTTCCTTATAGTCGATAGCTCCGAACTGGGCTATCACGGCATCATGAGCAACAAATTCAAACAGTTCTGGCTGACCGTGGATTCGTGGGCAAACTTCGGTGTTGGGAAGACCCACAAAACAGTACCTTTAGAAATGCAGGGCATCAGCGATCTCTCGTTGAGCTCTGAAGAGCCGGCGTCAGCAGGCGTTGGTTCCAGAAGTCAGTGCAGGAGTCGTAGGGCCCTTGAAGTCACACACATTGCAGATTTAATCCTTGAAGTCAGGAATGCCGTCGTCGGCAGGTGTCAGGGCTGTGGTGTGCAGTGCAGTTGGACAGCATGTGGTGCCCTCAGGTCACAGTGCAGGCAGTGGCTCGGTGAAGGTCATCCACTGGCGTTGGTGAAACCAGGGCTGCAGTGCTCGTCTCGGTGCTGACAGGTCACGGTACAAGCAGCATCGTCTGAGAGACCGGGGTTGATGACGTCTAAGTTGGTAGGCCAAGGTTGTGGTGCTAAGTGAGGGCGTGCATCGTGTAGCTTATGAGTGGTGCCGTTGAACCACAGTGCAAGCGGTGTTGTCGCTGTCGACATGGAGCGTCATCGTATGGGGATACCCAGGTGGCAGTGTGATACAAGGCAGTGGGAAGGGCTGTGCCAACAGGTCGTGGTGCAAGCAGCAACTTGGTGGCATCGTCAAATGGCATTGTCAGTGAGACCAGGGTTGTGGTGCGAAGTGTGTCAGTACCCTCTGTAGTGCCTTCAGACACACGCAGCTAGAAGCGATGTCATTGATGGCATGGGGTTGCTTTTTTTTCTTGTAGCAAACAATACACGAATTCCAGTGCTGGCAGCAGATGCAATTTAAGTCTTTGCTGTTTCTGAGACTTCTTGAACAGGAGGCAAGCTCTACCTCAAGCTCTTGGAGAAACTCAAACAAAGAAGTTGCAGAAAGTTTAGTCCAATCCTTTCTCTTCCCAAGACAGAAGCACCACTGGGGGCCAAAACAGAAAAGCACATAATAAAGTGGTAGTTCCTCATCAAAGCTTCTCCAGCTCTTCTTCCTGGCAATTTTCAAAGTCCAAAAGAGTTCCAAAGTCCTTGGGTCGGGCCCAAATATTTATACCACATTTCCCTCTGTTCTCTTGTGACAGAGAGTGTCTGTGCTCAGTCCAAACCAGTTCTGTCCTCTCTGGCCCAGCTTCCTGGCAGGGGGTGGAGACAGCTTTGTCCAATGCACCCCAGGCCTCTTCAGGTGCAAAGAAATCTCCTCCCACTACTCTAAATGCAACCCTGATCTATTCAGCCCAGCCCTAACTAATCCAGGGGAGGCAGGACACTCTTCAACCCCCTCCTCTGCAGCTGTCTGGAGAGAATGCACAACCCCAGCCCCTATCACTCCATAGCCAGACAGTCAATCCACAACCCAGCAGAGCCACACAATATGGTTAAGCAAGAAAATGCCTACTTTCTAAAAGTTAGAACCCAAAGGAGATAGGTCTATACAAACGTGGTAAAGGCTAGACCCTTGTTCAGAAAAAAAGCCCACAATTTGCCTAAACCACACTTACTTGAATGAAAAAACGTTTTGAGGTTAGAAAAATATTTATTACATTCCAACCCGGCATGCTTATTCAATGCCAATTATTTTTAAAACATTTTAAATGTATTTTCACATCAATAGGCAGAAACAAAAAGGACTGTACATTCATATATTTACATCACTGTACAATTAATTTAATCCACATGAAAACAAACAATGTCAAGAAAATACAAAATCAAACATCCTACAAAGAAATTAATATATAACAAAACAAGACTATCACATACATATAGAATCAATGAATAAAAAAATCAATAGAATGGGGAATATAGTCAACTAAATGACTCTGAGTTGATAATATCTGGACTGGCTAGTCCTAGTATTATTTGTTGATAATGCTATAATCCACCAAAGCTGCCGACGCGTTTCGAGACCAGGACGAGTGTGCCTGGGCTCTCATCAGGGCTTTTATTCTTTGTGTCTCTGTGATGCAAAGAAAGAAGCGTTTTACTATTTTGATAGGATGATGGCCTCTATTCTAAAATTGCATACACTACTAGTTTGTACATGGATAGAATCTACATACCAGGCTCTTTTTGAGGAATCGAGGAGGCTTATGGGAATTGTTGTGAGGTTTGGAAAACCGGGGGGATCCATCGTTTTCTGTGGGCAGGCAAATTTATCTGCAAAATCAGGGTATAATTGATTATGGTTGGCTAGGCATGTGCGTTTTGACCTAAAAAAAAAATAAAAAAAATAAATAA
Organism: Lissotriton helveticus; assembly: GCF_964261635.1. NCBI lineage: Eukaryota > Metazoa > Chordata > Amphibia > Caudata > Salamandridae > Lissotriton > Lissotriton helveticus. The sequence goes on from NC_136061.1 coordinate 1,683,089,589, forward strand.
TAATAATAAAATAAAAAAAATGGCATGCCGTTTGACCAACACTGACCTTGGTTGTACCGCCAACCAGCGGAGTGGCTTATGAAATATAACCATCCGTGTTATTTCCTAGCAGGGGTGGAATAAGCACATGTAAGTAAGTTTGAAAAAGAAGGAGGAATAGAAGCCTCATCTACATTATTATGAGCGCTATGGGGTGGCAACAGCTTACCTTGTGAATGCTTCGTTATTCTTCAATTAAATGTGTTCCCAGCACTCACGTTCCTGTCAAATGGATGGAACGCTTGTGAAATGTCGATCGAAAATAAAGTATTTTGCTCGAAAATGACACCTTTAAAACAAGATCATTACCTTCTCCACAAGAGCTCTCCCAGCGACTGTGTGTCTCGAGATTTCAATCAAGATGGCCGGCTGGTATGAGGGCTGGATTTATATGAATCGAGCCCAAGTGCATTATGGACCTCGTGGTTTATGCGGATCGGTAGTCGCGGTTTAACAAGTGATTATTAAATAAATTGGATCAAATATTATTTAAGTTGAGTGCGGGCGGACCGGTGAGAGCGAGACACGCCCCTTCCTGACGCTGTCTCCTGGCATATCCTACATAAGGTCCATAGCCTTCCCGACGCGCAGCAGAAGCATTGTGCACTGTATGTGGTGGCGTATCATTGTGTTTGTCCGCGTGTGTGTTTATTTTAACTTTTTAAAGAACTTGCACTTGCACTGTGATTTAAAATGGGAAATACCTGTTTAACGAAGCCTCCAGTCCCCTCATCACGCCGCACGCCTCCCGCTCCGACCCCGGTGAACCACAGCTGATCGCTGTTTGAGTGGAGGGAGGACCGGTGAGAGCGAGACACACCCCATTCTGACCCCTCCCCCCTGGGGTATTTATTCAATCCATGCGAAGACCGCGCAGCGGTCGCGCCGGCGGCACGCCAAAGGCAAGTCCGTCTGCGCCCGTCCGCGCCCGGGAACTTCACAAATTAAAGGGAAACTGGGATATCAGCCCTAACGCCAAGGTAGCCATAAACAAAGAAGGGATTCTGCATCCTAGAGTCCCCCACCCCGAGCAACTTTTGCAGGACATGGGGCCCGGACCTTCCACTTTGCATAGTGAACCCTCGGTCCTTACTACTTCTCCTATTCAGCAACTGGCCCCTTGGCCATTATCTACCTAAACACACGTTCCCTGGTAAAGCATCAGCTCGAAATCTTTCAACTACTTGATGCCGATAGACCAGAAGTCTTACTCTTGTCTGAAACCTGGCTAACTGCTGATTCTAACCCTGATATCTTGGCAGCAATACCTACCGGCCATTATGTTGTATTTTGACGTCGATTGAGTTGAGCGTTAGCAAAAGACATCGAGTTTTGACCGATATCTTGACATTTGGTGGCATCCATTTTGTATTCATGGCAGCCATTTTGTCTGCCACACACTGCCTCGTGTTGAGCATGTGCGTTGTCCTACCTTTCTGCTCATGGCCTTTTGAATCTGCCCGACAACAGTCTAATAATAGCATTTCTGTGTTTTGCCACTGACCGTTAGGGTCCACATCTGCTAACCCTAGATTGGAATGTGTTAGCCGAGACCCCACGACTGTTAACTCCTCCCACTGATCGATTTTGCTTCTCGATATTACCTTGTATGGACATAAAATGTGCTTTTGTGTTTGTACCGCCTTCTCTTGAGCCCCTGTGTGGGTATAAATAAACCATGTGTCTGGTAGCCCTTTGTGCTACTTCTCATAGTGCCGAAGGGTACTGTCTGAACTTTAGCACCACTTCATGAAGTGTAATAAATTCTATGTTTTGCAGTTCCAGTTTACGTGCCAACTTTTTCCTTTTGGGTCTGAGGACTTCGTGCGCAGAAGGGCGAACCCCTTGCACTAGCGGGCCAGGCTGAGGCCTGCACGACAAATTGGCGCCCGGCACGTGGGGCTCATCGGCGACTCGGATGCCTGAAGGATTGGTCGCGACGAAGGTTCGGAACTTCGCTGAGGTCGCGATCGCTACCAGATAAGACCCGTGTCTTGGTATCCGAGGTGTTCCTTCCTTACTTTCCGATCCGACCATCCATATGGCGCCGGTCCTCGACTGAGATCTCTTCTGCTGGTCTGCCGTGCAGTGACCCTTTGGTCGAATTTTGAAACTTGGCAGTTGGAATCTGGACAGCCTACAATTGGTAAGAGTCGCTTTGCGGCGCTTTGTTGTGGGTTTTGGCATTTGGAAGCTCTTGTATTGGTAAGGCAGTTTTAGGAACGCTTGCCCGAGCACTTTGTATTTGGATAGACTTGTCTACTTTGGTTTGGTTTGGGTCCTATGTTTAGCAATATATGGATTGCAATTCATATAGGCAGGCGATGCACGGAGCTTTCTCCGCCCCTTCTATGTATAGCGCGTCGTAATAAGAGAGTACCTTAAGCGCTCTTTACCTATGGTAGTGTATATCTTGCACTATTTTTGAAGCATGCCTGTTTGCCGCGCACTTCGTAAGATGTGCTGCTTGTTTGGTGTTACCTCGAAACCGGTCCGGTCCTCGGATGCTTGATTCCGGTCTGGGAAAGATATGGCTGTTGTAGTTCGGACTGGACTGTTCCCATGGGGCAACAGGGTCAGAGCTGATTTGCATAAAGCCATTATCTGACCCAGGGTGGTGTGGAGTGCAAAAAAACGATGGATTTGGGCCCAGATCTTTTGACTGGGGGAGTGTGTGACATTGATCCACATTCAGTCCATCACTTGTTGTTTTTTGCAATTGCCGCCCTAAGTGCGCTGGGGATGCCCAGACGTGGGTCCCAGGCACTCCACACCACTTGGAGTCAAGCTAGCCGGGCTGAAGAGAGGTGTTACCTCGAAACCGGTCCGGTCCTCGGATGCTTGATTCCGGTCTGGGAAAGATATGGCTGTTGTAGTTCGGACTGGACTGTTCCCATGGGGCAACAGGGTCAGAGCTGATTTGCATAAAGCCATTATCTGACCCAGGGTGGTGTGGAGTGCAAAAAAACGATGGATTTGGGCCCAGATCTTTTGACTGGGGGAGTGTGTGACATTGATCCACATTCAGTCCATCACTTGTTGTTTTTTGCAATTGCCGCCCTAAGTGCGCTGGGGATGCCCAGACGTGGGTCCCAGGCACTCCACACCACTTGGAGTCAAGCTAGCCGGGCTGAAGAGAGGTGTTACCTCGAAACCGGTCCGGTCCTCGGATGCTTGATTCCGGTCTGGGAAAGATATGGCTGTTGTAGTTCGGACTGGACTGTTCCCATGGGGCAACAGGGTCAGAGCTGATTTGCATAAAGCCATTATCTGACCCAGGGTGGTGTGGAGTGCAAAAAAACGATGGATTTGGGCCCAGATCTTTTGACTGGGGGAGTGTGTGACATTGATCCACATTCAGTCCATCACTTGTTGTTTTTTGCAATTGCCGCCCTAAGTGCGCTGGGGATGCCCAGACGTGGGTCCCAGGCACTCCACACCACTTGGAGTCAAGCTAGCCGGGCTGAAGAGAGGTGTTACCTCGAAACCGGTCCGGTCCTCGGATGCTTGATTCCGGTCTGGGAAAGATATGGCTGTTGTAGTTCGGACTGGACTGTTCCCATGGGGCAACAGGGTCAGAGCTGATTTGCATAAAGCCATTATCTGACCCAGGGTGGTGTGGAGTGCAAAAAAACGATGGATTTGGGCCCAGATCTTTTGACTGGGGGAGTGTGTGACATTGATCCACATTCAGTCCATCACTTGTTGTTTTTTGCAATTGCCGCCCTAAGTGCGCTGGGGATGCCCAGACGTGGGTCCCAGGCACTCCACACCACTTGGAGTCAAGCTAGCCGGGCTGAAGAGAGGTGTTACCTCGAAACCGGTCCGCTCCTCGGATGCTTGATTCCGGTCTGGGAAAGATATGGCTGTTGTAGTTCGGACTGGACTGTTCCCATGGGGCAACAGGGTCAGAGCTGATTTGCATAAAGCCATTATCTGACCCAGGGTGGTGTGGAGTGCAAAAAAACGATGGATTTGGGCCCAGATCTTTTGACTGGGGGAGTGTGTGACATTGATCCACATTCAGTCCATCACTTGTTGTTTTTTGCAATTGCCGCCCTAAGTGCGCTGGGGATGCCCAGACGTGGGTCCCAGGCACTCCACACCACTTGGAGTCAAGCTAGCCGGGCTGAAGAGAGGTGTTACCTCGAAACCGGTCCGGTCCTCGGATGCTTGATTCCGGTCTGGGAAAGATATGGCTGTTGTAGTTCGGACTGGACTGTTCCCATGGGGCAACAGGGTCAGAGCTGATTTGCATAAAGCCATTATCTGACCCAGGGTGGTGTGGAGTGCAAAAAAACGATGGATTTGGGCCCAGATCTTTTGACTGGGGGAGTGTGTGACATTGATCCACATTCAGTCCATCACTTGTTGTTTTTTGCAATTGCCGCCCTAAGTGCGCTGGGGATGCCCAGACGTGGGTCCCAGGCACTCCACACCACTTGGAGTCAAGCTAGCCGGGCTGAAGAGAGGTGTTACCTCGAAACCGGTCCGGTCCTCGGATGCTTGATTCCGGTCTGGGAAAGATATGGCTGTTGTAGTTCGGACTGGACTGTTCCCATGGGGCAACAGGGTCAGAGCTGATTTGCATAAAGCCATTATCTGACCCAGGGTGGTGTGGAGTGCAAAAAAACGATGGATTTGGGCCCAGATCTTTTGACTGGGGGAGTGTGTGACATTGATCCACATTCAGTCCATCACTTGTTGTTTTTTGCAATTGCCGCCCTAAGTGCGCTGGGGATGCCCAGATGTGGGTCCCAGGCACTCCACACCACTTGGAGTCAAGCTAGCCGGGCTGAAGAGAGGTGTTACCTCGAAACCGGTCCGGTCCTCGGATGCTTGATTCCGGTCTGGGAAAGATATGGCTGTTGTAGTTCGGACTGGACTGTTCCCATGGGGCAACAGGGTCAGAGCTGATTTGCATAAAGCCATTATCTGACCCAGGGTGGTGTGGAGTGCAAAAAAACGATGGATTTGGGCCCAGATCTTTTGACTGGGGGAGTGTGTGACATTGATCCACATTCAGTCCATCACTTGTTGTTTTTTGCAATTGCCGCCCTAAGTGCGCTGGGGATGCCCAGACGTGGGTCCCAGGCACTCCACACCACTTGGAGTCAAGCTAGCCGGGCTGAAGAGAGGTGTTACCTCGAAACCGGTCCGGTCCTCGGATGCTTGATTCCGGTCTGGGAAAGATATGGCTGTTGTAGTTCGGACTGGACTGTTCCCATGGGGCAACAGGGTCAGAGCTGATTTGCATAAAGCCATTATCTGACCCAGGGTGGTGTGGAGTGCAAAAAAACGATGGATTTGGGCCCAGATCTTTTGACTGGGGGAGTGTGTGACATTGATCCACATTCAGTCCATCACTTGTTGTTTTTTGCAATTGCCGCCCTAAGTGCGCTGGGGATGCCCAGACGTGGGTCCCAGGCACTCCACACCACTTGGAGTCAAGCTAGCCGGGCTGAAGAGAGGTGTTACCTCGAAACCGGTCCGGTCCTCGGATGCTTGATTCCGGTCTGGGAAAGATATGGCTGTTGTAGTTCGGACTGGACTGTTCCCATGGGGCAACAGGGTCAGAGCTGATTTGCATAAAGCCATTATCTGACCCAGGGTGGTGTGGAGTGCAAAAAAACGATGGATTTGGGCCCAGATCTTTTGACTGGGGGAGTGTGTGACATTGATCCACATTCAGTCCATCACTTGTTGTTTTTTGCGCTTGTTTGGTGGCGCCAGTTTACGACTTGAAGAATCACAGCCGGCTCCCCCCGAGGGGACTCCTAATCGAGATATGTATGTGAAGTTTGGTCTTTCTGCCATAATGTACAGCACATTGTGGCACAAATACACAAAAGAGGATCCTGAGTTACGTTGGCCATTGCATGGGTCGTTTGATGCGCGAAAGGTTGAATATGTGGAGCGCTGTTTGTTTGAGCGAAAGTCTAGACGTGATATGTTTGAGAGTTTGCGAATGTGGGAGAAAGAAGTACGACAGCAGGAGAAACGTGAGCAAGCGTTGATTGAGAAAGAACAGCGAAAGACTGTGTATGAGAAAGCGCTGGAGTTTCGAAAGAAAGAAACATAAGAAATACAGGAACGAGAGGAAAAAGAACGAAGGTTACAGATCTCTGGCCAATATCCTGTCCGTCAGCCTCTCTATCCTGTCCTTAATAAACCACAAGATGATTTTTTGTTATTAGATCGACCTCCACCTCCGTATATCGCTCCGTCTGCTCCGTCCGGGGATGGCGAGGATTCTGATACGGAACGACAGAAAACGCGGGACTCCTGATCTTTGCTGTCAGTAGAACGATCGGCTGATATCAGACAAGCTGCCCGTAAAGCATTGCGTAGCGCACGTTCTGCTGCCAATCTGTCCGCTGATATACAGAATTGGACAGAGAAAGAACAAATGTATTTCACTGCCTCATTTGCTGATGAAGTAGTTGAGATGTATCGGAAAAATTCCGACGTTTTAGAACCTGTCGATATTGCAAATGATCATAAACAAATACGTGATGGTCTTCTTGTTTTTTCTCAGGCACCCGATTTCATTAGACGACTGGTTAAAATACGAGACGAGGCGAGGCATCTGAAGGAGCAGAAAAAGGCTGAGAACGCCGTTCCACAGACTAATCCGTCGGGAGTGGCACAACGTCCTATCTTCGTGACAGATAAGATGATACCAGTTGTCATGAAACCCATGCGGGAAGCCGCGCCTTTGTATGTTCCTCCTAAAGGAGCGGGTGATAATAATGATAAACATTCTGCCGATGCGAAGGCTATTTCAGTTATAATTGGGTTTACACTCCCTGGAATAGAGCAGATGTAATGGCACTTAAAAATGCGTTACCTGATCCGCGTAAAAATCCAGCTGCCTTATGAAGAGGTCGAGGGTGCCTTGAATTCTTGTGTTATGACTTTATGTGATATAGATTTGTTTTTTGGTCTTATTTTACCCCCAGATATGTGGAGGACTGTTCATAAAATCGATGATCGCGCTGCTCTTGGAGCCGAATGGAAGGAGATAGAGCGCATAGATGCGGATAGAGAACCCGCCCAAAAACAACATAGACTGATATTAGATCTTCCTGCAGCCATTTTAACTAAACTCAAAACGGTCATCCCCCCTAAAAAGATTGATTGGACTGTTTTAGCATCCTGTAAACAAAAGACAGATGAATCGGTTTCTGATTTCTTTACTCGCCTTGAGGAAACCTTTCACGATTTTAGTGGTCAGTCTCTTACTGGCGATACCGGCAGACATCTGTTTGTAGATAAATATGTTTTGAATTTGTTACCCGGTATAGCGAGTCGATTAAAAGCTAGTGAAAGTTCTTGGACTACGTCCTCTCTGGCCTCTGAGTTGACGATGGCTCAGTATTATGAGCGCCAGGAAGCGGAGGCGAAGGGGACTGAGGACAAGAAATCAAAAGAGTTAAAAACGAAAGTTATGTTGGCTCAAGTGTATGGCCCCCCTTCTAGAGGATACAATCGGGGCCTCAACAGAAATGATGATAGAAGTGGCCGACCATCTTCCAATACTTCTTCTGGCCGTTCAGACATAGCTCCGAATCAATGTGTATATTGCAGACAATACGGCCATTGGGCGCGAGATTGCCCGGTGCTTCATGCTCAACAAGAAGCTCGGGAGCGGGGCCAAGGAAGACTTGGTTCAGGTTTCTCGGCGCCTCGTGGTAATATGAATGATCGAGTCAGATCTGATGCGAATTCAGGACCACAACAAAGACAGAACACATTTGATAAGCGGAATCAATGTCAAGTGTCTGATTATGTTCACCCTGATCTGTACGATTCTGCTCATGCATAGGATTGCCTAGGATGGGGTAAGGAAACAGTTGAAGTTCCAGTAAATCAGACGGGTCCCTATGTTACAGGACATGTTTTGGGCTCTACTGATCGGTTTCTGGTCGATACAGGAGCTACAGGTAGAGCTTTGTCTAAACAATTGGTTCCGAGGGCTCCCCTGTCTGGCACGACTATTACTTCGATAGGTTTCGATGGAACGCCTTCCCTTAGCCCATTGTCCCAGCCACTTTTATTTTCTGTTGATAAATTTGATGCTCCATGTCCGTTTTTACTCTCCCCGAAAACTCCAGATAATATCTTTGGCCTTGATATGTTAAAACACTTTAGAGCTACAATACGATGTTTTCCTGAAGGGGTGCGTGTCATTCTAAATGATAATTACATTGAATCTGATAGAATCTGTTTGATTAAAGAAGATGCCGCATTGGCTTCACTTCCTGAATCTTTATGGGCTACCTCAGACACCGATGTGGGTCAGATGGTTATCCCTCCGATTCAAATCAGTGTCAAGGAGGGAGCTGTGTTACCTCGTTTGCCACAATATCGCATTTCACAGGAGGGGGAGGAAGCACTCATTAGAAATTGTCAATGATTTGATACAAGTTGGGGTTGTTGAGGAAGTCCCATACAATGTTTGCAACAGCCCGATTCTTCTGATTTTGAAGAAAGACTCAGATACACGAATTTACAGGTTCATTATTGATTTGAGGGAGGTGAATAAGATAGTGATACCACAATACCCCATGGTTTCAGACATTACCACACTTCTTACCTTAGTCCATCAGACTGCTACTACGTTTACTGTAATCGATTTGAAGAATGCTTTCTTCTCGATCCCTATTCATTCTGATAGCCGATATTTGTTCGGTTTCACTTTGAATAATCGATCGTTTCGATTTTGTAGAGTTCCTCAAGGTTATACTGAAAGTCCGAGTATTTACAGTCAAGCATTGAAAAGGGAACTTGATTCTTTTGTGTTGACCGAAGGTGTGGCTCTCATACAATATGTCGACGACATCTTGTTGGCAGCCGATACCCCAGGTCAGTGTGAAACATGTACTTTGTCTTTGCTTTCTTTTCTTGCCTTACATCATCACAAAGTCTCTCAAAAGAAGCTGCAATATTGTAGACCAAAGGTAACCTACTTAGGTCACCTTTTGTCTAAGGAGGGACGTGCATTGACATCAGATCGAATACAAGCCATTTTAGATACCCCAGTTCCGACCACACAGAAAGGAGTACGTGCATTTTTGGGTCTTACCTCCTTTTGTAGACAGTGGATTTTGGTATTTTCACAAATTGTTATGCCCTTGTTAGCACTTTTGACAAAGGATACCCCTGTACCCCTCCCATGGACAGATGAATGTGCAAATGCTTTCCAACAGTTACGTCAAGTTCTTTGCTCAGCATCAGTGTTAGGCACACCCGATTATACAAAGATTTTCACACTTTATGTGCACGAGAAAGATGGATGTGCATTGTCAGTATTGGTCCAGTTACACGGCGATAAGCAACGCCCGTGTGCATACTTTTCTGCAGTTCTTGACCCTGTGGCTAGAGCATTGCCTGGATGCTTTCGTTCAGTCGAAGCAACAGCGGTATCTATTCGACAGAGTGAGGGAAAAGTTTTGTCACATAAAATGTTAGTGTTAGTACCACATGCTGTTGATGCCCTTTTGAATCAGACAAAGACGCAGCACTTGACTAGCGCTCGTCTTACAGGATACGAATTGACACTGTTAGCACCCCACATTACATTAAAGAGATGTGCAACTTTGAACCCAGCTACTTTATTGCCATATCCGGTGACTCAGCCTCAGTCACAAGAAACGCATGATTGTATTTTTCTGACTGAAGAACAGACAAAGGGTCGCATTGATTTACAAGACACACCCCTTCTTGATGTAGATGGTGAATTGTGGGTTGATGGGTCTTGTTTGAAGTTACCGGATGGTACGACCTCAGCCGCATATGCAATCACCACACTTGAGACGATAGTGGAGACAGCTCGCATACCACAGAAATCGGCTCAAGCAGCTGAGCTGATAGCACTGACGCGAGCGTGTGAGCTCAGCGCTGGTTTGTGTGTGAACATTTACACAGATAGCCGCTATGCTTTTGGTGTAGCGCACGACTTTGGCCTACTCTGGAAGGAAAGAGGCTTTCTTATGTCTCATGGAATGCAGATAATGCATGGAGATTTAGTGCACAATCTCCTGACTGCATTGACATTGCCAAAGAAAATTGCTATAGTGAAGTGCAGTGCACACAAGAAAGTCACAGACAAGATTGGTCAAGGGAATGCTTTTGTAGATCGTATAGCTCGTGAGACTGCCATGCAGAGAAATACCACTTCTATGTATGTAGTGAAGTCAGAAGCTGAAAGATGGTACGATGCTAGACAGGAAGTGCGAGAGATACAGAAGACAGCTTCTGATAAAGAACGTGAACAATGGTCTAAAGAAGGAGAGTTAGATGATGAAGGTTGCTGGAGAAACAAGCAAATGGATCGATGGAAGCTGCTTATAGCTTTTGTGCAACCCATGGTTCAGATGGCACATGGTGTGGCACATGTTGGAGCTCTTGCTATGACGAAAATGCTTACGCAAGTTTGGGAGCATCCTGAGATTGCTAACACAGCTAAGAGAGTAGTGCAATCCTGCTTGATTTGCTTGCAATATAATCCTGGAAAAGGGACACGAGTTCCATCTGGAGGTTTTGTTACACCAACTGCACCTTTTAAAGTCCTGCAAATGGACTACATTCAGTTTGAGCGGTGTAATAATTTGAAGTATGTCCTAGTGGTGGTTTGCGCCTTGGAAATGGATTGAGGCATACCCCACGCAAGATAATACGGCTATTACTACTGCTAAGGTGCTACTGAAGGAATTCTTCCCGAGATTTGGTGTTTGCAGACTTTTGTGGAATGATAACGGACCTCATTTTGTTGGGGAGGTTATCAAGTATGTCCTGAAGGGATTAGGCATCAAGCAGAAATTCCATGCTGTGTTCCATCCACAATCTGCAGGATTGGTGGAGAGGTACAATGGCACTCTCAAGCTTAAGATTGCGAAAATCCAAGCCTCCACGAAGTTGACATGGCCAGATGCGTTGCCGTTGGCATTGTTGTCCATTAGATCAGTACCACATTCTCGAACGGGTCTTACCCCGTACGAGGTGGTGTTTGGACAGCCGATGAATGTCTGGGGAGTTCCGAAGCCAAGATCTGTGTATGACGTACCTTGTGTTTTAATGAATGACTATTTGGCACAATTAACTGACAGCTTGGTTTCTATTCATCAACAGGTTCGAGAAGCGCTCCCGGACAAATCCCAAGGTGAGGGCCATGGACTCCGTCCCGGTGACTTTGTGATGGTGAAATCATTCGAGAGGTCGAACAGCTTGGAGCCAAGGTGGCGTGGACCAGAGCAAGTTCTTCTCGCTACGAGGACTTCAGTCCGGATAACCAACAAACGTAATTGGGTCCATAGTACCCACTGCCGCAAGGTATTGTCGACCCTGGTGGAACCTGCTGTTTTGACTGCTCACCGAGATATCCTAGCTACGGAGAAAGGCCCTGCTGTATCACCTGGCGGATCTGCGGAGTTCTTCCCGGACCAGACGACTTCTGGAGCAGCACGCTATGATTTGAGATCAAAAAGAAAGATTTGAAGGGTTTTTTTTGTTGCGAGACTGGTTGAGCAACCGCTCTGGGTAGTGGAAACGGAGAGCCGATATGACAAGGGAGGGGGATCAGCCCTGCGTAGTGTAGTGACACCTGTCTTGGTCTGTGGCGAAGAAACCAACGTCTACCCAGGGTAAAGAGCTCATTGACTATTTTTATTTTTTCTGTTTTTTAGTTTGAAGAAGACTTTTGAGACTATGAATATTACCAAGAAAAGAATTTTGGGAGTATTGAGTGTTTTTTTTGTTTTAATAGTTATTGCAGTAATTACTTGGTCGATCGAGATAGCGAGCCCTGCTCGAAAATTTCTTATGGTTCCTACTACTCCGATTCCGGAAGAGCATCAGCATTTCACTCTTCCCTATCATGAGTACAAGCATCGAGAATCCTATTTGAATAATACCTTTGTTCAAATGCTACACCACACCCATGATGCTACAAATACTATGAACTGCTGGATTTGTGGTATGCTTCCAGCTCATCAGAAGAAAGGTGGAACGCCATTTATTCCACTTCCTTTTTCGCATAATGGTTCTTGTCGAGCTTGGTACACTCTTCTCTTTTCAAACAGAAAAGCTACTGTAGGTGGACTTCTTTTTCACTTGAATAAAGAGTGTTATCAAGATGAACATGGTTATCCTCAAGCAAATGGAACTATATGGGAGTGGGAAGAATATCAACCGGACAATGCCTCTACACCCTATGTTTTCACCCATACAAGAGACTCTACTACGAACATTGAATCTGTGATTACTGTAACACGAACCAGAGCAAATTTATGCGTGCGAAGTACTGGACGAATTTCAATAGGAACCAGTGAATGTGTTATTGTTTTAAATATGGATGGAATAAACGATAGTAAATTTTTGGCTTCACATAACACATATCTAGTATGTGGAAGCAATGGATATCATAGATTGCCTGTAGGGTGGTCTGGTATTTGTTATGTATCTTTCCTATTGCCACCTGTTTTCCTTGCACCTGCTTCTTATCACCGAGATTTTAAACTGTTTCACAATATTTCTATGAATCGATATAAGCGAACAATTCGAATTGATGATATTGATCAAACAGATACTAGTCTGCAGCAATATGTTGATTTTAATTTAGGTCTGTTCCCGTTTGTAGGTGCTGCCTTAAACAGCAGGAAAATACGACGATTAACTAGAGTAGTGGAAGCTGTCACCAATGAAACTGCTGTAGCACTTGGTAACATTACTGAGGAACTACAAGTCGCTAGAATTGTAACTCTTCAGAACCGTATGGTTCTGGATGTCATGTTAGCCGATAGAGGAGGAGCATGCAAAATCATCGGAAGTAGTTGTTGTGTGTATATACCTGATAATTCGCCTTCCGTTTATGAAGCAATTCTTAAACTGTATTAAATAGCTTCTGATATTCATGAGAAGAATGGTACTTGGACATTTGCGGGATGGTTTTTGGCTCTGATCTCTGCTTGGGGTTGGAAACTATTGACTATCCTGTGTGTTGCAATTGCATTGATTTTCACCTGTTGCCTATGTATACACTGTGGTCCAATGCTGTGTTCTATGTGCATAACTGCCTGTATACCATCCAGACGAAATGCCGTAAAAGCGCAACAACTAGTAGACAAAGAAGTAACTAATATAATGTGCATAGATATACGAGATGAATGCATAGATTATCCTAAAAGAGCTTATGTCTTTAGCTAACGCTAAAAGGGTCGTCTGTTGTATTTTTACGTCGATTGAGTTGAGCTTAGCAAAAGACATCGAGTTTTGACCGATATCTTGACATTTGGTGGCATCCATTTTGTATTCATGGCAGCCATTTTGTCTGCCACACACTGCCTCGTGTTGACCATGTGCGTTGTCCTACCTTTCTGCTCATGGCCTTTTGAATCTGCCCGGCAACAGTCTAATAATAGCATTTCTGTGTTTTGCCACTGACCGTTAGGGTCCACATCTGCTAACGGTTAGCCCTAGATTGGAATGTGTTAGCCGAGACCCCACGACTGTTAACTCCTCCCACTGATCGATTTTGCTTCTCGATATTACCTTGTATGGACATAAAATGTGCTTTTGTGTTTGTACCGCCTTCTCTTGAGCCCCTCTGTGGGTATAAATAAACCATGTGTCCGGTAGCCCTTTGTGCTACTTCTCATAGTGCCGAAGGGTACTGTAACTTGTAAACTTGTAAACTTGGGGATTTATAGAGCGCAGTTGTTGCCCGAAGGCGTCCAAGCGCTAGGATAACCGTGACCTACAGAGAACAAGGAGGGGGAAAAATAACGGTTTTAGCAAGCGGATGTGAATAGGTGAGTCTTCAGTTGCTTGCGAAACATAGTAAGGTTCTGAGTGGCTCTGAGATGAAATGGCAGAGTATTCCAGGCCTTGGCTGCGTTGTATATGAACGTCCTTCCGCCGGTTCTAGATCTTTTTATTCTTGGGACTACTGCTAAGAGAGTCTGGCTGGAACGAAGACTACGATTTGGGATGTAGTGGGTGATCAGATCACGGGCGATGACTGGTCCCATGTCCCAGAAGGCTTGATGGGCTATACATATCGCCTTGAACAGAACTCTCTGTCGGACCGGTAGCCAATGAAGGCTAGTCAGTCCGGTCCTCACTGAGTGTCTATGAGGGATTTTAAGTAGAAGGCGAGCTGCGCAGTTCTGCACAGTTTGCAGCCTACGAAGGGTGTATTCTGGTGCACCCAGATAAAGTGCGTTGTTAAAATCAAGACGAGAGTGGATGAGACCTTGAATGGCAGCCTGTTTGGCTTCCATGGGAAGGAGGGGGAAGATTTTATTTAGCACTCTCAAAATGCCAAAACAGGTGGCTGACAGTTTAGTGGCTTGGACATTGAAAGATAGTGAACTGTCCAGCCACACACCAAGGCTTTTGATGGTGTTTTTTGGGGTTGGAGGGGTCCTAGGCATGGGGGCCATAGGGAAGGGGGAAATGCCAGCTCTGATGGTCCTAGGAGCATCAGCTCAGTTTTTTCTCCGTTCAGTTTCAGGGATGATGATGACATCCAGTTCCTCACTTCCTTCAGGCATTCTCTGAGCCCGCCTGGCGCGGTTCGAGATGCTTCCTGCGCCAGTGAGACCACCAGCTGCGTGTCGTCCGCATATGAGATGATTTTGACTCCAAATGGGCGGACGACACTAGCTAGTGGTCTCATATATAGGTTGAATAAAGCAGGGCTCAGAGAGGAGCCTTGAGGTACTCCTCAATTTAGAGGTCTGCTGGAGGAAACTGAATCGCCATCAAAGACCCTGAAGGATCTGTTCCCCAGAAAGGATTCAAACCATGCCCAAGCTTTATCCTTAATCCCCACACAGGACAGGCGGCTCAGTAAGGTATCATGACTGACCGTGTCAAAAGCCGCGCTTAGATCAAGGAGGATCACTGCCACTGATCCTCCCTGATCCAAGATTTTTCTCGTTTCCTCTACTGTCTGAACTTTAGCACCACTTCATGAAGTGTAATAAATTCTATATTTTGCAATTCCAGTTTCCGTGCCAACTTTTTCCTTTTGGGTCTGAGGACTTCGTGCGCAGAAGGGCGAACCCCTTGCACTAGCGGGCCAGGCTGAGGCCTGCACGGCAATTATATCCTTTATGCAAACAGGGCGTCGGGTAAATCTGGCAGCGGTGTAGCGGCCATCATCCAGCATAAACACAAATTTACCTCCCTGCAGATCAACAGCCCTCTTCACGTTGATAGCCTCTTTGTAAAATTGTACTCTCCTAGATTCTCTTTTATCTGTGCTCTTTTCTATCGACCTCCCGCCCATATGCCCCTGTTCCCTCAACTCTTTGGAGAACTCACCTCTCAGCTAGCCATAAATCTTGCAAGGATCATCATTCTTGGCGATTTTAATTATTGGCCTTCCAATGCTCATGAGAGTGCCACTTCGGCTGAGTTCACAGACCTTTTATTAGGCATGAACTTCACTCAACATGTACACACGGCCACTCATGCCAAGGGACACATTGTGGATCAGATCTGGACCTCTAACATTGAAATCTCACCTCCCCATGTCTCCCCATGTACGTGGTCCGACCATGTTCTTATCTCCTTTACCATGGCATACACGCCTTTCACCTCGGTGCCGTCGGCTGGCAACTTCGTAGCCAGGAACTGGAAACAAGCCAATATGGATGACTTCCATGCATCCCTAATAGATTCCTCCCCCAACGAACCAGCCCCCATCTCTCTTCAGGCCGTCAACCTTGATTGCTGGCTAGAAGTAGCTAGCGACAAGGTATCCCCTCTGAAGAAAATCCGACTTAAGCGCCCCCACACCGCCCAATGCTGGTTTTCCGATGACCTAAAGAAGGAAAAATTGGCACTTAGACAAGCAGAGCGCCTCTGGCGGCGTGCCTACGCTCCTGGGGAGAGAGCGGCTTATGTAGCTTTATTAAGAAACTATAAAGCCTCCATCCCTTGAACCAAATCTGCTTATTTCTCCCAAAAAATCATAAACTCATCTACCAAGGCCAAAGACATATTTTCAATTGTAAATGAGCTCGCATTGCCTGATAGGGTGACGGCTAAACCTACCCCTTCGCAAATTCTCTGTGATTGCCTGAACTCGTTCTTTATCGACAAAATTACTCTGATCAAGGAGAATATCTCTATCCCCTCCTCCCCTCCCACCCTTCCCGTAAACTGTAAAAAAAAACTCTCATTCGACCAAATCCCTCTTATCTCCAGATAATAATTCCTTACCCTACTGAACAAAGTGGAATCTGGCTCTCCAAACGACTGCTGCCCTCCCCATATTCTAAAATATGCTTTTCTCACCTGCCCCGATCCACCGCTCTCACTCCTCAACAACTCCCTTAAAACAGGCACCATGCCAGACACGTTCAAGTGTGCTATGGTCGTCCCGATACTAAAGAAACCTAATGCCGACCCTTTAGTGCCTAGCAACTTTCGCCCTATTTCGCTGCTCCCTTACCTCAGCAAAATCCTAGAGGCACACGTCAAGAACTGCCTTTGCTCATTTATTGAGCATTCTAAGTTTCTCGACCCCCAGCAGGCGGGTTTTAGGCCTGCCCACTCCATGGAATCGGTCATTTTGGCCGTCATGGACGAGCTGAGGAGAGGTGCTGACAAGAACGTCACCCAGGCCCTGGTGCTTTTTGATCTTTCGGCGGCTTTTGACATGGTCGATCATAATCTTTTGATTGACCATGTCACCAACGCTGGCATCACGGGCGTGGCCCTTAAGTGGATCACCTTCTTCTTACATGGTCGCACCCAGGCCGTCAGGCTTGACAACTTCATAGCAGAGAACACAAAGCTGACCTGTGGAGTCCCTCAGGCCTCGGCCCTATCACCCCTGCACTTCAATTTATATATGCAACCCTTGATGGTGTCCCTGCGTAACAGCCCTGTCACGATTTTCAACTATGCTGATGACCTTCAGTTGATATTTAACATAGACCCCTCTACCACATTCATTAGTAATTTACAATCTACTATGACTACCATTAGTGAATGGAGGTACTCAAGTCAACTGAAGCTCAATCCCGATAAAACTGAGCTTGTCCTCACAGGGGGGGCCTCCAATCCCTGGAACTCCAGCTTCTGGCCTCCTTCCTTGGGGACTTTCCCCCGCACAGTCAACTCTGTAAAGAGTCTCGGTGTTATCATCTGCAGTGACTCGTCCTTGAAACCTTAAATCAATGTGGTAGTTTCCTCCTGTTTTTTTTTCATCTGCGCAGTATCCGTAAAATCTGCAGGTTTCTGACCAGAGAAGCCCTCATCCTCATCACCCTGGCCATGATCACGTCTCACATTGATTATGCGAATGCTCGCTATGTTGGCATCCCAGCATACCAACTACATCGCCTGCAGCTCGTTCAAAATCAGGCAGCTAGACTCATTTTCCGCCAACCGAAGCATCAACACGCCAGTCCTCTGATGAAGAATCTCCACAGGCTCCCAGTTGCCAAACGCTGTCTATTCAAGCTGGGCTGCACCATCTTTAAGACCCTGGTGGACAAAGGCCCTGCTTTGATCTCTACCAGAATCCAACGCTATGTTCCCCCTCAGGATCTCCGGTCCTCTCACCTCCACCTGCTGACTGTACCCACCAATAAAAAGCACGGTGGACTGAGGTTTTCCTTTTTGGCCCCTCGTTTCTGGAACTCCCTCCCCAATGAACTGAGATCCACAACACACTACTCCCAATTTAGAACCCTTTTGAAAACTTTTCTGTTCACACAAGCATACGATTAAACATCTATCACACTCTTACTCCCACAGTTCTTCTGTACTAGCGCCATGAAACCGCTTGGTGTAAGCGCGCTTTAGAAATTCTTTTAACATAACCTAACATCTTTTAACATAACACATAACTGCGCGCAGAGACTGCAGTGGCAGGTCTGAGAACCCTTGGAAGGGCTCTTTGTGTGGGGGGTACAATCAGCGCGGCAGGCCCACTCGCAGCATTTGATTTAAAGGTCCATGCACACCTTGTGCACTTTACTAGGGACTTACCAGTGAATCAAATAGGCAAAACATAGAAACACCAATCCATAATCATAATTTACCATAGGACACTTGCACTTTAAATCAAAGAGTCAAAACCAGGAGGTCAGAAAGCAAAAAAACAGGAGAAACATGCCAAAAGATACCAGGTCTAACATGCACCTCTCATCCCATGCCTTTGATGGGGGTGCGCAAAACATGGATGGGGACCATGTACTCCAGATCAGGGGTGTGTTAATATAGGTGGCCCGAGGGTGCCTCTCAGTGTGTTGTACACTAAAATAGACCCAGAGGAGAGGTACATGGTGATGGAGGAGTTGCTGGATTTTCTTCCAGTGTCATTTGTCCCCCTATACACCCCCTACTCTAATCAAGCTCTCTTTCAGTACTCTTTAACCCCAGCGCCACTAAAAGACACTCTGACTCCTTGTAACTTGGTGGGTGACTACAATTGTATCCCGGATGTGGGGTTAGATTGTTCCTGTTTGCCAGTCCCTCTCTTAAAATTGCTCGCCCTATTCGACCACCAAAGATGCTGAGTATCCAACAAACAGGTATCGGATGCCTTGCATGGTCTACACCCCACAGCCAGGGATTACTCTTATCAGACCAGCTTACATGATCTCCACACTATAATTGATCTTTTCTACTGTAGCACCACAGAACTAACAAGGGTATCACTGGATAAATACCTGGAAAGAACCTCCTCTGATCACAGCCCGGTCCAGCTCTTTCTGGCATAGAAATGAGGCTGTCTGTATATATTTACATGGTGTCTCCTCACTGATGTTCTCCAGGGTGTGGCGTTTCGTGCCACCCTCAACACATTAACTCGTATTTTAGTGGTAACAAAGGCACTGCTTTAGATGCCGGGATTTAATTGAATGCGTTAAAGGTGGTCCTCAGAGAACCTTTCACTAAAATTATCTATGGCACTCAGTTGGTATTGCGGAGGAGCTTCAACATTTGAAAACTGAAATTAGAGCATACAAGCTGGTATTACCCAAGCATCCAATATCCGCCATACCATTAGTGCAGGCCAAAATCACTCATTGTTAAACTGGGCTCCTTGGATTATGGGGAATACCCAACCAGGAAACATGTGGAGGAATGGCACTGGCACCATTGTCAACTCTCAAACAGCTATTAACCACACGTTCCGCTCCTACCATAGTGCGACTCCAGTGGCAGCAGATACAGCCATGATGCTAATGTTCCTGGAATCACTACAGCTGCCTTGCTTGCAGGTGTCCCATCATGCTGAACTGGAATCCCCCATCACTAATTACAAGCTGTCTCAAGCACTAAAAGAAATGGCGCACAGAAGGACCCCAGCCGTGGAAGGCTGGTCTGTGGAGTTCTACTCGATATATGCATGGCAGCTAACCTCGCAACTTGTCCTGGTCTTCAAATCGGCACACTTGGCCGGCATCCTTGTGCGAGGCAGTGCTAGTAATCGTACCCAAACCTGTGCGAGACCACTTACATTTAGGTTCCTATCACCCCTTCCCTTCTTAATACTGATTATAATATCCTTAGGAAGGTGCTAGCCAACCAACCGGTACCCATAGCACAAAATATCATAGACCGTGATCAGAATGGCTTAATACCCATTAGGAACACCTTCTTGAACCTGCACTACCTTTTCGTGCCTATGGACTGGGTGAAGATATGTGCCACTGCCTTCTGGGTCACTCTCTCAGTATTGAGAATGTGTTTCATACCATGGGGTGAGACTCCCTCTGGTGGTCCTTTGGTGTGGGACAGCTGTTTCTGAAATTAGTAGCACTGTTGTATAATACACCAATAATCTTTGATCCACTCCACATAGAAATTGGCATGTGATAGGGCTTCCCCCTATCACCTTTGCCCTGCTATGGAACACTTTGCATGTGCACTCCGCACAAGGGCTCTGAAATGGGGAAAATAGGTAGAGGATAAATAGAATATAATCTCGTTATATGGAGATGATACACCAATACACTTTCATGATGATGCTGACAACATCCCTCGGCTCATGGACCTTTTTGGTGAGGCATCAGGCCTGGTGGTTAACTGGGACAAGTCCCATCTTTTACCTCTAAAAGAGACCATAAACAAACAGTGACAGAGGCTCTCTCAAGCTGTTGTCACCTGGAGCTATGACTCATAAATATTTCGGGGCCAGAGTGCACCACTCGGATAAATATCTGGTGGATGGTAATATAGGAAGAGGACTGAATAGGGTGCACAGTTCCATTTCTTTCCGGACAAGCCTCCCGCTACCTCCTATGGGACATATATATCCATTTCTAAAATGTTGGTCCTTTTGCAGCTACTGTATTTCTTCTTTATCATTTCTGTCTATCGGCCTCAGAGGTTTTTTAAAGAGTTACACTCACTTATGATCACTTCAGTCTGGGGGTAGGGGAGATGTAGGTTGATGCTCTCTAAGTTGTATGCCCTGCTGGATGAGGGTGGCCTGGGTTCACCAAACTGAGCATATTATTATGGAGCAGCACAGGTACAGTGGCCTACATGCTGGCCTGCTGGGAATAATATGGCTGAACTGGGGCACTGGTTCGGCGGGGTGGCCCCTCTTGTGATATTGTTATGGCTGCTTGACTCCAAAGATATGGTTCCATGGGGAGATGGAAATGTCCTTTTGGGAATGGCCGAGGCCTGCTGGCCACTTACACTCTTGAGAATTGCACAGTTTTCTGCTTTGCACCAGAGTTGCCTCTCTGGCAGAAGTGACTCAGTGGATGGAGACGGGTCTCAATACTTAGGGAGATCTTTTTGATGAGAAGGTCTTCTATAAAATTCAAGCCCTGATAAATGACTATGGCATTCCACCGGGCTCTTTCCGACTTTTGCAACTCTCACATGCCAGGTGTGCCTAGTTTGGCATAGAACACAACGAGCCTGAGACCTCACAGATTTTGCAGGCACTATTTATGTACTGTGCGAGCAGACGGGAAGTTACCTACTTGTATATCTAACTACGTATAGAGAGGGCGGGTCCACTTCAAGTGCTTCAAATATATTGGAAGACTACTTTGAAAACTACCCTCACAGATGGGAAAATGGTAATGTGCACAGGCTAAAATTGGTTCTACCATTTCAAGACTCAAATACACCCAGTTAAATTACTTCCATCACACTTTCGAAACCCCCCAAAAAATAGCTCAATTGTACCCTGATGTCGGGGATGCCTGCCCCCTCTGCTCTATTACGGGGGCTGGATTTATCCATATGGTATTGAGTTACCCCTCCGTTGGTCCTTACTGGGTCTACATCCTCATGCACACATCAAAAGTCCTGAGTTCCACCCTACCGAAAAGTACACTGCATTGTGTAGCATTGCTCACAACACACACGGCCGAACTAAAGCCTATGGATACATTTATTGATCTGGCCTTCATTCTCACTAAGAGGTGGATTGCAATAAGTCGGACATCATCTCTTGCCCCCCTACATGGCTATGGCTGGTGGAGTTGCAATCAGGGATACTGCTGAGAGAAACACGCTCCGTTAACTCCAGGCAGTCGTGGGGCCAACCACACCCCCTGACTGGGAATGATACTTAACTGAAGTAGAGGCCAGGTCACAAAAGATACCTCCCTGAACCCCGGGACGTACATCTCCCACAATCAGCCGCCAGCACTGGGGGGTATATAAAGCCCCCCTGAGAGGCACCCAGCCCTTTCCTGCCAGGTGGATTTGGCCTGTGACCCCAGAGGGCTACACTGTGCAAAATGGGGCCAATGACCGGACCCCCTATTCACAGCAGGTGTGATCATTGCCCTGCGTTTTCCCATCCCTGCTGGGTCCCCCCCGCAGCAGTGCATAGTGGATACCTTCCACTAGAACAGCAGGCCAGTTGGGGCAGAGATATCAGGTATACCCCCCCACCCTGGACTTCATCGTACAGCTGCATACCACTATTTGCTTGAATTAGTTGTCAATGGCTCATATTGCAGGACAACGTCCTTCAAATGAAAATCTACAATTGAGGGTAAATACCCACATTTGTTTTTTCAGATGTAGTCACGGCAACATTGTTTATGAAACGAGGTGTGAGCATGCTATATCCGCTTACTCAAAGTTTTAAACTCTGTCTGTAGCCTTCTTTTTTCGTACATAGATGTAACCTGTGTGTATGCTTTCTTTGAAAAACGGCAAATGAAGAAAACGAATATTAAAAAAAAGTATTGAGAAGTAAATTCAAGAGCAAGATGTTGCTATGCCTTATCTTTAATCGTCCATATATGTTTTTTTTATTTTGGGAAGCAACTGAGTCTTCAAATAAATACCTTTAATGAGATTTCCTCCATCAAGTACATGGCTAGATCTGAAGAACAATGGGTAATACAAGTATGACAGGAGCTAAAAAGTAAATTTACTTAATCTGTAAACTAAGTAGAATGTTAACTAACATGGTAAATGTAGTGATGGTAGTAAGTAAGCTTTGTATCCTAGGAGACCAACAATAAGAATCTGGAATCAGTATTTGGATCTGTATTATACACAATGTTGCACAATGTGTTTCTGATTTATCAATGTTGCATTTGTCTCTACTTTACCTCCACTTCTATTACAGTATTTCCTACGCCTATTTTTGTTTAAATGTGTCTGGTACTTTGTTTACTGCCTTTCATTGAGATTCTAACCATAGATTGATTTGATATAGTTTTTTTCTAGCTTTCAGTACAGGGGTTTCGGAACAAATAATGGGGCTGATTCATAGAACTAATCTGAGACAAAATCCTAAACTTACTACTTTTGGTATTCACAGAAGACATTAAGGGGCCGATTCCGATTTGGGTCGGAAGGGATCCGAACCATGTTCAGAGCCCTTCCGACTGAATTGGGACGTGTCAGACGGATTACCTTCTGACTGAGCCATTCCGATGGGCTCGGTCGGAAAGGAATCCAACTCGAATTTCCAGATGGCCAACGACGGGCTCGGAGAGCCCGTCTGCCATCCGGAAATCCTTCAGTACTCCCCCGGTTAACTGTTTACCACCGAGGGAGTAAGATGGCAGTTTTTCACTGCCTTTTTCATGCTGTTGTGTCTGGCACGAAAAGGCAGTCAGAAACTGTCTCTGGGGGCCCCCAGCAGGGCCCCCATGGGTGTGAGGCCACCAAATGGTGCCCCTCCGTTGATCCCTGCACACGGTGGCAGGCATCTTGGGGTGCCGGCCACAGGGTGCCGGGATGAACTGCACCCCTGCATTTCACAATGCAAGTATGCTTTTCGGTCGGAATGCAAGCTTGCATTGTGAACCATACGAATGCGACCGAACAGGGTTCAGTTGCATCATAATATCAGGGCCATAACTGACCACAGCAGGTCGGTCAGTTATGGCTCCTGGCCAATGTCGGACGGACTCAGGTCTGTCCGACATCGGAATAGGCCCCTTAGTAGTAGTAAAGCTAGGATTTTGTCTTAATTTAGGATTGTGTCTATAGTTAGGATTTTGTCTTAGGTTAAACTTAAGTTTGTCTTAAGTTATGTCTCAAGTTTGGATTTAAGACAAAATCAGACTAATCCTCCATTACATTTATAGAAGAAATTCCCGTTCCATGATAGGCTGGTAGATGTCAGATAACTTTTTAAAACTCATTCTAACAAGATCATAAACATTTGTAATTACATTGATAATAGTGACAATATTAGTTGCACATCCACTTCAAGCATGTGGCACAGTTAAAAAATATGAAGTAGAATGTCAGCATCACAAAAATGTCAGGTACCATAGAGGTGCTCTCTTGAACACCCTGCTACCTTACATGTCCTGTGTGGGTCCATCTAAGACTTAGGGACCTGCCCAACTATGAAAACAAAATGTTTGGAGCACACTCTACTACAGTTACAAAATGATCACAAGGTTTCTCATAGGCTTGAAGTTCAGTCCAGAACAACTCAATTTATTATTCCTCATAAAGTAGGTATTTATGCGGCGCAGCAAGTTGGCGGCAGTCTGTTGAGCTCCATCGCGTATATGGAGCTAAGTCCTTTCTTAAAGTCCTACATGGCCATATCTGGTGCTTCCTGACACAGCCTCCGGTTCCGTTCCTCCTTGTGTTCTCAGAAAACCTGAGTGAACCTCCGGAGACAATTTCTTTAATTCTACTTCTGAGGCATTATTTTCTAGTCACACGTGAGCAGCTGTCATTTTCTTAGCGCGCTTCTCGCGTATCTAATCTCCGTACTCAGGTATTTGATATATGGTCTCAGTGAGTGGCTTATTCAACTAGGGCTCTCTTTTTTGGGCATATTGTCAACTGGAGTGCATTTATGCGTGGAGTACTTAATGGAATACCAGCCTAATGAAGTAATTTTATCCTAGACCATTTTAGGAATTGGTATTACATGTCAGACTGACTGGCAAACCTCTCTCCTCTAGATATTCATGCTCTACTTGATTCTACTCATCGTCACTCACAGCACTTGCATTGAGTATTTGGTTCCCCATTGTGAGCAGAGGCATGCAGAAATGCATTTGTGGTAATTTTGTAGTAGAGCTCTAAATTGCTAGATAGTCTTTAGGAGATCTCCTGTTCCCTAGCTTCCTTACATGTTTGTAAACCGGTGGGAATCATCGAACACTCTCTAACCTGCTGCTGTGTTGAATTTCAACCATTCCTTATTGACCGCCATTTTTTTCAACGCTCCACTTCCATTTTTGTATCTTGGTCATCATAACCTCAACACATATTCAACACTTCATTCCTCAAGTGTGTTGATCAAATTGATTCATTTATTTATGGAGATCTGGATTTCTTCTATACAGCATTATCCTTTTGCTCTTTTGGATGTAATACTAGCATACCCACAGTACTGATATATTTATATATATTATTTTATATATATCAGTACTTGTCCTCTAGCATACTCTCTATTACAGTAATGTCATGACTGTAGCCCTTTGATAGCTTTTTTCACTATTACTACATTTCATGGACAGGCTCCAACCCTCTCAAAAGTTATCTCAACGCTCTGTGCATTTCGTCAGAATGGCCAGTGATTCTCATATTACTACTAGACAATCCTCTTCTGGCACTAAACCTGAGAAGGACAAAAATGTTCCTCCTTCTCTGATCTAGTTGTCGCACAATCTTGTTCTAGACCCTATTCCAAATAAAGAACATGCCCTTAAACTTTTCATGACTGCCACTAATGAAAAATTGCATCAGATTGAGGATTGTCGGATTATTACATAGGGCAAAATGTTTGATATAGAATAACGTGTTGGTCACCTTCAAGATATGGCTACCAAAATCCCCATGCTGGAACAAGAAATTAAAAAACTTAAGTTACATACTGAAGAGCTCGAGAACCGAAATAGAAGAAATAATCTCTGCTTCTATGGTCTACCTGAGAACATTGAATGCCCTGACCTTCTTGAAGAAATTGCTACCTGTGTTTCTCAACCTTCAGTCTTCTTCTCCTCTCTACATTCAAAAGGCACTTTGTCTTGGCTGTCTTCAACCTAATTCTATAGACCCCGTGGTATCATAATGCTCTTTTTTGAATTCACTGACTTGATGCGTGTCTTAAAAATTGCAAGGGAAAAGCGTTGTCTAGTATGGTCCGGTCACAACATCTTTGTATCTCAAGATATCTCCAATGCCACAAATGCTAGACCTAAAGAATTCTTGGCTCTTCGTCCTCAACCCAGACATCTGAACATTTACTACAACATTTTACACCCTTGCCTCTGTTAAATCACCTATGTGGGGTTCTCCTTTAATGATCTGGTCAAACCAAAAATGTGCATTGCTTCTCTATCTTTTTCTTGACTCTTTATCCAAGTTTACATCACTTTATATTCTTTTTCTTCTCTTATTATTATATCCGTTGCCATTCTTGCTTTCGGTGCTGACATGCCTTGTACTAATTTTCTCTCCTTCTTACTTCAGGTCTTACTTTTTGCCCTTGATCTGTTTCTTTAGTCTTTTCTTATCCTAATTCTTTTTTCTCTGTTTTTCTATTCTTTTTTTCTCCTATTCTACTTGTCTCTTTCCGTATCTTCCTTCCTATTTTCTTTATAATTAAATGTGCGTTTATTTGTTTCTACTTTTTATTTCATTGGCAGTATCTGCATGTTATTTTATTGTTGATGTATGGTGTCTTTTTGTTTACCTCATTGTTTCCGCAGTTTGACATCATTGTTCCTGTATCTATGTTTCTTTACAACAACATGTTTAATACTATCGTGTTGAATGTTTGTGGTTTAGGTCACCCCGTAAAGTGTCAAAAGGTATTTTCACATTTATTGAAACTTAATTGTCACATTGTTTTATTTTTTTTTATTTTTTTTATTGACAGCACGAAAATGGAAGAAACAAAAAAAAACAAAATGGACCAAATAAGACAAAAAAAAAAAACCTGAGTGGAGATACAGTTTGACAACAGCAGTGGAGCAGAATGAAAAAATTAACAGTTATTACATAAACAAAACAAAGAAACTTACAATATTAACACTTTACATTTTACATTTCATGTAAATTTAGGATAACTTTAAATGAAATTGCCCCAGATTTTTTCAAATTTACGAAGGGACCGAACGCCTCTAAGCCTAGCCAAGGCCGCCTCCATGCCGTGAATTTCATTAACCAGAGACCACCATTCTATAATATGTGGCGGCTGTGGAGAAATCCAGGCACGAGCAATAGTTAATTTAGCACAAGATAATAAAATGGTGATTAAGGCTTGTTGAGGAAGGGTAACATCATGTATATCTAAAAGTACAGTTAGAGCCGAGAGAGAAGGGGGCCTCGCCAATTTCATTTTCATAGCCTTATCCAGGGCAGACCAAAACTCCTTTAACATCGGGCAAGAAAATAACATATGTTCTAAATTAGCACCTACAAGATCACATTTAGGGCATTTGGTACGATCAATAAATGAAGGATTTGCTGACCACTTAAGAATCACTTCAGGAGTGTAGTATAACATACACGTGGATTTAAATTGTTGCAATCTTAAGCTCGATGATTGCACCAAATTATTAATATTCGAAAGAGAATGAGCAATCTGCTCCGAATTTATCGTCATTCTCAGCTTGGAGCTCCATTTCTCGGCTAATTTAGAACAATCGCTTGTCTTATAAGAGATAAGACATCTATACCTTTTACTAATTGAAGATTTTGTCATAGATGAATAAAACAGTTCCAAATGTGAGAATCTGAGATTTCAAAAATTTTCATTCATCTTACGGATCAAAAAATCGTGGATTTGAATGTACTTAAACCTCATTTCCTCGGTCAAATTATATAAATTCTTGAGCGCAACAAAATCTAAAAAACCATTAGAACCATAAAGGTCCCCCAATGTAACAATTCCGTAGGTGGACCATATATTTGCCCATCCGTCATTGAAAATCCCGGGAAGACCCGGGTTTCCCCAGAGCCTTAATTTAGAATGAAAAAAAGACGTTTTACAGAAAGACAAAATATTGAACCAAACCTTAGCTGTATCTCTCGTGGTCTTGAATTTAACCCTTTTGTAATAGTTTGGGTCATTCAGTCTTAACAAAAACATTCTAGAGTCTGAGTTTAGCTTAATGGTATGAAAATAAAATTGCGTATCTGAATTAAGCAGGGAACGAAGACGACCAATAAAAGTAGACCAAAAGTATCATTTAAAATCTGGAAAATTGAGTCCCCGTGTATCTCAGGAGCCCTTAAGTAATGACAGGGATCTACGCACCTTCCTGTATCCCCAGATGAAACTGCTAAAGATTCCACCAAGTTTAAAAAAAAAAAAATTATTAAGTGCCAATGGTATAGAACGAAATAGATAGAGGAATTTCGGTTCAATCTTCATTTTAATCAGATTAATTCTGCTAATGATGTTTAAAGGGAGTTTATGCCATTTTTTTAATAACAAAACTGTTTATTTTAATAGCGGATCATAATTCATTGTGGATATATCACTGATTTTAGATGAGAGTTTAACCCCTAAATAATTGGCGACCCTGCAGATTCCAGAAACAGAAGCCAATGGTTTATGATTAACCACTATTTGTGTTTTATTTATGTTTAGCTTGTAACCTGAGACTGCTCCAAATCTATTAGCCTCAGCCATTATACCCTCTAACGCCTCTACAATATTGGTGGAATATATCACAATGTCGTCCGCATATGCGGTAATTTTCAGACAATGTGAACCAGACCAGAATGGAGCTATTCGGGGCTGCGACTGAAGAGCAGAAAGAAATGGTTCCATGGAGAGTGCAAACAGCAGGGGTGACAATGGGCACCCATGCCGCGTGCCCCGAGAAATAGCGAAGATGGATGACGACAGACCGGCGTAACTGATACTAGCTGTGGTCCTATCATATAGGGCCCATATCCAGCTGAGAATTTGGCCCCTAAATCCTATGAAGGACATCACAGACCAAAGATAGTCCCACCCCACTCCGTCAAAGGCTTTCTCAGCATCTAATAAAATCATGCAGAGTGGGGTGGACTCTGTCTCGGCCATGCCAAAAACCGTCATAGCTGTGTTGATGTCGGTCGTTGTGTCCCTGCCCAATACAAATCCGTGTTGTTGCGCGTTTACAATCTTAGGAATAAACGGAGCCAATCGGCTTCCTAAAATTTTAGCAAAAACCTTAGCGTCGGTATTGATCAGTGAGATGGGTCTATTGGACCCCACTCATCTGCAGGTTTGCCTTTTTTCAAGAAAAAAATCATTTTCGCTATGTTCCAAGAATTTGGAGCCTTCCCAGTTTCCCCGATAGAGTGAATTACCAAGGAAAAGAGCGGGATTAATTCCTCAATACAGATTTTGTAAAGTTCAACCAGGATAGTATCTTCCCCTGCTGCTTTTCCCGCTGGTAGCGATAAAATTGCTTGTCTGATCTCTATCAAAGTGATCTCCTCCGATAATTGCTCTAATCCAGGTGTGTTGTATTTTTCCTTAATGTTGTTATCCAAATAATCTAAAATGCCTGAAGCACAAGATTGATTCTCAGGGGTATATAAAATGTTATAAAACTCAGCAAATTGAGCCAATATCTGTGCTGGTTCATTAAGTGTAACATTATTAGGGACTCTAATGCTTTTTATAAGAGTTTGTGCTCTGTCATCCGCCACTTTATTGGCCAATATTTTACCAATTTTATCTCCCGCTTCATAGTGACAGATTTTTGATTTGTGTAACTTGGCACTGCTCTTTTCAATAAAGATTGTCTTTAAATTGGATTGAAGAGATCCAAGTGTTAATCCCAGTTCTACTACATTGGGGGAACCAATTCGTAAAGCATCGGCCAGGAATACTTCTTGAGCCAAAATGCTAGATATCAACTTGGTATTGATATTCCAACACTCTGAGTTCTGCTTAAGGACGTAATGTTGAGTAAACCCCCTAATACTGGCCTTGCAAGTATCCCAAACAATTGTGTGGGATGCGGAGTGAAGGTTAATTTTGATAAATTCACAAAGGTGTGATTATAGCTGGGAGATATAAGCTGCATCGGAGAGTAAATAACGAGGATAGGAGAACATTCTTGGGGCCACTTGAGCTTGTGAATTGTTAAATGCCAGTAAGATTGGGTTATGGTCCAAAGAGACCCGTGGACAAATCTCCATGGAACTAGTTTGTATTATTTTATCGGTTGCCCAGGCCATATTGATGCGGGAACATGATTTGTGGGGCGCCGAGTAGAATGTATAACCAGGTATATTAGGGTGGAGGGAGCGCCATACATCTTTAACGTTATGTTTCCGACTAATGTCTAAAATTGCAGCACAGACTTTACGCATGCACTGAAAGGCGCCCTGTCTAGTAGTATCCTGCTGATAGTCCATGATACAATTGAAATCCCCTATAATAATAAGTTCCCCTTCCCACCCCAAAAGCTCCATATTCAATTGGTCAAAAACAAAATCATCATCAGTATTTGATCCATAAATCACACATAGGACATATTTAGAGTTACCTAATGATATTTGCGCTATAACCCACCGACCATTTTTATCTGACGTAGTTCTAATCGTTTATATTCTAAATCGTTTATCTTTAAAAATAGTAACTCCTCTAAGTGATACCTGTTGTGAAGAACAGATTATAACCTCATAGCCCAACTGACTAAATAACTTCCTATCTTTATAGGCAATGTGCCTCTTGGATAGAAAAACTAACGGTGGGTCATAAAGTCTAAGCTCTTCAGAGACAAGTCGTCTTTTATTCCTGCTATTAAGACCGGAAACATTCCAAGCTAAACACTTTAATGTATACATTTCAGAAACATAAATTACACCAATTCTGCCATTCTGCTCACTGAAAAAACAAAAAAAAGAATTCCTTCCCATCATGTTAAACAATTTTCCACTCCGTGCTGATATTTTTAGTATTTTTACCCCCCCCACCCTCGGAGAACCTGGGCTCACCCCCCACCCCTCTCTCCCTCGCCCCAGGACAAGAGGGAGACCCCTCTGTAACTGCTGCCACTGATGAGCCTTGAATGCTCACAGTCCTTCCCACATGACGGAGCAATGCAGGACGATCGATAAGTTCCTTCCCTCCAGTCCCGCTATCTTGAACGACGAGGTAAGCCTCGTTTTTGATGTATGACAATCGTGCATAGAAGAGTCACAATTCCATGTCCAAATAAATGAACCGCTTCCATTATCTCTTCTCGATCCTCTAGATACGGATAGCGGAGTGATTACCTAACTTTTTAACCAACCTTTCAATACTACAGGTAATTTATCCTTTAATTATCGAAAAATTTTGCTGGTCCTTTAAGTATGTATGTTCTACATCAGACTCTCTTATCCATACAGATTGTCCACGGACCATTTTTCTGGCCGTACCGGACAGCACTCGCCCCGCCTAGCCAACAGGTAAACCTCTATTTGTTGCGAGCACCATGAGGCTCACCCTCAGTATAATCCTCTTGTCCTTTTTAGATTAATTTAATTTATTATAACGGGCATTTTTTTCCGCTATGTTTTTACGGGACTCTATTGAGACCGTTATGAGTAATTAGTGTTCTATTTCATTAAACCTAGGAATCAGCCCCTACCCAACCCCCCTCACCACGTCTTGACGAAGACCCGCGCAGTAAGGATCTACTATCCTACAAACTTCTGGGTCGAAACGTAGACTGCTATCTACACCATCAACTCCTAACCATAGCATGATTCATACAGCTGACTAGGAGTTTGTTTGCTATGAAATTGTTGTGATTCATGTTCATTCCTTTTTTTGGCCCCTCGTGGAGACCAATTAGCATCTATCTACTGTATTCGTGAATCTGTGTGTATATAAGTAAATTTATGATTAGTGATGTACAACTATCTTAAATTTTCCCCTGCACCCCCCCTCCTTTTCCCTTCCCTATGTGGGCGTATTTTGTGAATTGTATATACAAATGCTTTGATATCTACTAATCATTGAATGATAACAAGTGTGCAGTGAAAATAAAAACACTGGACATGTTCATTGTTTGGATCAGAATTTTTAATATTGAAAAGATTCTTCATAAATAATTCTGTGTCCGGTCTGGGACCCCTATGCATATATCGCCACTGAAGAGGCAGCTCAAAGAGAAGCAACCCTAGGACTGCCAAACCACCCCACTTCTTTTCCTAAAAAACAGAAAAGAGAGAGAGGGAAGACCCGAGAAACAGACTAATTGAAGAGAAATTCCTGACTGAAATCCCCAAAGATTACTACCTAACCCTTAGCCGAACTTAGAGAGCACGCTCTCAGCTTCCTTCTCATCAGTAAAATAATAAGTGTGACCTCCCTTGATAACTTTAAGGTGGGCAGGTTCCTGCATAAATGCGTGCCCGCCAATAGATTTAAAAGGATCAATAAGTTTCCTTAACTTCCATCTCCTATCCTTAGTTGCTTTGCTCAAATCGGATCGTACAAATAGAGACATATTCTCAATTGTGATAGGAGAATTGGGACATGCTTTCAAAGACACTGCCTGCCTTAAAAGAAAATTACCAAAGTAAATGAGGAAGGGCCTAGGGAATTTACTCTCCCTTTTCTTCTGAAATAGAGGGAGACGGTGAGCTCTTTGAACCTGAGAGTCCCAATCCCAATCAGCTAAGTCTGGGAAGGCCTTATGTAATAGCTTTACCAGATAACCCCTTGCATCTGACCCCTCGGCACCCTTGGGGATGCCGAAAAGTCTGAGATTCAGTCGCCGTTGGCGATTCTCTAAGTCCTCCACCTTCAGCTGTAGGGCTGTAATCTGGGCATCATGTTGATTCAAAGAGGATTCCGTACAGACAGACCCCTCTTCTATGTTAACCACTCTTAGTTGGAGTTCCTCAATTTCCTGGGAGATCCCCCCCAAGTTAGAAGTCATCTGAGATAATGAATTCTGTAATTTGGTATTATCTTCTCGTAGTTGCAAAAAGTGCTCCTGTGCCTCCGCACGATGGTTAGTTAGAGTTTGAAAGTTGATATCAAAGGGAGATATCATAGGTTCCTGTTCACCAGAAGTGCCTGGCCGAGAGGTGTATGTTGATACTATTGTATCAGAAGTCACAGATGTTAGTGATCCAGATAAATGACCGGATGAGTCCAGAGGAGTAGAAGAAACTGTGGACGCTGTTGGGATAGACTCTACGAGTGCAACTGGGGGCCTAAGTGGAGCCAAATTAAGACCGACAGATGGAAGCATAGATTCCGTCCCCAGGACTGATGAAGGCTGATGGGATACAGAGCAGTATTTCGAGGGCTCAGCAACTGGTGGACTTGTACCTGACAAGCGTAGAGTCATATTCTTAATAAGCCCCTTAGCCTGAATCCATTTCTTAAAGGGGCTTTTATCTGTGAGGATAGCTTTTTTAGGAGCTGGAGCAGCAATAATCACTGGTAAACCCTCTCTTGAAGCTGTTCTCCCTTTCTTGCTGTTTGTCTTTGTTTTTTGTTTAGCTTTACCCCTTCGGCCTGCCAGAAACTTAGCGGTATCTGATGGAGTACCGGTCATAGGATTAACGATTTCTCTTTCCTCTTCTTCCTCTACCTCATTGTATTCTTCATTGGAGCAATCGCCCCCCCCCCCCATCTGATTCCTATAACCCCACACCGGGGGGGAGAGAGAAAGTCGAGTCTTCACCAACCAGAATATTCGAACATATAAACTCTGGAGACATTGCCTCTTCTGGTGTCGGTGCATTGTTGGCCATGTTAGCACCCCCCTCATTCGGGGGCTCAGCCAGCGAGCCCACATCTAAACCACAGAATGCGGCATCACAGTTCCTGTCAGACTCAGTTGGTTCTGTTGTAGTAGCAACATTATCGCTAGTTTGGATAAGAATTACATTGTTTCCATCGTGAACTGCACCCGGCGGTTTCATTCTGTTTGCAGTGTTTCCCGAGCCGCCTTTTTTGTCTGCACCGTTAGAAACTTTTAACTGAGCAGTGTTAAAAGCATTTGGCAAAATAGACCCTTTTGCCTCTGATATGATAAGTACAGGAGGGCGCAGTACCTGTTTATTGAGTTCAGGAACCCCCGTGGGTGATTTCGCTGGGACCATAGTAGAGGCAATAGACGAAGCTCCTCCAAAGGGAGGAGCCGGTGGTGCTATCGTAACAGGCGCTGCAGGTACATCAGAAGCCAGAGAAACCCCCGTTAAATCCGCCGCCGCTGCCTTGTTGGCGCGTGTTGATCTGGGTAAGTTTTTCTGAGCCATTACCTCCTATGAGCTCGGCTCAGACCTCCTACTGCCTTGAGCCGAAGTCTGAATCGACTGTCCACGCCCTAACCACAGTCCCGACCAGTCGCGTACCGACCCACGAGCCAGATGCGGGATCGATTGCCGCACCAACTGCAGGGGACGTCGAACCAACCACAGCCACAGCATTCAGTATCTCCCTCGGTCCGCCAAACCGCCCAAAGTGTGGTAGCGTGAGCAGTCAGAGCATCCACGCCCGGCCGTCCCGCCCAGGATTAAAGCCCAAACTAGCCGGTAAGTACTTTTAACTGGCTAATTGTTTTTTTTTCATTTTTAAAGCTTCAGGGACAAGGTCAGAAGAGTCCCGCAGTCATTCTCAATAATTTCTCGGTATTCTCCCCAAGAAAAATCGCCAAGTGGGGTGGATCGGTAGGAGCCTTGGTGGGTTGCTGCTCTACGGCGTCTTCACTCCGCCATCTTGGACGCCGCCCGTCACATTGCTTTTCTACAACAAACTCATTGTAATGATGCTGAATCGCTCAAGCTTAAACGTCAGTGGGTAGGTCACGTTTTCTCTCCTGCTGTTAATCGTAAGGTTTCTGTAGCTATTTTATATCCCAAATAGTTAAATTTTCACATTTTAACAACTCAATGTGAAACGAATAGACAATGAGCATTGCTTAGTTCCACTGTCTTTAAAAAACAAATTAATTTTTTCAATATTTATGGCCCTTTTTAATCAGACCCTGTCTTCTGGCACAATGTTAATTTAAAATTATCTTCTATCACTAATTCTAATATTATTTTTGCAGGTGATTTCAATGATTGTTAGATCCCTTCTTTTATAGGAAATCTAAATGTAAATTTAATCTGATAAATCACACAAAGCATACCAATCTGCTATTGCCTCTCGTCCATTCTTTGATGTATGGAAAACTTGTAATCCTGACATATGTGAATTTATATTTTTTTGTCTAATGTTCATAATACTATGTCTAAAATAGATTATGTTTTGGTCTCCAAATCTTTACTCCCTTCCCCTAAGTCTTCAGAAATTGGTTCTATTTTATTTCTGATCATGCCCCTGTTTTATCCTCTTTTGATTTATCTCTTAACACTACCAACATGCTTGTTGGAGATTTCCCAATTCATTATTATCCAATCACACTTTTATTTTGGAAGCTACTACCTTTATTAAAGATTTTTATTTTATTTAATTAACCTACTGACTCTTTCATTCACAATAATTGGGATGCTTTTAAAGCTTCATTTAGAGCTTTTGCCATTACGTAGATTGCTACAAAGAAAGACTTTATTGAACTCCCAATACCTATCCACTCTACAGCACATTAATACTCTTGAACATACTTACTTTACTTCCAAATACCCCTCTCATTTGCTGGACCTAATCAAGGCTAAACCCTCCCTGAATACACTGGCTACTGTTGATGCATGGAATATCCTCCTCAAAATTAAATCTAAATATCATGGAGGTCATAACAAATTTGGTAAAATGTTAGCCAATTATCTAAAAGTTAAATCAGAAAAGAAAAATATTTGACCTACTCGAAACGACCATACAAATATTATATTGCACCCTGACTCTGATATTGTTAATGTTTCCTATCCTATTATGAGTCATTATACACAGAAGATACTTATCCTTCTGAATATAATGCCAAACATTTTTTAATGGCCTTCCTAACCCTCTCTCAATGCCGGGCATTATGGCTAACTTTGAGAAGGACATAACTCTCCAGGAGCTTTTAGATGTTATTACATCTTTAAAGAAAGCTAAATCCCCTGGACCTGATGGTTTTTCTATTGAACGGATCTCTTCTTTTTCAGCTCTGTTTGCACCTAAATTGCTTGAACTTTTTACTTCTTTTTTATTTTATTAAAAAACTGGAGGATCCCTTTTAGATGCCCCTATTGTTATTATTCCTAAATCCGATAAAGACCATACCCTCTGCAAAAGTTACCATTCAATATAATTAATTAACTAACTGTAAAATCTTTGCAAAAATTCTTGCATCCAGGCTCAAAGATGTTATTCCTCTTGTTATTAAACCTGATCAGTCTCAGATAATGCTAGGATGCTATCTAATATCCTCACATTAGGGAAAAATATCACTTTCATCTTGCTGCATTATCTTTTGATGCTGAAAAAGCATTTGATCGTATAAATTGGCAATTTATGATTTAAAATGCTCATTCAATTAATCAATCAATCAATCAGGGGTTTATAAAGCACACTACTCACCCATGAGGGTCTCGAGGCGCTGGGGAGTGAGGTGGG
Organism: Lissotriton helveticus; assembly: GCF_964261635.1. Taxonomy (NCBI): domain Eukaryota; kingdom Metazoa; phylum Chordata; class Amphibia; order Caudata; family Salamandridae; genus Lissotriton; species Lissotriton helveticus. Next base: position 1,683,125,569 of record NC_136061.1, read on the forward strand.
GTAGGCAGCTCCAGCTCAGTTGAAGAGCAAGGTCTTGAGGTCCTTATTGAAGATGTGCAGGTTAGGGGAGCGTCTGGTGCTGACCGGGAGCTCGTTCCAGGTTTTGGCTGCGATGTAGGAGAAGGCCTTCCTCCTGTTCTGCTTCTGTGTATGCAGGGTGTCTCCGCTAGGGCGAGGTCGGCGGATCGGATAGTTCTTTTGGGTGCGTGGATGCAGACTCTATTGTTCAGGTATTTGGGTTCGATGTTGTGGAGGGATTTGTAGGTATGAGTGAGAAGCTTGTAGGTTATTCTCTTCTCGACCAGGAGCCAGTGTAGGTCTTGATGGTGTTGCATCATGCGTTCGTGCCAAGGGGTCCCGAGGACGAGTCTGGCTGCCGCATTCAGGATGGTTTGGAGCTTGTGTAAAAGGGTCCTATTGATGTCGGCGTAGAGGGCGTTTCCATAGTCCAGTCTACTGGTTCTGAGTGCGCAGTGATGGTTCTTCTGTGTTCGGGGGGATCCATTTGAATGCAGAAGCAGTTAAAGCTGGTGGAGGCGATGGCGTTGATCTGGCGTGTCATGGTGAGAGAGGAGTTGAGGATGATGCTGAGGTTCTGAGCATGGTCCGTCAGGGTGGGAGGACTCCAGATGGCGAAGGGCCACCATGTGTTGTCCCAGGTGGAGGTTGAGGGTCCCAGGATGAGGACCTCGGTTTTCTCAGTGTTGAGCTTCAGGCAGCTGTCCTTCATCCATGCCGCAACATCCCTCATTCCTTCCTGGAAGCTGAGCCTGGTGTCCTCTGGATCCTTCGTGATGGAGAGGATGAGTTTGGTGTAATCGGCGTAAGATACTATGTTGAGCCCATGCTGTCTGATGATGGTGGTTTCTTGTATCTTGGCGTCGTGCAGTCTGGCTGCGAGGGTTTGGTGTAAGAAGGTGTCGAAGGCCGTGGAGAGGTCTAGCAGGATGGCGGCTACGGTGTGTCCATGATCGAGTAGAACGCAGATGTCCTCAGTGGCAGCAAGGAGGGCGGTCTCGGTGCTGTGGTTGCTGTGGAATCCGGACTGGCTGGCGTCTAGGATGGAGTGCTCTTCGATGAATGTGGTCAGCAGGGCATTTATGACTCTTTCGACGATTTTGGCACGAACGGGAGTAGAGAAATGGGCCTGTAGCTCTTCAGGTCTGTAGGGTCAACCGTGGCCTTCTTAAGGAGGAGCTTGACTTCTGTCTGCTTCCAGTCACCAGGGAACATGCCGGATTGAAGGGAGGCATTGATGGTCCGTCCTAGTTCGGAGGCGATGGCGGTTGCAGCCTTCTGGTAGATGTGAGTTAGGCAGGGGTCCATGGGGGCTCCAGAATGAGTTTTCTTCATGGTTGTGGTGATGAGTTCCACCGTGGTGGGGTCCAGGTGGTGATGGTCGGCTGGTGGTCAGCAGAGGTGGGAGGGGTGGTGAATGGCAACTGGTCACAGAAAAGGTTTTAGAGGGTCTTGATCTTCTGGTGGAAGTATGTGCTGAGCTTGTTGCAGAGTTCCTGGGATGGTGTGACATCCATGGCCTCGCTGGGGGGTTTGGTGAATTGTGTTCTCTGGTGTTCGTTGCATTGGTGTCGAGTTTGTTCTTGATCAAGGTCTGTTTGGTATCCCTTATAAGCAGGTAGTAGTCCTTCAGGGTGCCCCTATGGTTGTTTATGTCTTCCATGGTTTTCCGGCTTCTCCATATTTTCTTGAGGTGTCTGTGGGTGCACCTAGTGACTTGGAGTTCAGTGGTGAACCAGGTGGCCTTCAGGGGGCGTTGTTTGGCTAGGTTACAGAGAGGGGCGATCTTGGCACAAGTGGAGATCCATTGATGGCGTTCTTTGGCTGCGGAGTTGGCGTCGGTCGTGGTGGAGGGGGGTCGAGAAGGAGGGTGGAGTTGAGGTGCTCCTCTGTGATTTTGCTCCAGTTCCTTTGGGGCGGGCATGGTGCCAGTTTGGGTGCTGTGGTGGTGTTAAAGGTGAAATGTACGCAGTGGTGGTCGATCCAGGGGGGCTGCATGGTGTGACTGAAGTGGACATTTGACCCTCCTGCGAAGATAGGGTCGAGGGTGTGACCTGCTCTGTGCATGGAGGTATTGATGAGCTGTTTCAGGCCGAGGTCAGAGAGGTTGTCGAGGAGGGTGGTGGAGTCGGGGTAGCTGCAGTTGTCAAGGTGGAAATTGAGGTCTCTGAGTAGGATGTAGTCCATTGATGTGATGGCATGGGGTTCGCTGAGGTCAGTGATGGCTGTTGTGGCATGGGAGTGGGGGCCCAGGTTCTGTAGGCAAGGGTGCCTAGGAGCGTGGTCCTGGGGGAGAACTGGATCTAGAAGCGGAGGTGTTCTGTGTTGGAGTGGGGTTCACTTGTGCTGAAGGTGGAGAGTCGGAGGGAGGTCTTGTGTGTGATGGGGAGTTCTGCTCCTGCGCGGTGTGAGCAGTGCTTCCTCTGGATCTTGTAACTGTCGGGGATAGCGGTGGCGATGTTTGGACCGGAGGTGGCGTTGTTCCAGGTTTCTGTGAAGAAGGAGACATCGGGTACGAGGGTGTCGATAAGGTCCCAGATCTCTATGGAGTGTCTGTGGAGGGAGCACACATGAGGAGGATGCAAACTAGGCCTTCGGTGTCCCGGGCTTCCCATGAGCCTGTGGCTGACCTATCAATACTGTAGATGGTGAATGAGCGATGGCAGTGTCTGCAATAGAAAGGTCCATGGGTGGTAGTAAGTAAGATGTTCTGGCAGTCTGGGTATCTTCCAAGGTTGAGAGCGAGGAGGGTGGCGGTATCATGTTGGCGCTGGCCATGGTCGGAACGTGGACATGTGCAGACGGGCTTGTGTTAGGCGCACCTTTTACTCACCTGCGGCGTGACTGCACAGCGGTGGGCATTTTGTAGGGGAGGGGAGGGACGCTCAGCAGCGAGGGCTGGGGGGAGGGGCGGCAGGTCTGGAGTGACAGGGATGAGGAAGAAGGGGACAGTGAGGGGAAAGAGAGGGGCAGCGGGTACAGTGGGAGATGGGTAGGAGAAAAATACGCTGAAAGGGGCACAATGTACAGTAATGAGCGAGAGAAAAACACGCTGAAAGCGGCAACAATACACAGTAATGAGCAAGAGAAAATACACTGAAAGGGGCTACAATTCACTGTAATGAGCAAGAGAAAAACAAGCTGAAAGGGGCAACAATGCACAGTAATGAGCAAGAGAAAATGTAATAAGAGCAGAGTCAACAGTTAACGGTTGGTTTTGGCCCAAAATTTGTTTACTATATTAAACTATTATACACAGTGCCACAAGCTTGTATTTTTGTTAATGGATGTTCCTCCCATTATTCTAACTTACATAGAGGTACCAGTCAAGCTTGCTTCCTCTCACCTTTACTTCTTCTTCTTTGTCTAGAAACTTTTCCTGAGCCTATTCATTGTAATCCTTCTATATCTGGCTTTAAACAAAACTCATTCGAAATTAAGCTTTCTGCTTATGCAGATGATATTTTCTTTTTATATATCTAATCCCCTGACTTCCTTACCTTCCTTTGTGCTGGAGATTGATTTGTATTCTAAAATATCTGGTTATAGATTAAACTTTTCTAAAACTGAGATTTGACTAATAAACACCATATGCTATAAGTTTATGTTTTATAATACCAATTATTGTCCCTCCAAGATCAAATGATTAGGTGTCTGGTTCTCTCCCACCATCTCCCATACTCTCACTAATAATTGAATGCTTTAAAACTTAAAATCCAAAATTGACTTTCTACTTGGTCCCCTCTTCATATATCTTTGTGGGGTAGACTGCACACTATTAAAGTGATTTTTGTACCGCATGTTCTGTTTATACTTTCTATGTTACTCTTTAAAATTCCCAATTATTACTTCTCCCAAATTAATTCCCTTTGAACCAAATTTCTCTGGAATAATAAAAATGCTTGTATTGCCTTAACTAAATTAACTAGAGCTAACAATTATGGTGGTGTGCATTTCCCTAACTGTAAGTTATATTACACTGCTTTTATATTCTGACAAATGTATGCTTCGAACAAAAATTATCCGGATTCCCCTATACCTAGCTGGATCACCTTTGAATGCTCTTTATTGCATGAGTTTTATTTTCAGGATATTATCTACATGACTAACTGTACATGTATTTCTAAAACCCCTTTTTTAAAATATTCCCAACATTTAATGCCTTTCCTGTTCACTCATGGCTTGGATTTGTATAAATAAATTAAACATTGGAAGGAGAAGGGTATCCTGCATGTTCATCAATGAATCTCACAAAACGCTGTTATCCCTTTTACTACACTACAAGAATGCTATACTTAACCCTGCTCTTGCTTACTGCAATACTCTCACCTATCACAAGTACTTCAATCATTTTTACTCACCGATAGCTTTCCCCTTGTTTCTACTCTGTTCACCCCCTTGACACCTTTATATAATATTGCTTGTGAGCCCAATCCTAAAGCATCTATTTATATAGGCTTTTATCCACTTCTATTTCCATCCAACTCCAATCCTCTATTGAATTTTTATTTTATTTTACAAAGTTTTATATAACACAAACTTGACTTGAAAGTATCGGGTATCAGAGTGCTTTACATAGTATTAATTGTGTTACATGAGGACACATTCATTTTTGTTAGGCACAGGTAGATTAAGTGATTTGCCCAGAATCACAGGATGTTCAACATCATTGCCAAGACTCGAACCTGGTTCCCCAGATTTGAGGTCGACCACCCTAGTCATTAGGCAAACTCCTCTCCCCAATTGACATGGGAGCAAGACCTCCCTATATTGCCTTTTCCATTCAACTGTGGGATAAATTGTAGCATAAAATCTTCACTTCCTCCAAAGCTGCCAACATTACTCAATCTTTATTTTTTGTATAAGAAAGAGATGTTTTTACTCCTACTCTTATTCATAAAATTAATTCCTCCACTTCAGCTTTGAAATGATCGTGCCTTTCCTGCAGCGTTACTTTATTCCGACCTACTATCCTATTGTCCTAATGTTTTCAATTTTTGGAAATCTTTTTGGTCTAAATGTTCAATGATATTTCAATGTATATCCCACTATCAATTCAAAATGTTTTTCTTGGTATTATGTCAAATTATTTTCAAAACCATTCTCCAAAACCCAAAACATACTTGTTGGAAAGATAATTCAAAAATATGTTTGTTAACATGGTGGAATCTTATTTATGACTAGCATAGAATATCTACTGTTTCCTCTTCATCGCTTTCTCAGAAAATAATATCTGATTTACTTTGGTTACTTTTCACTACTTTTTATCTTTGCAATCATCTTTATCATTATTCCTATATCTCTCCCTTTTACCTTCCCTTTATTTTCACTTTACCCTCTTTTCTATCCTTTTTATTTTATGCTTTCCCTCTTTCTTCTTTTTTCTTTAAAACATAAAAATGATTATAGTATTTACATGTATCCTGTTCATCTTTTTTTACAGTTCCCTATTAGATCGTATTTTATGGCTTTTTTCCCCTAATGTTATTGTTTTATTCATTAAACTCTAAGCTACAAATACACTGTTTATTTATTTTCTTTTCAATGGCTGTAATATTCATTATTCTTTTTAATTATAATAAAAATATCCAACAAAAAGAAAAGAAGTAGGTATTTGCGATTGTGCTGTTGGTAAAGATGACTAGCTGGTTACATAGAACAGTCAGGGAAGTGAACATGTGTCACATCCTTTTGGACTTCATCAAGGCTGAAGATAACGGGTACAATTAGTACCAAGCAAATGCTGCAATCAGACAAAGCTAATTGTTAATATGATCTGATGTCAGTCCAATGTTTCCATAAAAATACAAAGCTCACTAGGACTTGATTTGATATAAAACAGTATTTATGTGTTGAACGCAATAGCTTAAAATTTTACAGGCAAACGTTCAATGGATTATGAGAATTTAGTATCAATTCAGGCAATGATAAGGCATCCAGAAGTCTCTGTGGTTCAAGAGTGCGCCATTATGAGTTAAATGGGCAGTGACTACCTAAATAGTAATGCTTATTATTTGCTTAATTTTGGATTCATACAGCCCCCAGGTACAAAGTTGCAAATGTATGCATGCAGGATAACTATTAGGTTTTGATTATCTTTCCGACTGCCATGCAATTGTCACACTATTTTAACTGTACCACTGGCAAGATGCCACATAGAGTTTGTGGGTGTTCACCAACCTTTTCGGTTAGGGAGCACTCAGGAACTCCCAAAATAGGCCACTGCGATCTGGCAATCACGTGATAAAATTCTAACTTTTACTATGACAAATCTCATTTAAAGGAGCAACAATTCTTGATTTCTGTGAAACAGAAATTGAAATTTGCACTCGTAAGAAGGAAGGCCTTTATTAGATTTAGTGAAACTTTTGTGTTCACTTTTCATAGTGATGTTGGGTGATTGAGAGGTGTGCTATCATAACGAACTAGCTCCAGACTAGGGGCTAGATGTAGGTAATTCTCATTTACCGACTCTAGAATACCGAATTTTACCGATTCGGTATTCTAGATTCGGTAAGTGAGATGTAGTTAAAAATTCGGTATTTTTTACCGAATCTGTATGATTCGGTAATTACCGAATCAGTATTTACCGATTCGGTAATTGCCATTGATTCCTATGACCTACATCTGGCCCTAGAGATCTTATATCAATTACAAAACATAACTCTGTCTGATTTAATTTCACTGTTTGCTGTTTTAGAAGTGGGTGACATTGAACGTCCTGCTTGTGAAGCACCTTTCCATTCATTGCAGTACAATGTATTGCATGAGTGTGAAAATATACTGCAATCTCTCGGATTCTTAATTTAGCATCAAATAAATATGGAGTCCACTGGATTCCGTACAATATGCACTGGGCTAATGAGATTGACCCAGGGGCAAACAGGAGTTTGTACCCAACTTGATATTTGTGGTACAATCAGGAACAGATTGATGTACCTGTCAAGGTTCTAATGCGCTTGCTACGTTGATATTTCATATTTAGTCAAGGGGCCTCACTTAAAAAAAATGAACAGCAGGTTTCCCTGTAAATGTTATTGATTCTGCAGGCGCCTACACATCATGCTATTTATTTAACTGAAGATCAAATCCGTAATTTGTGAAGTTTTTTTCCCCAACACAATGCACACTTTTCATATTTCATTAAATCAAATGATCATTTAAGCTGTATTACTGCCCTCTAATTTCTTTTACACAATCCATTTTATATCTAGGAAAACTAAATTATGTTACATTGAGTTTTTTATTACTGGCATATTTTTTTTCTTATTCCCACTGCTCGCATTTCTGCAGAAATGCGATGTCAACTTCATCCTTCTGTAACATGTTTATGTTATTTCCTGAGTCTCTTGCTCTGAAATAACTTTTATGAATGGGTCATTAACATCCCATCACATATGAAAAGGTGTTAAGAAATGTTTCCCTTGGAGATTAAGGGAACATCATCTGTTCCTTTCACATCAAGTTCACTAAGACAAGAGTCATCAAGCACACTTTACTTTCTAAAATTTTTCAATTGCTGGTGAATTATTTTCCATGAAAACAGTTTCTGTGCCAAATGATTGATTTTGTGTTTTCTCAACATTTTTCAGTGGCTCAGAATTGTGATATTAAGGGACCCAGATAAAATCAAGCAGGCTTCTTTCTGTAGTCCTTGTGCCATTTCAGTGGGAATTGAGTAGTAATCTAGCGATTTACTAAAAATCGTATCACTTTTAGCCTCTGCTTAATTTATGAAATTAAAAAATTGAAATTAAAAAAGAAAGAACTTTTTCTTAGGAATCTGTCGCAGCATAATACCCACCAGGTGGGGCCCCGCTAGCATTTCTACAGTCTGCCGGAAAAGTATAAAGCATAGGGTCTAAAAATGCACTCTGAAATGTGTACTTTGATGGTCTTGTTTAGGGTAAGGTAAGGGCTGAGGTAAGCAAAGAGATGCTTTATGCCGTACTTTCAAATAAAAATGAAACGGGTCGGTTGTCAGGACATTCACTTGATGATGGGTTGGAAATCTGCTCAGATTGAATACATGTTAGAAAAAACAAGTGTGAATGGCTAACGTTATTACTGATTGGTCTTGCTACTATCACTTGTTCTCCAAGTAGCATTCACATGAAAGCAAGAAAAAAGACAATAATGGGGTGTTAATTACTTTTTCAAATTTCTCCCTCCAGTTCCAAAAATCTTCATGGATCTTTGAGCTCACCCTTCAGTTTGAATTTATTTTCACCCTCCTACCAGGCTTTGCGAGGGATATTTTGGGACCACACTTCTCTCTAATACTAGTCCTTTTCCAATGTCCAAAAACTTCCCCCAAAAAGTCTGAAACCATCCTCCTGGGAAACACCTGCTCTCAACTAGACCAAATCTCCTTTCATTCTATTACCCACTATCAGCCCCCATTGTGCACTGCACTATTCTCTTACTAGCCCCCGTTGTATGCTGTTTAAGTCTCTAATAAGCAACAACCTCCCAACTACCCAATGTGCTGACATCAGTTCCTGACTCGCTTGCCGCCTCCCACTTGCTTCAATCATGTCTCAGTACTCCATAGCTACGTCTCCAACTGAGGGAGTGCACAGCTCAGGATCTGCAAACGTGATAGGTAAGAGAGGGCTGCAGGAAAGGAGTTTTCATTCAGAAGGATGAAAGACAGTTGCAGGGAGAGATGTAACAGGAGAACGGTGTTCCAGAAAAAAGAGGTGATGACCAATGAAGAGACAGAAGAAGAACTTCAAATAGAGGGGTGAGAGAGCAAATGGGCAGCTGCAGAAGTGACAGGAAAAGGGCAGTAAACGTACTCAAAAGTGTAAAAGTGTAAGTTACATTTGTAAATCAGGCCCAATTCACAAAGGTCACTTACACTAGAGTAATATGTACTTTTGAGTGCGATTATTACTTTTGGCTAGTCACAAATCCCTAGTTGAATTTATCATTAAAAACACTGCTAACTTCAGCACCGAACAAGAGCAACTAATTGTACTGCACTACTCTAACGTTGAAAATTCTGGAGGGACAGAAATAAAACCAAACACTATAGGATATATTGTTAAATTAAATATCACTAATTGAAATAGTTCAATTCAATTAAAAAATCTTTATTCAGCGCAATCGAGATAGGCCCTAAAAGTAAAAGGAAGAAAAATACAGCAGCAGATAATAATGAAGGGAAACATCCATTACAACACAGGGATTACATTTTAATGCCTTCACAACGCATGTGTCATTACAACGTATGCAATTACAAAGCATGTGCCATTACAACGCATGCCATTACAATGCATTGTAAGGTGAGTAATGGAGGTAAGTGTTTTTTTTTAAGGTGATTATTTGAGGGAAGTGTTTATTTTGTATGGGTGTTTGACTGTATTTATTTCATACTTGGGCATTATACAAGTTAAAAAATTATATTAATTTCAAAATATTAACTAATATGTTTAACTTAAAAACATCATTGAAAGGCTTGGCATCTATCCCTAAGACGAGATGCTTGGGAATCAGGTGTTTTGGGTGTGGGAGTGTATTAATACTCAGGTATTAATTTTAATATTTGAGTATTACTTATTATTTAGTTTAGTTGTTTGTATATTAAAAAAAATATTATAGATCAAAATAATTAATGAAAAGGGTTTGCCACCCATCCACTGGGAAGGGATGATTGGGAAACAGAGGTTTTAGGTGGGGGAGTGTATTAATACTCAGTAATTTATTTTGATACTGGAGTATGTTTTATTATTTATTTGAGCTGTTTGAAAATTTTATAAATACAATATTTAAAAAAATGTATTAAACGAGCTTGGCACCTATCCAATGGTACGGAATGCATGGGAAACAAGGGTTTTGGGTGGAGGAGTGTATTTATACTCTGGTATTATTTTTAATACATGAGTATTAATTATTACGTATTGTATCATGTATTTAATTGTTAAATTAATATGTATTAAAATATATAAAAGGGATCAGCACCCATTCCCTGAGATGAGATGCTAGGGAAGCTGGCGTTTTGGGTGTGCAAGTGAAATATTATCCAGTTTTTAATATTAGTACACTGGAATGAATTAATAATTACTACTATTTTTAGAATAAAATTAGAAATTAAAAAAATAGACAATAAAAAAAGAGTTTGGCACCCACCCATTAGGGTGGGATGGGAGAGGAAATAAAGTTTATTGGTGGGGGAGTGATTTAATATCCAGGTGTAAATAAAAACCCAATGTAAACAAATTATATTTATTTAAAAATTACTTTAAGGGAATTAACAATCCTGAAAAAGTTTAGTAATTTAGTTTAAAACAATAAACATGCAAAAAATAGACATGGACAATGTTAAAAAAAGTTGAAATTACTAATAAATAGTATAATATTTTACAAACCAAAAATGGACACATTAAAAGTATTGCAGCCAACTTTATTACATTTAAAACAATTAAAAGACAGTTTTGAAAAATTATAAAAAATGTTTAAAAAAACTTTATTAGAGGATAATATTTGGTAAACAATATAAACATGTTTTTTTAACTGTATTGTAAAATATACTTTTACATTTTTTTGTAGGTTTTCCCACGATTTCCCATTAGAATGAATGAAAGAAATTGTCCTTTTTTCCTTTTTTTTTACAAAAAGAGATGATGTTGCCCCTTGTACGTAAGTTTCGTCAATAGGAGGAACGTCGCAGTCAGGATAGGAAGCAAATAAGAGCTGCATACAGGTAAGGCAAAATTTAATTTTGAAAAACATATTAAGGGTGGCATAGTTTAGTGTGGGGGTAGAGGAGGGAGGTAGTAAGAACTTGCGTAGTTTTTTGGGGGGATAGTTTTGTATGTTTTGGCCAAACAATTCATTCCTGTGCAGGTAGTAGTTGTTGGCCCACATCGTGTTGATTGCTTTCATAACACTTTTATTTTTAAAGAAAATTTTAAAAGAACGATTACCTTATTGTTACAAAATTGTTTACAAAATGTCATGAAAGCAATATTTTTTAAGTATTTTTGATGCACCGGATTTTGAAATTAAGGTATTGCGCCATTGTGGATTTTCGGAAAGAAGGAAGGAACACAGACGGCATGGATTGCATGATTACTTTTTGGGTCAATTAAACATTTTTATTACATGGTTTTTGAAATTAGGCTGGATTTTGGTGGAGAGAGGATTGCAACAATGGACTTCTTGCAAATTTTACCAAAAATATTTTAATATGCTGTTTTTTTGCTGGAATTTCTGTTGAGTGGACTGCAGTGATGGATTTCGTGTTGCAAATTTTTCAGGATTTAGTTTTGGGGATGCTTTAATTTTTGTAGGTGAGTACAGTTTTTAGCTCCTGTTTTGCTGTAAAAATTGGCTTTGCCGAACTGTGTCCATTTTGATTAGTTTGACTTGGGATTTGGATTATTTACTATGGACTAATGTACTGCACAAGACCCTTGGTGAAATGTGGGATTGTTCGCAAGCCCAAGAGTTGAAAAAAGAAGGCAACTGAAGGAAAGAAACCAGACTTTTAATTTATATTTAACTTTTTTTTAGAAAAAAAGGCAATTGAATTAGTGAAATTTATTTTCAAAACAGGCAAGTAAGGTGCTTTAGGGGTTAGTGTAGATTAAGAAATGTAGGATGTGTGCAATATTTCCTAGGTAGTCTGAAGCAACCATCAACGAAAATTGTTGAATTGCACCCAATAGTCACTCAGACATTTCTTTTATTCTTTTTGAAATTTGTGGGTTCAGACTATCAGTCAATGATTGCACAAATCTTCTTCAAAATTTCCCAAAAATTATAGAAGTTAGGATGTGTTTACCTATTGATTTGCTGAAGGAGGTGTGCCTTCCCTCTAAGGGATTATTTATTTTTGCTCCTCCCTCTAAGAAGGTCGTGTAGCACTTCACATGGAAATGTGGCTTCCTACAACCTGACCTGTTTAGATGGCCAATCCATGTATCTTCAAAGTAATTTAGAAGAGGTGCCAATTTGTCCTCATTTGCAGAAAAACAGTCAAATTCAGTAATAGATGTACAGTATTCATCTACACTGTCAGGAGGAACAAAACAAAGTGCTGTTATTTTCTTCAATTCAAATTGCAATTTACTGTCTGATAAGTAATCCTCAACTAAGGATGTTTTTTACAATTTTCTCGAATAAGCCTGTGAAAAGTGAGAAAAACATCCTTGAATATATCTATCCGTGTACTTTTTGGTAATTGTGTTAATCATAGGTAATTCAAAGTCATATTAACACTTTTCTAGGACTTTTGTTCATGGTTTTAGCTTTTCTCACTGGCACAAATTCAGTGTATTTTGAGGTTTGTTTATCAGGGAGTAAACTGTACACTAAGGGGACCAATGTATGATTAATGTAGGCATGAATAGTGTATATTTGGGTGAACAGGTGAGATGTGGATTTAAAAGTCCTGTCCATCATCTAAACATCACTAATCTCTAATTTAATAGGATTATGGGATGTGCTAAGGATTAGGATTCTTCTAGGAGGGTTTTTGTTTTCATGTAAAAGAAAGGTGCCATTAGTAACAGTTACAGTAAGCTCTAGAGGAATGTTAATATCAGAGAAGGTTTGCGGTGTTACATGTAGGGAGTTACTTGCCTGTTTTTTACGCTGTATAATTCTGCATAGGTTAGGGATTGTGGGCATACAACTTGCTAAATGGATAGGAATGTTTTGTGATACCTCCCTCAAAACTGAGCCACAGGATTCATTGGAGGTGGATGCCAGGCCTTTCAGTTCATTTATATTTTCTCTTAGATCTATCACCATTGCAGAGGCAGAGTGGTTATGATCGGTGGTCCTTTCAACAGTGTTACCAAGAGTGATTGCTCTACCTGTGCAATGGCATGAGTAATTATGCACACACGTTCGATGACACCTGGGCTCAGTTAATCTCTCATTACAATAAACGTAGGCACTGTAACTTAAAAGTCTATTTCCCCTGCTCATTTTCAAATATTTGGCTTAGTTTCTTGCTGCCATTCTCTGTTTAAAGAAGAGAAAGAGAAAACATTGTTTTAGTGATTTTGTGTATGATTGCTTTTAAAAATATTCTTCCTACAAGCGTAACATTAGTGTACATTAATTATTGAACAGCTGTTTTTTGTTTTACAAAATTGAACCAGGATTTAATTTCATTGACTTGGCCATGTTGGTTTGGAATTGTTTGCTGCCTTCATACCTTTGATGAAAAATGGTTATTCTTGGAGAGACTAGACAAATGAAACAGGTTACCTTTATTAGGATTTTCTGCAGTTTGGACGGAAAGTCCTGGAGTTGAGTCTCTGAATTTTTCTTTCAATTGCTGTTTCTGTGGTGTTTTGTGGTTTATCTTGCTTGGTTCTAAAACAAAGTGCAGAAATGTTCTTAGCTTTTTTGCTATGAAAAATCTACTTTTGCAAATAGCCTACAGAGAAAATGTTTAGTCATTATTTACTGGAAAAACAAGTCATTTCCTTTTTGTTTTTTAGGCTCTAGTTTTTAATGCAATGTTACCTTTTCCATAGAAATGTTTAGTAACTTGAAACCTGCGGAAAAAAAGTTATTATTTGTGGCTTTTGATCATTTTTACCTTGTATAGTTTGGCTTCTTCTGTGTTGTTGGGCTTGATTTGTATTTTTTGGGTTATGGATGTGTTCCTCCACACTGGTGGAATAATATGATATTATCTGTAGAGGATTGTGAAACATTCTGTGTTTTATTGCATGCTTGAAAAAGAACAGGAATAAAAATGTGTAGTTTACTGCTAAATATTCATTTTTAATTTAGATTAATTACATTTTCCCCAACACCATGCAACACTTTCTCTGAGGCAATCACCTGTTGGTGTAGGAATAATAAATTTGCTGCTCCCCACCACCGTTCACCACTTTCCCTGAGGCAAACACTTATCGGTGTAGGAATAGTAAATTTTCTCCCACCACTTTCCTTTAGGCAAGCACCTGTTGGAGTAGGAATAGTAAATGTGCCCCCACCACCAACCAAAACGTTCCTTGAGGCAAACACTTGTTAGTGTAGAAATAGTAAATTTGCCCCATCACAATCCAGCACTTTTCCTGAGGCTAACACCTGTCAGAGTAGGAATAGTAAATTTCCCCCACCACCATTCAACACTTTCCCTGAGGTAAGGACCCCTCGGAGTAGGAATAGTAAATTGGCCCACACCCCTGTCCAACACTTTCAATGAGCCTAGCACATGTCGGAGTAGGAATAGTAAAATTGCACTCACCACTATCCAGCACTTTCCCTGAGGCAAACACATGTTGGAGTAGGAATAGTAAATTTGCCGACACCACCATTCAACACTTTTCCTGAGGCAAACACTTGTTGGTGTAGTAATAGTAAATTTGCCCCCACCACCATCCAGCACTCTCCCTGAGGCTAGCACCATCCTACAATTTCCTTGGAACAAACACTTGTTGGTCTAGGAATAGCAAATATACCCCTATCACCATCCAGCACTTTCCTTGAGCATTTTCTCTGAGGCAAACACACAGAGATGTTAGAATAGTAATTTTATACCATATCACGGACCAGTGCTTGCTAGTATATTTGTGAAATTAATAAAGTTGTTTTTGCTCGAATCATATTTTACAGTTAACTTACAGTTGTTTTTGTTAAGGTTTGTTTGTCCAAGATTTGTAATTGGTGTTGCTGAATGTCCAATTTCTGTTAATATTTACAGGAAAATTATAATAACGTATTTTTTTTTGCTTTTAGGCTTCATTACTGTGAATATTCAAATACATGTTGTTCATTTATTCACTTACTTTTCAAAGAAAAGATAATTTTAGGAATGGCTGCAGTACACTAGGGGCTGTTTTTCAAATTCTGTAAAAGCTGTAAATAAGTTTGAAGTGCTTTTGATGTAGGTGTAATCATTTGGAAGATGTTTACTTATAAACATACACCTACTTCTGTCTTTGGATGGCAGTTTTCAAATGGAAAGACAGAACAATTATCCTGCTACTCCAGCTGTGTGTGGTCACCATGAAAGTCAGTGACCCACTGAGCAAAAAATGGTGGACGGTTTCTTTTATATGTTTTTTGGTGGTAGACGACAATGTAAATGAAAATATGCTTTGGAAACCATTTTTTGCACGATTCACAACCTGACAGAATGTATATTTATTTTTCTTGTATAAAAATGTTAATTTATACGATACTTCTCTGAATGTCAGCCATTTTGAGTGGATGATGGGTCAGGGGATATAATAAAAATAGCTGAAGGACTACCGCTTTATGTGTTTCATGTTGATTGTATGTTTTTGTCTCTGACAGTAGTTTGTATTTTATAAAACATTCTGTCAATATATGTGTTTTTTAAACATTTATTTTATTTTATTATTAATACCCAGGCATTTTAATGGTTAGGCAGTATAAAAATACCATAGTATTTAAATTAATACATGGGTATTAATATTCTCCCCTACCCAAAACCCCTATCTCCCTTGCATTGAGTCCCAGGATATATGTATCCTAAAATTTAGACTTTATTACATTTTGTATATAAACAGTGGAAAAGTATTAGGCACTGTAATGGCATGCGTTGTAATAGTATGCATTGTAATGGAATGCTTTGTAATTGTAGTTTTAATATATCTCGATGAACATGCATTGTAATGACTTGCGTTGTAAAAACATGCATTGCAATGGTTTTGGCATTGTAAAAACTGCGATATAAAAGTATGCATTGTAAATGTTTGCTTTGTAAGTCTTATATTCAATATTAAAACATTTTAAAACAAATATTCAACATACAGGGCCCGATTCCGATTTAACTCGGAAGGGCTATGAATCCCATCCCTCAAGAGCGAGTCAGATTTGCATACTTGATTTCCGACCGACTCGTACCGCTGTACAAGCAAGTAAGAATTATGCATTTAAAGCCTCACGCTATGACCTACCCATACCCATCAGCGGTGCCTCCTGAGCGAATCGAAAATAGCCGACGTGTACACAGCAATGAGTACAATTTCCGACTGAGTGATTGCCATGTGCGTTTCAAGCAGCCGGAGCGAGTCGGAGCCTCCGACTCAAAAAAGCTCTGGGAAGCAGACTTTGGGGGTCTGCAACGGAACGCCTCGAGGTCTAGGCCCTATGACTCGGCCAGCGGGCAGACCCAGGAGTCACCCCTTCACATGCATGCACTGTGTGGGGTGCACCAAGGTGACCCCATGACAGAGGGTGCCCTTTTTCAAGACGTGCCTTTTTCGTCAATGGGATCCTATGTACGCTCTGTACAACAGGTTTCCATTCACTTCAATGGGGCTCCAAATGACCCGAGTCCGTCAGCGCTGAATTTCATGGTACTCGGTCGCTCAGAGCCAGCAGCCTGAGTCGTTCGGAAAGCTCTACAAGCGCGAGTCAGCCGTAAGGCTCTCCCAGCAAGATCGGAATCGGGCCCACAATGTTAAGACACTAGAGTTTCAAATCCCAGCTCCGCACTCATACCAGAGATTAAAATAAAATATATTTCCTAATTTGAATCGAACTTCAAATGTAAGAAGCAATACTAAACCATAAAAAGGGATCACCCAGTGCACATAAAAATCGTAAAGCACTATTATAATCCCTTGCATTATGTGCAATGTAGATGGGTTTTAGGTAATATTATCTTACGCCTTCATAAAAGCTACAAAATAGAATAAAGTACTCAATGCTCTGCTTCGAAATACCATCACATGGGCATAGAACGATTTCCATGAGCCGGTGTATTATGGTGGGGAAAGTGACAAGGAAACGTACTATACTCAACTGCAACCTAATTAAAACAAAGCGATGTTGGGCATTAGTCAACATGGACAAATACTGTTGGTTTCCCTCCTGGAAAGCCTATAACATAAAAGAGACTACAGTAGAAAAGCCTATTACATATAAGAGACAACAGTAGATTCCTTTTGCTAAAAAGTTGTCTATTTCGGTTTTAACATTTAGGCAAGAGGGCTTACCATCACTCTTATGAAAAGCAAGCATACTATGTGGGTCTTAAGGCATAGCAAGACCAAATAGTTGTTTAAAAGTTTCATTAATGTACGAACACCAGAAAATGTTAAAAACATGGTCTAGTGTGAGACAGTCCAGAATGATTGATTGCGTAAAAGCTATTTCACCTTTTGTCCAAATACAATGCCAGAGTAGTAAAGGCTTGAGCGAAAGTACATTCTCCAGGTGAGTTGGCCCAACCACCTTATGAACAATAAAAGATGGTACAGAGGCCCAAACTGCCTAAGAAAAAAACATTGTCCTCAGGCTGAAGAGGGCCATAGGGCATAGAGTCCCAGAGGCCCTCACCATATATAGCATCTGACAATGCTTTTGATTTGTAATTAGTAATCATCTTCTTAATAGGGCAGCTACCAAGTTTGAATGAGAACCTAAACAATCCTCTCACAAACTCTGCTCATTTTCAATTGATCATTATGTATGTGAAGAGTACATGAGCCATTATTGGGAAAAAGAGTAGCTAACTAATGAAATGAGTTAACCCTCACAATTGGAGCTCCCATATTTAAAAGGTCCTACACTTTTACATTTTCTTCCCACATGACATTGTAAATCTTTAGAAATTGTTAATCTTCAGATTTCTGGCCCCCATAACGGGGTCTTCGACATCAGTTAAGTGTTGTCGGCAAAGAACATCACTGGGACCGAATGACCAGCAATGATGGGCGCGCCGGCATGCAGAGCCCGAAGGGAATCATCGACCCCTTTAATATGTAGAGAAAATAGGAAAAGGGGCAAAACGCAATCCTGCCTAATTCATCTCATGATTTCAAATGATGGGGAGCATTTCCCATTGGGGCTATAATAGACCTTAGCAGACAGGTTCCCGTAAAACTGGGACAAAAAAGCACAATGTTCCTGGGGCCCCAAGTTAAAGTAATATGTGCCAAAGAATGGAGTGATCAACCAAGTGAAATGCCCACTAATTTCAGCAAAACATTGATAGAGGGAGCCTGACTTAGCCTTGGTGTATTTCCAGATGAGCTGCTCCACTGTCCTTAAGCCCCTCTTGAAACCAGACTGGGCCTCCAAAAAAGAATAGAATTGTATGTTGCCCACTGTTCTAGTCTCTGTAGGAGGACCCTACCCATCAGCTAAGCAAAGGAATCCAGGAGGGGGATGGTCAATAACACTCCAGGTCAGAACTACCCCCCTTCTTAAAAATAGGCACTATGATGGATTTAGCCCAACTACAAGAAATAGTGCCCTCTGCATCCGCGTTAAACAATCTGGTCAAAATGGGGCCCCATAATGTACCCATTGCTCTGAAAGTGTTAACCAGAACACCATCTGGGCAGGGTGCTTACCCCAGGAGATATGTTCTATCAAGAAGAACGTTATCCATGGAAATATGAAGGGACGACCCGCAAGATTAGTTAATACACTTACCTACATCCAAAGCAACATCAACCTTGAGGGGGTCAAAACATAAAAAACAAAATGTCAACCCATGCTTGCAGAGGAGCAAAGAGGTGAATTCACATGTGTTATCATTTTTTAGAAAAGGGATGTTAACCGTACTCCAGAACAGAATAACGTCCTTGGTCACAGCTGCCTGGGCCACATTTTACCAAGACTTTTTTTCTCAGCTTCTTTTTCCTGAAAGCTAACACCATGTTGTAGTTCTTCCTTAATCGCTTGATGACAAAGTAGTCCCTGGGGGAGTTATGCAAGGCAATATGTATGAGCTTGGATGCCTTTGTACACAATTGATCAAACAAACCATGTCTCTTAAAATTCATTGGTCTAGGAAATAGTGTGATTAGGACATTAAAGGACCTTTCGAAAGCATAAAAAAACCAGCCATGATCCACCTTGGTACCGAGACAATTAGGTGTGATGGGGTAAAGACTGATCCGCTGGCAGAGTTTGCAGAGTTTTGCCCACTCCACACTCCACTCCAGAAAAAAACTGCAAACCTTTGTGTGTCAGAGTTTCAGTTCACTGCTGTTCGAGCTGTGAATGCTACAGCTCGAGTGGAAAATGTACAGTGCAGAAAATGCTCCCAGCAGCGTGGGCAGGGTGACATGCCAAAGTTCCAACACTCTTTAAACTTCATGCTTTCTCTCGCAGTTTTTATGTAACTCTGTGGAATTCTGCGGAATAAAACTCAGCGCGGTCCACCCACTCTCACAGACAATAACTAAACTCAGCTGCATTCAAAGTCAACAACTTCGGCAATACACAGGGATAATCAACCCCTGCCCATTTAATACAGACGTTGCATAGGTGCAGTAGATAGTGGGTGTCAAGCTTAGATGTAGAGATGCGCACTGTTGGGACAGTGTTTGCCCATGTACTGTAGATAGCATAGACCACCAATAAAACATGCAGCAAGAGTATTCCTGTGACTATTGGTGTCTCTGTATGTCATCTCAACTCATGTTGATGCTTTTATGATATTCATTTAATCCACAATGGGTTTGGCATATGGCGAACCAGCACAAATAATGTCACTGCATCAATGTTATAGTGTTGATTCAGAGACGTCATCAGGCTCTCTAGGGAGTGAATTCTGTCTCCCATGAGATGGTGTTTTTGGGATCTACACCTCCAAAGGACGATATCCCTGGAAAGTCCATCAAACGTTTATGGATTCCATTTGGATGCATTGTATGTACACAAACTCCTGGTTGGAAATAATGTAGCCCATCCTTTCAGGACCCATTTGCACATTAACATCCATAAGTAATTTGGTGCATGCAGCCAGGAAAAGGCATTAGCTCTTTGGTGTCATCCTGCACGTTCAAGAACATAAGAAATTGTCCCCTTACAAGTTCATCGATGCAAGGTATTTACACAGTCAATCACAATCAGAATTGACAGCTCCAGCAAAGGAAGCATATCCCTTAATGTGAATGTGCCATTGTTTCATGAATAACTCCCCTTGCTTACATGTCCACCACTAGTGGGCATCCCTACTGGACTTTCCCGTTTTGAACTAAGGTCAATGACCTTGGGCTGTAGTCATGTACTGACTTCTAGCCTCTTAGGCAATTTCCATAACTTGCCTTTAATTTTAAATCCATGTTGGGCTTTGCTATAGCCAGAATATTGTTCCTCCTACATTTCCTGGAAGGCTTGAGCTTGCAGGATTTCCTAAGAATGTTTGCCAGTTTCCTGGAAAACCTTCAGTATTCAACTTGCACTGAATATCTGATCCATGCCTGGATTTGTGGCAGTTTGATGGTTTTATTACCAAACCTTCAAAATATTGCAGAACAAGGTTGGGTGGAGTTATCACCACATCTATGGCTACAGGTGCTAGCTTGATCACAATGAAGGCATGCTATCAGTAGTGATCTCTGTTTGTTTCAGTTCAGGCCTGGTCACTTTTGCAGTGCTCCTCTATGACTGAGCCTCTGTTTACAAAGATTTCTTATTCCTGAGCACTATCAAATGCTAGTTTCTGGGATCTTCACAATTTACCACTGTAGCCTTAGTTCTGGATCTTGCCCTATTATGTAGAGTATCCTTGCATCCAGTGCTAGCACTATTCTGCATAGTTTATCTGTTCTCTGAGTTATCACTTTTAGTAAAACCTGATTCCTTAACGTCCACCACTTTTGAAGTTAACGTTTGTCGACCTGTGCCTACCTTTCCTTCTTCTGTAGTTCCAAATTTGCAGTGTGTACTGACTTTATTTCTCTGCTGCCTTAGTTTCCTTGTGTGACGTTTGTGATTTGTATGCTTGCCTCTTTATAAGTGCTGCCTAAATTTTTCATTAGATTTGTTAAGCACTATTCATCTTTGTCTCCTTGTCTATTACGTTTATGTATTTAGTTGGCCACTATTGCTGTTACTGCCTTGAATGTTCCTTTTTGATGACTAGGTTATATTAGCACAGCTAACAACTTAGTTGGTATTACTCATCCACTGTCAGTATTGTCTTTACATTCCCTTTTTCGAACACAACTGAATTATCAGCTCCCAGAACCTTCATTCACATATATTTCCTGAGCTTTAGGCTTAGGGGTCTATTTGGATGGTGGGCAGAACGCCCCTGCCGGGCTGGCGGTAGCCACTGCAGGCCCCCGTCATATTAGGATGGCTGCGGGGTCCGCGGCAGATGGGAAGTCTGTCTGCCGCGTTTCCGCCTGTTGAGGAGTCGACTGGGCGGAAAAAGGGCTTGATATTGTGGCGGTGTCTGCAAGACACTGCCATCCATATTAACATGCCAGCGGAGAGCAGCCTTTCGGCATGCGGTTTTCGGATGTACGACATTACGACGCGTTCCATTACAACGCTGGCTTTCACAACGCGTCCCTTACAACGCAAGTCGTTACCACGACTTGCGTTGGGGGCGCGGATTGAGAATAGTATAATTTACTATTCTAACACCTGTCCCCGTGGACACTATGAAAGGTGTTGGAATAGTAAATATACTATTCTTAATCCTCTAGCGCCCTCCAGCGCAAGTCATGGTTACGACTTGCGTTGTAACGGACGCGTTGTGAAAGCCTTGCGGAGTAAAATCTGCGTTGTGAAGGATGTTCCCCGCGGTTTTTACTGTTGGGGACCTGTAGCGGGCCTCCAGGGTGTTGGTGGGTTAAGGGGTGCACATGGGGGGTACCTATGGTACCCCCTTCATTGGCATGGCCTAGGTGGCAGGCACCGCGCAGTGCCTGTCACCTTGTGCATGCCAATGCCCAACGCGCATTCCCAGCATTATGGCGGGCCTGCAATTAGGATGCCACCGCCACCTTGGCGATGGCATCCTAATTGCAGGTGCGGGACCGCTGCATCCCTAGCAGACGGTCCAGCATGCCGTTACTTTGCCATTATAATAGAGCCCTTAGTTTGTGGAGCTCCTCAGTGCTTTACCCACTTCTCTGTTACGTTTAATGTTATTATCTGCATGGTCTACATGCCCAGGATAGTAGTTAATTATAGAAATAGGCACAGACATTTGTTGCATTCCAAGAGTAATTTCAATAAAATGATGCCTCATGTTTGGTTGACCCTTGCCTGACACATATCCTTTACTCTACAATTTATAGTATTGGGAAGTAGTCTAATTAGCTCAGTTCTTCATAGAGGTTTGTGCTTCTCAAAGTTGTTTCTATTAATGTGGGACCGATTTCTGTGCCACATTTGTTGTCTCTACATCACACCTTTTTTCCTGATTCATGGTTTTCTTTAAATTGAGGTCCATCTGTCATCAACATAAGTGATATTTAGGTTACTATTCATACACACCACTGACATTCCATAGTAGTATTCAATGTCATGCAAATAAAAGTATTGACAAAGTCAGCATGTCGGACTAATAACTGAAAGTAGCCTGAATTGACTATTCATTCAGGCACTCATCCAATTGAAAATATATGTAATCATGCATCCATGCACTCAGGCACTTAGGGCCTCATTATGATAACATTTAGACGAGCGTCTGACTACCATCGAAGAAGGATTGTTACCACCCGACAAAGTGTTGGTGGTCCCACCCACCATATTTTGATTAGACCGCTGTGTACAGGTCTGAAACTGTCTCTTTCTACTGTAGCTTGTGATGCAGTCCGGAAAAGGGCTGCAGTACAAGATGCAGTAGAAAAAGGCATTTTTCATACATCCATGCACCGTATGCCAGGTACCATGTGGTGCATGGCACAAGGTGCATGAATGTTTTGGGGGCACCACATGAGCCCACCCGGCAACTTAGCAATGTCCCAAGGGGGACTGGAGCCCTGATTGGGGCCCTCGAAGTCCCTGTCCAACAGCTGTTTCATGGTGGTGGGACCACCATGAAAAGGCTGTAGGAAATCAATCAATCAATCAGAGAATTGTAAAGCGCACTACTCACCAGTGAGCGTCTCAAGGCCCTGAGAGGGTAGGTAGCTCCGTCCAGTCAGAAAGCCAGGTCTTGAGTGTCTTCTTGACACTCAAGACCTGGAGGAGGCACGTCTGACGTTGATCAGGAGTTTGTTCCAGGTTTTGCCCGCGATGTAGGAGAAGGCTCTTCCACCTGTTCTGGCTCGTCAGATGCATAGGGTTTCGGTGAATGTGAGGTCGGTGGATCGGAGGTTTCTCTTGGTTGTGAGGAAGGAGATTCACTCATTGAGGTATTGGGGTCTGGTGTTGTGGAGAAATTTTTAGGTTTAGGTGAGTATCTTGAAAGTTACTCTCTTATCGATGGGGAGGCAGTGGAGGTTACACAGGTGTTGGGTGAAGTGTTTCTGGGAAATGGACATTGTGATACTAATTGTGGTGCTGAAGCAGGCACCACCTCCCTTCAGGATCACAAATTCGACCGCCGCCCGGTTGGGATCAGTAGAACCTGGTGGAGGTGGTGGTCTGTTCCCTAACAGACAAGAGTCTGACCGCCTGCATCTTAATGCAGCAGTTTGCCCAAAGGGCTATCTCTCTGTGGGACCGCCACCAACGGCCTGTCGGTGGTAGACCCACCTGCATTGTGATGTGTCCCTTAGTTTTGAACTGATGCATTTATACTTTTATGAAGTGGATCTTTCTTGCATTTATCTACTCACACATCCACATTGACTCTCCCACAAACTCAATAATCAACAAAGAGATACTTTGTAACCAAGTCATATTGGCTTTCTCTTTATTGTTACTCTCTCAGAAATGCTAGTGAACTGTTGGTACTGTATGATTGCCTGTTTGTGAGAGGTATGAGAGTACTTCTGTAATGTGAGACTGCTCATCTGTCTAGACTGGACTACAATAATGCCACCCTTACTGGCACCATGACATCACACCTTGCCACTCTAAGAGCCACACTAAATGCAGCAGCAATAAGGGTTGGTGGAGCAAAAAGACACAATCTCATCTCACCCTCCCTGAAAAATCTCAACCAAGGGCATGGAAATTAAATATTTTAATGGGCCTGCAGCATTGCTTGCACCATCCACCAAAGTAGCCTTTCAAACCTGTCTCAGGCCTCTGCCACTGTAGGGTCAGAGTGCGCTGTTTACTGCCACAGTGATGTGGCACTTAAAGTGTATGCCACATCTGACATACCCCTTTACCTACATGTAGGTTGCCTATAATGTAGGTCCTAGGTAGCCCTATGGGTAAGGTGCTGTGTAGGTAAAAGGTAGGACATCTGCCTTTGTCATGTGGCATGTCCTGGTAGTGACAAACTTTCTATTAGTTTGTCACTGCTGTGAGGCTACTCCTCTCTTAGATTTGCATTGGGAATTCCCTGAAATGTGTTTCAGTTGTAATTTCTGATATGAAAGGGGTAGCGTTGCCATATTTGGTATGTTTTAAATAGTAGTGATAAATCCTGCTTATTGGCGAAAGTGGATTTGTTATTACTATTTCTGAAAGGCCACTTTTAGCAGTAGGCATTTCTGTGTGCTTATGACTCTTTGTGCCTTTTCTTGTGTATTCAACGTCTGGTTTCGATTGACAGAAGCAGGTGTTGTGCATTCACAGTAGACAGTCCCAAGGTTAGTTGAGGTGTTTCCTGCCATTCCTGGGTGACTCATAGTTCCACTAAATAGGCCTAGTCTTCATTTAGAGTGGTGGAGGAGTTGTCACCTGCACCTGAATAGGGATGTGCCTACCTTTGAAAGTGCTGTTTCCCCCTTGTAGAGTGTATGGGGCCGGGGCTGGAGATTGAATGGAGCTTTTGTGCACTTCTGAAGTTGTTTGAAGTGGCCCCAGAACAAAGACTTTTGGTGTATAAGTACAGTGGCTGTGACCCCATGATTTTAGACACTGCTTGGATTTGTAAGCAGACTTTGCTGGGGCGACAGACTGCACCTTGCCAAAAGGAACTGTTATGCTGTTAAGAGGAACCACCATTGAACTCCCTTGTCTGTCGTGCTGAGCTGTGCCCTGCTGGGCTACAAGAAAGACTGCCTGCTCCCTACAAGGACTCTGTGTGCTGAACTCCTACACCTATACCTGGTTGGGGCCCCCAGTGATCTCCCAGGGCTTGGTGGCACGCCCTGTGTGACTTGACAACTTAGCGTATGTTGAGCACTTTTCAATTGCAGGCTCTCTTTCTTCTGGCTCCAAGCTGCATGTGGCTAGCGCTGTTGTGCCCCCTGGATGTTCCTCTGTCAGCATGGAGAGCGCTGTTTACTCTTCCTGCAGCTAGCGCATGATGAGCAATTTATTTCCGGGAAGCCCCAGGTGTGCTCCAAGAGAGTAGAAACGTCCATGAGCAGGTGCTGGGTTTAGACCCACAACATGAGGCTCTGGTGTGTTGGGCCTCCATTGAACATGAGCAGGATTTCCTGCTGCCAGGGAACTCTCCTGTTTGCCCGACTCCCAGGCAAGGGGGCTACAGACATGCCACTGCTGAACTGAGAAGTGCAGTCCCGTGGCCCTCTCCCACAGGGCAAGGGATCAGATGGCTGGACCTCGAGAACCCCTCAGCCGTGGCCCCTCCCACAAGCACGCTGGTGGAGTGACACTGGAAGAAAGCCAATGCTGGAGGGGCAGACCTACCGAGCAAGCACTGAGGATGCATCTTCATCTGCTGCACCCGTGAGGAATGGCAGCGGGGTGACCCTTGGTCCATGAGCCTCCTTGGTGGAAACCCAGGTGGGGGCGAGCAAGTCCACTGGGTCAGTGCAGGAGACATGGGTTTCGATTCGGACCGAGTCACATGGCCCAGCAGGTCCCACCAGCTTTTGGGGTCTTAGAAGATGCACCCAGAATGAAGTTGGCCACAGGTGGGATACAACCTGCGAGCCCAGGGTATACAGCCTCACTGGAGTTCCTGTGTGCCGGGCTCAAAGTGGTCACATGGAGGCTGTTGGCATACCTCGGGCCATCCCTTTACAACCCTGCCTTCCAGGTCATGAGTGTCTATTGTGAAACCATACATGGGTACTTTTGCAGCACCAAAAAAACTACCATAACGCCTGTGAGAGGTTGGCAGAGGTTCCTGCCCCCTGAATGTTGGGAATTAGTATATTATGGCTAATAGGCATGTAGAAGCTACTATGCCCTGCACTTAGTCCCTAAATTACTTCATAAAGCATAATCAGCGAATCTGTGTGAGGTGCCCGATGTTTTAAATGTAATATGTGGTAGTTAATGTGTTTATCCATTGCTTGTCACAGGATAACAAGCTTTGTTCCAGGATTTGCCTTATATGGGCTGTGATAGTGGTTGTATAACATGTGCAACCTACAAGTCTTTACTTGATTGCACTACCTTCTGATGTTATGACAATTGCCTGGCTGGCAAAGTGACTTTATGATCTATGTGGCATTATGACAATAGTCTAGTTGGCAATTTGATTTATGTCATTGTGGTCTAAGATATTTTACGTATAAAACAAAGGATATTTTATATAACCTTGTGCGGATTCTCTTTTTGTAGTGTGGCTAGAGTGTCACTGCTTTGCACATTGCCTCTGGAATACATCTGACTGCTCTTCCAACCTACCATGTAACTCTGCTACCCTGACTAGAGTGGTGGGTTCTGACTGGCTTAGGTGCATACCCGAGCAAACCGGAAATCACATTTCTAGAACCCCTAAAATCGGGAATTCCCTTCCAGCTCATATCAGAACAAATCCCTCCTTCATGAGCATCAAAAGATATTTAAAGGATGTTCTCCTCAACAGATACCTCAACTATCCGGACTTCAACACCTAATTCTGGACTTGACTCTTTTCTGCATACGTCAAACTATATGTATATCCCCTCCCCTCGTACTATTGTGACCCGTCACTCATCAATACTGTACTTTACTAAATTTACCATCTCAACCTCCTCTATGTATATGTCTGTAAATCACTTGCTACTGTATCCCGTCCCTCATTGAGTTTATACTTTGTAACCTTTGCCATCCGACTCGACCTTGTACATACGCTTGTAAAGCGCTCTGATACCCACAGGTTTTGCCAGGGCTATATAAAACTCGTTAAATAACAATAAACAAAATAAATATGTGATGGCCGTGAGCATGCTGTTGGTAGGTTGAGACTAATAGTTTTTAGGGGTGAGAGAGTATACTTTAGTAGTGTTACACTGTTATTCTGTGAGGGGTGATTGCTGTTGGTAGTGTGTCAGAGTATGAGAATGTTTTTGTGAGTGTCTGTCAGTGAACCATATAGCACAGTTATAGAGAGCAGCTATTGTTAGCAATCTCAATGAACGAAAACAATTCAAAATGTGTAACCTTGCAAATAACACGATCTCCTTTTACTGTATTTTCTTCTTTAGGTGTTAGTTTGATTATTGCTGTTTTTTTAGTCTGTCTCATTAAAACATGTTGATGTGATCCAGCGGGCTATAGAAAATATATCATAAACTACGCTACCCAACTTCATAACCTATAAACAAAATTCTGTACTAAATATGGACCCATTTATGAACCTGATATATTTTGGGCCTACTGAATCAGATGGTCAGAATAAATCTATATACACAAGTCTCCGTTTTTCTATGAGACCCATAAGCACCTAGAATAGTAGAAATGACATCACACAGACAAGGAAAAGCAAAACAAGCACATGCTTATTTAAGTTTGCAGCAGTTAGTAATGACAAAAACGAAAACAATAATTATTTTATTATTTTGCACGAACAAAAAGATGCAACAAATATGCACGTTTATGAGCACACATGTTAATCCCCCCACGTGTAAAGTTTAATCTAAGTTGTATTAGCATGACATATCACAAATCATTAATAATTTTATTCATGTTATGGAAATGTGACTTTGCGAGTTTAAACAAAATTTTGTTTTCTATCTCGCTCCATCAACTCCCTCATCTGGTGATTAACAAATCACCACACCAGCACTCAAAATTTTGGTAAACTAAATTTATAAGAAATCGATTCAAATTCAATTGTATTAGTAAACCTAAAAGTCTGTTTCAGCATAATCTTTGCAATTAACATGACGCTCTCTATGTAACTCCTGTAACTCGATCTCCCTTTCCTCTTCTTTTCTGAGTTTATAGATTCTTTTCTTTTCCCTCAAATATTTCTTTCTTTTATGCAACAAACAACCTACTTTAGTCAAAATAAAAATGAATATTATTATAATCAAAGGTGCCAGAATCTTGCCAAGAATTGAACTTCCAATATTATGAAACCAGTTTTTAATTGCTTGAAACCTTTTTGAAAGTTTCCCAGTAAAATCTTCTTCTTCTAAAGGAATTATTTCTGAATGCATTTGTGTAATATTCTTAATATACATTTCAATATTCTTACTTTCATCTGGTATATATGTACAGCAATGTTGGACATGTAAAATGCCACAGACTCCTCCCTCTTTTGCTAGGAGTATGTCTAAAGCAAGACGATCTTGAATTACCATGGATCTAATAGCAATAACTTCAACATTCACTAATTGAAACCCATCAGCAGTATCAGTTGATAATCTATCAACTATAGTGGACAATTTTCTGATTCTTCCTGCATTTAGGGTTATACCAACAAAAGGTATTACAGCTTGAAAAATATCTCCCAGAACTTCAGTAAAAGTTTCTCTTTTAGCTCTATTTACATAATTATGAATTTTAAACAATCCTTCTGAATCTCTGTCAACATGAAACACTTTAGGAAAAACAATTCCCACATAACAAGTTCCATACCAATGGTCTGGAAGGTTGTAGTAGGCTTTGTCACCACAAACAAAATAAATTCCAGGAAAGATAGGATCTTTTCCACCTTTAAATCCCCAACCTCCCATAATCTGATAAGTATCTTCACAGTTGCTTGCACCTACAAAATAATTATCAAAAAGTGTGTTATCTCTTCTAATGCAAAGCTTTCCACTAACAGGTTTGTCTATGTGAATTGCAATATTTTCAAGCATTTTGCCATTTAATTTCTCATCCTCTTTTTGCCAGAAGGATGACTTAGTCTGCTTGACTAATTCATTTCTCTTATAAATTGCTCTTCTCTCCTCAACCATATTCAAAAATTTCTTTCCTTCAGCACTTAATTTACATGTTAGATTATTCTTGTAAGCATACTCATAAGTGAGTTCGTTAGTAACAAGGAAATATTCTCTCAATTGTTTAGCTTTCTTATGCTTATTTAAAACATTATCAATCTTGACATTAGCAAAAATCTCATCATAATTTGAATAGTAATATTCCAAACGACCAGTTTGATAAAATAAACTAGTTAATACACTACATGTAACAGCATAAGTGAGAGGAAGCATATTATATGTTACTCCCTCAGAAACAGAAGCAGGTAACTTAACACAGACGTAACAGTCTTTTGCATCCATTACCTTTACATATTCACTCAAAAGCTTTGTGAATGTATTGCTTGAAAAATCACCTATTGATTTATCTTGATGAATGTTAGGCTGATGATCAATTACTTTTGCAGATGCACTATTTTTAGTTTGGCTAACCAGAGCTTTGCTTGTTATGTTAACTTTGTGTAATTCTCTATTCATTTCTAAAGGTATAATCACAGCTAGCACTAACCAGAGCAGAACTAAAATGAGCAGACATACCAGAGTCATCTTACAGCATCTTTTAAAAACAGAACATCTTGAAGTGCTCTCTTTAACGTAAGGCATTTTTAGGTTAATTTTAGCCTCAAAATAAAAATAAATTTTAAAATTTATATACACCCCCCTTTTAAAATATATTTTTCTTTTATAACCCTAAACAAGATTTCTTCGACCTTATGTCATACATAAGTTTTCTTCTACTAAACAGTTTTTCTTCGACCTTGTGTCAACTAACAGGATTTCTTCAGCCTTTTGCCAATTTAATAATTCTGTACTTTAATCATTGTCACTAATTTCTTGGATTTCGTTTTCTTCTTCACTACTATCATATATGTCAATAACAGGTGGAATTACTAAGTAAGTCCACTCAGGAGACTTGTATTTCTGGTTTGGTCTAATTATTCTCTTCCCTTTTCTCGATATTACTTCAATCTTTCTTCCAACTCCAATTTCTTTTCCTGGACTCTTTTGACTACTGATTTCTTCAACTTGTTCTATTGGCTTTTTAATCAATCTTACTCTCAATCTTCCACCAGGCCAGTAGTCTGCTTTTCTCACGTACTTTTTCTTTGGTTCAGAATTATTTGATTCTGACTTCCAAGTCCTTTTCTTTCCGTTTTCACTTCCACCTTCCACGTCACTTTCTTCAGTTTCGTAGTCTGAAATTTCAATTGACTCAGGAACTTCTCTATTTGGCAATTTCACTCCTTCAGGAACTTCACTTTGTCTTCCATCACTGGTACTCGGTAATTCGTTCTCCTCTTCTTCCTCAATTACCTCTAGCTTCCCAGATTTCGGATTTTTGTTCCTTACTTCAGAGCTTGTTCTCTGCCTTTCGATACTCTCCTGGTCTGAAACTTCCGTCGGTTCAGCTTCTTTGTCTTCAATATAGACAACCGAATCCTCAGTTATCTTTCCTTTTAGCAGATTCTCTTCACCCTCAGAATCTATTTCAATTATTTCTAAGTCTTTTCTTGTCAAATTTCCATTCACTGGCACAGTTTCCAGATGTCGACTTTCTTGTCGATCTTCAGAATCTGGAATTACTTCACCTTCTGTTCTGTCTTCTGCTTCAGAATCAGAGTCATCTGTGGTATCACTTTCAACATCAGAATTTTCAGGAGTTGGTATTGGAATAGTATGACTTGGATGAATCCAACGCTTCAATCCTCTGCACTTTACAGCATTAGTAGTGATCAAGATTACCTGCCTAGGTTTCTGCCATCTAGGAGATAGACAATTCCTCCTCCGATGTACTTTCGTTCTGACCCAGTCTCCAGGTCTCAGATCATGTGTTAAAACTTTGTCATTTGATTGAGCTTCAGTTCCCACCTGATTAGACACAGAAGTTACCATATCAGATAACCTTTTACAGTAATCCAAAATTGCACTGTCATTTATGCTCAACAGTTTACCTACAGGTACAAAAGCTTGCCTCATAACTCTTCCCATTAAAATTTCATGAGGACTCAAACCTGTCTTTTTATCTGGTGTACTTCTTAATGACATCAAAACAAGTGGAAGAGCATCAGTCCACTTAACTCCTGTCTCTAGACACATTTTTCCAATTCTGTTTTTGATAGTTCCATTTATTTGTTCAACTACACCTGATGCCTCTGGTCTGTATGCACAGTGTATTTTCTGCTCAATGCTCATAGCTTCACAAATTAACTTCAACAGTTTGTTATCAAAATGGCTTCCTCCATCACTCTCAATAGTAACTGGAAAACCGTACCTTGGGATGATTTCTCTGAGCATTAGTTTTGCCACTGTAATTGAATCACAATGTCGTGTAGGGAAAGCCTCTACCCATCTTGAGAACAAGCATACAATTACAAGTACATATTTCAAACAGTTGTGTAAAGGCATTTCAATGAAATCTATTTGTAACCTGGTAAAGGGACCACCTTCTCGACCAATTATTCCTGTCCCCACCACTGATTTTCTGTTTGGATTCATTTGTTGGCATGACAAACACCTTTGACAAAAAGATTCTGCAATGGTTCTAAATTTGGTATTGAACCATGTTTCTCTAAAAAGTCTGACCATAGAATCTCTTCCTAAATGTGCAGGACCATGATATAATCTGGCCATGTCAGAAATCAAACAATTTGGTAAAACTACTCTGCCATCTTTGTAAACCCACACTCCATCTTCATCACGTGGTCTACAATCTGATCTTAACCATAGGTCTTTTTCTTCATCATCTGCTTCGTTTTGTAAATCTCTAATCTCATTCCATGTTTCTACAACAGTTGTTAGCATTAATGAATTTGAATCAGTTTCTGTACTTCTATTCCGATTGTAAGAATAATTTTTCCTTGCGCAGTACTTTGCTGTTTCGTCTGCGAAGGCATTTCCTTTGGAAATATAATCAGTTCCTCTAGTGTGCGCTGCACACTTGACTATGGCAATTTCTTTTGGCAATTGTATTGCTTCAATTAATCTTCTAATGAAAACTGCGTTTTTAATTGGTGATCCTGTTGATGTCATGTATCCTCTCTGTGACCAGAGTTGTCCATAATCATGCACAACTCCGTATCCATACTGACTATCAGTAATGATGGTAACTCTAATATCTTTTGATATTTCACATGCACGAATTAAAGCAATCAATTCAGCCACTTGTGCTGAACGAACTCCTTCAAGACATGATGCTTCTTCAACATCTTCGACTGTACAAACTGAGTATGAAGCTTTCAAGACACCACCTTCGGATCTTAAGCATGAGCCATCTACAAAGTAGACAAAATCCGATTCAGGCAAAGGTCTGTCTTTGATGTCTTTTCTTGGTTTAGTGCAGAATTCCATGACATCTAAACATTCATGTTCTGTCTCAATGTCATCAACAATTTCAGAATCAGGCAGTAATGTAGAAGGATTCAGATTCAAACATCTTGAAATCGAAACATTATCTGCTCCCAGTATGATTTTCTCATACTTTGTCAATCTGCTACTTGTTAAATGTTGAGTCTTACCTCTTGTCAGTAATATTTCAACTGAATGAGGCACAAAAACTTTCACAGGAAATCCCATAATGATTCCTTCACTTTGTTCGAGGCTGATACTTGTAGCTGCAACTGCTTTCAAACAACCTGGTAATGCTTTTGCAATTGGATCAAGAACTGCAGAGAAGTATGCAATAGGTTTCTTTAAATTTCCATGTCTTTGAATTAACACAGATAATGCACATCCTTCTCTCTCACTGCAATACAGTTCAAAATCTTTCTCATAATTTGGCATACCCAAAGCAGGAGCTTGGCATAAGCTCTTTTTCAGGTTCTCAAAAGATTCCATCTCAGCATCATTGAGAATAATTGGATCTTTTACATCTGATTTGGTCAGTCTTTGTAGTGGTTTCGCAATTACTGAAAATCCACTTATCCATTGTCTACAGTAACCTACCATTCCCAGGAACATTCTGACCTGTCTTTGTGTCCTTGGCGGTAACATTGCTTGAATCATTTTTATTCTCTCTATTGTTACTTGTCTTTTTCCCTTTGCAATTCTGTGACCAAGATATTTTACTTCTTGTTTGCAAAACTGTAGTTTTGCTGGGGATACTTTATGTCCTTCTTCTGCAAGGCGATTCAACAGAATTATTGTGTCTGTTACACAATTTTCTCTTGTCTTTGCAGCTATTAACAAATCATCAATATACTGCACCAGCGTAGACCTACCTGGTAAGTCTAAATCTTCTAATGATCTTTTTAACAGTTCGTTAAAGATTGAAGGACTTTCAGTATAGCCCTGAGGGATTCTTGTCCATCCAAGGGTCTTACCTTGGAATCTGAAAGCAAAGATTTCATAACTGTCTGGGTGTAAGGGAACAGTAAAGAATGCATTGCAAAGGTCAATAACTGTGTACCATTCTGCATCATATGGAATC
This sequence comes from Lissotriton helveticus, assembly GCF_964261635.1. NCBI lineage: Eukaryota > Metazoa > Chordata > Amphibia > Caudata > Salamandridae > Lissotriton > Lissotriton helveticus. The sequence continues at coordinate 1,683,158,887 of NC_136061.1, forward strand.
TGAAATAGAATTACTGCTGGATTTGGAACCACAGGACAACATGGAATGACAATTTGATTAACCTTTCTCAAATCTTGTACGATCCTAAATGTTCCGTTAGCCTTTTTAACTCCCATAATTGGTGAATTACAAGAGCTACTCTTCATTTCCTTTAATACCCCTTGCTTGATTAATTTTTCAATTACAGGTGTAATACCTTCAATTGTCTCTGTTTTCATTTTATACTGTGGAGTGTTTGGAAATTCTATTCCCTGTTTCAATGCAATTTTTACAGGATCTACATTTTTCATCAGACCCATCTCATTCCCAGTAAAATCCCATATTTCAGATTTCACTGTTTCCTTTAGCTCTTCAGGTAAATCCTTTTCTTCAAATGCAGGAAACAATTTTGTTTCTTCTGCTTCTATCATCATCATTGTCATTCTGTATAAACCATCTTCCTCCATTGTTTGTAACTCAACTCCTTCAGGAGAACAATATATTCTGCAATTCATTTTACATAGGATGTCTCTACCTAATAGATTTACTGGACTACTATTACAAACCACAAATCTGTGTTTGTCTCTGTAATTTCCAATTTCAACTGGTACTGGATCAGTTAAGTCTGTTTTAATTTGTTGATTACTTACTCCGACAACTTGGATGGTATCCCCAGAGAGAGGTAGGTTTTCAATTTCTACTGATCTAACAGTAGAACGGGTAGCACCAGTGTCCACTAGAAAAGTGATGTCTACATCATTAACTTTCCCATTTACATAAGGACCGGACTGGTCAACCTCAAGAGTGGCTCCAACAACACACTCTTCCTCCTCTCTCGGGCACCGTCAGCAATAATCATCAGAATCACTGTCTTGGCTTTCTGTTAATAAAAATTGTTGTGAAGCATTTTGCATTTGAACCCTTTGCTGCTTTTGCTGTTTTTGTGGTTTTATTACCTGTTCACATCCCTGAAATCCCACGTTTGGATTATATTTTTGAACTCCCCCACAATTCGGAAAAGGTGGTTGTGGCAATTGGTCTTGACGATTATTCACCTGTTGTTGTTGCTGTTGTTGTAACTGTCGCTGAATATTAAATTCATTTAACCCCTGTTGCATCTGTAGCTGTTGCTGCACGTTAACACCATTTTGCATCTGTGGATTCAATAAGGGATTCTTTGAGTTTCTAGGAGGATGAGGACACTCGTCCCTCCAATGTCCAATTTCGCCACAATTAAAACAAGGTAATCTTTGTTTCAGTTCTTCTATCTTTGGGCTAAATTTCTTTTGGAAATTATTACCTTTAAACTTTCCTTGTATCTGGTTCGTATTTCCAGTTTGAACAAAATTAGTGTTCTTATTTCCCATGCTGGCAATCTGTTGCTCAGCCACTTTTACCTGAGCCCACATGGCTTTCTCCTTCAGTTTCTTCTGTTTTACTTCTAATTCATCGCTACAATATTTTGCTTTTCTTAGAATATCATCTACAGATAGTGCTTGCCATCCGACAATACTAGTTCGGATCATTTCTCCAATTTCAGGTTTTAATCCATAAACAAATCTATAGATAAAATGACTCATGTCTTTTTCATCTAATTTTTCATAACCACTGTATTGTTTAAAGATTAACAATAGTCTTTCATAAAAAGAATGAACTGATTCTTTTGTTTCCTGTTCTGTTCTTTCTATTTTAACCCAATCAACTTCTTTGGGTGGAATTTTGTTTTTCATCCAAACAATTACTTTCTCGTAAAAATCCATTACAAGTGGATTCGGGGCACCTGTTTCTTTAATTCGCTCAGGTTCTGCTTTTGGCCAACTAATAGATATTTTACATTCTGTCCAAAGATCAGATGGAACTACAATGTCAAAAAATCCATCTAAATCAATCCACAGAACTTTTGACACTTTGATAAATCTATCGACTTGCCTGTACCACTCAACAGGTTTCTCTCTTAATTTAGGAAAGTCATTTGTAAATAACAGAATGTCTTGTCTCGACCATGGGACATGAACATATCCTCCACCTGCAACTTCTCTCATTGGAAATTGTTTTGACAATTTTTCTAATCTTTCTTCTTCCTTCCTTTTGGTCCATTTCACTCTCCATTTGTTCAGTTCTCCTAGCTTTTTGATATAGACAATCAAATCTTTAATGTGAACTATTCTTCCCATTGAGTTCAAACTCTCAATGTCACTTTCTGAAAAATCTAATCTGTAATGCTTTGCAAAATTCTTTTGTTTACTTACATCGATTTCAAGTTCTGCAGCTAGATCCTCTAATTGATCATATTTATTTTTCGTTTTCCACTGAATACTTTTGCAAATGAATAGTAGTTCATCATCCCGATAGTAATTTAAACTATCTGGGCCAATTGTTCCAATTATTAATTCTTCTATATTCGCTTTTAATTTGGCCACATCAAGTTTTGGTGTGGTTACCCTGACTTCAGGACTCCCTACATCTGACATAGCACCCATTGGTGTTTTTGGAGATAAATCCTCATTAAAGGTTAAATCAGGCATTCTCGATCTAGAAGTGTTTAATTCATTCAAGTCTGAATAAAATTTTTCAGCAGGTTTTTGAATTTCTGTATTTAAAGGAATAGTTAATCCATTTTTGTTTGTATCTCTTTGATCAAATACAGGCTGAACAGGACCTATTGTTACTGGAACTGTAACAGCTTCCATGCCTTTTGTCATTCTTTTAATTAATTCTTCTTTAGACCTTAAATATTCATTATAATCATCATCCTCAACATTTCTTGTCTCTCTTGCATAATCTTTTGGAGGTTCCCTTGCTCTTGGAGTCATTGAAAAATGTCTGCCTTCATTTCGAGCATTCTCAAATTCTGATCTTCTAGGAGTTTCAGTGATTTCACAATTATTTGGATAAAGTTTAGGAGCTTCACTAATTGGAGGTGCACTCGGTGAAGTTTCAGTAGAAACCACCGGAGTAGACCATGATCTAGGAGGTCTCAAAGGCTGATTAGGCTGATTCTTTCTAGTAGTTGTATATATTTCTTCCATAACTGCATCCTCAGATTCACTTTCCATAGATTTCCCTGTAGGAGAACCCATTACCATTTCATGAATTAAATACAATCCTTCACTCATGTTTCCCTGTCTCCACATTCGCAATCTATCTTCATGAGTTTCTCTTTTCCATGATGGATTTTTAGAAGGTCTTTTAATTCCACTAGCTTCTCTTTGTAACTGATACATCTCGTCTTCCCACTCAACTAAAGCTTCAAATTGAGTTGGTCTCGGTTTTGGAACAAGAGCATTCATTTTCTCTCGTAAATTTCTTAAAACTCTTACATTAAATGAACCATCATCAGGCCAAGCCAAAACACCATCGTTTTTAGTATAACGTTTCCAACTGTCGAACCATAAGACAGTATGATATCCGTATTCACCTTCCATGTACGCTGCAGGTGTTTTATACTTATGAAGTAGTTTACCACCTCGCGTTTCGATTTTCTTGTCAGGTGAAAATAAATTCTTAAATTTCTGAAATAATGTTGTCTTTTTCTCAACATGTTTAAAATGATAACTCATTTTTAAAAGTTAAATTTAATTCACAAAAGCGTTCGTAAAATATTTCCGGGATGTTCCGCAAAACAACCAATCCGTGCGCGAAACACACCAACAAGCCAATGGCAGTTGAGCTGCGTCACTTTTCAGCTCGACCAATAAATTTGGAGAATTTCCGAAGGACCAATCAGCTCTCAGGCCGTCAGAGACATCAAGAGCCAATCAGAATACAGCTTGTGACGTAGGTCACCCAATCCCAGCGCGGCTCTGTGACGTACACAGCAGCTGCGGTTTCTCGCTTCTCACTCCTGGCGCTTACCCCTCCTTCACAAAATCTTTTCACAGCGCCATTTTAAGAACACTTTTCAGTGTAAATTAATTCTTAACAATGACTATAAAGACAACATCTGTTCGTTTCACTATTTAGGATAGTTTATATACATTCAAGTATCCACACTTCGGAATAGACGGCGCTATTCACACTAAGGATAATATTCAATTGTTAGTAGAGTAACCTTACCCCACCCTTCTAACACGTATAATTATGAACTCGCTTTGCTCTGAACCCACCGCGAAGTGAAAGTTCTAAGAGTTCCACTTGAACATAAAATACAATTCAAACTCGCACTTTTACACGGAAAATTCCCTAAATTCAAACACACATGAAATCCGTACAGGACTTTCACCTGTTTATAGAATTCATGCACCGTTAGCAAAATAACGACGTTATCCGTACAGGGCTCTCACCTGTTTATAGATATGAAACATGTACCCGTACAGGACTCTAACCTGTTTATAGATAATCATGCACCGACGTTAAATTTTACCCTTCATTCAAGCTCGGATATAACCAATACTTTCATTACAGTGAGTTTTATGGAAGGCGCTTTGTCCCTATTCTCATGCTGCTTTGATTTCTTAGAAAATCCTCACTATACAAGATTCAGACCTAGCCCTAAAACTGTGCTGCTCGGCGACAACACTATGGTACACGGCGATACCTCTTGTGATACTCGGCGATATCACTACAAACTGAACAGATGGCTTGCGTGACTAATTTCTCGCCACACAATCTATACCGGTATAACTTACAGATAGGCACGAAAAACGAACTTAACAAGTGTTAAAACATCGATCCTATTTCCATAACATGACGTAATCCTTAGCAACCAACATTTTACCTTGGTTACCTCTTAGCAACCATCAATTTCTGCTACCAGATAATTGATCCAGCGGGCTATAGAAAATATATCATAAACTACGCTACCCAACTTCATAACCTATAAACAAAATTCTGTACTAAATATGGACCCATTTATGAACCTGATATATTTTGGGCCTACTGAATCAGATGGTCAGAATAAATCTATATACACATTATCTACAAACTATATACATTTTTATACATTTGCAGAAAGAATATTGTCATTAGAATATAACCCAACCATTTAAACGACCACCATAGGTGATGTGATCTAGCTAATGGTAACCTACACTTCTGAATAACCAAGACCAGCTTGTTTGTCAAAAGTAAGATTTTATTTTCTAAATTATGGTATATATGTTGTAAGTTTTATAAATGAAATTTATTAGCAATAAAGCAAGCATGATGGTAAGAAATATGAGAAAAAAATACAATTTAAGCAATTGAATCAATTCATAGAAATTATATAAAGTTTAGCATTTCTAAAACCTATTTCCCTAACTGAGCTAAATAAACAGAAATTAAAGTAAAGGTCTTTGAGGATTCTTACGTGCTCCACGCAAAGTCCAGCAGCACATCACCCTCATCAGGAAGTCAGAAAGCAGCAGCCAGCCCAACCCTAAGGGCATGACTTTTTATACCTTTCTACGCTAACTAAACTAGCAAAGGAAAGTTTTCAGAAATACTCGACGTCCCATTGGCTGAGAGTGACAAGTGACATGTCACCCGATTCTTAAAAAGTTCCACAAAATCATGTCTTACAAAGACCATTGTCTCTTCCACGTGAAGCCAGAGGCTTCCTGCGATTGCAACTTTGTATTAAGTCATCCTCGCAGCTTCCATAGTCTTTCAGCGCGACTTCCGCGGATGCCAAGTTAAGGATTGACAAAAAGTTCACTTTCGACCTTGGCCATGTCCGACAGAATGATGTCAGCTCATCAGTTTTTTGCTTTGTGAATGCAGCTTCAATAAACGTTTTAATTCAGAATGGGCGTCTCGCGACTTTCTGTAGAATTATAGAACAGGTCTTATTTTGCGGCTCAAATAGCTAGGCCTCAAAAGCAGGTAACTTATGATTTCTAGTATAAAACAAACACAAGAAAAGTATTAATGTAAGAAATAAAGTATTTTCTGTATCCACCCCATGGTTTACTAATTAATTAACCCACCCTAACGGTGCATGAATTCTATAAACAGGTGAAAGTCCTGTACGGATTTCATGTGTGTTTGAATTTAGGGAATTTTCCGTGTAAAAGTGCGAGTTTGAATTGTATTTTATGTTCAAGTGGAACTCTTAGAACTTTCACTTCGCGGTGGGTTCAGAGCAAAGCGAGTTCATAATTATACGTGTTAGAAGGGTGGGGTAAGGTTACTCTACTAACAATTGAATATTATCCTTAGTGTGAATAGCGCCGTCTATTCCGAAGTGTGGATACTTGAATGTATATAAACTATCCTAAATAGTGAAACGAACAGATGTTGTCTTTATAGTCATTGTTAAGAATTAATTTACACTGAAAAGTGTTCTTAAAATGGCGCTGTGAAAAGATTTTGTGAAGGAGGGGTAAGCGCCAGGAGTGAGAAGCGAGAAACCGCAGCTGCTGTGTACGTCACAGAGCCGCGCTGGGATTGGGTGACCTACGTCACAAGCTGTATTCTGATTGGCTCTTGATGTCTCTGACGGCCTGAGAGCTGATTGGTCCTTCGGAAATTCTCCAAATTTATTGGTCGAGCTGAAAAGTGACGCAGCTCAACTGCCATTGGCTTGTTGGTGTGTTTCGCGCACGGATTGGTTGTTTTGCGGAACATCCCGGAAATATTTTACGAACGATTTTGTGAATTAAATTTAACTTTTAAAAATGAGTTATCATTTTAAACATGTTGAGAAAAAGACAACATTATTTCAGAAATTTAAGAATTTATTTTCACCTGACAAGAAAATCGAAACGCGAGGTGGTAAACTACTTCATAAGTATAAAACACCTGCAGCGTACATGGAAGGTGAATACGGATATCATACTGTCTTATGGTTCGACAGTTGGAAACGTTATACTAAAAACGATGGTGTTTTGGCTTGGCCTGATGATGGTTCATTTAATGTAAGAGTTTTAAGAAATTTACGAGAGAAAATGAATGCTCTTGTTCCAAAACCGAGACCAACTCAATTTGAAGCTTTAGTTGAGTGGGAAGACGAGATGTATCAGTTACAAAGAGAAGCTAGTGGAATTAAAAGACCTTCTAAAAATCCATCATGGAAAAGAGAAACTCATGAAGATAGATTGCGAATGTGGAGACAGGGAAACATGAGTGAAGGATTGTATTTAATTCATGAAATGGTAATGGGTTCTCCTACAGGGAAATCTATGGAAAGTGAATCTGAGGATGCAGTTATGGAAGAAATATATACAACTACTAGAAAGAATCAGCCTAATCAGCCTTTGAGACCTCCTAGATCATGGTCTACTCCGGTGGTTTCTACTGAAACTTCACCGAGTGCACCTCCAATTAGTGAAGCTCCTAAACTTTATCCAAATAATTGTGAAATCACTGAAACTCCTAGAAGATCAGAATTTGAGAATGCTCGAAATGAAGGCAGACATTTTTCAATGACTCCAAGAGCAAGGGAACCTCCAAAAGATTATGCAAGAGAGACAAGAAATGTTGAGGATGATGATTATAATGAATATTTAAGGTCTAAAGAAGAATTAATTAAAAGAATGACAAAAGGCATGGAAGCTGTTACAGTTCCAGTAACAATAGGTCCTGTTCAGCCTGTATTTGATCAAAGAGATACAAACAAAAATGGATTAACTATTCCTTTAAATACAGAAATTCAAAAACCTGCTGAAAAATTTTATTCAGACTTGAATGAATTAAACACTTCTAGATCGAGAATGCCTGATTTAACCTTTAATGAGGATTTATCTCCAAAAACACCAATGGGTGCTATGTCAGATGTAGGGAGTCCTGAAGTCAGGGTAACCACACCAAAACTTGATGTGGCCAAATTAAAAGCGAATATAGAAGAATTAATAATTGGAACAATTGGCCCAGATAGTTTAAATTACTATCGGGATGATGAACTACTATTCATTTGCAAAAGTATTCAGTGGAAAACGAAAAATAAATATGATCAATTAGAGGATCTAGCTGCAGAACTTGAAATCGATGTAAGTAAACAAAAGAATTTTGCAAAGCATTACAGATTAGATTTTTCAGAAAGTGACATTGAGAGTTTGAACTCAATGGGAAGAATAGTTCACATTAAAGATTTGATTGTCTATATCAAAAAGCTAGGAGAACTGAACAAATGGAGAGTGAAATGGACCAAAAGGAAGGAAGAAGAAAGATTAGAAAAATTGTCAAAACAATTTCCAATGAGAGAAGTTGCAGGTGGAGGATATGTTCATGTCCCATGGTCGAGACAAGACATTCTGTTATTTACAAATGACTTTCCTAAATTAAGAGAGAAACCTGTTGAGTGGTACAGGCAAGTCGATAGATTTATCAAAGTGTCAAAAGTTCTGTGGATTGATTTAGATGGATTTTTTGACATTGTAGTTCCATCTGATCTTTGGACAGAATGTAAAATATCTATTAGTTGGCCAAAAGCAGAACCTGAGCGAATTAAAGAAACAGGTGCCCCGAATCCACTTGTAATGGATTTTTACGAGAAAGTAATTGTTTGGATGAAAAACAAAATTCCACCCAAAGAAGTTGATTGGGTTAAAATAGAAAGAACAGAACAGGAAACAAAAGAATCAGTTCATTCTTTTTATGAAAGACTATTGTTAATCTTTAAACAATACAGTGGTTATGAAAAATTAGATGAAAAAGACATGAGTCATTTTATCTATAGATTTGTTTATGGATTAAAACCTGAAATTGGAGAAATGATCCGAACTAGTATTGTCGGATGGCAAGCACTATCTGTAGATGATATTCTAAGAAAAGCAAAATATTGTAGCGATGAATTAGAAGTAAAACAGAAGAAACTGAAGGAGAAAGCCATGTGGGCTCAGGTAAAAGTGGCTGAGCAACAGATTGCCAGCATGGGAAATAAGAACACTAATTTTGTTCAAACTGGAAATACGAACCAGATACAAGGAAAGTTTAAAGGTAATAATTTCCAAAAGAAATTTAGCCCAAAGATAGAAGAACTGAAACAAAGATTACCTTGTTTTAATTGTGGCGAAATTGGACATTGGAGGGACGAGTGTCCTCATCCTCCTAGAAACTCAAAGAATCCCTTATTGAATCCACAGATGCAGAATGGTGTTAACGTGCAGCAACAGCTACAGATGCAACAGGGGTTAAATGAATTTAATATTCAGCGACAGTTACAACAACAGCAACAACAACAGGTGAATAATCGTCAAGACCAATTGCCACAACCACCTTTTCCGAATTGTGGGGGAGTTCAAAAATATAATCCAAACGTGGGATTTCAGGGATGTGAACAGGTAATAAAACCACAAAAACAGCAAAAGCAGCAAAGGGTTCAAATGCAAAATGCTTCACAACAATTTTTATTAACAGAAAGCCAAGACAGTGATTCTGATGATTATTGCTGACGGTGCCCGAGAGAGGAGGAAGAGTGTGTTGTTGGAGCCACTCTTGAGGTTGACCAGTCCGGTCCTTATGTAAATGGGAAAGTTAATGATGTAGACATCACTTTTCTAGTGGACACTGGTGCTACCCGTTCTACTGTTAGATCAGTAGAAATTGAAAACCTACCTCTCTCTGGGGATACCATCCAAGTTGTCGGAGTAAGTAATCAACAAATTAAAACAGACTTAACTGATCCAGTACCAGTTGAAATTGGAAATTACAGAGACAAACACAGATTTGTGGTTTGTAATAGTAGTCCAGTAAATCTATTAGGTAGAGACATCCTATGTAAAATGAATTGCAGAATATATTGTTCTCCTGAAGGAGTTGAGTTACAAACAATGGAGGAAGATGGTTTATACAGAATGACAATGATGATGATAGAAGCAGAAGAAACAAAATTGTTTCCTGCATTTGAAGAAAAGGATTTACCTGAAGAGCTAAAGGAAACAGTGAAATCTGAAATATGGGATTTTACTGGGAATGAGATGGGTCTGATGAAAAATGTAGATCCTGTAAAAATTGCATTGAAACAGGGAATAGAATTTCCAAATACTCCACAGTATAAAATGAAAACAGAGACAATTGAAGGTATTACACCTGTAATTGAAAAATTAATCAAGCAAGGGGTATTAAAGGAAATGAAGAGTAGCTCTTGTAATTCACCAATTATGGGAGTTAAAAAGGCTAACGGAACATTTAGGATCGTACAAGATTTGAGAAAGGTTAATCAAATTGTCATTCCATGTTGTCCTGTGGTTCCAAATCCAGCAGTAATTCTATTTCAGATTCCATATGATGCAGAATGGTACACAGTTATTGACCTTTGCAATGCATTCTTTACTGTTCCCTTACACCCAGGCAGTTATGAAATCTTTGCTTTCAGATTCCAAGGTAAGACCCTTGGATGGACAAGAATCCCTCAGGGCTATACTGAAAGTCCTTCAATCTTTAACGAACTGTTAAAAAGATCATTAGAAGATTTAGACTTACCAGGTAGGTCTACGCTGGTGCAGTATATTGATGATTTGTTAATAGCTGCAAAGACAAGAGAAAATTGTGTAACAGACACAATAATTCTGTTGAATCGCCTTGCAGAAGAAGGACATAAAGTATCCCCAGCAAAACTACAGTTTTGCAAACAAGAAGTAAAATATCTTGGTCACAGAATTGCAAAGGGAAAAAGACAAGTAACAATAGAGAGAATAAAAATGATTCAAGCAATGTTACCGCCAAGGACACAAAGACAGGTCAGAATGTTCCTGGGAATGGTAGGTTACTGTAGACAATGGATAAGTGGATTTTCAGTAATTGCGAAACCACTACAAAGACTGACCAAATCAGATGTAAAAGATCCAATTATTCTCAATGATGCTGAGATGGAATCTTTTGAGAACCTGAAAAAGAGCTTATGCCAAGCTCCTGCTTTGGGTATGCCAAATTATGAGAAAGATTTTGAACTGTATTGCAGTGAGAGAGAAGGATGTGCATTATCTGTGTTAATTCAAAGACATGGAAATTTAAAGAAACCTATTGCATACTTCTCTGCAGTTCTTGATCCAATTGCAAAAGCATTACCAGGTTGTTTGAAAGCAGTTGCAGCTACAAGTATCAGCCTCGAACAAAGTGAAGGAATCATTATGGGATTTCCTGTGAAAGTTTTTGTGCCTCATTCAGTTGAAATATTACTGACAAGAGGTAAGACTCAACATTTAACAAGTAGCAGATTGACAAAGTATGAGAAAATCATACTGGGAGCAGATAATGTTTCGATTTCAAGATGTTTGAATCTGAATCCTTCTACATTACTGCCTGATTCTGAAATTGTTGATGACATTGAGACAGAACATGAATGTTTAGATGTCATGGAATTCTGCACTAAACCAAGAAAAGACATCAAAGACAGACCTTTGCCTGAATCGGATTTTGTCTACTTTGTAGATGGCTCATGCTTAAGATCCGAAGGTGGTGTCTTGAAAGCTTCATACTCAGTTTGTACAGTCGAAGATGTTGAAGAAGCATCATGTCTTGAAGGAGTTCGTTCAGCACAAGTGGCTGAATTGATTGCTTTAATTCGTGCATGTGAAATATCAAAAGATATTAGAGTTACCATCATTACTGATAGTCAGTATGGATACGGAGTTGTGCATGATTATGGACAACTCTGGTCACAGAGAGGATACATGACATCAACAGGATCACCAATTAAAAACGCAGTTTTCATTAGAAGATTAATTGAAGCAATACAATTGCCAAAAGAAATTGCCATAGTCAAGTGTGCAGCGCACACTAGAGGAACTGATTATATTTCCAAAGGAAATGCCTTCGCAGACGAAACAGCAAAGTACTGCGCAAGGAAAAATTATTCTTACAATCGGAATAGAAGTACAGAAACTGATTCAAATTCATTAATGCTAACAACTGTTGTAGAAACATGGAATGAGATTAGAGATTTACAAAACGAAGCAGATGATGAAGAAAAAGACCTATGGTTAAGATCAGATTGTAGACCACGTGATGAAGATGGAGTGTGGGTTTACAAAGATGGCAGAGTAGTTTTACCAAATTGTTTGATTTCTGACATGGCCAGATTATATCATGGTCCTGCACATTTAGGAAGAGATTCTATGGTCAGACTTTTTAGAGAAACATGGTTCAATACCAAATTTAGAACCATTGCAGAATCTTTTTGTCAAAGGTGTTTATCATGCCAACAAATGAATCCAAACAGAAAATCAGTGGTGGGGACAGGAATAATTGGTCGAGAAGGTGGTCCCTTTACCAGGTTACAAATAGATTTCATTGAAATGCCTTTACACAACTGTTTGAAATATGTACTTGTAATTGTATGCTTGTTCTCAAGATGGGTAGAGGCTTTCCCTACACGACATTGTGATTCAATTACAGTGGCAAAACTAATGCTCAGAGAAATCATCCCAAGGTACGGTTTTCCAGTTACTATTGAGAGTGATGGAGGAAGCCATTTTGATAACAAACTGTTGAAGTTAATTTGTGAAGCTATGAGCATTGAGCAGAAAATACACTGTGCATACAGACCAGAGGCATCAGGTGTAGTTGAACAAATAAATGGAACTATCAAAAACAGAATTGGAAAAATGTGTCTAGAGACAGGAGTTAAGTGGACTGATGCTCTTCCACTTGTTTTGATGTCATTAAGAAGTACACCAGATAAAAAGACAGGTTTGAGTCCTCATGAAATTTTAATGGGAAGAGTTATGAGGCAAGCTTTTGTACCTGTAGGTAAACTGTTGAGCATAAATGACAGTGCAATTTTGGATTACTGTAAAAGGTTATCTGATATGGTAACTTCTGTGTCTAATCAGGTGGGAACTGAAGCTCAATCAAATGACAAAGTTTTAACACATGATCTGAGACCTGGAGACTGGGTCAGAACGAAAGTACATCGGAGGAGGAATTGTCTATCTCCTAGATGGCAGAAACCTAGGCAGGTAATCTTGATCACTACTAATGCTGTAAAGTGCAGAGGATTGAAGCGTTGGATTCATCCAAGTCATACTATTCCAATACCAACTCCTGAAAATTCTGATGTTGAAAGTGATACCACAGATGACTCTGATTCTGAAGCAGAAGACAGAACAGAAGGTGAAGTAATTCCAGATTCTGAAGATCGACAAGAAAGTCGACATCTGGAAACTGTGCCAGTGAATGGAAATTTGACAAGAAAAGACTTAGAAATAATTGAAATAGATTCTGAGGGTGAAGAGAATCTGTTAAAAGGAAAGATAACTGAGGATTCGGTTGTCTATATTGAAGACAAAGAAGCTGAACCGACGGAAGTTTCAGACCAGGAGAGTATCGAAAGGCAGAGAACAAGCTCTGAAGTAAGGAACAAAAATCCGAAATCTGGGAAGCTAGAGGTAATTGAGGAAGAAGAGGAGAACGAATTACCGAGTACCAGTGATGGAAGACAAAGTGAAGTTCCTGAAGGAGTGAAATTGCCAAATAGAGAAGTTCCTGAGTCAATTGAAATTTCAGACTACGAAACTGAAGAAAGTGACGTGGAAGGTGGAAGTGAAAACGGAAAGAAAAGGACTTGGAAGTCAGAATCAAATAATTCTGAACCAAAGAAAAAGTACGTGAGAAAAGCAGACTACTGGCCTGGTGGAAGATTGAGAGTAAGATTGATTAAAAAGCCAATAGAACAAGTTGAAGAAATCAGTAGTCAAAAGAGTCCAGGAAAAGAAATTGGAGTTGGAAGAAAGATTGAAGTAATATCGAGAAAAGGGAAGAGAATAATTAGACCAAACCAGAAATACAAGTCTCCTGAGTGGACTTACTTAGTAATTCCACCTGTTATTGACATATATGATAGTAGTGAAGAAGAAAACGAAATCCAAGAAATTAGTGACAATGATTAAAGTACAGAATTATTAAATTGGCAAAAGGCTGAAGAAATCCTGTTAGTTGACACAAGGTCGAAGAAAAACTGTTTAGTAGAAGAAAACTTATGTATGACATAAGGTCGAAGAAATCTTGTTTAGGGTTATAAAAGAAAAATATATTTTAAAAGGGGGGTGTATATAAATTTTAAAATTTATTTTTATTTTGAGGCTAAAATTAACCTAAAAATGCCTTACGTTAAAGAGAGCACTTCAAGATGTTCTGTTTTTAAAAGATGCTGTAAGATGACTCTGGTATGTCTGCTCATTTTAGTTCTGCTCTGGTTAGTGCTAGCTGTGATTATACCTTTAGAAATGAATAGAGAATTACACAAAGTTAACATAACAAGCAAAGCTCTGGTTAGCCAAACTAAAAATAGTGCATCTGCAAAAGTAATTGATCATCAGCCTAACATTCATCAAGATAAATCAATAGGTGATTTTTCAAGCAATACATTCACAAAGCTTTTGAGTGAATATGTAAAGGTAATGGATGCAAAAGACTGTTACGTCTGTGTTAAGTTACCTGCTTCTGTTTCTGAGGGAGTAACATATAATATGCTTCCTCTCACTTATGCTGTTACATGTAGTGTATTAACTAGTTTATTTTATCAAACTGGTCGTTTGGAATATTACTATTCAAATTATGATGAGATTTTTGCTAATGTCAAGATTGATAATGTTTTAAATAAGCATAAGAAAGCTAAACAATTGAGAGAATATTTCCTTGTTACTAACGAACTCACTTATGAGTATGCTTACAAGAATAATCTAACATGTAAATTAAGTGCTGAAGGAAAGAAATTTTTGAATATGGTTGAGGAGAGAAGAGCAATTTATAAGAGAAATGAATTAGTCAAGCAGACTAAGTCATCCTTCTGGCAAAAAGAGGATGAGAAATTAAATGGCAAAATGCTTGAAAATATTGCAATTCACATAGACAAACCTGTTAGTGGAAAGCTTTGCATTAGAAGAGATAACACACTTTTTGATAATTATTTTGTAGGTGCAAGCAACTGTGAAGATACTTATCAGATTATGGGAGGTTGGGGATTTAAAGGTGGAAAAGATCCTATCTTTCCTGGAATTTATTTTGTTTGTGGTGACAAAGCCTACTACAACCTTCCAGACCATTGGTATGGAACTTGTTATGTGGGAATTGTTTTTCCTAAAGTGTTTCATGTTGACAGAGATTCAGAAGGATTGTTTAAAATTCATAATTATGTAAATAGAGCTAAAAGAGAAACTTTTACTGAAGTTCTGGGAGATATTTTTCAAGCTGTAATACCTTTTGTTGGTATAACCCTAAATGCAGGAAGAATCAGAAAATTGTCCACTATAGTTGATAGATTATCAACTGATACTGCTGATGGGTTTCAATTAGTGAATGTTGAAGTTATTGCTATTAGATCCATGGTAATTCAAGATCGTCTTGCTTTAGACATACTCCTAGCAAAAGAGGGAGGAGTCTGTGGCATTTTACATGTCCAACATTGCTGTACATATATACCAGATGAAAGTAAGAATATTGAAATGTATATTAAGAATATTACACAAATGCATTCAGAAATAATTCCTTTAGAAGAAGAAGATTTTACTGGGAAACTTTCAAAAAGGTTTCAAGCAATTAAAAACTGGTTTCATAATATTGGAAGTTCAATTCTTGGCAAGATTCTGGCACCTTTGATTATAATAATATTCATTTTTATTTTGACTAAAGTAGGTTGTTTGTTGCATAAAAGAAAGAAATATTTGAGGGAAAAGAAAAGAATCTATAAACTCAGAAAAGAAGAGGAAAGGGAGATCGAGTTACAGGAGTTACATAGAGAGCGTCATGTTAATTGCAAAGATTATGCTGAAACAGACTTTTAGGTTTACTAATACAATTGAATTTGAATCGATTTCTTATAAATTTAGTTTACCAAAATTTTGAGTGCTGGTGTGGTGATTTGTTAATCACCAGATGAGGGAGTTGATGGAGCGAGATAGAAAACAAAATTTTGTTTAAACTCGCAAAGTCACATTTCCATAACATGAATAAAATTATTAATGATTTGTGATATGTCATGCTAATACAACTTAGATTAAACTTTACACGTGGGGGGATTAACATGTGTGCTCATAAACGTGCATATTTGTTGCATCTTTTTGTTCGTGCAAAATAATAAAATAATTATTTTATTATTTTGCACGAACAAAAAGATGCAACAAATATGCACGTTTATGAGCACACATGTTAATCCCCCCACGTGTAAAGTTTAATCTAAGTTGTATTAGCATGACATATCACAAATCATTAATAATTGTATTCATGTTATGGAAATGTGACTTTGCGAGTTTAAACAAAATTTTGTTTTCTATCTCGCTCCATCAGATGCACATGTTGTTTGAATATCAACTGTACAGTTGTTTTGCTGGGTTTTCCGTGGAGACCGTGCATTCAAGTGTTACAGGTGCTACTTCAATCATTAGGTTTTCTGAGATGCTTTGTTGACTCAGACTTGGAGTGTGTTTTGAAGCGCCCACACGAACATTGGGGCATATTGTCAAGCAGGGCGATAGGCAATTATCGCCGCTTTTGCGGCCGTTTTCGGCCGCTAAGCGGCGATAATTCTATCGCCCTATTAGCAAGCTGTCGCTAACATCAGTTAGCGACAGCTTTTAGGCGATAGCGAGCAGTTTAGGGCCCGCTTTGCATATCAGTGATGTTTATCGCTAATGACATGCAAAGTGGGCGTTCCCCACCAGTCGCTAAAGTCGCTATCGCCTATTAGCAAGGCAGGCGTAGCGATGGAAATATTTGCGCTAAGTGTGAATATCCCCAAATACTAACACCTGCTCAGACCAGTTCTTAGCCAGTTTTCCAATGGGAGGTGGATAACGTGGCTAAGAGCATTTCGTCGCTAATGCATGAATATCGCTGTATTCTCAGCGATATTCACGCATTTCGCCGCTATCGCTGGATATTTTAGCAAAATGGAGAAAAACTTTGCTAATAGCATGTTTTCACCGCTAACATATCCAGCGATAGGCAGTGATAAAAAAATGCGCTAGGCGCATTTTGCGATAAATATCGCTATTCCTTGGTAATATGCCCCATTGTTTTGCGAGATTGACCGAGCGGGTGTAATTTACTGTAGTTTACATGAAGACTGGGCAGCGGTTCTGGATTGAAAATGATGGAGGGAAGGCAAGCTGAAGAGTTTGTGATAAATTGAAGGGTACCGCATGACTTTCTTCTTCCGGTAAGTTGATTCATTAGTTCTGCTGCGTGTTTTTATTTTTTTAATGTATGCATTTTAAATAACCTTCAAATCGCTGGTTTTCTCACCGCGTTTTATATATCTAACTTATCTTTTTAAAACATCTGCTGGCAGATGCATCAAAGTAAATACCGGGAGCAAATGGGCAAATTCTCAGAATCTGCCCCTTTGCTCCCGGTATTTTTGCATTTGGGATGTAGTTCGGACTGGACTGTTCCCATGGGGCACAGGGTCAGCGCTGATTTGCATATCGCCATTGTCTAACCCAGGGTGGTGTGGAGTGGAAAAACAATGGATTTGGGCGCAGATCTTTTGACTGGGGTGAATGTGTGACATTGATCCACATTCTGTCCATCACTGTTGTGTTTGCAATTACCGCTCTAAGTGTACTGGGGATGCTCAGACGTGAGTCCCAGGCACTCCACACCACTGGATTCAAGCTACCCGGGCTGATGAGAGGTGTTACCTCGAAACCGGGCCAGTCCTCGGATGCTTGTTTCCGTTCTGGGAAGGACATGGCTTTTGTAGTTCGGACTGGACTGTTCCCATGGGGCACAGGGTCAGCGCTGATTTGCATATCGCCATTGTCTAACCCAGGGTGGTGTGAAGTGGAAAAACGATGGATTTGGGCCCAGATCTTTTGACTGGGGTGAATGTGTGACATTGATCCACATTCTGTCCATCACTGTTGTGTTTGCAATTACCGCTCTAAGTGTACTGGGGATGCTCAGACGTGAGTCCCAGGCACTCCACACCACTGGATTCAAGCTAGCCGGGCTGATGAGAGGTGTTACCTCGAAACCGGGCCGGTCCTCGGATGCTTGTTTCCGTTCTGGGAAGGACATGGCTTTTGTAGTTCGGACTGGACTGTTCCCATGGGGCACAGGGTCAGCGCTGATTTGCATATCGCCATTGTCTAACCCAGGGTGGTGTGGAGTGGAAAAACGATGGATTTGGGCCCAGATCTTTTGACTGGGGTGAATGTGTGACATTGATCCACATTCTGTCCATCACTGTTGTGTTTGCAATTACCGCTCTAAGTGTACTGGGGATGCTCAGACGTGAGTCCCAGGCACTCCACACCACTGGATTCAAGCTAGCCGGGCTGATGAGAGGTGTTACCTCGAAACCGGGCCGGTCCTCGGATGCTTGTTTCCGTTCTGGGAAGGACATGGCTTTTGTAGTTTGGACTGGACTGTTCCCATGGGGCACAGGGTCAGCGCTGATTTGCATATCGCCATTGTCTAACCCAGGGTGGTTTGGAGTGGAAAAACGATGGATTTGGGCCCAGATCTTTTGACTGGGGTGAATGTGTGACATTGATCCACATTCTGTCCATCACTGTTGTGTTTGCTAGTAGCAATTAAGGAATGTTAAGGAATCGCTATTTTTTAGCGATTCCTACATGCATAGGATTTTGCTATTCCTAAATAGCGATTCCTTAAAAATCGCTATTTAGGAATAGCAAAAGGCTACGTTGATGCTTCTGCCAGCTGGTGTATAATGTCAATGCATCTGAAAACCAAAATTGATCTCATGAAACAAAGCAACGTTCTAGAATGCAGAACTAAATTAAAATATTTGGTTTTTCTCTAAACTGGATGGCCTCATTAAGATGAACTAGGCTCAATATAATGTATTAATTACTATAAAAATTACGTCTTTTTTATAATAGAATCGACGGGATATTCGTTGTAGACAAGAGTATCATAACGTGTAAACATATTTCTAAACCAAGTTGTTTATGAAGCAGAAGTGTAAAGGTGAAAGACAAATCTCTAATTTCTGTTTCTCTGTTGACTAGTTTTGGAATTAATTTGCATCCATTTTTACTTCTCACAAAAGAGTGGAGGGCAAAGCAGTGCCCTTTCTGACTCCTTCCAAGCTGAATTAATTGCTACTGCCGAGTTGTAAGATACAAGGTAAAATGGGTATGCAATCATTTTGAATACAACTTAGAACACATCGTAATGCAATTAAATTCCAAGGCATTTGAATAAAAGGCAAATAACATCAAGGTTGTGCATTGTACTGTCAAATGCATTTTACATGGTCGCAATAGCATTGAAAAGTGAACCTTGTAATCATGAATAAATTAAAACTGCATAGAAGCAATTGTTGATTGTGTATTTTACCGTCAGCATTAAAGTACGCTTTGAAGATCCTTCCCGACGTGAAAATGGTCGTCCAGTTTTTGTCAGTGAGGCTGTATCGTTATTAAATTAAAGACCCTTAATTAACCCGTCAGTAACACAGGAGGTCCACAAGTGGCTCCATTACACTTTATTCATTTATGGGCTTGCAGATACCCATTGACCTGCAGGTGTTTGACACACGCTGTGTCACTCCTCACACAGGATAAAGTCATGTGGGAGAGGCTTCCCAGGCCTAAGGTAGCATTGTTAGGTATCTAAACAGTGGCGGGTCCTCCCCTAAGGCGGAGGAGCATCACCCCACTGCTTCATGCAGTGTCAAAAAAGGAAAAATGGGGGGCGTGGCTTACGCGTTGTTGAGGAATGGCGGTTCGCCCGTGAGCTCCGTAGAGCTACAGGATCTTCAGCGCTGCATGGACCTTCATTTCCCCCTACAGAAGCCTGACTTTCGGATTCCTTTTCGGTGGAATATGGTCCTCGACCACTGCAATCATCTTTTGCGGGCTATGTGCCGTTTTTACGGCTGAAACCAACTTCGGTGATTTTTTGCTTCCTCGGGACGCGGGCGGCCGACATTTTGAGCCGCTGAGCCCGCGTCCTCTCACAGATTATCGAGACACCTCCTGCTGCCTTTAATGCCTTTATCAGCCAATAATGTCATCGCGTCGCCACCCTCATCTCACCAGAATCCAAGGTGTGGCATAAATCGCGATTTTGTGGCTGTTTTTCTCATGGCTTGTTTCCTGTCAGCTCTTCATATTTTTGTACCCCTGTGAGACTGCAGCCGCCATTTTCGGTATTGGCGCGGAGGTGTGCTATTAATCTGTTGCATCTGCAGCCATGCTCTGGCTTCTCATCCTTGGTGCATCATACTTGCTTTATTTTTGAGCCTTTCCTGTTATGGATCTTCTTTCACCCTCTGAGGATCTTCCTATCCTAATTTGCTGTAGAGACTGGGCATCCTAATTGTTCATTCACTATCAGACAAGGCTGTGGCTGCTGCCTTCATCCTATTTTTGTGCCATTTCTGTGTGGACTACAATTATTTATTTTTGTAAGAATCTCTCTGTGGCTTGTGGGAGTTTTACATCCATTCGGAGCCCACGTTATTTCTTCAATTCTGGTGTGTTCTCACGGTGTCGCAATGGCTCATGATGCAAGCAATATTAAGTCTTCTCACCTTGGCACAAAGCCTAAATGTCTTAAGAATGACCCACCTTCACCTATCCTTACCTCTCCAAATCCCGTCCTGGATTCCATCCTAGAGGAGGTACGGGGTCTCCAACCTTTTATGTCTGCCATTAATGAAAAACGTAAGCAAATTGAAGAGAGATGGGTCATTATGGAAGGCAAGGTTCTGAATTTGGAACAACGCGTCAGTGATATTCAGGATGTCTCCTCTAAAATACCTTCTTGAATCTTCGCCCTCAAATGAGACAGTTGAACATCCAATATGGTATCCTTCATCCGTGTTTCTGCAAGATTACACATAATGGACGTACCCGATCGTTTGATGATCCTCAGAAGCTCCACGCATATCTACAAAGTGTTTCCTCATCTAACATGGACACTAATACTTGATATTTTTTTTTCTTTTTTTTTTCCTCTTCTTATTGTCTGAATTTGTTATGCTGATATGATTGTTCTGGCTCTGTTATGTGTTTCCTTTTTGCATTCTTATTCTCTTGAGGTTCTGTCTTTTCATCCTTTTCTCACCCATTTTTGCTCTTCTGCTGCTCGCTGGAGTCCGTGTCCTCTTTGGCATCTCCTCGCTCCCGATGTCATGGTTTTTTCTTTCATCGCAGACCTGGCATTTTTTCCTTGATCTCTCTACTTACTTCTTCCTTTTTATCTTTCTCTTTTCTCTCTCCTCCCTAACTTGCTTTTCCTTTTTCTGTCTTCTTTTCTTGTCTTGTGCACCCTCCCACTTTCATTTTCCTGAACACTCTCTTTTTTTTTTTCGTTTCCGTGTTTCATATTGTTGTCTACAATGATTTTGGGAGTATTCAATCCCATCAATATGCATGTGTTGGATCTTTTATCCTTATGTCATGTATTTGTTTGCTGTGTCCTTTTTTGTAGCTGTTCTCCTGCAGTGTGTCTACTCCAAGTGTATCCCATCCTCCTCACCTTCCATCATGTGAAACTTTGTAACGTGGAATGTTCGAGGTCTTGGACACCCTGTCAAGCGTCAAAAGGTATTGGCTCATTTATCCAAGCTTAATTCACAAGCTGATTTTCTCCAAGAGACCCACTGTACGGATGTTGAATCATCTAAGCTGAAAAGACAATGGGTGGGTCAAGTTGTGTTTTCTCCTGCTGTCAACAAAAAAGGGGGTGTTGCTATTTTGTTTCATAAAGGGTTGTCTGTCCAAATTTTATCTTCTCAAGCTGATGATGAAGGCCGTTGGGTAATAGCTAAGGTTGTGATCCAGAATAAGACATTGGTTTTATTAAACATTTATGGTCCGGTTCGACCAGACCCCAAATTTTGGAATGATGTTAAAATTCTTATTTCCTCAATTGATTGTCCAAATATTGTAATTGCTGGGGATTTTAACCAATGGATAGATCCTTTTTCCGACAGACTCTCCTCAAGCAAATTTCATCCTGATAAATCCCATAAATGTTTCCAATCTGCCATTACCTCTCGTCCCTTCTATGATGTATGGAAAACTTGCAATCCTGATTCCCTTGAATATACATTTTTCTCGAATGTTCACCATACTCGCTCAAGGATTGACTATATTTTGGTCAGTAAGTCTCTACTCCCCTCAATTAAAAAATCAGAGATTGGTTCTATTTTTATTTCGGACCATGCACCTGTCCATGCGGCCCTTGCTCTTACCCTTAACTCTTCTAAATTTAGTCGATGGAAATTCAATACTTTCCTATTTTCTGATAATGTTTTTGTAAAAGAAGTTACGGTGTTTATTAATGAGTTTTTCACGTTTAACAACCCATCGGACACTTCTATCCCTAATAATTGGGATGCTTTTAAATCAGCCCTTCGAGCATTCACTATCTCCGATGTCTCTAGAAAGAAGAAACTAAATAGAACTAAATATGACCAACTCAAGAACATCAAACAGCTTGAACACTCGTATTTTTCCTCTAAATCTACTGATGCCCTTCAAAACTTAATTAAAGCGAAAACTGAACTAAATAAAATCGCTACAGTTGAAGCATGTAATACCTTACTAAAAATCAAATCTAAATTTCATGGGGGTCAAAACAAGGCTGGTAAAATGTTGGTGAATTATCTAAAAATCAAATCTGAACGTAAAATCTATAGGTCCTATTCTTAACAAATCTATTAATAAATTGGTTACATCTGATGAGGACATTGCGGAAGTTTTTCATACCTATTATCAAACTCTGTACACTGATGACACTCACCCTTCTGCTCAAAACCTAACATCTTTTTTTGATGGTCTCCCGCCACCCCCGTCGCTTCCTGATGAATTTGACCAGCTGGAGAAAGACATTTCTCCTCAAGAAGTTCTTCGGGCTATTAATTCTTTTAAAAAATCCAAGGCACCAGGTCCTGACGGATTGCCAGTTGAGTTTTACTCTGCATTTCATACCATTTTTGTGCCTAAATTACTTCAACTTTTTAATTCTTTTATTACTAATGCTAAGGCCTCAGGATCTTTCCTGGATGCTCTAATCATTATAATTCCCAAACCTGACAAAGATCACTCCCAGTGTAAGAATTATCGTCCTATATCCTTGATCAATTATGATTGTAAAATGTTTGCTAAAATTCTTGCTTCCCGTCTCGATTCTCTTATCCCACTTTTGATTAACACTGACCAGGTTGGTTTTGTAAAAGGCAGGCTGGCAGCTGATAATGCTTGTATGTTTTCTAATATTATCTCTCACAGTAAAAAATTCAAAGCCCCACTAGCAGCCTTGTCTTTGGATGCTGAGAAAGCCTTCGACCGCATTAATTGGCAATTTATGTTTCGTACCTTACACTGGTTTGGTTTTGGCCCCTCGTTTATTTCCCTAGTAAAGCTCCTATACTCCTCTCCTCGTGCCAGTATTTTTGTCAATAACCAATTTTCTAGGTCTTTTTCCTTATCTAGGGGTACAAGACAAGGTTGCCCTCTTTCCCCATTATTGTTTATCCTCTGCCTTGAACCTTTTCTGGAATGAATCCAAACTAACCCTACTATTAATGGCTTTACACTTACCTCTATTGAAACAAAAATATCTGCCTTTGCTGATGACATCTTGGTTTATATGGCTAACCCTGTCACGTCTCGCCCTCCTTTTTTGGAAGAAGTTCGTTTGTATTCCTCCATTTCAGGATACAAACTCAACTTATCTAAAACAGAAGTTTTACCTTTAAATTCCATCTGTTATCAATACATGTTTCACTCTACTGACTTCGCCTGGTGCCCTTCCAAACTCAAATACCGTGGCATTTGGTTTTCATCATCCCTTATTGACACACTCAAACATACTTTTGCTTCCCTTAACAAGAAAATCCAATCCCTTCTCCTCATTTGGTCTCCCTTATTTCTATCCTGATGGGGTCGACTCAATACTATTAAAATGATGATTACGCCACATATACTTTACACTGTATCTATGCTCCCTATAAAAATACCTAATTCATATGTTGCTCGCATAAATTCTATTTGTTCTAATTTTTTATGGAATGATAAACACGCTCGCATTGCCTTACACAAACTCATCCGTCCTAAGAATGAAGGTGGTGTCCGTTTCCCCAACTTTAAAACTTACCACTCGGCCTTCCTGAATAAACAATCCTTTCCTTTAGCATATGACTTTCTGGATACCCCAATACCCAGCTGGGTTGCTTTTGAACGCTCACTGTTAAAGGATTTCTCATTCCAACACACTGTCTTTATGTCAAATTGATCATTTTTGGCTAAACACCCGGTTCTAAAATACTCCCAAACACTACTGCATGACACATTCTCTAAGGATCTATCTCCTCTTCAATGTTTTTTGTCATCTATTGTGTGGTATAATACATTTCTCAAATATAAGGGCAAGTCCTTCTATTACAAATATTGGAAAGAAAAGGGTATTTTATTTGTCCATCAATTTTTCTCCAATAATTGTATTATTCCTTTTCATGAATTGGAAACTTTATACCAATTGCCCTTATCTTGTTTCACTGAGTATACCAACATAATTGACTCTATACAATCTCACTTATCAACCCTTTCGGCATCTGATATCTTACCGTCTTTTTCTCCCTCAACTCTCCTATATCCTTTGTTTTCTCTGCACCAACCTAAAGCTGCACTTGTATATAAACTTTTGTTGTCTAATGTTATTGATGGATCTAGATCAACTACAGAGATTGCGTGGGAAACTGATTTGTCTGTTTCTCTCTCTGTTGATGATTGGGATCGCTTATGGTCCAAATTATTTAAAGTTTCTATTGCTGCACGCATTACTCAATCCCTATTTTTTATCTATCATAGAGTTGTTATCACGCCTGTAAGTATTTCTAAGTTTTCGCCATCGTATTCTTCACTATCTTGGTCATGTTCTTTAGAAACAGGTACACTTAAACATCAATTGTTCGACTGCCCTTCTGTTTTATCCTTTTGGAATTCTGTTTGGAGTATTTGCATGCGAATGTTTCACTGTTCCTCTTCTTTCACATTATTGAATGTGTTTTTAGGTTCTGTGTCAGAAGATATTGATATTGTGCCCTCTAATGCTAGATTACACGATCTTTTGATTGCTATTGCTTTTAAAGTGATTCTATCTTGTTGGAAAGATAACTCCAAATTATCTGTAATTACCTGGTGGAACTTCATTTGTGACGTGCATAGGATAGCTATCTCCTCCTCTTCTTCTGTCTCTTTAAAAATGAAATCTGATCTTCTATGGCTTCCTTTTACTACCTATCTCTCGTCCAAACCTCCCAACTGATTACATGACCCTTTTTTTCCTTGCACACATTACCCTTACTATTGTTTTTAGCTCTCTTTTCTTCTTCTTTTTTACCTCTGTCTCTCCTCTTCTTTTCCTCTGCCTCTTCCTTTCTCATTCTCTACTTTCCTCTTCCTCTCCTCTTCCCCTATTTTAACTCCTTATTGTACATGAATTATATGCCACATGTTTCATCTTATGCTGTTCCTTGATGCCATTATTTGGCTTTGTATTGTGTTTCTTAAAACCTAATAAAAATTCCTTCAACTGAAAAAAAAGGAAAAATGAAATGAGAATAACTCGAGGTTATTATCATTTTATTTTTTCCCATTGCGGCGTCTTTTTGGGGCCGGGCTGCTTTCAGAGTATGGGGAGGAGTGGTTTGCACTCTCTATGTGAGCATGAGTGATTGGCCGGTCTTCTTGGGCAGGCAAAACCATCATGCGTATATTGCATGTTCTCCATGCAAGCTGCATTACAGCCTGCGTGGAGAACATGCCCACCCCTCCAGGACCTGGTGGTGCTCAAGCCAATCACAACACTGCATTGCAGCGTTGTGATTGGTGCGGGGAGCGTGGGAGCCCTGGTGCATCCTGTTTCCTCCAAGAAGCCGGAAAGAGGATGCAGGAGAAGTGGCAGCAGACGGCCAGACATATCTCCCACCCCTCCCCACCGCTGCTTCCAGGTAGAAGCTGCACCTGTGGCTGAACAAGAATGTTTGCTGCGCTTTGCGTTCACAGCCCTCTTGTGTTATTCGAACTCAAAGACTCTTTATCCAGTCATTTCCCATTTTCTAACAGTGTTACTTCCCAGCCAGAGAGAGGCATTTTCTTGCACTGCACAGAAGAGGGATTGCTGGGTCTGACCTACATGAGTTAATGCCTGGATAAGTGGAGCAGCGCAGCCAGGTCGAGCTTTAGAACAGTGCGACTGGTGCGGCTGCACTGTGCACTGACCTGGGAAGGGGGCACTGACCTCAGGGGAGGGGCGCTGTGTTTAGCAATAAAGTATGATTTAAAAACACCTGTGGCAGAGTTAGTTGTGAGTCCAGTTTTCAGGCAGCATTAAAAGTTTCAAGAAAACTCTTATGAATAAAGTTCTTGCTGGAGAGAGAGATGAGAGTTTTGTCTAATGGCAGTTTTCCCTTGCCATAAACTAGCACAGAGGGTTAATATGCCTGCTGCAAAAAACTTGTACCGTGCAGAACACAGATCTGTATTTTATGTGGTTAGCTCAGTGGATTACTGCTTTTGTCACATATATCCTTTTGTCACCTCAGTTTGTAAGTTGCAACACTAATATAGATCAATAGCTAGATGCAAACTGCATGAAATAGGTTAGGACTTTATGCTTTTTTCCCCAGTCTTTCATTATCTAGTCCTAATGTTACTGAGAAGGGTTTGATTGGGTAGATATAAATTCTTATTAGCAAAGTCAGCCTTCACCAGTTCTTAAACAAATTAAATGTATATGAAAGAGTGTCTATGGAGAGATGAGTTCCACTTTTGCCTAGTGGTCATGAGGGAGTCCGAGGAGGAGGTAATGGGGGGGTGCCACAGATGATTGTTGCACTGGGCACCAACAGTACTAAAGCTGGCCATGAGTGTCGGCTAGAGAGATGCCACGCTGGGCAGGAGGGACCTAGGCCCATATTATCAAGCAAGGGCGATACATTATCGCCGCATTTATCGTCAGGAAACTGCCGCTAAAGGGTCGATAATGGGCTTGATAATATGCCCTTGTGAATTCCCATAGAAGCCCAGATTAACACCAGAACCTGGGCTTCTATGGGAATTCACAAGGGCATAATATCAAGCCCATTATCGCCGCTTTAGCTTCAGTTTCCTGCCGATAAAAGCGACGATAATGTATCGCCCTTGCTTGATAATATGGCCCCTAATTCAGGCATGGTGGCGTTGAGGAAACCACACTTAATTAGTAAATAAACAATGTCCTTGCATAGGAAATCATTAAGTAAAAAAGATGGCCCATCACAGGTCACTAGATTATTCTAAAACACACTTCACAGCACAAGTTCAGGTCTTATTTTTGAATTACAATTATCAGCATAAAAGTCTTTAATTCTGCTCTGAGTCATTCATGCAGGTTGGGCAGTTCAGGACCTGCCTGGGTGCCATGATGAGTTGACTTCACATCGTACTGTGAAAGCCCTACAATCTTATCCACATCCTGCTCATTTTAGTCTCCATTTTCATTCTAACCTCAGTCCTTACGCATATATCTTACGTTAAAAGGTATACATTTCCAATATTTTTCCATAAGATGTAATTTGATTGGGCCTGACACCCATAGTAGAGATGTCTTACACTAAACCACTAATGCTAATAATTGAAATCCCACTGGGGATTGTTAACATTTCTAGGCATTCCATGAATCGTTCTTGTGAATACTTTTCGTTTAATAACTTTTATTTCAGGTGTATGCCTCATGTGAAAATACAGACAATAAAACACAGGAATTTCCTCTGCATGCCTTTACTCAATGGGCATTGAACTTTATACCATGATGTTATACCATGTACGGCTTTACCACATGGTTTTAGCTTGTGGCAGTCACTGTGTTGTTATATGTGAGCCAGAAGTTCCACAAGCTGGGGCCGATTCACAGAACTAACTTAAGACAAAATCCTAAACTTGCTACTTTTGGTATTCACAGAAGTTAGGATTTTGTCTTAAGTTTGTCTTAAAACAGACTTAAGACAGACTTAAGACAAAATCCTAACTTAAGTCTGTCTTAAGTCTGTCTTAAGACAAACTTAAGAGAAAATCCTAACTTCTGTGAATACCAAAAGTAGTAAGTTTAGGATTCTGTCTTAAGTTAGTTCTGTGAATCGGGCCTGATGTGTGTTTTTTGGTTGTTGTGCCATTTGACCAATATTCACAAAACTTTCTCAAAAGAATGTACATTATTCAGCTCCTTCCTGGAAAGTTTTTATGTGATCTGCAAAGCGGAGGCCGAGGAAAAGACATTCTCAAAATCCACCTTTCCCCCAAGTAAATTCCAAAGGTAAAAGTGAATAGCTATACAGATAAAATAACTGAAGAGAATTACACCAATTTGGCAGAAAGCCAGTCATTTACCAAGAAAGCGAGTTTTTATAATGTGGTGTAAATCTGTTTAGCAGTTGGGTTAAGTTTAGTAAATTATTAAAACATAGCAATATAGGAGAGGATGTGGTGCAGCGGCTAGAACTGCCAACTCAAGAACTGGGGATCTGGGTTAGAATCTCGGCATCTGCACAACAACCTGTGAATTCTAAGCAAATCCCTTATGGCCTGATTATGAGTTTGGTCGTGCGGGACCACCGCACTGCCAACTCTGTGTGCACACTGACCACCATATTGTGACTTTTATAGTTACTGGCCGCGGGTTCTTTGGCGTTCCCACGGCAGTGCCTATGAAATAGGCACTGCAATGGGAAAGTCAAGGGCAGTAACTTCTTGGCATGGACAGGTGCAGTCCATGCTGTGCAGGTACTGGGGTACATGCACATGGGGAGGCACAACATGTGCCCCCCGAAATGCACCCCTTGTCCCAAAGGCATCAGGGCACCCTGTAGGGCCCCCTTTTTTCCTCTCTGTCATGGTTTTCATGAAGAAGGAACTGCAATGAAACCAGTGGCAAAGAAGAAACGTATGATATGCTTGTTTGACTGCAGCAGTCCCGCCAAGCATATTTTGGCACTAAAACAACTGCGCCACCACCAGGGATCTCTGATCCCCGGCGGTTGGGTTGGTACAATGGCAGTCCGACTGCCCTTGTTGCAATATGGCAGTCAGGGGACTACACCAGACTCATAATCAGGCCCTAAATCTCCTCATGCCCATTAACAGCACCTGGATACCCTCATGGGTGATTACCCACACTATATAGTCATACTGACTTTATCTCTGTAGTAAAGGGTAAGGTTTCCATAGGTAATGGATTTCTTTATTTACAAAGAACTTTGGTGCCATTTGGTGAATCTTGACAATAATTTCCAGGAAAAAGATTAAGCTAACTCAGCTCCTTCCTGGTGGGGACTGAGAAGAAAGGGGGGGTGGCAAAACATTTTGTCCATAGGAAATTTGAACAGCAATCCAGCAATATCTGCAGAACAGAATGACACCAAATTTGGCCGAAATCTAAAGCTTTACCCATTCTTTGGGATTTGGTATAGATATGTTCATTGTTTTTGAGAAGCTAAGGTTCAAAATGTATGTCTATAGCGAGACAAGGTAGCCATGGCTCAAGGGGTTTCTGTGTTATTATTTGAGGGTGAACAACCCTGGGGATCTAATCCCTCCGGCCACAGGAAATAATTTTTTTTATGGAAGCGGAAAGTGGCGCATGCAGCTCCCTGAATCATGTAATAGCCCCAGGGAAATCATCCCCTGGAGCCCCAAGAAATTACATTATTTTCAAAGGGAAGGTGACGAGCTCCCACACCTCCATGAGTTATTCCTTGAAATAAATATTTGTGGATGGGCGTGTTGGGTCCCATCCCCCAGAGCACTGTGGTTATGTGCCTGGGAGAGCGTCGTACTGAGAAAAAGGGTCCCAGAACACAAAGAATAGAGTGAATATATACATGTAGTAATTAGAAACATAAATCTGGAAATAGTAACAACATTGTTGTTTAATCACAATGTGTGGGTACGTTTCGTCACAAAATAGTATATACAATTTAAACGTATTGTGTGCCCCAGGAAAGAAGGGGTGGGGGAAGTGGTAGTGTAGGAAAAGTTAGACAAGTGACATAACAATGGTCAACCGACCTTAATATACTCTGTAGTAATATGATTTACAAAAAGATGGACCAGCGGTTCAACAGTAGTTAATGATACATCATGCTTCCAAAAGAAAATACAATCAATGATATATATGTGGAAGGAAGCTGAGAATAGGAAAGCTGTCAACCGTTCAACCCACGGAATGGTGCAGGCACAGGATGATGCCTTGCTAAGGGGTCTTCATGTAGGACGAGGGTAGGTGCAGGTTACCATGTAGTATAGAATACTTGGATCAGGGTAAGAATTGTCTCATGGTAGGCGAGGAACATCAAAATGTGTCGGAGTGGCAGTAGAATGCAGAAGCCACGTCTCCGTGTGTTCAATCGACAAGTAGATTGTGTGCTGATTGGACCTGAGGATGTATGCAAAATGATCCCGCCGACAGATTCGGAAAAATTTGTGTGGGATATTGGGTTGGAAACGCTTTTCGATCCCGCCGGAACACCGATTGGGAATCTGGTCTCGGGGAACAATCCTTTAAGATGCGCGGTCTACAATGGGAGAGCATGGGCAGTGAACAAAAACATTACTCCTTGCATGCACACTCCATGGGATGGGAACATAGTTTTACTTGTGCCCAGTAGGAGCAGAAATAAAATCAGCTCTCATTGGGTGCAAGCAAACCAACGGAGCAAAATCCCACCACAACTCAGAAATGGTACTGTCGGGGAGATGGCATGGCCCACGCGCATCTCCCCGAAGCCCCAAATAGTTCTCAGAAATGTGTGTGCCTCGGGTGCGACCGGGGCACCCACTGAAAAACAAAAAGGATTGCTGCCTCCTGGCAGCACCCCTGTTGGGGCCCACAACAAGTGCAGCAAGCCTCTAGGAACATTTTACACAAAGGTGAGGTAAGTTTATCCTATTTTTAATCACTGTAACTTGGATCCTTATGCTCTTCAGCTGGAACAACATCACTCCCCATATTCACAAGGTGAGTAGTCGCGCTTATCAAAGCACTTAATTGATTGCAAAAATCCCATGTATTTGATCCCATAGCTGCATTTTGTGGTCTGAAGAAAAAAAAAGAAAAAGGCTCGACATATGTTTCTGTTTGTTTCCACTAAAAATGCTTTATTTAAAATATTTTTGAGACAGTAAATATTACTAATCATTCCTCTATTTGTACAAAGAAATATATTGGATGATTGTTATTGATATATTATTGTAAGGATTTCCTGAAAAAGCCAAAGGTTTGCTTTATATATATATGTTTATGTGCTGGCCCCTTGATAAAGCCAATAGACCAGTCTTTTATATTTTGTTGTTCCGACCCTTTGATAAAGCCAGTGGGTCTGTCTTTACTTAAAATAACATCTCTATATCTTGGTACGTTTAAATAAAATGGAAAAATTAATTCACACAAACACAGCTTACAATGACGTTATGGTTAGGTCTGGTAATAATATCTCATTTTACATTTTAGAAAAACTCAGACATTTACTGAAAAAATTAAACATGAAAGTGGCGTTATAGTTAGGTGATAATGTCAGTTAACATGTAATGTTGTATACTAAATAGCACATCGAAATGTAGTATTTATAGTTAACGGAAGCAAGTAGAACTTGCACCTTGCTATGCACTGCTCATTAACTCACATATCACATCACTCATCACAGGTTCCATGACATCATTGGTATAATCACTGATGACATTGGAAATAACATCCTTGATGACCACATTGTGCAGGGGTGTGAGTTATAGTTACTTCAGTTAACTATAACTGGTAAAATGTCAGAGTATTTTAGTTTTAAATGGTCAGTTTTAACTGTGATTATCAGCTAACTATAACGTCACTTTAACCTCTGTTTTCTTAGTGAACACCTAGCGAGCTGTCAGGAGACCTTCCACCAGGAAGATTGCAAAATTCTGTACAGTGCATTCATGGGTGAGGTACCCTTAATACCAGGACCTCAGTCAAGGTGGCCAGCGCGCTAATGTTTAAAGGATATGAAGTTCCAATTTGCAACCTATTTTTAAGACCCATAATCTTATAAACCTTTGTCATTTCTTCGGAACACAAGGTCATGGGATGAGTACTTTTTACCTAAAAGTTCTGGAATTTGTATTTAGAATTTGGATATTTTTTCAAAAATGTTATTAGGAGAAGAAGAGCATTCACCATACAAAATCATAAAATTATGCACAATCTCAAAGAGATGAGACAGTAAGTATCCAGGCTATACCTACAGAGAACTTTATAGTCGTATACATTCATTCATTTTGACTTCATTGCATCTTAAGAAACAGAATTATCATGCAATTCTTTTTATCCATTTTTTCAGTGGTGCCCACAATTCTTTAAAATTGTCCTGAAGCTTCCTACCCTTCTAATTGGTAGTTGTTAGTTCCTATTCTGCCCAATCCCGCCTGAATTGTTACCCTTCAAAATCTGCATAATACATAGCCTGGGAACAAGTGTAGCAATATATACATTTGCCCATTATGTACCTGATATATTACCATCTGTACAAAATATAATGCATTGATTTGATCATTTGGATATCAGTTCCCACCATTGACAAGATTCGTTTTTCAATTGAATTTGGATTTCTTGATCACACAAGAACAAGCTTGCACCATAGTATGAGGGTGTGTGTGTGATGTCTAGTATAAGGTTTGTACCAGAAGAATACCCTTCCAATGTGGAATACTACTCTTAGACATACTTTAAAACATTCTCAAGTCTGAATGTGTGTTGTAGAGTACATCATATAAGCAAAGTTAGAAACAATCAAACGTTACACCTGTCTCAAGAAGGCATACATTTTTAGTGCAAAGTCCTGCCTACCTTTCTTGGGTCTTTGCATTAAATCCACGAGTGACTTCATGGAAACGTTCAAGACCCTCCCAAGGTACTCCTCCTTGACACAAAACAGCACGAAGTAGCATGAAGAATGTTCCATTCAGGCACAATTGGATTCTTTCAGGACAGCACATTTTGGGAATATTGCAGGCATCGGACACCGTCCCTGACTCAAGGGGATTCGTCCCTAGCACAGCGGATAGATGATGACCCAAACGAGGACGCGGATGATAAAGGAGAGTGTCCCCTGTAGGGAGAGCTAGGGACAGACACTTGGACTAGAGAAGTATAATGCTGTTTGCCGATAGGAAAAGACTTTATCATGTAAAGGAAGATGAATGTATTTTTTATTTTTTATTTTCCACAGTATTAAAACATCAATAAATACATGCATATCTGATAACAAGGCATAAAAGCAATTAATTTAATTCAGTTATACCACTAAACATAATTAAATTAAGTTACATTATCTTTTCCCTTTAGCAATTGATATGATCAATCACTGGTCCCCATACATAAATACCTAATTTACGTTTCCTTGTTCCTTTGACAGAATACAGGCTATGCTCCATGTTATATATATTATAAAACCGGGCTCACCGCATTTCAAAAGATGGTGCTTCCGGCTGAAGCCAAGAAGACGCTAAACATAACCGAGCAACTGCTGTGGCAATGAAGAGCAAATATCGGCATTTGGATGTATGACGTTACAACGCATACTTTTACAACGCCTATCTTTACATCGCAAATTTTACAACGCATAATGCTTTTGGGCGCTGGATAGTGAATAGTTTAATTTACTATTCCAACTCCAGTCCCCGTGGATATTAGGGAAGGTGTTGGATAGTACATTAAACCTATTCCCTATCCTAGAGCGACCCCCAGCGCTATGCGTTGTAATGGTTTGCGTTGTAAAAGTTGCATTGTGATGGTAGTTCATTCTAAAATTTTCTTTGTAAAGGCTGTATACCTCGGCATTTATACATGGGTCTCCCTTGTTCAAGATCCTCACCAATCCCCAACAGCATCATAGAGGCCGATATTTTAACACTAACCCCAGAGATCTCTGTCAAGAACTTCTCTATATGTTGTATAAATGGCCCTAGTTTAGCACAAACATAGAAAATATGGAGACTATTGGCATTATCCATACCACATCGGAAACATTTACCATCATTACGCCTCCTCCATTTCATCATCTTGGCAGGAGTATGATAGAGATTGAATATGGCTTTATAAAACTGGGCTTTGAGTTTTGCGGCCAGAAAAATTTCCTGGGCAATAGCAATTGCCTTCTCTATAGAACCCCTGGCTCTCCCACTTTTGCTGCCCACTTACAGTTTTGTTTTTCCAAGTCATCCCTCTTTGAAGCTAAAAGAATTTTATAAAGAGCCCCTATCCTCTCCTGACGCCTCATAGCTTCAACTATTTTAAGTGGTACCATCACCATAGGTTGTTTGCTTAGGAAGTCTCGTATCTGTAAAAATTTTAAAAACTGATTTTCATGTAGACAAAATGTATCTGCTAAATCTGTAAATGACGCATAAAGCCCCCCAGCCTCATAGAAGTCGCCGACCTGGGAGATGCAATTCCATCTCCAACTAAGTGCGACTTGGTCATGGAATATTGATAGTAATACAGCCTTGATAGGAGTATAAAAAGTTAATCCCTGAATTTTTAGATTTTTCCGAACCGCATTCCAAGCTTTAAAAGCTGCCTCCACAATTTTGAAGCGTGTTCTTTTGTAATAGCTCCTATCCAGTTTCTTGAACAGGTAGTTCTTGACCTCTTTGCCTAACCCCATTTGGTAAATTGAGGGAGCCTCTGCAGTATTGCTCACGCCTTCTCCGGTCAACATTATTTGCGTATTTAATAGTAAATAGGAATAATAATAAAGTGTAAAGTCACCCCCCCTCTCTCTGGGAAGAGTCATGAAATGCATAGCTCTCGGGGTTTCCCTGAAGCTCACAAGAATTTAGCACAAAGTGCATGTAGATATTGTAACTGGGAACAGGATACGTCCAACGGTACTGATCTAAAAAAATACAACCCCTTAGGGAGTATATTAATTTTGAGGACGTTAGCTCTACCCACCAAGGACAGATGTAAGCATTCCCAGCTTTCTAACGATTGCTTTACCTTGGTGGTGATATCCCCTCAATTAATATCGACCAAATCTTTCAAGTTTTCACTGGTCTTAATTCCCAGATACGTAACCTCCTTAACCACTCTGGGATCACTGGCCATGATCTGTTTTGTACACAGAATCTTGGTTTTGGATGTGTTCATCTTATAACCCGAAACTGTGCCATAGTGACATGCTAGGCTTTCAACTTCGGGTATAGCCATGACAGGATTAGATGTTATGATGGCGATGTCATCAGCATTCGCGAAGACACGGAACTGGTCTTCCAGAACATGGAAGGGTTTGATCTGAGTACTTCTTTCTAGCATTGTTAAAAAAGGATTAATATATAGGGGAACAGCAGGGGAGAGCAGGGGCAACCCTGACGAGTGCCTCTTGAAATTTTTATAGGGCCTTATACTAGACCCATAGAACAGATCCTTGCTGAGGGCGATCAATATAGTACTTTTACAGCCTGGATGAACCCCTGACCGAACCCCATTAGCTGCATAACCCCCCAGAGGAAATCCCAGGCTACACGATCGAACGCCTTCTCGGCATCAAGTAAGATCAGCCCTAGGTCCCTGGCTTCGACCTGAGCAATGTCGAAGAGCGTCACTATTCTACTAATGTGATTCATAGTCCCCCGACCAGGGATAAATCCATGTTCTTTTGGGGAGACTAGGGGAGAAATAACCTTTGCTAACCTGGTCGCAAGGATTTTAGCATAGATCATCCCATCACAGTTGACAAGATAAATCGGGAGGTATGACCCTGGCAGGTACGGAGGTTTACCTTTTTTCCTAAAGATGATAATATTGGCCTCATCCGAGGATTGAGGTGCCCTTCCCATTGGGCTGCTTGGAAGGCAGCCAGCAGATCTATTTTAATATCCTAAAAAAAAGGCCCTATACACCTCCGAAGGGAGCCTATCAGGGCCTGCTGCCTTACCAATCGCCATACTGGTCATGGCTAGTTCTAACTCCTCCATTGTAATAGGGCTCACCAAGATCTCTGCCTCCACCTGACCAACTTGTTCCACCAATTGTTGTATTGCAGAGTCCCCAAATACAACCCTGTTTCTTTCCCCAGATATACATTTTCAAAATATTCATAAAAAATCAGAAGAATTTCTTGGGGATCACCTGACTGATTCTTCATACCGGCTATTCTATGAGCAGCTTCATTAGAACGTAATCTCTTGGCCAGGCAGCGCCCTACCACTTCCCCGCACTCATAACATTCTTTTTTGTACACCAACGGGCATATTACCAAGGGTGGCGATAGGCAATTATCGCTGGTTTAGCGGTCGTTTTCGGCCTCTAAGCGGCAATAATTCTATCGCTCTATTAGCAAGCTGTCGCTAACTGATGTTAGCGACAGCTTTTAGGCGTTAGCGAGCAGTTTGGGGCCCCGCTTTGCATGTCAGCAATATTTATCGCTAATGACATGCAAAGTGGATGTACCCAACCTGTTAGCGACTAAAAGCAGTCGCTAACATCGCTATCGCCTATTAGCAAGGCAGGCGTAGCGATGGAAATATTCCCGCTATCACCAAAAACCAACGCCTGCTCAGACCAGTTCTTAGCCATGTTATCCAATGGGATGTGGATAACATGACTAAGAGCATTTCGTCGCTAATGCGTGAATATCGCTGTATTCTCAGCGATATTCACGTATTTTAGCACAATGGAGAAAAACGTTGCTAATAGCATGTTTCTCCGCTAACATATCCAGCGATAGGCAGCAATAAAAAAATCGTCGCTAAGCCTATTTAGAGATAATTATCGCTACCTGTTGGGAATATGCCCCCAAGTATTTAGCTGCAATTTCCTTACTCCAAGATAAATTGATGTTAGCCTTACATTTAGCGACCATAGTTTGTAATTCAGCAATTTAATTCTTAGCCAAGATCCCCTGTGCCAAGTTTTCGTCTGCGGTCTTAAGTTTAATATACAGTTCCTGCATTGAAAGCTTGGCTTTCTTTTGCTGGTATAATCCATAGCTCAGGACCTCCCCTCTAAGACAATCCTTAACCGCATCCCAGAGGACCCTATTGAAGGCTGAGTGCCGGTTATCTTGGAGGGAGCCCTTAATCCAGCACTTGATGTGATCTATAAAACTTTTTTCAAGAAGCAGTTTCCTATGAAAGGTAAAAGTTTGTGGGTTTATACAAGAAACTAATACGGGAATATCCATGAACACTGGTGCATGATCAGATGAGATTCTTGGGAAAACCTGGATTTTGGCTTCTGTAAATAATGCAGGCGGTACAAAAAAATAATCAAGTCATACTAACTTTTGATGGGGATGAGAATAAAATGTTAAACTAGGATCTTGCAAACAAAGATGATCCCATACATCCACCAACCCATGATCCATCAGTAAGTGAGATAGTACCTTAAAAACCCTAGGTTTCCTACCTTGTAATTTTGTATACCCGATTGAAGTTCCTTGTAAATCAAGTTGATATTAAAATCCCCACACATCACCAAGGGGGTAGGCCATAGTGCGAGCTCCACATTAAGTTGTTCAAAACCGCGGCTTCATCAAGATTGGAGCCGTAAATAGTGCAGAGCGTAAACTCATTATCCCCTATCATACATTCCAGGATAAGCCATCGCCCCAACTTATCAGCTAATACCCGCCCGAGGTTTGTATGACAGGTTTTGCTAATACCGCCACCTTGAGTCATTGTAGATTGTTGAGAGGCTGCTAAAAGCACAAAACCCATTTCTGATAAACTTTTCTGCTTTCCCCAGGATATATGGGTTTCTTGTAAACAAACCACATCTGGTAAGATCACCCGAAGTTCAGCGGTGACCCTTTGTCTTATTATAGCTGTTTAGGCCACATACATTTAATGAGCATACTCAAAGCCCGGGTCTAACCATTAGAAAAATAGTCAATCCAATACTCAATTCTCTAGGAAGGGACATTAAATCTGTCAAACTCAAAATGTTATTGATACTGTGGATTATTTTACCCCACCCCAACCACCCAACTCCCCCTGATCCCCTCGATCCCCACCTCACCCCCATACCCCAAACCCTATCCTTCCGCGAGGCTTTGGGACCGATAGTCCCTGTGATGACAAGCTCCCACGATCCAGGTGATCGCCCCCACACCACACCCATCACCCTAAAACCAAGCATGGCGACATACAAAACCTATGGAATTCACAGCATTCTTAAACCAAATACATGTTGCTGGTGCCAACTTATCCTAATTACATCACCTAATTGCACTAAGGGTGAAAAAACTCACAAGAGAAAGAAGAAGAGAAAAAAAGGGAGACAGAGAGAAATAATAAAAGTAGAAAGCAGACATAGTTATGGATTTACATATTAATTCGGGCCCTGACCTTAATTCTAAGTGAGATTAACTGCAGACCCCATGCACGTTATACATAGATTGTAAAAACTCTTTCGCTAGCACTTCAGAGGTGAAGAACCGGGTTTGATCTTTGACAATAACTTTAAGTTTGGCTGAGTTTAACAAAAAGACTTGAGCCCCTTTGGCCTGTGATGAGCTGGCGTAAGTGCCAGCATCTTTCCACGGTTAGATGACAATAATCAGGTCTAACAAAGAACTCAAGCCCTTTCCCTGCCCTTTTTTGATCAGGCCGTGCCAGAGAATACACATCTTCCCGAGCCAGAAAGCTATTTAGAGAAATAAAGATTGCTCTCGTCTGTCTACAGTTTGACCAGATCTAGGACGAAGGTTAAATGGGAAGCGTTGTGCTCTCTCTACTTCTCTCGCCCAGTCCTATTTACCGAGTTCTGGAAAGACTTCCGTAAATGAGTCAATAATGAATTTACTCGGATCCTGTCCTTCAACCCCCTCTGGAACTTGCAAGACTTTAAGATTGTTTCTACGAGAGCGACTTTCTATATCGGCTAGTTTTCACTGCGTATCGTCTTTTAGGGACCGTAGAGAATCAGTCAGAGCCTTCTTTGCGACCAATTCTTCTTCAAGACAAGAGATTCTTCTTTCTGCTTCATTAAATCTTGTAGTGAACTCCATGCAAGTCTTTGCTATACGCCGCACCGAATTATGCAGTTTCCGGCATGACCCCGGACTCTCTGGCTTTGTACTCATGCCTCTTCTCTGTGGGTGACCATGGTTTGATAGATCAGAGCTAGTGCTATATCTTCGGTTGAATTGGTTGGTAGTTTGGTAGCAGTGCCCGGGTTATGGCCATTCTCTACACTTAAGTCAGTTGAACAAGAGTAGTCCCATTGTAAGACATTGCTTCCATTTCCATTGTTCATTTGGTTGGTGCCACCTTTCAAATCCTGTCTTTTACGAACTGTTCGCAGACAACCATCTGATATATTGCCAGAGTCCTCTATGTGCGTACTACTATGGTCACTACCTTCATCACCCTGCTCACCAATCATAACTGAGGCTGTCAGTATAGTCTCAAGGTCATCGCTTGACAAATTGGA
This sequence comes from Lissotriton helveticus, assembly GCF_964261635.1. NCBI lineage: Eukaryota > Metazoa > Chordata > Amphibia > Caudata > Salamandridae > Lissotriton > Lissotriton helveticus. Next base: position 1,683,198,154 of record NC_136061.1, read on the forward strand.
CTGGTCTGATAATGAGAAAAAATAGTCCCCAGATTCTATGTCCTGCAATGAGGCTTTCGAACTTATATTGTCATCTTTTGTAGCCTCTTTTAACACTGCCCCCGCCTCGTCTACATCCATCAAGTTGGCGTTGGGGCCACTATCCGAAGAGTCCTGGGTGGGGGGCCCACGAGCAGTATTTGGGACACTCCCCTCCCCATTTATGATCCTATCCATTCCAATACCTTAAGCAGGTCCATGCAAAGATATTGGATCTGTGTTACAGTTACCAGTGTCACTGAAATTGAGGTCTTTCTCTCTCATCTCTTGATTTGTGATAGGGTCTACAGTGCACCTAGACCCTACTTCTGCGGCAGGAGACATACTCTGGGAAGATTGGGAAGATTGAGCATCTTTCCCCTTATTTTTAGATTTACCAGCGGAAAAAAATAGCAGTATGGTGCACTTACCCACAGTCTCCAACAGTTTACCTCCTTTTCCTGCTTTTGCCACAGTATCCTTAATTGGCGTCTTAGAACCGCCGCTCACTGTGTTCTTTGATCCAGTATTGGCAATATCGGTATTGTTCACATGAGGGCGAGTCCTCCCTCTCACTGCCTTGGGAGGCATTGCTTGCACACCTCACCCCAGCCCTCTGTGGCCGCCATAGTGTGTAGATGCCGGCAGAGAAGACCAACATCGGCGCCAGATGTTACTCCACCTGCTGCACTGATGTAAACGGCGTAGCCTCACCGAGATTATTGCAGCTGTGACGGTTAACATGCCGCCTCGTTAAGATATTTCTTCCACCGTTTCTCTGCCTCTCCATTTCTCTCCTGTGCGGTCAGTTTAATGTAGCCATAGAGTGGGGTTTGAGCACCTGGGAGCAGCCAGCTCACACGTCCGAAGCAGCGGATGCCTTCTTGCCCTTAGCCAAAGGAAGACAAATGTAACTGTTGTATGGAATTAGATGTCACTACATCCAGGATGAACGCAATCGACAGGGGGCCTACCCCCTAGAGATGGGCACCTGGCTGGACGCTAGTGGCATGACTTCACACGCCACTAGCGAGCCTACCACTAGCGTAGCAAAGTGTTTTGTAGCAACAATTGAAAGTACAGAAGTTATTGCTTTCTTGTTATTACATGATTTGGACTTTTTGGGGGGATGGGGAGGCTACTGCACATACTTACCTCGTCTCTTTAGCAGCCGCGCGGGTACGATACTGCCCAAGGGGAGGGAGGTGATTCCCTCTGTTGGGGTTTGGTTGGTTTTACCGTCCCCACTTTTGTGCTTAGTTACTGAGTAGGAAATTATGCCATGGTTTTACTGGTAACACTTGTGAGAATGCGTGGCTGCAGAAAGGTGGTGAAAATGGAGTATATGTGTTGTGCAGCCCCCATGACAAAATTGATTACATGGAATGTCTGTGGTATAACTGCCTTTGCAAGCCACAGAAGAGTATTTGAATATTTTAAATGGTATAAAGTAGCAGGAGCATGCCTGCTGGAGACACATGTCTGGGAGGATTCCTTACCATGTATACATGAGCGATGAAGGGTGCAACTTTACACTACCTCCAACTCTGGATTTGCTAGAGGGGGGCTCATTTGGGTGGCCCCTGGGGTTCCCTTTCAACATTTACACCACTCTGTGGACCTCAGAGGGAAGATATGTTATCCTACATTGGAAATTTAGATGGTAAGGAAATATGCATTATTAACACGTGTGCCCCTAATGATGATTGTACGCCCTTTTTCCCCACCTTGATGGGGGTGCAAGCTCCAAACTTGGGAGCATCGATATTGCTGACAGGTGACGTTAAATGCATCTTTGATGGCACCCTGGACCGTGAGCCCCCGCAAGCCCATACTAAGCCCTTACTGACTGGGACACTATGTGATATTTTGGATGGCATGCATCTATTTGATGTGTGGTGACAACGCCACCTAACAGCCCAACAGTTTTCTTGTTACTCTCCTGTGTTAGGAACCTTTAGTTAGTTAGACTACTGGTTCCTCTCATCCAAACTAGGACCTGTATTGAGGGTAATAACCTATTTACCTAAATACCTTTCTGACCATTCACCCGTATTGCTAAGCCTGGGTAGGGGAAAAGTCCACCCTGCGATACCCCGCTGGCGACCTAGGACTGAGGTCTTGACAGACCATCCATTTGTGGCTACACTCTTAGAAGCACTAGAATGTTATTTTGAAGAAAACTGGGGATCCACCATGAGCCGAGTGCTCAAATGGGAGGCTATGAAGGTGGTCATTAGGGGAGTGTGCATTAAGACGTCATACGGGGTTCGCCAATAACTGGAAAAAGACATAGCCAAAGAGGAACCAGTATTGAGCCGGCTAGGGCTCCCCACTCGATGGCAGAGTGGTATGTGACTCAGGAGGCACTGCTGGCAGTCCTGCATAGAATAGAAAAACATTTCGGTTCTACATACCAACAAAGGATACATATAAAGGGAGATAGAGCCAGAGCATTACACGCTTGTCTGGTTAGGTGAGAATCAGACATTCCTCCCATTGTGCAGCTCTGAGATGGTGGGGGGAATATGATCTATTTGCAGAACGCAATCACTCCGATCCTGTCTGCCCACCTTGAAGATCAACCCTCTGCCCAGCAGGAGAAGATTCAATCTTTTTCGGACTCTGTCAGGCTCTGCCAGATGGACCCAGAAGCAAAGGAGGTTCTAAATGCCCCGATACGAAAGGAGACAATTCTGTTGGATATTCAACGCCTTAAAACTGCTAAGAGCCCTGAAGCCGAAGGATTAACAGCAGAGTTCTGTCAGAAGTTTGCCCCCTTGTTGGTCAACCACCTAATGGAGGTCTTTAATGAGGCACGCATGGCGGGTTCTCTGCTGACCTCCATGTGAGAGGTCATGGTGGCCATGACAACAAAGACAGATAGAGACCCCCTCCTAGGCAATTCTTACAGGACGATTACTTTACTAAATATAGATGTAAAAATACTTAGTGGAATCTGGAAAGCACACCTTCTCCCGAGGGTTTCCCACATTGTCCATACAGACTGGGCAGGGTTCATACTTAAATGCAGCACCACTCATAACCTATGAAGACTGGCACATAAATGGCACGCCCCGTCTAATGCATGACGATTATGCATTGGCGCTGGTGGATATCAAGATGGCCATTGATTCGGTAGATTGGCCCTATTTGTGGCAGGTCATCCAGTGAGTTGGTGCAGGTAGGGAGTTCCTTAGATGGACCAGGGTACTCTACACATCCCTTACAGAGAGAATTAGAATGAGAAAAAGTGGTGTCCAGACCATTCGTTTTTTGCAGAAGCACCCACCAGGGGTGCCTACTCTCCCTGCTGTTATTTGCAATAGCCAAGGAACCGTTGGCGGCTGCCCTACGTCATACACTGGGACCTTGGGGCATCAGGGTGGAAGAGACCAACCCTGTTGTCTCCCTATACGCCGATGATACGCTGGTCTATCTTTGCCAACCGACAAATTGGGTGCCACTTCTCCTTGGAAAACTGCAGAGATTTGAAGAGGTATCAGGACTCTGGATTAACCCAGGTGAAACCAAGCTTATTCCCATCGGCAGACAGGGAAAAGTTCCTCAATCCGAGCTGACGAGAGGGGAGCTGCAATGAGTAGATGAGTGAATGAGATATTTAGGGATAATGCCCATGAAGGGGTCCACACAGTTAGCTCTAATGCACGATTTAAACTCTTAGAATACAACCTACTTCCTCAGGTATACCTCACCCCATGTACATTACATATATTCTACCCAGCCCTTAATGATGAATGCCCGAGATGTAAGTCGCAAGCAGCTGACTTTCTCCACATGGTTTGGATTTGCTCACCATTATTCTCCTAATGGGACACACGGATCGCACACTTTCAAAGGGTCATGGGAATCGGTAATTCCTAAAGAGATCATACACGTATTGTTGGGCCTAATACCAAAGCCTAAGCACAAGAAACTAAGCAGGAAATTCAACCTACTGGGGTTGGCGCTGGCAAAGCGGTGCATTGCATTAACATGGCTCAGACCTAGGACCCCACAAGTAGAGGAGTGGATTATAGATAAATGTGAGTGGAAGATGGTGGAAAGGATGTGAATGAAGCTTGTTCTTAAATATATAAAGCTTGTGGGCGATCTCCAGGCACGGTCCCTAATGTTAGCAGAGCTCAGAGAGGAACCAACCCTGGAAACTCAGAGGTCTACAGGTGCAGTGTCAGTCAGTCAAAGCATCAATTATTTAGACCACTGTTCTTTAAACAACATTAAAACACAAGATTTTATAAATCACAATATCATAAAATTCTATTAAAATAAGTAACCTGTGAAAAAGGATAAAAAGTAGCACAGATATTCATACAATAAGTTACATAATAGCGCAATTTCTCAATGGAAACATTATAAGCACATCCGCATGGAGGATAATTAAGAACTTATTAAAATTTAATGTAAGAATTCTTGTTAAGAAATATTTGCAGAAAAGTTATCTTAAAAATTGACATCACTTAAAACCATCCAAAAACCCAATTCCATCAAAACCTGCAAGCTCAAATTAATTTTTCCATAAAAGACCTTTTTACGGCATTCATATATCTCCCAATTGCAATTGCAAAATCAAGATTATGCAAATCAGTCAAGAGTTCTACTGCATGAGCCCAAGCTACAGTACCATATTTTAAAAAGATGGGACGTAAAAACAGTTTCCGCAGGATGTCACATTTCGTGCCTACAATACATGTACAATTGCCATCAGACTGCATCATTTCTGTTTTTAGTCTCTCATTTATCATCCAGGCATTGATACGAATTCTCAATCTTAAATCGTCACATCAGAGGCAATGATTAGGTAATGTATCCAGGTAAGGGTACCAAGCTTCATTCAACCAGCTAGACATCATAAATTGTACAGATTTCTTCTTGCTCAGATACTCCCCGTCCTCCCTCCTAGATGGTTTCTTCCCTTGGGACCTGAGTGTGCTCTTGGTGATTTCTGCTTGTAATGTGTGTTGAGAAATTCTCACAAACAGAGTACAGTTTATTTCTGGTCTCCTTTGCTCATTTTAAATTACTAAGCTGTATCTCATTTCTATGCCATTGTGAGCCTGTATATTCCAAGATGTCATTTATAGCTCAATTCTGATTGCTTGAATCATAGATGAGCCTGGCAACGACATTAGGGATTTCAAACACTTCCTTTCCTCTAAATCCCATCCATTTTTACCACTTAGGTAGAGTGCTTCTACCCCGTAAAGTAGTTGAGGGGGTATCATCGCACTGTAGGCCTTTAACAACGGTCTGTGGGACATATCTCCACAGACACGAATACATTTTTTCAACCCACAAACTGATGTAAGGGCTTTTGCTTTCAGCGCTTCTAAATGTGTATGCCACTTTAAAGTCCTATCAAACCAGAGGCCACGGTAATTATACTTGTTCACAATTACTAATTTTAATGGGCCCAACTGCCCTTGGGGTCTCTTTTAACAAAGCATAACATTTTGGTTTTATCCAAGTTTACAATTAAATGATTTGGCACACAATGTTCTCTGAATACTTTTAACTTCCTTTGAAGGCCCAACTCTGCCTGGTCAAGGATTACTTAATTATCTGCATACAATAGACAAGATATTTGTTTACTATTCGTTTTTGGGCTGGCACGTCTATCTATTTCTAACACAGAGGGCAGATCAACCAAGAATATGGCAAAGAGTGGAGGGGCCAGCACACAACCCTGTCTAAGACCATTCTCAATAACTATTTTAGATGTTAAGATCCCCACTGTATCTTTATTAATTTGCGCCCAATTACCTCTATGTAGCTCCTTTATTATGACCAGCAGACCTTCTGGGGTGTCATATGTTTTCAGAGTCTTCCATCGGCATTTCAGGTCTACTAGGTCAAACACTGTCCAAACATCCACAAAATAGCAATATAGCTTCCCTCTTTGATCAATTGACTTCCGCGCAGCCACCCATAGGGCAAAACAATGGTCGATCGTGGAGTGTCCTTCCATGACCGGAACAGGCAGAATTGACCATTGCTCCACCCAATTCTTCAGTCTACCCAAAATTATTTTTGTAAAAATTTTCTACCTAATATCCAGCAGATTAATCAATCTATCATTTTTCTGGGCTTTCACATCTCCCTTCTTATGTACAGGTCTAATTAAAGCTCCCTTCCAACTGTTTGGCATTTTGCCTGAATCTAGTATAACCAGGAACATATGGACAGGAATTCAGCCCACCAATTTATCTGTGACTTTATTATAATAACTGGAAGGTAATTGTGTCCTGCTGCTCGGGTTAGCTTTAGCTTCTTTATGGTGCGCTTCACATTCTCTACTGTGAAGTCCATTTTTTAATCTTCCACTGCCCCACCCCAATGCAACCCTTCTCCAGCTTCAGGCGCTTTACATGTACCATAAAATTCCTTCAAGTATTCCTCTCATGCTGCTTCTTCTACCACGCAGCACATGGCCTGTGGGCTTGTTCTGAAGATTGCTGTATCAGCTTCCAAAACTTCCAGAACTTTTTTGCTGCAATGGTTTCCACCAGGTGTTAAACAAAAGAGATATGATGTTACTCTGAGATGAGAGTCAATAAGTCAATAACCAGAGACTATAAACCAGCCTAAGCAAGGTAATTCAAAGTTGGGAATCCATTTTAATGGATTATAATACCCTCACACACCCTGTCGGGTGTCATGCTTCATCATCGGGTTCCTCCTCGTCGGGTCGGCAGTGCAATACCTGACGGGCTCCCTATAATAGGGGCACTTTAACGAAGATCTTTTTCCAACAGCCGTTTGGTGAATTGAGGGTGAGGGGCCTGGTTTGTGTAGATGAGTGTGTATTGGTGGGTTTGGAGTGAGTAGAAAATAGGGTTGGGAGTACCTACAAAATCAATTTTAATCAAGGGGTCTCCTACTCTAGGTAAAAGAAAAAGGTAAAAGGCGCTAAACTGAGGTTATGTCTCAGGTTGTGGCACTCTTATACGTGGTAGGTTAACATGTTTCTCACCAACTGAATAGTCTGCGGGCGATTCATCAGGACCAAAACAAGGGGTATACTATCTACAACTAAAACTAAGAATTACGATGTGGCTGCACACTCACATCAACCATAAGACTAACTCGTCGGATACCCGGTAGTACTGGAACTACCCAGAACTATGGACTAACCAGACTTCACAGCACCCGGCAGGTAATCAACACAAGGGGTTCCTCGTGTATTTGGTGCAAGTAGCACGAAGTCTGTAGACCTACCCACTCCTACCGGGCCGGGTGTTCCCATAATTTCTCTTAATAAATCCTTTTCTGGTTCCTGACTAGCATTTTGTATTCTCTTCACAATTTATTAAGCTTTATAACTCTACCCAGATCACATTTAACTCTAAAATGTCTTTCTTCTCACCCTTTACTTCCTCATACATTCCCCAGTAAACCACTTTGCTCGTTTACCTAGATTATTTGCTGATTATTCTATCTTGACTTATTATTTTTTAATTTTACTCCGAGGCATTGTACTACTTGTTAAATTTTCCCTCAAACCATACGTTTAAGGGTGTCACCTCTTTCACAATCTTAGTTGACATTAATGTCATTATCCCTCCAGCTGGGCACCCAAACCTTTTTTTCTTCGCTGGTCTATGAATTTGAAGGATCACTGAAACAATATCGACGTCAAGAATATCAAGTTACAAAAATATCAAGGTAAAAATATAAAATACCAAAATATTGACCTCCTATCTCCAAACAGGTAAGTATAAAAATAGCGAATCAAAAATATCGTTGTAAAAAATATAGTTAGTAAAACTATCAAATTTTTTAAAATACTTTAAATTAATTACAAATTAATGAAATAATAAATATAATTAACTTAAACATACTTAAAATACTTAAATAACTTTAAAATTAATAAATAATTAAAGTAAGTAAAAAAAACATACAAATTGATTTATTAATACATATATTACCTACTGGCGGTCGCCAGTAGGTATATATAGTTAGGATTTTTTCTCTATGGGATTTTTGAAAATTCTATGTCTAATAACTTTGGCGTTTGTGGACGGAATTGGCTGAAATTTTCAGGAAAATGGCACATTTTGTTTTTGAGCAGCCCCTGAAAATTTTGGGGGGGTTCGTCAAGGGGGGGCCGAGAAAAAAGGGGGGTCCCAAAACGCGTTTTTCCCATGTTAATTTCCATAGGGCGGTTGGCCTCACTTTTAGCCCGAACGGCTGAATGGATTTGCACGAAACTTGGCAAAATTGTAGGGACTGGTAGCCCGATGTGCCTTTTGTAGGTCTCAATATATGTGCTCCAGTGGATTTTGAGAAATTAACGTTTAAAAAAAGATATATATCTGTAACAGCGGACTGGGCAGCGGCCCAGGACGCGTACTTTTCGCGCAACGGAGCTTTGTGAAGCGAAGCTGATTGGTTCTCCGGCGTCTGTCAACATTCCAAACAGTCCGTAGCGGCCGCCATCTTGTCTCTCGGTAGGATCGAGAGACAAGAGGAGGTCAAAACAAAGGGGGAAATAACTATAAGGGGGCATAGTAGATCCTCGCTGACCCCCTAGGTTTGATGTGGAGGTTTTAAAAGGGCCCCGCGGGGCAAAAAAAATAAATAATAATAATAATCGAACGGCTGAATGGATTTGCACGAAACTTGGCAAAATATTAGGGACTGGTAGCCCGATGTGCCTTTGCTAGGTCTCAATATATGTGCTCCAGTGGATTTTGAGAAATTAACGTTCAAAAAAAGATATATATCTGTAACAGCGCTCCGCTTCGCGTAACGGAGGTTTGCGAAGCTGATTGGTCATTCTGTCACTGGGCTATAGTTGGGCTACATCTGGCTGATATTTGGGCTACATTTGTTTTTTTGTGTGTCTGGCGGCCATGTTTGGGCTACATTGGGCTACATTGGGCTACATTTGGGCTCCAACATATATATAGGCCAATGTAGCCCAATATATATTTTTCAAAGTTAATTTTCGTAAAAACCACTGGAGCATATATCTTGAGACATAGCAAAGGCACATCGGGCTACCAGTCCCTACAATTTTGCCAAGTTTTGTGGAAATCCATTCAGCCGTTCGAGCTAAAAGTGAGTCCAACCGCCCTATGGAAATGAAGGAAATGAATGGGTAATTTGTAATTAGCAAATAGCTCATCGCAAACTAGGAATGGTAAAGAATCGCTATTTATTCCTTAAAGTTCGCTATTTAGGAAATGCAAAAAACTTTGATGATACATATGGCGGTTCATCTCTAACAAGATAAGAAGCATAGGGATACATTTATGATGACTGGCGCATCACCAGGGATGTGTTAGTCATTCTGTGCCGCTGTTCCGTCACCTATGGTGTGCTGCATTTACAATGCGGCGCATCATGGGGCAAAAACAGCACAGATGCGTGATGTATCTGTGCCGTAAAGGTGGCGCATTGCTGGAGTTGTATCGCAAGTGTGATGAAGCTCCAGCAAGGGTCGGGGGTGCCCCTGTCGCAGGGTTTCTGTTCTCACACAGAACTGCGGACAGAGGATTGGAACCTCGGCGAATTAGGGTGTCCCAAAACTCACGTTAGTAATCAAAAACTCCTTAGCAAGCTAGGTACAGTGTCACATTGGATATAACAAACTCTCAATGTTTAGACAATCCAGAATATGAACTTATAGTACCTCAGGATACGTGGAACTCATGAACAGTCGGTCGTTATATATTTCTTAGAAACCAGAACATGGAGTTAAGAAGAACACATGTGTATTTGAAATGTTTATTTACTAATGCCGTCTTCACAGGCGTAGTATCTTAGATAATACAAGTACACATATTATCAGTAGCAAAATTACCAGCATAGTTACTAGTACATAAAAAGCGAATGGTGATAGTATGTTAACATGCTGTAAATGAATAAGAGTTAGCAACACTTATAAGCAGCAGCGGGCCGTGGAGGGAGTTACGGTGGGGCAGGGAGGCGGGGAGGGGGAGGGGCAAGGTAGAGAGGGCTCCACCCTGCTTCTCCCCGCCTCCCTGCCTCACCGTAACTCTTTCCACGGCCCGCGGCTGCTTATATCTCACCCTCCCTAATACACATATTATATTATTTGCTAAGAAGGTCTCTTTGTGTTGGTTTAGGGCGTGCCCATACTTTAGTGTCTTAGATTTGAAGGAATCACATCAGCATACACCAGCTCTCTCTTCATGTGAGCCGCATCAACTGTTGTGTATGTGTGTTCGGCAAAGCAATATAAAACCCGCCTCATGCCCAGAATTGGCAGAAGTTGCACTTATGTTATGAGTATGAAGTCGTGGAGATCAGACCTCATAACAATTCTGTATCGTGTTGTTCTTGAAACTTTAGCACTCGCTGTACAGATATAGTTTAACAAGCAAAGCAGATAGTAGAGCAATAACATATTATTCTCATGTAAACCACGATGAACTACTAGGTTGAAAGCTAAAGCAACAACTAAGTGTCGTGTGCAGAAGTTGCAAAAAAGGAAAAATGGCGTTTAAACCGGTAATGAGCCCATGCTAACTTAACACGGTGTAAAGATATCCAGGACCTAGATGACACCTCCCCATGATCCGGAAACGAACTGAATAAGATAATAGAAGTGCCATCTCATGAGAGCAGATTGCAAGTTTATATGTGGACGGTCCGCAAGGTAAAGCATTAAAAACTAGGAAAATTTAATGCTAAAGAAAAATAAAACAGCCAAGTACTTTATCGAGTCTTAAGCCAATAGGCAAGGTAAATAATAAAAACTTGACAAATAAGTCAATGAATTGTCAATGAAATGCTAGTACTCAGCATATCAAACATGAAAAAGGTCTATGACATAACTGTGTATGCAAAATAAGCTGCAACAGCCTCCAATAGGAAGTCACCGTCTTCATCCGAAAACAGTTCAGCCATCCAATTTAAAAGCGGAAAAGAACATACGTGCTCTCCCAGCACCGGATCCTCTATCACCATCAGAGGACAGCTCGGTGGGTTTTCAAGAAAGCTCTGTTCCAAGAAAGACTGTGCTGCCGCCAGTAAATTCCAGGGACCAAGTAGTCCATGCATCAATGCCACAGCCATAATCCTTTCGCCAGGACAAACCAACTCGTGAGTAATGATAGGAGTCATCAGCTGATTAAAGTCGACGTCAGGAGAAACCGGTCCGCAGAGACACAAATCAATGGCCCAATCGAAATCACAGGTCAGGCAGTGAAATACAGGCTGGACACAGGTGAAGTAGGAGAATCGAAAAGATAATCCATATGCCGTGCTTAATATCGCCAACGGCATTGTGCCATAATATTCTAGCATGCGATTGCGGAACAGTGTCAGCAGCTGCAGGGTGGGAGGTTGCATAGGAGGGACATCCATATTTAAAAATGTAAAAAAGCACAAGAGCGTCCGCTGGTAATGCAAGTAAAAATGCCAATCCACGAACCAGAGTGGAGAAAATAGAATGAAAGGAAGCAGGGATGAGTCCAAAGATTTTCTCAAATGAAGTCACGAGACCACTGGTAACAACTTTAAAAAAGTGCGCCAGGGACTTTGCGGAGGATGCGTTAAAGATAGTCGGAACCATCTTGCTGAATTTGAAAGGCAAATCTGAATTGAAAAGTGTGTGCACCTCTGTACGGGTGTTAGCTATGTGAAGCGCGAAAGTTTCACGGGCCGAACTCAAGGCCACCTCTCTCTGAGACAAAAGAGCTCTTATTCTTGCCATGCCGTTGAAATCTGTCCCAAGGTTGGTATTTGTGGCCAGATTCAATCAATCAATCAGGTCATTTGTAAAGCGCACTACTCACCCGTAGGGTCTCAAGGCGCTGGATTGAAAACTCCCTATGTTCATGTGTGGGAGGAAATAGAACATTTCTGCAGCAAATAACCCGTTCACTTACTGTTACGATAAAAGGAATACTTTTAATTAACTCAGAACAATCTTCATTATTGAGCATCAAATAACTACCATTTTCCAACAACTTGAACGTGGGGATGATAGCAGGAACTGGCGTGCCTTGCAACACGCAAGCCATATTTGGTCGGTGTTTGTTGCATGGACCGTGTAACTGTATGTGCCTACACATTAGTGAATGATCTGGCGTCTCAGTGCATTCCTCTCCATTCAGATAAACTTCTTGATCATCTTTGAAACATCTGTATGTGTATGGAAGCGACCAGACCCCATGAAGAAAAGCACTACCTAAAGGTTCATAACGACCTATTGGTATATATTTCATACAATTTGAAAACTTATATAAAGCAAAAGGCAGCGTTATTAAACCGTGGATAAGGCACGTTGCCAAAAAACCCGCAATCCTCTGCTGATGATGTCACTGAGCATGTCATGAATGATGTAATATGTGACATCATCAGCAGTGGATTACGGGTAATAGTATCTCTAGTTTACTCCCCTATAGCTGTCTGTCTTTTAACATAAGTGTCTGTTTCCTTCCCTTATACTTACTGTTTTTGGTTCGCTTCCGGTTCGCGTACCGGCGAGCGAACTGGGAAGCGAACTAAGAGAAATAGAGGTTGCCACAGTTCCAAATATTGTACCAATTTTTTAATAACGGGGAGGTAGTTCTGAAAAGAACTTTTTTTTTTATTTTTCAGAACATTTATTTACTTTTTTTGAATTTTCTGAACAGTTTTATATTTTTTTGGGTTTTTATTGGAGGGAGCAATGAAAACGATTCATTGTAAAGGGCTCAACAGGAGCAACAAAACAAAAAAAAGAAGTATTTATTATTTTGGGCGTTTCGTACAAACTTGCATATGATAGTCAATAGCTCTGTTGATCAGAGTGATGCTTCTTTCTCCGTAGGAAATGAATCCATCGCAAAATACGCAGATGTGTTTTACATCACCAAATCTCATTTGTATATTTGGCACCATCTCCCTGCCCTCTGGTCCCGTTACTTCCGGTACAACAGATCTTCTGGCCATAATAGGGAGATTATCTAGGTCGTTCCGAAACTGTGCAGCACTGTAGTTGTTAGGATGCCACCTAGTCATATGGCGATGCATTGTGTAGTTTCCGAAACTGTATTTTTTGTCGGTCCCTCTGGACAGTCTATCTTGACATATAAGGCAAGTTACGTATCTTGCATTTACTTTTTTCTGACCTTTGGGAATTTTAAAAAATTGCCAAATGAAGTTTTCTTTCCGGTGAGACGTCCTGGGCTGCTCAGGCAAAAACTGCCTCTCTTCGTGCTCGTCCTCCTGTTCCTCTTCTTCGTCTTCTTGTTGAATTATAACTTGAGCAGGTGGTCCACTCTTCCTTGGATGTGGTGGAGGTGGTGGGGAAGCACCAGCTGAAGCTACTAAAGAAGCCATTGCTAAGTGATCACAAAGGGTCTTTCTCTCACAATGATGAAAGTCAGAGTGAGGAAAGAAGGAGGGATTTTCATCATTTGGGAAAAACAAGAGTTCTCAACCAATCAAAAGTGTTCATTTTAGATTATATGACCTAGTCTTACATCATTAGGAAACCAAAAGTGAAATAAACCAATGAAAAGTGTTATTACCAAGTCACATGACTTGCTGTGTTTACGTTAAGCGCTTTGCAGGGCCTCCCGGTTTGCTTCCAGAAACCTGCGCTTTGCGACTCGCTTCGCGTACCAGTTCGCTAACGTAGTACGTCATATGACGTATCACGCGACAACGTGAAACGTCATGCGGACGGGAGGCGTCACGATGTTGTTTTCTAACGCGGCACTTGCGGTAAAGAAACGTTTACCGGCTCGCGGTCTATTTCGCGGCATCAAGGTCAGCTAACGGGAAGCTTCCCGATTCGCGAAGCGGGAACGAAGAAAAAAAAATATTTAAAAAAAAAATTATTCATAAACATATAAAATATATTTTTGGATTTAAAGAAGAATACATTTTACAGCTACAGATATTAGCTGTTAAAAAACCAATGAAATTCACAGAAAAAACCATAGGTTACAGACCATATATAGTTAGGAATTAGCATTTACAAAACCTTGAAAATTCACTGAAAAAACCATAGGTTATAGACCATATATAGTTAGGAATTAGCATTTAGAAAACCTTATTTTACTCACACAAAACCATTGAAATTCCATATATAGTTAGTTGCACTAACTATATATCGCGCACCCGCAATCCACTGCTGATGATGTCACATATTACATCATTCATGACATGGTCAGTGACATCACTGATGACATCACTGATGACATCTCAAATGACATCACTGATGACATCACTGATGACATCTCAAATGACATCACTGATGACATCATGACACACCAATACCAGTTACTACATAAGCACTCACTGATTCCTATGTCTACACACACATTCACTCATTCACCCATACAATCACTCATACATACAGTCACTTATTATTACAACACTATCATATGCACTCATACACCTATGCAGACAGTCACACACTGCCACTCATCCATGGAGTTACTCACACACCAAGCCAGTCCTGTAAAGAATCAATCACACTTCCATTTCTTCATCTATACAGTTAAACACAGAACACCATACTTCAGTGACATCACTGATGACATCACTAATGACATCTGAAATGACATCACTGATGACATCTCAAATGACATCACTGATGACATCATGACACACCAATACCAGTTACTACATACACACTCACTGATTCGTACGTCTACACACACATTCACTCATTCACCCATACAATTACTCATACATACAGTCACTTATTATTAGAACACTATCATATGCACTCATACACCTAGTCAGTCCTGTGAAGAATCAATCACACTTCGATTTCCTCATCTATAGTTAAACACAGAACACCATACTTTTCACACATATACTAACACATACTTACTCTCTTATACAATCACTGATACAAGTACACATTGATATGCACAGAGTCACACACCTCCCAGCCAGCCACACACACACTCAGTCTTCCATACATCCAGTCATTCTTCAATATGTAAAACGTATTTAAACTTTACAAAAACACACAGACACTAGATGATGTCATCAGTGATGTCATTTGAGATGTCATCAGTGATGTCATCAGTGATGTCACTGACCATGTCATGAATGATGTAATATGTGACATCATCAGCAGTGGATTGCGGGTGCGCGATATATAGTTAGTGCAACTAACTATATATGGAATTTCAATGGTTTTGTGTGAGTAAAATAAGGTTTTCTAAATGCTAATTCCTAACTATATATGGTCTATAACCTATGGTTTTTTCAGTGAATTTTCAAGGTTTTGTAAATGCTAATTCCTAACTATATATGGTCTATAACCTATGGTTTTTTCTGTGAATATATATATAAACGTAATTTTAATTAAAAAAATTACAATATTTTTACCGTAGGATAGCGGAAAGGGTAACATTTACTATTACCACTCCAGTGAGTGCAACAGTAGAGAAAGCGTTGGATAGCGTAGGGGTAAAAATTACTATTCCAACTCCAGAGAGGGCAACAGTAGGGAAAGCGTTGGATAGCGTAGGGGTAAAAATTACTATTCCCCCTCCAGAGAGTGCAACAGTAGGGAAAGCGTTGGATAGAGTAGAGGTAAAAATTACTATTCCCACTCCAGAGAGTGCAACAGTAGGGAAAGCGTTGGATAGCGTAGGGGTAAGAATTACTATTCCCACTCCAGAGAGTGCAACAGTAGGGAAAGCGTTGGATAGCGTAGGGGTAAAAAGTTACTATTCCCACTCCAGAGAGTGCAACAGTAGGGAAAGCGTTGGATAGCGTAGGGGTAAAAATTACTATTCCAACTCCAGAGAGGGCAACAGTAGGGAAAGCGTTGGATAGTGTAGGGATAATAATGACTATTCCCACTCCAGAGAGTGCAACAGGAGGGAAAACGTTGGATACCGGCAGGGTAAAATTCACTATTCCCACTCCAAAGAGTGCAACAGTAGGGAAAGCGTTGAATAGCCTAGGGGTAAAAATTACTATTCCCACTCCAGAGAGTTCAACAGTAGGGAAAGCGTTGGATAGCGTAGGGGTAAACATTACTATTCCCACTCCGGAGA
Organism: Lissotriton helveticus; assembly: GCF_964261635.1. NCBI lineage: Eukaryota > Metazoa > Chordata > Amphibia > Caudata > Salamandridae > Lissotriton > Lissotriton helveticus. The sequence goes on from NC_136061.1 coordinate 1,683,214,182, forward strand.
GTGCAACAGTAGGGAAAGCGTTGGATAGCGTAGGGGTAAAAATTACTATTCCAACTCCAGAGAGGGCAACAGTAGGGAAAGCGTTGGATAGCGTAGGGGTAAAAATTACTATTCCCACTCCAGAGAGTGCAACAGTAGGGAAAGCGTTGGATAGAGTAGAGGTAAAAATTACTATTCCCACTCCAGAGAGTGCAACAGTAGGGAAAGTGTTGGATAGCGTAGGGGTAAAAATTACTATTCCCACTCCAGAGAGTGCAACAGTAGGGAAAGCGTTGGATAGCGTAGGGGTAAAAAGTTACTATTCCCACTCCAGAGAGTGCAACAGTAGGGAAAGCGTTGGATAGCGTAGGGGTAAAAATTACTATTCCAACTCCAGAGAGGGCAACAGTAGGGAAAGCGTTGGATAGTGTAGGGATAATAATGACTATTCCAACTCCAGAGAGTGCAACAGGAGGGAAAACGTTGGATACCGGCAGGGTAAAATTCACTATTCCCACTCCAAAGAGTGCAACAGTAGGGAACGCGTTGAATAGCCTAGGGGTCAAAATTACTATTCCCACTCAAGAGAGTCCAACAGTAGGGAAAGCGTTGGATAGCGTAGGGGTGAACATTACTATTCCCACTCCAGAGAGTGCAACAGTAGGGAAAGCGTTGGATAGCGTAGGGGTAAAAATTACTATTCCAACTCCAGAAAGTGCAACAGTAGGGAAAACATTGGATAGCGGCAGGGTAAAATGTACTATTCCCACTGCAAAGAGTGCAACAGTAGGGAAAGCGTTGGATAGCGTAGGGGTAAAAATTACTGTTCCCACTCTAGAGAGTGCAACAGTAGGGAAAACATTGGATAGCGTAGGGGTAAAAATTACTATTCCAATTCCAGAGAGTGCAACAGTAGGGAAAGCGTTGGATAGCATAGGGGTAAAAATTACTATTCCAACTCCAGAGAGTGCAACAGTAGAGAAAGCGTTGGATAGCGTAGGGGTAAAAATTAATATCCCACTCCAGAGAGGGCAACAGTAGTGAAAGTAAATACTTCATATATAAATAAAAATAAATTAATACCAATTCCAAGTTAATAAAAAATAATTAACAATTTCATGTAATATAATAATTAATCAATTAAAATACAAATAAAAATAAATTATAAAAAATTATTGCCTATCACTACAAATTATTTACCAATTAACAATTCATTCATTAACAATTAAAACATAATTAAAAATTAGAACAACAAAAAACCAATAAATAATTTAAAATATTTCATTAATTACAATTAAGTTACTTCCCACCCTATTCCCCTATAAACACACAACCCACAACAGAAAATAAATTAATAAAATTTAAATAATTATCAATTAATCTGTTCACTAAAATGAATTACCAATTATATTTTAGGTAATTACCAATGAAAAATTTAAATAACAATTAATTCAAAATATATACCAATAAATACATTCCATGTTATCAATTTTGTCATAGGGGCTGCCATAACACATATACTCCATTTTCACCACCTTTCTGCAGCCACGCATTCTCACACGTGTTACCAGTAAAACCATGGCATAATTTCCTACTCAGTAACTAAGCACAAAAGTGGGGACGGTAAAACCAACCAAACCCCAACAGAGGGAATCACCTCCCTCCCCTTGGGCAGTATCGTACCCGCGCGGCTGCAAAAGAGACGAGGTAAGTATGTGCAGTAGCCTCCCCATCCCCCCAAAAAGTCCAAAACATGTAATAACAAGAAAGCAATAACTTCTGTACTTTCAATTGTTGCTACATACCAACAAAGGATACATATAAAGGGAGATAGAGCCAGAGCATTACACGCTTGTCTGGTTAGGTGAGAATCAGACATTCCTCCCATTGTGCAGCTCTGAGATGGTGGGGGGAATATGATCTATTTGCAGAACGCAATCACTCCGATCCTGTCTGCCCACCTTGAAGATCAACCCTCTGCCCAGCAGGAGAAGATTCAATCTTTTTCGGACTCTGTCAGGCTCCGCCAGATGGACCCAGAAGCAAAGGAGGTTCTAAATGCCCCGATACGAAAGGAGACAATTCTGTTGGATATTCAACGCCTTAAAACTGCTAAGAGCCATGAAGCCGAAGGATTAACAGCAGAGTTCTGTCAGAAGTTTGCCCCCTTGTTGGTCAACCACCTAATGGAGGTCTTTAATGAGGCACGCATGGCGGGTTCTCTGCTGACCTCCATGTGAGAGGTCATGGTGGCCATGATAACAAAGACAGATAGAGACCCCCTCCTAGGCAATTCTTACAGGACGATTACTTTACTAAATATAGATGTAAAAATACTTAGTGGAATCTGGAAAGCACACCTTCTCCCGAGGGTTTCCCACATTGTCCATACAGACTGGGCAGGGTTCATACTTAAATGCAGCACCACTCATAACCTATGAAGACTGGCACATAAATGGCACGCCCCGTCTAATGCATGACGATTATGCATTGGCGCTGGTGGATATCAAGATAGCCATTGATTCGGTAGATTGGCCCTATTTGTGGCAGGTCATCCAGTGAGTTGGTGCAGGTGGGGAGTTCCTTAGATGGACCAGGGTACTCTACACATCCCTTACAGCCAGAATTAGAATGAGAAAAATTGGTGTCCAGACCATTCGTTTTTTGCAGAAGCACCCACCAGGGGTGCCTACTCTCCCTGCTGTTATTTGCAATAGCCAAGGAACCGTTAGCGGCTGCCCTACGTCATACACTGGGACCTTGGGGCATCAGGGTGGAAGAGACCAACCCTGTTGTCTCCCTATACGCCGATGATACGCTGGTCTATCTTTGCCAACCGACAAATTGGGTGCCACTTCTCCTTGAAAAACTGCAGAGATTTGAAGAGGTATCAGGACTCTGGATTAACCCAGGTGAAACCAAGCGTATTCCCATCGGCAGACAGGGAAAAGTTCCTCAATCCGAGCTGACGAGAGGGGAGCTGCAATGAGTAGATGAGTGAATGAGATATTTAGGGATAATGCCCATGAAGGGGTCCACACAGTTAGCTCTAATGCACGATTTAAACTCTTAGAATACAACCTACTTACTCAGGTATACCTCACCCCATGTACATTACATATATTCTACCCAGCCCTTAATGATGAATGCCCGAGATGTAAGTCGCAAGCAGCTGACTTTCTCCACATGGTTTGGATTTGCTCACCATTATTCTCCTAATGGGACACACGGATCGCACACTTTCAAAGGGTCATGGGAATCGGTAATTCCTAAAGAGATCATACACGTATTGTTGGGCCTAATACCAAAGCCTAAGCACAAGAAACTAAGCAGGAAATTCAACCTACTGGGGTTGGCGCTGGCAAAGCGGTGCATTGCATTAACATGGCTCAGACCTAGGACCCCACAAGTAGAGGAGTGGATTATAGATAAATGTGAGTGGAAGATGGTGGAAAGGATGTGAATGAAGCTTGTTCTTAAATATATAAAGCTTGTGGGCGATCTCCAGGCACGGTCCCTAATGTTAGCAGAGCTCAGAGAGGAACCAACCCTGGAAACTCAGAGGTCTACAGGTGCAGTGTCAGTCAGTCAAAGCATCAATTATTTAGACCACTGTTCTTTAAACAACATTAAAACACAAGATTTTATAAATCACAATATCATAAAATTCTATTAAAATAAGTAACCTGTGAAAAAGTAGCACAGATATTCATACAATAAGTTACATAATAGCGCAATTTCTCAATGGAAACATTATAAGCACATCCGCATGGAGGATAATTAAGAACTTATTAAAATTTAATGTAAGAATTCTTGTTAAGAAATATTTGCAGAAAAGTTATCTTAAAAATTGACATCACTTAAAACCATCCAAAAACCCAATTCCATCAAAACCTGAAAGCTCAAATTAATTTTTCCATAAAAGACCTTTTTACGGCATTCATATATCTCCCTTGCAATTGCAAAATCAAGATTATGCAAATCAGTCAAAAGTTCTACTGCATGAGCCCAAGCTACAGTACCATATTTTAAAAAGATGGGACGTAAAAACAGTTTCCGCAGGATGTCACATTTCGTGCCTACAATACATGTACAATTGCCATCAGACTGCAGCATTTCTGTTTTTAGTCTCTCATTTATCATCCAGGCATTGATACGAATTCTCAATCTTAAATCGTCACATCAGAGCCAATGATTAGGTAATGTATCCAGGTAAGGGTACCAAGCTTCATTCAACCAGCTAGACATCATAAATTGTACAGATTTCTTCTTGCTCAGATACTCCCCGTCCTCCCTCCTAGATGGTTTCTTCCCTTGGGATCTGAGTGTGCTCTTGGTGATTTCTGCTTGTAATGTGTGTTGAGAAATTCTCACAAACAGAGTACAGTGTATTTCTGGTCTCCTTTGCTCATTTTAAATTACTAAGCTGTATCTCATTTCTATGCCATTGTGAGCCTGTATATTCCAAGATGTCATTTATAGCTCAATTCTGATTGCTTGAATCATAGATGAGCCTGGCAACGACATTAGGGATTTCAAACACTTCCTTTCCTCTAAATCCCATCCATTTTTACCACTTAGGTAGAGTGCTTCTACCCCGTAAAGTAGTTGAGGGGGTATCATCGCACTGTAGGCCTTTAACAACGGTCTGTGGGACATATCTCCACAGACACGAATACATTTTTTCAACCCACAAACTGATGTAAGGGCTTTTACTTTCAGCGCTTCTAAATGTGTATGCCACTTTAAAGTCCTATCGAACCAGAGGCCACGGTAATTATACTTGTTCACAATTACTAATTTTAATGGGCCCAACTGCCCTTGGGGTCTCTTTTAACAAAGCATAACATTTTGGTTTTATCCAAGTTTACAATTAAATGATTTGGCACACAATGTTCTCTGAATACTTTTAACTTCCTTTGAAGGCCCAACTCTGCCTGGTCAAGGATTACTTAATTATCTGCATACAATAGACAAGATATTTGTTTACTGTTCGTTTTTGGGCTGGCACGTCTATCTATTTCTAACACAGAGGGCAGATCAACCAAGAATATGGCAAAGAGTGGAGGGGCCAGCACACAACCCTGTCTAAGACCATTCTCAATAACTATTTTAGATGTTAAGATCCCCACTGTATCTTTATTAATTTGCGCCCAATTACCTCTATGTAGCTCCTTTATTATGACCAGCAGACCTTCTGGGGTGTCATATGTTTTCAGAGTCTTCCATCGGCATTTCAGGTCTACTAGGTCAAACACTGTCCAAACATCCACAAAATAGCAATATAGCTTCCCTCTTTGATCAATTGACTTCCGCGCAGCCACCCATAGGGCAAAACAATGGTCGATCGTGGAGTGTCCTTCCATGACAGGAACAGGCAGAATTGACCATTGCTCCACCCAATTCTTCAGTCTACCCAAAATTATTTTTGTAAAAATGTCCTACCTAATATCCAGCAGATTAATCAATCTATCATTTTTCTGGGCTTTCACATCTCCCTTCTTATGTACAGGTCTAATTAAAGCTCCCTTCCAACTGTTTGGCATTTTGCCTGAATCTAGTATAACCAGGAACATATGGACAGGAATTCAGCCCACCAATTTATCTGTGACTTTATTATAACAACTGGAAGGTAATTGTGTCCTGCTGCTCGGGTTAGCTTTAGCTTCTTTATGGTGCGCTTCACATTCTCTACTGTGAAGTCCATTTTTTAATCTTCCACTGCCCCACCCCAATGCAACCCTTCTCCAGCTTCAGGCGCTTTACATGTACCATAAAATTCCTTCAAGTATTCCTCTCATGCTGCTTCTTCTACCACGCAGCACATGGCCTGTGGGGTTGTTCTGAAGATTGCTGTATCAGCTTCCAAAACTTCCAGAAGTTTTTTGCTGCAATGGTTTCCACCAGGTGTTAAACAAAAGAGATATGATGTTCCTCTGAGATGAGAGTCAATAAGTCAATAACCAGAGCCTATAAACCAGCTTAAGCAAGGTAATTCAAAGTTGGGAATCCATTTTAATGGATTATAATACCCTCACACACCCTGTCGGGTGTCATGCTTCATCATCGGGTTGCTCCTCGTCGGGTCGGCAGTGCAATACCTGACGGGCTCCCTATAATAGGGGCACTTTAACGAAGATCTTTTTCCAACAGCCGTTTGGTGAATTGAGGGTGAGGGGCCTGGTTTGTGTAGATGAGTGTGTATTGGTGGGTTTGGAGTGAGTAGAAAATAGGGTTGGGAGTACCTACAAAATCAATTTTAATCAAGGGGTCTCCTACTCTAGGTAAAAGAAAAAGGTAAAAGGCGCTAAACTGAGGTTATGTCTCAGGTTGTGGCACTCTTATACGTGGTAGGTTAACATGTTTCTCACCAACTGAATAGTCTGCGGGCGATTCATCAGGACCAAAACAAGGGGTATACTATCTACAACTAAAACTAAGAATTACGATGTGGCTGAACACTCACATCAACCATAAGACTAACTCGTCGGATACCCGGTAGTACTGGAACTACCCAGAACTATGGACTAACCAGACTTCACAGCACCCGGCAGGTAATCAACACAAGGGGTTCCTCGTGTATTTGGTGCAAGTAGCACGAAGTCTGTAGACCTACCCACTCCTACCGGGCCGGGTGTTCCCATAATTTCTCTTAATAAATCCTTTTCTGGTTCCTGACTAGCATTTTGTATTCTCTTCACAATTTATTAAGCTTTATAACTCTACCCAGATCACATTTAACTCTAAAATTTCTTTCTTCTCACCCTTTACTTCCTCATACATTCCCCAGTAAACCACTTTGCTCGTTTACCTAGATTATTTGCTGATTATTCTATCTTGACTTATTATTTTTTAATTTTACTCTGAGGCATTGTACTACTTGTTAAATTTTCCCTCAAACCATACGTTTAAGGGTGTCACCTCTTTCACAATCTTAGTTGACATTAATGTGATTATCCCTCCAGCTGGGCACCCAAACCTTTTTTTCTTCGCTGGTCTATGAATTTGAAGGATCACTGAAACAATATCGACCTCAAGAATATCAAGTTACAAAAATATCGAGGTAAAAATATAAAATACCAAAATATCGACCTCCTATCTCCAAACAGGTAAGTATAAAAATAGCGAATCAAAAATATTGTTGTAAAAAATATAGTTAGTAAAACTATCAAATTTTTTAAAATACTTTAAATTAATTACAAATTAATGAAATAATAAATATAATTAACTTAAACATACTTAAAATACTTAAATAACTTTAAAATTAATAAAGAATTAAAGTAAGTAAAAAAAACCTACAAATTGATTTATTAATACATATATATATATATAAACGTAATTTTAATTAAAAAAATTACAATATTTTTACCGTAGGATAGCGGAAAGGGTAACATTTACTATTACCACTCCAGTGAGTGCAACAGTAGAGAAAGCGTTGGATAGCGTAGGGGTAAAAATTACTATTCCAACTCCAGAGAGGGCAACAGTAGGGAAAGCGTTGGATAGCGTAGGGGTAAAAATTACTATTCCCACTCCAGAGAGTGCAACAGTAGGGAAAGCGTTGGATAGAGTAGAGGTAAAAATTACTATTCCCACTCCAGAGAGTGCAACAGTAGGGAAAGCGTTGGATAGCGTAGGGGTAAGAATTACTATTCCCACTCCAGAGAGTGCAACAGTAGGGAAAGCGTTGGATAGCGTAGGGGTAAAAAGTTACTATTCCCACTCCAGAGAGTGCAACAGTAGGGAAAGCGTTGGATAGCGTAGGGGTAAAAATTACTATTCCAACTCCAGAGAGGGCAACAGTAGGGAAAGCGTTGGATAGTGTAGGGATAATAATGACTATTCCCACTCCAGAGAGTGCAACAGGAGGGAAAACGTTGGATACCGGCAGGGTAAAATTCACTATTCCCACTCCAAAGAGTGCAACAGTAGGGAAAGCGTTGAATAGCCTAGGGGTAAAAATTACTATTCCCACTCCAGAGAGTCCAACAGTAGGGAAAGCGTTGGATAGCGTAGGGGTAAACATTACTATTCCCACTCCGGAGAGTGCAACAGTAGGGAAAGCGTTGGATAGCGTAGGGGTAAAAATTACTATTCCAACTCCAGAGAGGGCAACAGTAGGGAAAGCGTTGGATAGCGTAGGGGTAAAAATTACTATTCCCACTCCAGAGAGTGCAACAGTAGGGAAAGCGTTGGATAGAGTAGAGGTAAAAATTACTATTCCCACTCCAGAGAGTGCAACAGTAGGGAAAGTGTTGGATAGCGTAGGGGTAAAAATTACTATTCCCACTCCAGAGAGTGCAACAGTAGGGAAAGAGTTGGATAGCGTAGGGGTAAAAAGTTACTATTCCCACTCCAGAGAGTGCAACAGTAGGGAAAGCGTTGGATAGCGTAGGGGTAAAAATTACTATTCCAACTCCAGAGAGGGCAACAGTAGGGAAAGCGTTGGATAGTGTAGGGATAATAATGACTATTCCCACTCCAGAGAGTGCAACAGGAGGGAAAACGTTGGATACCGGCAGGGTAAAATTCAATATTCCCACTCCAAAGAGTGCAACAGTAGGGAAAGCGTTGAATAGCCTAGGGGTAAAAATTACTATTCCCACTCCAGAGAGTCCAACAGTAGGGAAAGCGTTGGATAGCGTAGGGGTAAACATTACTATTCCCACTCCAGAGAGTGCAACAGTAGGGAAAGCGTTGGATAGCGTAGGGGTAAAAATTACTATTCCAACTCCAGAAAGTGCAACAGTAGGGAAAACATTGGATAGCGGCAGGGTAAAATGTACTATTCCCACTGCAAAGAGTGCAACAGTAGGGAAAGCGTTGGATAGCGTAGGGGTAAAAATTACTGGTCCCACTCTAGAGAGTGCAACAGTAGGGAAAACATTGGATAGCGTAGGGGTAAAAATTACTATTCCAATTCCAGAGAGTGCAACAGTAGGGAAAGCGTTGGATGGCATAGGGGTAAAAATTACTATTCCAACTCCAGAGAGTGCAACAGTAGAGAAAGCGTTGGATAGCGTAGGGGTAAAAATTACTATCCCACTCCAGAGAGGGCAACAGTAGTGAAAGTAAATACTTCATATATAAATAAAAATAAATTACTACCAATTCCAAATTAATAAAAAATAATTAACAATTTCATGTAATATAATAATTAATCAATTAAAATACAAATAAAAATTAATTATTAAAAATTATTGCCTATTACTACAAATTATTTACCAATTAACAATTAATTAATTAACAATTAAAACATAATTAAAAATTAGAACAACAAAAAACCAATAAATAATTTAAAATATTTCATTAATTACAATTAAGTTACTTCCCACCCTATTCCTCTATAAACACACAACCCACAACAGAAAATAAATTAATAAAATTTAAATAATTATCAATTAATCTGTTAACTAAAATGAATTACCAATTATATTTTAGGTAATTACCAATGAAAAATTTAAATAACAATTAATTCAAAATATATACCAATAAATACATTTAAAAAATAAATTATTTATAATTAAATTACTTCCAACCATATTCCCCTATAAACCCACAACACGCTACAGAAAATAAATAATAAAATTAACATAATTATCAATTAATCAATTAATTAAAATTAATCACCAATTATACTTTCATTAATTACCAATTAACGATTAATTAACAATTAATTCAAAATAAATATCAATAAATAAATTTGAAAATGCAATTAATTATTATTAAATTACTTCCCACCCTATTCCCCTATAAACCCACAAACCGCTACAGAAAATAAATTAATAAAATTAACATAATTATAAATTAATCAATTAATTAAAATTAATCACCAATTATATTTTAATTAATTACCAATTAACAATTAATTAACAATGAATTCAAAGTAAATACCAATAAATAAATTAGAAAATTTAATTAATTATAATTAAATAACTTCCCACCCTATTCCCCTATAAACCCACAACCCGCTACAGAAAATAAATTAATGCAATTTACATAATTATCAATTAATTAAAATTAATCACCAATTATATTTTAATTAATTACCAATTACCAATTAATTAATAATTAATTCAAAATAAATATCAATAAATAAATTAGAAAATGTAAATAATTATAATTAAATTACTTCCCACCCTATTCCCCTATAAACCCACAACCCGCTACAGAAAATAAATTAATACAATTTACATAATTATCAATTAATCAATCAATTAAAATTAATCACCAATTATATTTTAATTAATTACCAAGTAACAAATAATTCCAAATAAATACCAATAAATACATCAATTTTTTTAATTAATTATAATAAAATTACTTCCCACCCTATTCGCCTATAAACCCACAACCCGCTACAGAATTATATTACGTGAAAATTAAATACCATAAAATTAATTTATTAAAATTAATTATAAAATAATTATACACTTTTCAAACATATACTAACATAAAAAATCAATTTAACAAATTGGATATTATTAAAAAATTGAAATTAACTTACTTACCTCAAATTCGATATTTTTGTAGTCTATATTCTGTCCATTCTATATTGTTGTTCTCTATATTCTGTCCATTCTATATTTTTGCTGTCTATATTCTGTCCATTCGATATTTTGTCCATTCTATATTTGGAATTCGATATTACTGCTATTCTATTCAATATTTTTGTAGTCTATATTATGTCCATTCGATATTGTGTCCATTCTATATTTTTAATTCGATATTAATGCAAATCGATATTAAAAACTCGATATTTTGAGTGTATACTGAATTTGAACAAATCCTTCAATTATAGGGGTGTTGTCGTATAGCCAAGTTTCTTGTAAACATATAATCTCAGCACTGTGTGCTAACTTTACTGGTGCAGTGGATGTAACACTGGTGCTGTGGTGGAGGCCAGGGAGGGGATGGACATGAAATAGTGGCTATGCTTTAGTGACCAACATAAGACAACCGTGTAAACTGTAATGTTTTTATGGTGACTCTAAGCTTGAAACGGAAGTGGAGGGGATTTCAGAAGATGGAATGGGCATGGTCTATGCAGTTATCATGAAGAGACAGATTAGGATACTGTTAGAACTGGGGGTCTCTAGTTGGCAGAGGTAGGTACCACTGTCCAAGTAGGGACCCTTGCTTCTAGTCATGGTAAGGAGGAAACACGCTTAGATAACCTCTGCTCACCCTCTAGGTAGGTTGGCACGCGCAGTCAAGGCTTATCAAAGGCAACGTGTAAAGTATTTGTACCAACACTCACAGTAACACAGTATTAACACCACAAACTGACTCCACAACAGTTTGGAAAAAATAAAGGTATTTTAATCTAAACTACACAAGACCAAAACAACAAAAATCCAACATACACAGTTCAAGAATATGGTTGCAAAAGTGTTCTTAAAGTTGCGTTAAAATAATCCACAGTTGCTTCACGTTTTAGCACAGTACCTTTAGATGCAACAAAAGTTCCAAGTGAAAGCTGTAGCGTTGAAAAGCAAGCAATGCTTCACTCCTGAGACCCTGGGGAGGCGATGCAACAGCCCCACTGGACGCAGCGGGTGTGTTGCGATGACTCCGGTCTGTATGGGGAGAGATGCGATACCTTGTGTGGATTCAGGTGCACAGGTTTCGGTGGAAGCGGCTAGCAAAAGGTACGATGCGACGATCTCTGGGGTTGCGACGATCTCCGGTGCGGTGACGATGTGTGGCTCAGCGGCGATCTTCTCTTCTCGTGGCCCCTTGATGCGATGGCTCTGCGACGACTCTCGCATCGACGTGATGCAGTCCGCATGCAAGCGGTGCGATGATCTCACCCAGTGACGACAGGCTCTGCGACGATACTCGCAGCGATGGTAATCTTCCCGCACCGGACTGGTGCATCCCGCAAACGAAGGATGCAACAACTCTGGCAGCGGCAACAGGCGCTGCGACGATCTAGGCATTCGTAGCAGTGGGAATTTCCTCGCACTGACGGAGATGCGCTCCGCAAATGAGCGATGCGTTAAAACGTGTCTTTAAAATCTTGGTTTCCAGCTTCCCAACACAGGTACAGCTTCCAGAGGCACCACAACTGGCCCAAGCACTCTAGGAAGGACAGAAATCTCTCAGCAGAGTTCAGGGAAGCTAGGGGTGAAGTCCTTTTGTCCCTGGGACTTCTTAACAGTGAGCAAGCCCTTCTCAGGCCATTGGAGATTCCTTTAAGCAAGGGGACACAGCACAAAGCAAAGTCCTTCCCCTCTCCTTGGCAGCAAAGCAACTGAAGGTCAGTCCAGCAAAGCAACAGCAGTACAGTCTTCCGTTTTCAGTCTTCCAGCTTTTTCTATTTGGCAGAGGTTCCTTCTTGATTCCAGAATGATCTAATTTTTTGTAGTCAGGGGTCCTGTACTTATACCCCTAAAAGTCTTTGTTCCATTTGTGCAGGAGGGCTCTGATCCCAGTCTGAACCAGTTCGGGTTGTTCCTTGAGCACTTTGTTTTCCTGGCCTCTCCTTTCCTTTCACAGTGCGGAGCAGAAACATCAGACGCCCCACAGGAGGTGGAGCCAGCATTGTGAAGGGAAAGCACAGATCTGGAGCACTTTGTTGACATCATTCCTTCTCTCCTTTCACAGTGCAGGGCAGAGACATAAGACGCACCACGGGGGGTGGAGCCAGCACTGTAGGGGGCAGGCACAGTCCTATTCAGGTCCCAGGTGCAACTCCTCCCTCCCATCTAGATGCAGATCTCTTTATTCACCGCTGGGCGGACTCATTCTGTCTTCTGGAATCCCCCAGCTCTGTCACTCACAAACCAGATAGTCAATTCACAAACAGCCAAAGGCACACAGAAAGGTCAGACAAGAGAACAGCCTCTTTCTAAAAGTGCTGTTCTCAAACACAGAATTTAAAAACCACCTTTCCTAAAAGATGTGTTATTAAATTCTGAGTTCAGGGATACCAAACTTTTATGTCCTATCTTGCTCCTACGGGGAGATATGCTGGTCGCCACTGTAGCCAGCATTTCCCATGATAGCCTATGGGCAACATAGCCTTACAATAGTGAAAAACGAAAATGGCTGTAATTCACTACCAGAGCATGTCAACTGCACTAGTACATGCTCTTCCTTTCACATACACTGCACCCTGCCCAAGGGGGTGCCTTGGGCCTTCCATAGGGGTGACCAATGTGCACAGAAAGGGAAGGTTGGGCCTGGTCAGTGGGGACACTGACCAGGAGGACATGGCAGTTCACAGACTGCACACAGGCACTGCGGTGGCAGGCTGAGACACCATTTTAGGGCTACTCATGTGGGTGGCACAATCAGTGCTGCAGGCCCACTAGTAGCATTTGTATCACCAGCCCTGGCACACTCAGTGCACTTTACTAGGGACTTCTTGGTAATACAAATATGCCAATCATGGATAACCAATTACAATAACAATTTACAGAGAGCATATGCACTTTAGCACTGATCAGCAGTGGTAAAGTGCCCAGAGTCATATTGCCAGAAACCATGGGTCAGGAAAAATAAGGGAGGAAGCAGCAAAAAGTTTAGGGGTACCCTGTAAAAAGGGCCATTTCCAACAGATACCACAATGTATTGTTATGTTATGTTATTATGACAAGTACTGCGCACATATACCCTTAGGTATCTTGGCACTTCCGGTTCTCAGTACTGTGTTTCAGACCACTGTTCCTAAAATAGCCATGTCTTTAGTTGCTTTCTGAGCTCAAGGAGAGAGGGAATTTTCCTAAGATATAGTGGGAGAGAGTTCCATTCCTTTGTAGTATTGTAACTAAAAGTCCTCCCACCCCATTTAATTTTTTTAATTCTGACCGAAGGCATTAGATTGGTATGTGCCGATTGTAGAGGCCTGTTGGGGGAATACCATTTGAAAAGGTCCCATAAAAATGTTTGAGCTTCTTTATGGAGAGCTTTGTGAGCAATGCAAATCACTTTGAATGTTACCCTTCTGACCGACTGGAAGTTAATGCAGGTCCAGAATCTCTGTTCTAACAGACTGATATCTGTTATATTCAATATGAGTCTTGCAGCGGCATTTTGTACGATTTGCAACTTTCTGAGGAGAGAGGTTTGGATATTAATATATAGGCCAGTGCAATAGTCAAGTTTTGAGACGACTACAGAGGTGACAAGCATCTTTCTGGATTTTCTAGGAATGAATGGAAGTATTTTTCTTAAGGTTTTGATCATAAAGTATGCGGATGTCACCACCTTGGATACTTGGGGCTCAATTTATCGTCTATAATAACTTCAAGTTGCTTGGCTTTAATTACAGGTGTAGGGGGGGGCAAGATTGTCTGGCCACCACTCAGGGGACAAAGGTGTAAAAAGATTACCAAAAATGATCACTTCCTGTAGCGGGAATTCCGTTCTCCTACAGAACTGTGCATAGAGATTTGGAACCTCAGTGAATTAGGGTGGCCCAAAACTCACCTTAGTACCCAAAATCCCCTTACCGAGCTAGCTACAGTGTCTCATTGGTCATAACAAACTCCCAATGTTTAGACAGACCAGAACATGAACTTAAAATACCTCAGGTATCGTGGAACACATGAACACTCTTTCGTTATACAATCATTACAAACCAGAACGTGGAGTAAAAGAGGACACGTGCATATTTGAAATATTTATTTACTAATGCAGGGTTCTCAAACGCAGTATCTTATATAATACAAGCAAACATATTATAAGAAACAAAGGGCCCGATTCACAGAACTAACTTAAGACAAAATCCTAAACTTACTACCATTTACGTATTCACAGAAGGTACTTACTCATTTTGGTATTCACAGAAGACACTTACTCATTTCGGTATTCACAGAAGTTAGGACTCCTAACTTTAGGACTCCTGAATGCATTCTGTGAATACCGAAAGTCTTAAAATTAGGATTTTTCTCAATTTAATAGTAGTAAAGTTAGGACTTCTAACTTTAGGACTCCTAAATGCCTTCTGTGAATACCGAAAGTCTTAAAATTAGGATTTTTCTCAATTTAGTAGTAGTAAAGTTAGGACTCCTAACTTTAGGACTCCTAAATGCCTTCTGTGAATACCGAAAGTCTTAAAATTAGGATTTTTCTCAATTTAGTAGTAGTAAAGTTAGGACTCCTAACTTTAGGACTCCTAAATGCCTTCTGTGAATACCGAAAGTCTTAAAATTAGGATTTTTCTCAGTTTAGGAGTCCTAAAGTTAGTAGTCCTAACTTTACTACTATTAAATTGAGAAAAATCCTAATTTTAAGACTTACGGTATTCACAGAATGCATTCAGGATTCCTAAAGTTAGGAGTCCTAACTTTACTACTACTAAATTGAGAAAAATCCTAATTTTAAGACTTTCGGTATTCACAGAAGGCATTTAGGAGTCGTAAAGTTAGGAGTCCTAACTTTACTACTACTAAATTGAGAAAAATCCTAATTTTAAGATTTACGGCATTCACAGAATGCATTTAGGAGTCCTAAAGTTAGGAGTCCTAACTTCTGTGAATACCGAAATGAGTAAGTGTCTTCTGTGAATACCAAAATGAGTAAGTGCCTTCTGTGAATACGAAAATGGTAGTAAGTTTAGGATTTTGTCTTAAGTTAGTCCTGTGAATCGGGCCCAAAGTTATCAGCATAGTTACTAGTCCATAGAAAGCGAAAGGTGACAGCATGCTAAAATGCTGTAATGAATAGGAGTTAGCAACACCTACCTCTCACCCTCCCTAACTAGCATATTATATTAATATCTAAGAAGGTCTCTTTGGGTTTTAGCAGGGCGGCCCCATACCTCAAGATCCTAGTGTGAAGAGATCACATCAGCTTCCACCAGCTCTCTGCATGCAAACCGCATCATGTGTGTATGTGTGCTTCAAGCAAAGCAATATAACACGCCTAAAGCCAGAATTTGGCAGAAGCTGCACTTATGTTATGTCTATGAAGGTGCGGAGATCAGACCTCACAACAATTCTGTGTCGAGTTATCCTTGAAGCTTCAGCACTCTCTGTACAGACATAGTTTATTAAGCAAAGCTGATATCAGAGCAATAACATATTATTCTCATGTAAATCACAACGCTCTTCTAGGTTGAAAGCTAAATCAACAATTATGTGCCGTGTGCAGAACCAGCAAAAGGAAAAATGGCGTTTAAACATTTAATAAGCTCATGCTAACTTAACACAGTATATAGATAAGCAGTAACTATATGACACCCCCCCATGATCCGAGCACGGATAAGATAAGATAAGATAAGGGCCTCATCATGAAAGCAGAGTTCAAGAATGATGAGCAAAATTTATAATGTAAAAATTGATGGGACAAAAAATTTTCAGGAAGCAACACAAAAAAAACAAAATGTCATAATTCTGTTCACTTTGGCTCAAGCCAATAGGTCTGGGAGGTGAAAAATTCAAGCAAAATTTGCAAAAAGTCATGTTAGAAGAAAACAAGGGGTCATGATCAGAAACCTGGAAAGCGTCTCAGTGCAAGACCGAATATGCAAAATATGCAGCCACAGCCTCCAAAAGGAAGTCACCGCCTTCATCCGAAAACAGTTCAGCCATCCAATTTAATAGTGGGAAAGAACATACGTGCTCTTCTAGTACTGGAGCCTCTATCACCATCAGAGGACAACTCGGCGGGTTCTCAAGAAAGCTGTGTGCCAAGAAATCCTGCGCTGCTGCGAGTATGTTCCAATTACCCATTAGTCCATGCATCGCTGCCAAGGCCATAATCCTTTCGCCAGAACAAACTAACTCGTGAATCACTACGGGATTCATCAGATGATTAAAATCGACATCAGGAGACACCATCTTGCAGAGACACAAATCAAGGGCCCAGTCGAAATCGCAGCTCAGGCAATGAAACACTGGCTGGACACACGTGAAATAGAAAAATCGAAACGATAATCCATATGCCGTGCTTAAAGTCGCAAGCGGCAGTATGCCATAGTATTCAAGCATCCTGTTGCGAAACAGCGCGAGGAGGGGCTGCGCGGCGTCTAACACAGGAAGGGCATCCATTTTTAATAAAGCAAAAAACAACCAAAACCCTGCCGCCAGTGCCAGCAAAACTGGGAATCCACCAAACAGACTCGAAAAAACAGAATGGAAGAAAGCAGGAATGACCCCAAATATTTTTTCAAAAGAAGTCAGGAGACCACTGCCAAATATCTTAAAAAATTGCGAGAGCCCAGTCGTGGAGGACGCGTTAAAGATTGAATGAATCAGCTCGCTGAAATGCAACGGCAACTCAGTATTTAAAAGGGCCTGAACCTCCGTGCGAGTGTTAGCTATGTGAAGCACAAATGTTTCTCGAGCCGAACTCAAGGCCACTTCTTTTTGGGACAAAAGAGCTCTTATTCTAGTCATGCCATTGAACTCTGCCTTCAATGTTGGGATGCGCCGCCAGATGGAAACATCCCCTTTTCCATGCGGGGGTGGATACAGAACATTTTTGCAGCAAACCACACGTTCAGATACAGTCACCACATAAGCAACACCTTTAATTAACCCACAACAATCCTCATTATTTAAAAGTAAATAACTACCATTTCCCAGTAGGTAAAAGTGGGGATGATTGCTGGAACTGGTGTTCCTTTCAAAACACAGGCCAAATTTGGCCAGTCCTGGTTACAATTACCGTGCAACTGTATGTGTCTACACATTAATGAGTGATCCAGTGTCTCTGTACACTCCTCCTCATTCAGATAAACCTCATGTCCGTCTTTCAAACATCTGTAAGTAAAAGGGAGGGACCAGACTTCATGGAGAAATGCACTACCTAATGGTTCATATCGACCTATGGCAACATAGCGCATACAATTTGTAAACTTATACAAAGCAAAAGGTAATGTTAACAAACCGTGGATAAGCCACGTTGCAGCAGTGGCCTCCGCCACAGAAAAAGGCAAGGATTCCAATCTCTCAATATGTAACATTGAAAAAGATGCATCTCGCATGGAAAGCAAGCGCTGCTTGTCAGTCAAATTAAAAGGGGCAAAGAGAGAGGAAACATTCATGTAGGTCCATGGCACCTTGCCAGATTTCAATGTCTGTAGGGTCCACGCAAACTGCATGATAGAACGTAACTGATTTTGACCATGGTATAATGTAGATACCTCATCCTGCACAATATCCACTACAGAGGACACAATATTATCTAACGTGTAAATGCGGGAAGAAAGCATGTTAATACTATTATCTACCACAGCAAGCACTTTTTCAAGATTAGCTTGATCAATTGCTCTAAGGCGAGTCGCCGCCTCAATCTGTGATGTCTTCCAGATTTCATTGTAAATTGCATATATCCACCTTTTCGATCTACCACTAGCTGGGCCTTTTATGAAATCATTTAAGTCTACCTCATCATTCAGCTTGGAAAGATGCAGTTTAACCGCAGCCAAGGTAGATTGCTTCAGCCAATTTTGACATAATTTGCCTACTGAATAAGTCGTGACAGAATGGTCAGTTTCAAAACGTGGATCAGGCCTAACCTGTGTAAAGCCATCAGATAAACTTAGAAAACGATGCTGGCATGAATCAGCACTCCGGTGCCACATCAGCCAACCCTTTGGATCCAAACTGGATATGTTAAAGGATGAATTTAGCAAAAGGGACTGCAATTCCCTAATGGTAAATCCAGTAAAATTACTCCAGCCAGAATATTCTTCCAACTCAGGGATGTGAGGTGTATTCAACTTTTTAGAAGTAGCCAATCCAAAGCATGTTGTCTGCGAAAAAGTAGAATTCAAAAACAACATATGATTTGGGATGAGACATGCTCGGTGCAAAGCCTCAGTGCCTTGTACCTGCCAGTGTTTGGAACCCCAAACTGATTTAAGGTCAATATTTTCCTTCCACAATTCGTAGCCGCCAATAGCTAACTGATCTAGAAAGGACTTCGAATACAATAATTTAGTATCAGTAAGTCTAACCTTGGACATTGGCTTCTGTGTCATTTTAAAATAAAAGGACCCGGGATTGGACTGTTTGAAGTCAGTAAAATAAGTGTACTTTTTCAAAAAAGTACTCACACTGCCCTGTATAGGAGCTGGGCAATGCTCCCACTGCGTATAATTTACAGTATACCTCCTGGAAGTAGTTTTATGTAAGAAGTGATTGCCAAAATGTTGAAAACAAAATAAATCACCATAATTAGCAGATTCTAAGTACAAATCCTCAGCATCAAAGGCAGCATAATATTTCAAATCAGAAAACAAAGATTCTACGGCCTGAACATCCCAATCATCAGAACGTATGTTTTGTTTCACTACATCCCCCATGTTAACTCTAAGGACATTAGGGACATTAACGACTTCCGTAGGGCCATGAATTTGAAATCTAACTGCATCCCACACAATTCCATCAATGACCGGCCAAGCAGTGATGTTCACAAATGTCAAGTCTCTTTTCAACCTGTGTGCTGAGTGTGACGAGGACAGGGGGCCCAAAGTTCCATTGAGATGTCGAATGCATGTTCTTTCCTCGACATAGTGTCCATTGATGAATCGAAAAAAATAAAACACAAAACCAATTGACATAAAAAGGTAAATTGAAAAAAGTACCAGCCAAATATATGTCCAAGGGGGAATCAAAAAATGTTTTTTAAATAAAGTGGCATAAACTGCAAACCGAGAGGGTTTCTTCGAGGCATTGGAAACAGTGTCAAAAGAAAATCTTGATTCTGTGGACAAAGGTGTTTGCAGATTAGGCATAGATAAGTCAGTGGGGTAAGTGTAATCAATGCCATCATGGTCTGTACCAGGCAAAGTACTTAACAAAGGACTGGAAAGTGCAGGCAACTCGATGGCCACATCTGGTTTAGGATTAGAAGCAGTGGCCAAAACAGAATTTCTCACAATGGAAGGACAGGAAACTGCCGGTGTCATACTGAGAACAATCTGCCACTCCGTGTATCTTGACATTGTCAATTGAGATAAACCTGTTTTCCTTACGACCTGTAAGTGATGGTAAAATGACGGTAAAGTCACGGTACATTCGCTCCACTACACTATTACCCTCAGGTCTATAGGGAGACAAAAACTTGACTTGGACCCCCATCGAAGTCATGGCATCCTTGTACGCCTTAGAGGCGAAAGCCGGACCCTGATCCGAATGGAAGGTACCACAGGCAAAAATCCCTACAAAGACACGCAAATCTCTTATTACAGTCCGTGAATCAGCGCTGCGATGAGGCCATACCCACACAAAGCGTGTGCATGAATCAACTGCTACTAAGATGTACTTATACGCAGTATCAGAGGAAAAAGGACCGCAGTGATCTAAATAAACACAACCTAGGGTTTATTAGATATGTACAACTGTGTCTGTGGCGGACGCGCAGCAGTCGAAGGTTTAATCTGCTGGCAAATGTCACATTGAAGGACATAATCCCGCGTCTGTTTGTACAGTCCCCGCCACCAGAAACGTTGTTGTAATTGAGCTACAGTGGCCGAGACGCCCGCATGCGCAGACGCCACACCTTCATGTGCCGCTGTAATCAAGCTAGCCCTGCGATCCGAGTTGGGAATCAAACGTTCTCCAACTTCAGGAATTTTCACAAAAGGAACCTTTTCGGGACTTAAGTGTTATGTGTACTTCGAAGGGAACCCGGTAGGAAGTTTACCTCCCTTCTCAGTGGCAGCAACAGCCGCCAAGAGGTCAACATCAATCTTACTTTTGGACCGTGTAACTGCTGCAACTAAATATGTAGATACTGCTGATTTCGCCGCTTCATCAGCAAGCGAGTTACCGACAGCGTGAACTCCCACACGCTGATGGCCGAGAGTATGAATCACAAAAAGGAGCGGCAAAGTAGCCTTAAGCTCAGCCACTCGAACCCAGATCATCTTGTGTTTTATTGTGCTACCCATGGAATCACGAAATTCATTCTGAATCCAAAAGAACAAGTTCTCATTGTAAGACTGGACACAGTAGTAAGAATCACTTACAATAAGAGTCGTCACACTAGGATCAGCGTACTTCAACGCGAGTAAAAGAGCACGAAGCTCTGCCAATTGTGCGGTGCAGTCCCCTAGAGTCTGCGTGGGCACTACTCTGGACTTGAACTCATCGTTCACCATGGCACCGACCACAATGGCTCATGCGGAAACGTAGGCGTGTTTAGAGACATGCGCAACCTGCGCCGAACCATCCGTGTAAACGATGCAATGGAAGTCCTCCAAAGGTCGCATAGCTAGAGGAGCAGGATGAACGAATTCATACTGCAAGTACTCTTGCGATCGTAATGAGGCATCAAAAATAAACGTGACATCCGTGGACGTCAAGGAAGCAGCCCATTGTATCCACCGAGGGAGCAAAGCATTAGAATTCGGTACACTGGCTTTCGTAACTACCTCCAAATGAGGACAGTGTGTAACCACCAACATGCGTTTCCCCTGTGACAGAGCATGATCCTTAAGAATCGCCATCTGCACAGCCGTTAAAACTTTCTCCACAGTGGAAAACCGCATCTCAGCCGAAGTGTACAAGTGTGACTTGTAAGCAATAGGTACTGTGTCACCTTCATTAAAAGTTAGGTACGTGAAACCCACCGACCCAGGAATGATTCTTATCACCAGGTTAGTGTGGCTATCACGAGTCAGTAAGAATTTAGAAGCGAGCAGATCAGCCTGCAAAGATTGCAAAATGGCTGAGTGCTCAGGCAGCCAGCAAGATTTGGAAAAAGTTGGTTGTATCAAAGCATACAAAGGCTTGATACGCTGGGCATATTCCGGAATGTATGTTCTTCCGAAATGTAAAAAACCCAGCAAAGACTGTAAATTTTTCAGTGTTGTCGGAGCGCGCAACTGTGCGCATTTCTCCAGGAGGTGAGGAGCCAAACCTCGACCTTCATTGTTGAGCTCATAGCCCAGAAACAACACTGTGTACTCTGCAATGTGCGATTTCGCAAAGTTAAATTTGTAACCCATGTCTGCAAAGCCCCAAATTATGCCGTTAACTCAACTCAGATGCTCCCAAATTTCGCCGTCTGTGAGATATATGTCATCCACATACGAGCATGCATCCGGATCGATCCTCTCCAAAAGAGAGACTATGCGGGCAGTAAAAATCCCAGGACTATTCGTATAGCCCATTGGAAGACGGCGGAATTGTTTTCGGACACCGCCACAACTAAAGCTGGTCCATTGGGAACTAAGACCATCCAATCCATGGGCATTAAAACCGTTGGAAATGTCAAGCGTGGTTTTAAAACGCTTACGCACAAGACTATCCACTAGGGCAGACCCGTGAGTATTCTGTACTTCACAGTTACGGCAATGCGAGTTAAAATGCCTGTAATCCAAAACCAAACGATATGAACCATCCGGCTTGTTCACAGTGAAAAGGGGGTTATTCATCGGAGACACGCACGTTTCAATTACTCCCTGATATTCCAATTCGACAAGGATGGCCGTAACGGAAGCCTTGGCTTCACGCCGAATGGGATATTGAGGTTGAGGCTGAGGCTGAGACCGTAAAGGAATCTCGTGGCTTGGGGACAATTAATCCCAACCACATTGGTTGCGGTACAGAGCTGGCGCTAGAGCCTTAGCCCACTCTTCTGCAAAATGTAGCGCATGCTCTTTCGAGACAGTGTTCGCGAAACTGGGGAGGATCACCTCCTCCCCTCGCGGCGCTGCCAGCACAAAAGGTGGGGGCCAGTCAGCCTCCGAAAGCAAAATGTCATACATAGACGAAAGATTTTCCCAAAATACCCCTTTTACAGTATGTTGAATGTCTCCTTCGATTAACAGGACAATTTCAAAAAGTCAATCAGGGGGAGCAACTCTCGTATCAGCTGTTTCTATTACAACATAAATATCAGTCGCTGTCACCCTCAGTAGTGGACGCAGGGCCTCTCTCACAATGGTAATCTCCGCCGCACTGTCCAGCAAGGTCAGAGCCCAAATCAGATTCCGAAGCCGCGTCCTCACTATCTGTGGCATATCGATGCGCTGTTAAAGCTGCAACTTTCTTTTTGCCAAACTGCGGTCTCTTCGGCGTTGAGCCGTCCTGCTTCCCCGCACCGTCTGTCTGGCGGGGCTGGTCACGTACTTGCTTACCACCCCTACCCCTCCGCCACCTCCACCACCGGTTTTCGGGGCCGATGAGTCCTTAAAGGAACGAGGAGAGCGTTGATCAGAAACCTGAAATCGATCAGGTGATTTAACCGTCGCGCGATCGCGCAAGTCATAAACACGTTCTGTTTGCGCAGGCATTGGAGTTGCAGGAATCGATTCGTGAGTCTGCTGTTGTTGCTTACCCTGTTTCTGTTTATTAGGACAATTTTGTTTCTTGGACTTGGGCTGAACTTCTGGCTCTGAAGTCTGCCCTTGGGGTTGCTTCTTCTCTTTGATAGAAAAAGGCTTTAGACCCTTGCAATTGCAACCCACTGTTCTATAAGTAGCCACAACAATCCTCGCCAACTGATGGGGTTTCTCGGCATCGGGGATTGCCGCCAAAGCATTAGCCACCTGAAAGTTCACCGCATCCCCCTTGACATTAGCAAGAATGAGATCGCAAACTATATCAAAGGAGCCACACAGGCGCATACCCAATTCAACCGCCGCCTCCGGTCCGTGATCATCTTGAACACGTTCAATGATCGTAGGCAGTAAAGCCATAGACGGAGTGCCATAACACCTCGCATAGACAGCCGCAAAAGATTTTCCCCAGGTCTCACAATCAACGAGTTCGGGGGCCAAATCCTTCGGTAAACTAATCGTCAAGATTCTATGTTTATCTCCAGGAGTTGTATTAGGAAACACTGCTTCCAGCTGGTCAAATTTCTCGGCAAGCCAGAAAGGAAAATCATCCTTTTCCTGGGGACGCTTACCAAACACAGCATTGACCATAACCGGACTGAGCTTCAAAACGCCCTGTCCCGCTGGAAGAGCCGGACCCCCCCCGGGCCCACCCGGGAGATGACGACCTATGTATTGCACTAATGCACGAATCACGGCAATAGCAACTACATGTAGTCTACGCACCTCCGCTAGGGTACAGTTGCCGTGCTGAGGATGAGGAGTAAAACCAGCCAAAACAGACCAATTTGCGCCTGAAATGGACAAAGGGCCTGACCTTGGAGCGGTTAAAGAATGTGGTAGGGCGCCACCAAACCAAACGAGATGCTGCCTATGATCAATAGGAACTTCCAGTGCCCTGTACGGAGTATAATCATTCGGCACAGGGGAGGGAGTGTAAGTGTGGAACACACCAGAATTAGCGTCCACAGCCGGAAATGTCACCCACGAATAAAATAGTTCTTATGGGTAAGCTGCATCCGCACTCACCACCAAAATCACAGCCAAGCCTTCCAAGGGTACTTGGTAAGTCTGCATATGATTGCGTACCGCAATGCGACTATGCTGCGGAATGTCCACTGGTTGGGCCATGACTGCACAGGAAGTCAGAAAAACAAAGTAAACTTTGTAGCACAACTGGGTAGTAATTCAAGGAAACCGTTTTAGAAAGATTCAAGCTTGAAAAGACCTATTTCAAAAATAGGTAGGTTTTTTCCGACGCCACCGTTTTCCGGAAACGACAGTGAAGGGGTAAAGGTTTGAATGATATACTACTCGAGTGTCATGATATAAGACCACCAACGTATGGGCGCCATGTAGCGGGAATTCCGTTCTCCTACAGAACTGTGCATAGAGATTTGGAAACTCAGTGAATTAGGGTGGCCCAAACCTCACCTTAGTACCCAAAATCCCCTTACCACGCTAGCTACAGTGTCTCATTGGTCATAACAAACTCCCAATGTTTAGACAGACCAGAACATGAACTTACAATACCTTAGGTATCGTGGAACACATGAACACTCTTTCGTTATACAATCATTACAAACCAGAACGTGGAGTAAAAGAGGACACGTGCATATTTGAAATATTTATTTACTAATGCAGGGTTCTCAAACGCAGTATCTTATATAATACAAGCAAACATATTATAAGAAACAAAGTTATCAGCATAGTTACTAGTCCATAGAAAGCGAAAGGTGACAGCATGCTAAAATGCTGTAATGAATAGGAGTTAGCAACACCTACTTCTCACCCTCCCTAACTAGCATATTATATTAATATATAAGAAGGTCTCTGGGTTTTAGCAGGGCGGCCCCATACCTCAAGATCCTAGTGTGAAGAGATCACATCAGCTTCCACCAGCTCTCTGCATGCAAACCGCATCAAGTGTGTATGTGTGCTTCAAGCAAAGCAATATAAAACGCGCCTAAAGCCAGAATTTGGCAGAAGCTGCACTTATGTTATGTCTATGAAGGTGCAGAGATCAGACCTCACAACAATTCTGTGTCGAGTTATCCTTGAAGCTTCAGCACTCTCTGTACAGACATAGTTTATTAAGCAAAACTGATATCAGAGCAATAACATATTATTCTCATGTAAATCACAACGCTCTTCTAGGTTGAAAGCTAAATCAACAATTATGTGCCGTGTGCAGAAGCAGCAAAAGGAAAAATGGCGTTTAAACATTTATAAGATCATGCTAACTTAACACAATATATAGATAAGCAGTAACTATATGACATTCCCTCTTGCTTGAATTCAATTTCAAGCAATGATTGCTCATCCAGATATTTAATTTAATCATACAGTCGTGAAGTTTTAGAAATGATTGATGTCCTTATCCACTGTTGAGATTACCAACTGGGTATCATTGGCGTAGGAGGTGGGAATCAAATTGAAACTTCTGATCAGTGATGCCAATTCAGCCACATAAATGTTAAAGAGCGTAGGGCTAGGTGCCGGCTTGAACTTGCCTAGGTGGACAGATTGAGTTCTTTCTGATAAAAAGGATGTCAAAAGGGAGAAGGCTTCTCCTCATATCCCTATTGTTTTTAATCACTGGACCAGAAGAGCATGATCTACAGTATCAAATGCTGCGGATAGGTCCAGCAGTATAAAAACTGCTGACCCACCGCCATCTAATGAGGATCGGATTTCTTCAGTGGTTTTTATCAAAGCTGTTTCCGTACTATGATTGGTTCTAAAACTGAACTGGCTATGATCTAAAACCTGATTGTCAGCGATAAAGGTAGAAAGTTCTGTATTTATAGTTTTCTCTATTATCTTTGCAGGCAAAGGAATTCTTGAGTTAGGTTGATGGTTGGCTGGGTCAGTCGAAGATACAAGCCTGTTTCCACACAAAGGTTAAAGATCCTTGTGACATCATCCGATGATACAGCTTGGACAAATAAGGTCACATTAATTAGCTAATTCTGTGTAAAATTCTAGGGGGGCAAGGATCTTTTGGTGGTCCAGATTTGGCCATAGAAATAAGGTCAACTATTTGAGTTGGCGATGTAGGAGTAAAATTAAGAAAAGACAGTTTGGCAGTGTCTTCTTGTTCTATATTACTGTGCGACATAGAGTGGGCAAATTGGTTACAGATTGGATACACCTTAGATTTAAAAGTGTGAGTAAGTGCATCACAAAACTCTTGACTATGATTAGCAGAGTCCTCTTTCATACCTGAGGTCAGATGTTTTACAGTTCGAAAGAGTTCTTTACTGGAATTATAAGCTTTTTCACATAGTGATGTGTAGTATTGACTTCTCTCGGAAATCAACTTTCTCTTAAAGTCTGAAAGCAAAGCTTTGTACTTATCTTTTTCTGGTGCTTCTTAATGTTGTTGCCATATTGTTTCTTGCCATCTGCAAGCCTATTTGTCTAATCTTAGGGCTTCCGAAAATCACAGAGCTGAAGGTGTTTTCCTATTTTATTAAGCGTCGTAGTAGGGGCAAGTTTTGAGCAAATGGACTCTAACCATGTAGTATAGTTTATGGCTGAGGATTCTGCCTTTATCTCCAAGTCTGATTCAGAAAAGGGGGTGGTGATGAACAGAGTGTCTGAATTAAGCAGACCACTCTTACCCAGTCCAAAGATCAGGGCTTGATCCATCACCGTTATTTAGCTCACTGCCCCATCCCAGCTCAGAACCTGGCTATATGCAAATTAGTCTGTCCCTGGCCCAGTGCATCATGGGAACAGGGCAGACCAAACTACCAAGCCAATTCTTCACCAGAAAGGAGACAAGCTTCCGGGGACCGGTTTCTGCCATTTCAGGCGTCGTCGGCCCGGCTTGCTTGAATCCTGATGGAGCAGTGAGCAAGGGACTCATGTCTGAGTATGCCCTTCCACGCTTATGGTGGACAAAATGATTCAGAAAAGGGGGTAGTGATGAACAGAGTGTCTGAATTAAGCAGACCACTCTTACCCAGTCCAAAGATCAGGGCTTGATCCATCACCGTTATTTAGCTCACTGCCCCATCCCAGCTCAGAACCTGGCTATATGCAAATTAGTCTGTCCCTGGCCCAGTGCATCATGGGAACAGGGCAGACCAAACTACCAAGCCAATTCTTCACCAGAAAGGAGACAAGCTTCCGGGGACCGGTTTCTGCCATTTCAGGCGTCGTCGGCCCGGCTTGCTTGAATCCTGATGGAGCAGTGAGCAAGGGACTCATGTCTGAGTATGCCCTTCCACGCTTATGGTGGACAAAATGATTCAGAAAAGGGGGTGGTGATGAACAGAGTGTCTGAATTAAGCAGACCACTCTTACCCAGTCCAAAGATCAGGGCTTGATCCATCACCGTTATTTAGCTCACTTCCCCATCCCAGCTCAGAACCTGGCTATATGCAAATTAGTCTGTCCGTGGCCCAGTGCATCATGGGAACAGGGCAGACCAAACTACCAAGCCAATTCTTCACCAGAAAGGAGACAAGCTTCCGGGGACCGGTTTCTGCCATTTCAGGCGTCGTCGGCCCGGCTTGCTTGAATCCTGATGGAGCAGTGAGCAAGGGACTCATGTCTGAGTATGCCCTTCCACGCTTATGGTGGACAAAATGATTCAGAAAAGGGGGTGGTGATGAACAGAGTGTCTGAATTAAGCAGACCACTCTTACCCAGTCCAAAGATCAGGGCTTGATCCATCACCGTTATTTAGCTCACTGCCCCATCCCAGCTCAGAACCTGGCTATATGCAAATTAGTCTGTCCCTGGCCCAGTGCATCATGGGAACAGGGCAGACCAAACTACCAAGCCAATTCTTCACCAGAAAGGAGACAAGCTTTCGGGGACCGGTTTCTGCCATTTCAGGCGTCGTCGGCCCGGCTTGCTTGAATCCAGATGGAGCAGTGAGAAAGGGACTCATGTCTGAGTATGCCCTTCCACGCTTATGGTGGACAAAATGATTCAGAAAAGGGGGTGGTGATGAAAAGAGTGTCTGAATTAAGCAGACCACTCTTACCCAGTCCAAAGATCAGGGCTTGATCCATCACCGTTATTTAGCTCACTGCCCCATCCCAGCTCAGAACCTGGCTATATGCAAATTAGTCTGTCCCTGGCCCAGTGCATCATGGGAACAGGGCAGACCAAACTACCAAGCCAATTCTTCACCAGAAAGGAGACAAGCTTCCGGGGACCGGTTTCTGCCATTTCAGCCGTCGTCGGCCCGGCTTGCTTGAATCCTGATGGAGCAGTGAGCAAGGGACTCATGTCTGAGTATGCCCTTCCACGCTTATGGTGGACAAAATAATTCAGAAAAGGGGGTGATGATGAACAGAGTGTCTGAATTAAGCAGACCACTCTTACCCAGCCCAAAGATCAGGGCTTGATCCATCACCGTTATTTAGCTCACTGCCCCATCCCAGCTCAGAACCTGGCTATATGCAAATTAGTCTGTCCCTGGCCCAGTGCATCATGGGAACAGGGCAGACCAAACTACCAAGCCAATTCTTCACCAGAAAGGAGACAAGCTTCCGGGGACCGGTTTCTGCCATTTCAGGCGTCGTCGGCCCGGCTTGCTTGAATCCTGATGGAGCAGTGAGCAAGGGACTCATGTCTGAGTATGCCCTTCCACGCTTATGGTGGACAAAATGATTCAGAAAAGGGGGTGGTGATAAACAGAGTGTCTGAATTAGGCAGACCACTCTTACCCAGTCCAAAGATCAGGGCTTGATCCATCACCGTTATTTAGCTCACTGCCCCATCCCAGCTCAGAACCTGGCTATATGCAAATTAGTCTGTCCCTGGCCCAGTGCATCATGGGAACAGGGCAGACCAAACTACCAAGCCAATTCTTCACCAGAAAGGAGACAAGCTTCCGGGGACCGGTTTCTGCCATTTCAGGCGTCGTCGGCCCGGCTTGCTTGAATCCTGATGGAGCAGTGAGCAAGGGACTCATGTCTGAGTATGCCCTTCCACGCTTATGGTGGACAAAATGATTCAGAAAAGGGGGTGGTGATGAACAGAGTGCCTGAATTAAGCAGACCACTCTTACCCAGTCCAAAGATCAGGGCTTGATCCATCACCGTTATTTAGCTCACTGCCCCATCCCAGCTCAGAACCTGGACTATATGCAAATTAGTCTGTCCCTGGCCCAGTGCATCATGGGAACAGGGCAGACCAAACTACCAAGCCAATTCTTCACCAGAAAGGAGACAAGCTTCCGGGGACCGGTTTCTGCCATTTCAGGCGTCGTCGGCCCGGCTTGCTTGAATCCTGATGGAGCAGTGAGCAAGGGACTCATGTCTGAGTATGCCCTTCCACGCTTATGGTGGACAAAATGATTCAGAAAAGGGGGTGGTGATGAACAGAGTGTCTGAATTAGGCAGACCACTCTTACCCAGTCCAAAGATCAGGGCTTGATCCATCACCGTTATTTAGCTCACTGCCCCATCCCAGCTCAGAACCTGGCTATATGCAAATTAGTCTGTCCCTGGCCCAGTGCATCATGGGAACAGGGCAGACCAAACTACCAAGCCAATTCTTCACCAGAAAGGAGACAAGCTTCCGGGGACCGGTTTCTGCCATTTCAGGCGTCGTCGGCCCGGCTTGCTTGAATCCTGATGGAGCAGTGAGCAAGGGACTCATGTCTGAGTATGCCCTTCCACGCTTATGGTGGACAAAATGATTCAGAAAAGGGGGTGGTGATGAACAGAGTGCCTGAATTAAGCAGACCACTCTTACCCAGTCCAAAGATCAGGGCTTGATCCATCACCGTTATTTAGCTCACTGCCCCATCCCAGCTCAGAACCTGGACTATATGCAAATTAGTCTGTCCCTGGCCCAGTGCATCATGGGAACAGGGCAGACCAAACTACCAAGCCAATTCTTCACCAGAAAGGAGACAAGCTTCCGGGGACCGGTTTCTGCCATTTCAGGCGTCGTCGGCCCGGCTTGCTGGAATCCTGATGGAGCAGTGAGCAAGGGACTCATGTCTGAGTATGCCCTTCCACGCTTATGGTGGACAAAATGATTCAGAAAAGGGGGTGGTGATGAACAGAGTGTCTGAATTAAGCAGACCAATCTTACCCAGTCCAAAGATCAGGGCTTGATCCATCACCGTTATTTAGCTCACTGCCCCATCCCAGCTCAGAACCTGGCTATATGCAAATTAGTCTGTCCCTGGCCCAGTGCAGCATGGGAACAGGGCAGACCAAACTACCAAGCCAATTCTTCACCAGAAAGGAGACAAGCTTCCGGGGACCGGTTTCTGCCATTTCAGGCGTCGTCGGCCCGGCTTGCTTGAATCCTGATGGAGCAGTGAGCAAGGGACTCATGTCTGAGTATGCCCTTCCACGCTTATGGTGGACAAAATGATTCAGAAAAGGGGGTGGTGATGAACAGAGTGTCTGAATTAAGCAGACCACTCTTACCCAGTCGAAAGATCAGGGCTTGATCCATCACCGTTATTTAGCTCACTGCCCCATCCCAGCTCAGAACCTGGCTATATGCAAATTAGTCTGTCCCTGGCTCAGTGCATCATGGGAACAGGGCAGACCAAACTACCAAGCCAATTCTTCACCAGAAAGGAGACAAGCTTCCGGGGACCGGTTTCTGCCATTTCAGGCGTCGTCGGCCCGGCTTGCTTGGATCCTGATGGAGCAGTGAGCAAGGGACTCATGTCTGAGTATGCCCTTCCACGCGTATGGTGGACAAAATGATTCAGAAAAGGGGTGGTGATGAACAGAGTGTCTGAATTAAGCAGACCACTCTTACCCAGTCCAAAGATCAGGGCTTGATCCATCACCGTTATTTAGCTCACTGCCCCATCCCAGCTCAGAACCTGGCTATATGCAAATTAGTCTGTCCCTGGCCCAGTGCATCATGGGAACAGGGCAGACCAAACTACCAAGCCAATTCTTCACCAGAAAGGAGACAAGCTTCCGGGGACCGGTTTCTGCCATTTCAGGCGTCGTCGGCCCGGCTTGCTTGAATCCTGATGGAGCAGTGAGCAAGGGACTCATGTCTGAGTATGCCCTTCCACGCTTATGGTGGACAAAATGATTCAGAAAAGGGGGTGGTGATGAACAGAGTGTCTGAATTAAGCAGACCACTCTTACCCAGTCCAAAGATCAGGGCTTGATCCATCACCGTTATTTAGCTCACTGCCCCATCCCAGCTCATAACCTGGCTATATGCAAATTAGTCTGTCCCTGGCCCAGTGCATCATGGGAACAGGGCAGACCAAACTACCAAGCCAATTCTTCACCAGAAAGGAGACAAGCTTCCGGGGACCAGTTTCTGCCATTTCAGGCGTCGTCGGCCCGGCTTGCTTGAATCCTGATGGAGCAGTGAGCAAGGGACTTATGTCTGAGTATGCCCTTCCACGCTTATGGTGGACAAAATGATTCAGAACTAATTTGCATATAGCCAAGTTCTGAGCTGGGATGGTGCAGTGAGCTAAAAAACGGTGATGGATCAAGCCCTGATCTTTGGACTGGGTAAGAGTGGTCTGCTTAATTCAGGCACTCTGTTCATCACCACCCCCTTTTCTGAATCATTTTGTCCACCATAAGCGTGGAAGGGTATACTCAGATGTGAGTCCCTTGCTCATTGCACCATCAGGATTCAAGCAAGCCGGGCCGACTACGCCTGAAATGGCAGAAACCGGTCCCCGGAAGCTTGTTTCCTTCCCAGTATAAGAATTGGCTTGGTAGTTTGGTTTGCCCTGTTCCCATCATGCACTGGGACAGGAACAGACTAATTTGCATATAGCCAAGTTCTGAGCTGGGATGGTGCAGTGAGCTAAAAAACGGTGATGGATCAAGCCCTGATCTTTGGACTGGCTAAGAGTGGTCTGCTTAATTCAGGCACTCTGTTCATCACCACCCCCTTTTCTTTATCTCCAAGTCTGGCTGGGTTTGGGCTAAATGGTCCACAAGCGATGAAGGATCAATGTTGTGCCAAGATCTACCAGTGGTCCCGGCTTAAGCCGTGCTCGTGGTATTGGATCAAAGGAGTTTATATCTAAAAAGAATGGCATGATGGTCAGACCAAGTTAGTGGAAGAGTAGATATGTTAAAGATGGCGGGATTGTTGGCAAAGGACCATCTAGATAATGTCCTGCTAGATGCATAGGTTTTTGGATAAGTTGTCTGAGACCCAATTCTGATGTCATTTCTAGAAGCTCCTTTGGGTCTTTGGTCCAAATGTAGGTAATTCATATTTACCACTTCTTAAATACCGAATTTTACCGATTCGGTATTTGAGAAGTGGTAAATATGAAGGGGGGAGATGTAGGTATTTCCAGATGTGGAAATACCGAATCGTTAAGATTCGGTATTTACCGAATCTGGAAATACCGAATCGGTATTTCCTATTGATTCCTATGGGCTGTGAAGCCCATAGGAATCAATGGGCAATACCGATTCTGTAATTACAGAATCGGTAAATACCGATTTTAGCAAGGGTGCAGGGGGTGTCACTTTGACACCCTCTGGCACCCCAAAAAAAGGCATGTGCGCCATGTGGCACACAGACATGCCCTCAGGGCATGTCTGTCTGTCACATGGCTAGGTGTGCATGCACACATGTGCATGCACACCTGATTTCGGTATTTTAACAGCCAATTGGATTGGGTGTTAAAATACCGAATTCGTAGGGCCTTTGGGACTCAGAAGAGTCCCACCTACATCTGAGATTTACCGAATTGGTAAAAATACCGATTCGGTATTTTACAGAATCGGTAAATTTACTGAATCGGTAAATTTACCGATTCTGTAAAATTGCGCCCCTACATGCCAAATCTGAAATACCGGTCGGTAACGGCCGAAAATACCGATTTTCGGCCGTTACCGACCGACCTACATCTGGCCCCTTATCTTCTAGCACTTCTAAATCGAAGTTCTAGTCTCCTAGAAACGTAACAAAATTGGATTGAAGACTTAGGGGCTCATTAGGATGGCGGGCGAGGGTGGGAGTCCCGTAGGGGGAATTAGGATGTGCCCGCCACTGTGGCGGGCACGTCCTCCATGTTTTGCATTGTGGCGGGCGGTGCACTCTGCACCGCCCGCCACAATGCAAAACATTTGTGAACGCATTTGCATGTGCAGAGCGGCAGGCACCGCGCGGAGCCTGCCGCTTTGCATCTGCAAATGTGGGGGGTACCATAGGTACCCCCCCTGTCCTCCCCCTACACCGGCATCACCTGGGGGCCCCGCAGCAGACACCGCCTGCCTTTCCATGGCGCCATTGCCGCTGCGGAAAGGCACCTATATGTGGCCATTGTAAAATAGCTGGCGGTGTCCATTGGACACCGCCACCATATTATTCCATTACCGCCGCGGTCGCAAGGCGACCGAGGCGGTAAAGCGGAAGACGGTCTTTCCGTCCGCCGCGCTCCCCCCGCCATCCTAATACGGCGGGGGGAATCCGGGCATAGGTGTCGGGAGGATTGCCTCCGCTTGGCCGGCGGTGGCTACCGCCAGCCTGGCGGAGGCAGTCCGCCCGACAACATAATGGGCCCCTTAGTTCTAATAGTGGATTTAAGTTAGTCAGAAAGTTGGTTCTAGGACTGGGAGGGCGGTAGATCAATAGACTGTTGATTGTGTCTTGTCCCTGGGTTGAAATTTTAAAAGGGAAAGCCTCGCAGTCAGATGAACAAAGAATTGAACAGTGGGAGCTTAGTTCAATTCTATGTATTAGAGCAAGTCCACCACCTCTGTTCAATTGTCTATCGTGTCTAAATACTTAATAGCCATGTGGGGCTGCA
Source organism: Lissotriton helveticus (assembly GCF_964261635.1). Lineage (NCBI taxonomy): Eukaryota > Metazoa > Chordata > Amphibia > Caudata > Salamandridae > Lissotriton > Lissotriton helveticus. The sequence continues at coordinate 1,683,248,156 of NC_136061.1, forward strand.
ATGTTAAAATCAGGTTCAGAGTTGACATTGCCCCACGTTTCTGTTATGAACAGTATATCAATTTTATTGTCAGTGATGAGGTCGGCGACTTCATAACTAGGTTTTAAAAGTGACTTGGCATTAATAAGGGCTAGCTCTAGGTCACAAAGCACTGGGTTTGAAAAAGTAGCTTCCATGTGTAAATGTGATGTCACATTTAAGGACTTTTGTATTTTTATGTTGCATCCCAGGCGTGTGAGTATTCGGATTTTATTAAATCCTCACCTGTAAACACATTGCAAGCCTGTCGCCTAGGCGAGCATGGAGCTCTTAGGCTCTCTTCCACGTAGCGTAATAATAATGTATATTTAGTGCCTGTACCAGGGTTTCTGGCGCTGGGCCCGGTCCAGGCACGGAAGGGAGCAGACAGGCTTGCCTTTGGCGCGCCCTCGGGTACCACCAACGTGAACATACATGCATAGCATGGATTGTCCCTCGTCTATATTCCTCTATCTGAAATGTGAATTGCTTATATATAGGGTATTGTTGATCTGGTCTCCTCTTTGTCTTTATTCCAGTATATGACTGCACAAGATATATACATGATTCACAAAGGCCAATAAAGTAAAAAAAAATTTAAAGTAGCATAAAGAATGTATTTTCTATACTTCATGGCCAAATTTGAGTGCAAAACCAGTTTTCACTGGAAAGTAAATTTCAGTTCTATACTTTTCTCCAATTTATGTCACTTTTGTTAAGCAAGGCAGGAGCAAAGTGTCAGTAAATCTGCAACTATGTGTTATTCATGCATTGGTTGTCACAATAATTCATTGAAACGGAAAAACATTAGAATCAAGGCACTCACTGTGTCTCCTATGAAGCTTTTTTCTCAAAGCTTGAAGCTTTGTATTGTCATATTAGTCAATGAATGCACTAAATTTATGAAGTAGCGCTGGAGGCTGATCTGCAGCTAGTCTTGCTTTAGAAACTTTTCGCTTCAAACTTGACCGCCATGCTAGTTTGATGGCAACGTTTGTAAATAAGTCCAAAATTGTTTACTCATTTAGTGGCATTACACGACTCTATTAATCATAGAAAGATTGGAGGCTATTCACTGTGTCAATTAACTGGTCAAAGTCTTCATCTGAAAAAAAACTTTGGGGCATATTAGCAACAACTTGCGATCATTTTTTTTATCGCCTCCTATAGTTGGATTTTATCGCGGCGATAATGCAGTATTACCAACGTTTATCTCCACAGCGATAAACAATCCAGTGATAGCGACGAATCCCATCTAAAACGTGAGATTTCCAGCGATAAAAATCCTATCTCTAAGGAAAATCTAGCTAATAGGCAGCTGGGGACTTAGCCGTAGAATCCACCTCCCATTGACTTATATGGCTAAGTCAGCGTTTTACCAGGTGTAAAATCCTGGCGTTAATTGCGGTTACCGTGCATTTTTTTATCACGTCGCGGGTATTGCTAATAGGTGATAGCTGTGTTAGCGACTGCTTTCAGTCACTACCAGTTTGGGTACGCCCACTTTGCATGTCATTAGCGATAAATATCTCTGACATGCAAAGCGGGCCTCAAACCGGTCGCTATCACCTGGAAGCTGCCGCTAACTGCTGTTAGCGACAGCTTGGTAATTGGGCGATAACAAAATCGCCGCTTTATCTGCAAAAAGTGCCGCTAAAGCGGCGATAATGCCCTTTCTATTATGCCCCCTTGTACCTTAATTTAAATAGCTAATACCTTATGCCAATAGGTGATGCATATATACTTGTTGTGCAAAAGCTTTGTTTTTGGACATTTGAGATTAGGATATCATGTTCAAATAGGAGAGTACCTGTTTAAATATGGAGATGTTCAGATTCAGGCGATATTATCTTCTGCTCACTCATTATCATCTCTTGGTTGTTTACGTCAGAAGTATGCACGTTCTTAATATTGTTTTCCTTCCAGAACTGCAAAAGTTTTGCCTACTGTGTACTGTGGGGGGCTATGATGCCTGGTAATTCAGAAAATTCTCTAGAATGATTCTGAACGTTCTTTTGGCACAACTCCTGTTGCTATTGCTGCACGATATTAAACATTTAAGCTTCTTTATCCAACTTTGCACTGACAAGACAATTCTAATACTGCTTTTTAGAAAAGAAAGTTGTGCACTTCGCGATCCATTTTTCAATGTTAATTATTTATTTACCTCAGCCATTTTCACAGCAACAAATAAACATTTCTGCATCTCCGTGTCCTTAGTAACTGTACATTTTGTGGTAAATGAAGCAACAAAAATGGATATTTAAAGCAAAGCAGTCTAATTGCTGCAACCAAAGCAAGCAGACACACACAAGCACAGTAAAACAAATAAGGTAAGCATGCTAAAGCCAAGGGCATCTCTGACTATCCACGCTAAAATCCTAAACCTGTATTGCTTTCTTTATGAAAATAAAAGTAGGGATATTTTGCAAAATGGTTTCTTTTTTTCAATTGTGTACCAAAACCTTTTTCTGCTTGCAGTGCAAGAGCACAAGATGCACATCATGATTCAGTTATTTATATAATGTCTACAAAACCCAATTACTACTTTGTGCAAAGTAACCCGTTAGCAAAAATATGTTTTTAATGTTCTACTTTAAGTGTTTCACCATCCACCACATTTCCGAGTTTCATGACCTATGCAAGGAAAAGCCACAACTAAATTGTGTTAAACACCTTGTTCTGCTCTAGCTTATATTTATTATCCATGTTTAAAAAAATATATATATAATAAATACATATACAATAAAAACACATCAGCCGTCTGCCCTTCTTCTCCCCGTACTCATGAATGAAGGACATTGATTTTGAAGCATCCTATTGTCTTTAAGATTTTAAATGACCTCTACAGCATGACAATGTCATTGTCCAGTAGCCGCCTGGCTTCCTGAGTGTTCTTAAAAACAAGAATCTCCTGTCCTCCCCGGTTCCCGGGCTCTGTGAAAGACATGAAAACATCTCTCTCTGTGTTGCACTACAAAGCATCTACAGGCCACTGAAAATGAAAATGATTATCAATAAAAAATAGTAGATGTTCCAATCTGAAAAAAAGGTCTCTGGAGCCCCTGATTCAAATATCAAATGATAACTTCACTGAAGGGGCAAATCCCAATGTGCAGGGACATTTTAACCCCTTCGCAGCTAGGCCTTCCCCCCTGTGTTAAGATTTTTTTGGCTATTTGGGGTAGTTCGTGCTTAGGCTCCTGTAACGTTTTGACCACATAAGGTTTCCAAGCCAAATTTGTGTCCTTTTTTTTAACATCATGGGGATTTTAAAGGTACCCAGGGTTTGTGGATTCCCCTGGAGGGGACCCAGAAATTATCCAAAATGCAGGTACATTATTTTTTTTGGGGGGGATGAAAAAAAGGGCTACGGATAGAAGCTTTTTTTCCCTGCAAATGGCATCAAAAAAGGGATTGTGGTGCTGAAATCACCAACGTTTTCCTACCCAGAATGCCCTGCAAACCTTAAATTTAGCTGAAAAATCATTTTTTTTTCAAATTTATGTGTGGCAAAGTTCTAGAATCTACATGAATCCAAACATTTCCTAGCACGCAGCATTCCCTGAGGTCTCCCAATAAAAATGATAACCCACTCGCGTGGGTGGGTTAAGTACCCGTGACAGGCAAGGGCCCAAAACGTATTGAGTAGACATCAAAATGACCTATCACAAAACAACCTAGTTTTGCAAGAGGGGTTACCTGGGTTTTTGGCCCCGGGCTCGACGGCCATCTTGGAAAGCTACCAAACCCACAGGGGCACTAGGCCTACCCACACAAGTGAGGTACCATTTTTCTCGGAAGACTTTGGGGAATGCGGGGTGGGTGGAATTTTGTGGATTCACACAAATCCGATAACTTTCCATCACAGAAATGTGAGGAAAATGTGTTTTTTTAACTATGTTTGAGGTTTGCAAGGGATTCTGGGTAACAGAACCTGGTGAGAGGAACACAAGTCACCCTATCTTGGATTCCCCTTTGTGTCTAGTTTAAAAAAATGTACAGGTTTGCTAGGTTTCCCTATGTGCCGGCTGCGCTAGGGCCCAAAATCCACAGGTGGGCACATTGCTAAAAACAAGTCTGTGCCTAGTGGGCTTTTTGCTGCCATGGTGGGGAATCGGGGGGGGTAGCCCCGATATTCCCCCAAGGGAGCAGAAAGACTGTGGCTAGCATAATCACTGGCACCTACTGGGCTTTCTGCTCCCCCGGCGGCAGATCAGGGGCCACTGCCCCCATCTACCTCTAGGGGAGGCAGAAAGACTGTGGCATTTTTTGGGACGTGTGGACATTGGCATTCTCATTCTGGACTGACCTCAACACTGAATAAAAAAAAAATCCTGAGGCCTAGAGGGCTTTCTGCCCCCCCAGGGGGCAGATAAGGGGCTATGCCTCCGGGAAAGGGCAGAAAGACAGTGGTAATTGTTTTTGGGGTGGGGCATTAGCATGCCAATTCTGGGCAGCCTCTACCCCTACATTATAAAAAAAAGAAATCCCTGGTGCCTAGTGGGGTTTCTGCCCCCCAGGGGAAGATTGGGGGCTATATCCCCATATGCCCCTGGGGGAGCAAAAAGACTGTTCATTGTTTATGAGGGGGTGGGGGCATTGGCCGGCCTATCTTGAGCAGCCCCCACTCCTGCATCAATAAAAAAAGTCCCTGATTTCTAATTGGCTCTCTGCCCCCGGAGGGGCAGATTGGGGGCTACTGCCCCCATATGCCCCCGGAGGGGCAAAAAGACTGGAATTTCACTGGGGATGGGGGCACTGTCATGCCCACTTTGGGCAGCCCCCACCCCAACATCAATAAAAAAAATCCCTGGTTTTTAGTGGTTTTCTGCCCCCCTAGGGACCGATTGGGGGCTACTGCCCCCGTCTGCCTGCTTTGGGGGCAGAAAGACTGACATTTATCTGGGGTGGGGTGGGAGCTTTGCAGTGACTGTTTTGTGCCCCAACATCAATAACAAAAATCCCTGGGGACAGATTGGGGGCTACTGCCCCCATCTGCCCCCTGGGAGGCAGACAGACTGACATTTCTCTGTGGGGGTGGGGGCATTGTCATGCCCTTTCTGGGAAGCCTCCACCCCAACGTCAATAAAAAAAATCACTGAGTTCTAAGGGGCAGAAAGACTGACATTTCTCGGGGGGCATTGCCATGCCCCCACCCCAACGTCAATAAAAAAAATCCCTGGTTTCTAGTGGGCTTTCAGGCTCCAGGGGGCTGAACGACTGACATTTCTCTGGGGGTTATTGCCATGCCCTTTTTGGGGAGCCCCCACCCCAACGCCGCCTCCCTGGTGGTAATGGGTGGATCCCTGATTTGGGATCGCCCTCCTGGGGTGATCGCCAAGCAGAGATCAATTAGGGAAGGGGAACCATTGAAAAGCGGAGATTCTCCCCTTTCCAACGACACCTCTCCCATCTTTGTCAGTGCTCGGGGGGCTGAGATAGCCCCACAAGCACCGAAACTGAGAAACTGAAACTACGTTTCAGTTTTGATTTTATTGTAATGACGATCGCGGCCATGCGCGCAATGAAATTCAAAAATAGGCCTGGGGAGGTTGGGGAAGCTCTTCCCCACCTCCCCAGGCAAACGACAAGGGAAATCCCTCTGCTGTCTGCAGCAGAGGGATTACCTGAGCATGTCCTCATGACGGAACCGTTCAGTCATGAGCACACTAGAACTTGTGCTTATGACGGAACCATTCCGTCATGAGCATGGAAGGGGTTAATGATTTTTTGGCCCATGGGCCAAACATTTCGGGGGCTCTTGTTCAGTACAGTTTTGAATTTATGATCCAATTTCAGCTCTTTCATGCCCTCTTTGGCCAGTTCACTGAAAGTGCACAGGCACAGGTGCCAATTTTCAGGGATATTGACGTGTGCTTTCAATATTATAACACAGCAGCTCACTAATATTACTGCAAATAATATGTGTGACTCCCTCCCACTTCTCATATATAAGTTCCTGTTGTGATCTAAAAAAATCTGTTTTTTAATGGATTTTGCATGAAACATAAACAGGATGACATTTCCCAGCAAAATGTATGTAATAGACTCTCATACATCAGCCACAGTGAAATTATTTAAAGGAAAAGAGTATCTTAAACAACAATAAGTTTAAGAATTATTTAAACAGAGCCGGGTCTACCAGGGGGTACCCTTCAAAGTCTGAGGCCCTGGGCCAGAGCTCAATTTACCCATGCCTTATAACATCTCAGCCAATGTGCCCACTCCAGAAACACTTAACGAAATACCAATATTATGCCAGGAGTATTCTTGGCGAATGTTCTCTCTAATTGTTTTCCTCTGTGCACTGCAACCAGAGCTATGAAGCCTTGCAAAAACTGTGAGGCAACCGAGAACAACACATGAACCAATAAATGCTAAAATGATAACATGAATACCTTTGAGTTCGTTTGAATACTCTTGTCCTCTTTCTTAACCTTTCATCATTTCTAGTAGGTTCAATATGTGTGTTTTTTTAGAGTTAGCCATAGACCATTGCTTACTAAGCTTTTTACCCTTAATTCCTTGTTCCTGATGTTGAAAACTCTTAAAACGACCTGAGGTTTAGAAGTGGTAGGTAATTCAATCATTGTACTTTGAGAACATTATCATCATAAACCATAGTGTGGTAACAGAAAAAAATACTGAAGGTGTTGAGTGGCTACACATAAGGTACATGGCTGATTGAATTGAAAAAGAAGAGGTCAACATAGATGCAGTTAATGTCTTGAACAAAATCTTATTGTAACGAGTGAACCAATAGACACACATTTAATATTTTGAACAATATCTACTTGTGAATATGCCAATTACTACACATATGTTATTGAATATGATGCCTGTGAGAAATCGGGTTATTAGTTGATGTGGGTACTAGCCCTGTTCAAGGAACAGCACAATCCCAGGTAGGGTAAACCACAAAAAGTCACTAAACATTATCTGTGCTTAACCTGAGGTAGGATGGTACAAAAAGCAGCAATGCCTAACTTAGAGGCAATATATAAATTATTGACGCAGCACAAAAGTAGTAATGAAGTAAAACCATAAAACAAGAAAAATCCCACATCAATTAAAAAAAATAGTACATTTACATGAATTATTTGACATCCAAATGACCCAAAGCGGATCAGTAGAAATAGAGTTATGAATTTTTAAAGTTTAAGGTGAAAACTAGAGCCTAAAAGATCAAAGTGCCAACCATGGACATTTAGTCAAATCAGAAAGGGACAAAGTCGAGCGATATGGCCGACCACAATGGAGCGAGGGTTGTATACAACAAGTGGATAGGGCCCAGTCAGTGCTTACTTCTGAACGTAAAAAGAATTTTCAAGAAATATGTTCTGCGAAGGTTACATTTTTGCAGGGAAGTCTGCAGGCTGTGTCCAAGGAGGGAGAGTCCTGACTCCCCTGTCCTGGCTCTAAGCTGACCACAGAGACAATGAGGAGGTGACATGCCTTTTGTGTGAAGGCAGAACACAGGCTATTCAGTTGCACATGAGACTGTGCACACCTCTACCCCTATCCTGCCAACAGATAACCCATTCAGTTGAACATAATCCCTCTATTGTGTGACTGTCTGAGAGGAATTCACAAAGTCTAAGTATCAGTTACACACAGTCATGTGACACAGGGGAGGCCGCAAGCACCAAAATGCTAAGGGCAAGAAAATGTCAACTTTCTAAAAGTCCTGTTAGGACCTGGAACTGACCAGGTCGATCTGGGAGCTCAACCTATGTCCCTAAGGTTTCAGAGTAATAATGCAGGTTTTATCGTAACATTTGTCCCAATTTATAAACTTAAATTAACATCGATACATTTCACTTTGGTGATGCTTATGGTTTTACTAATTCAAACAAAAAACAGTTCTTCATTGAACAATTCCAGTTATAACAGTGAAATCAAAACTGATAAATACATTATATTCTTTTTCATGTATCAAAATTTACAAATTACACGAAGATTTCAAAAAAGAAAATTATTCGTATTGAAACATTTCCCAATGCATTTCGGGTCCCATGAGACCCTTCTTCAGGGGAGTGTAGTTTTCGTAACGATACTGATCCTTGGTATTCAGTGTTTGTTCTATTTCTAAGCACTTCAATGCTGTTTGCAGGCTCTACAAAAATGATCATAATGAGATGTCTCATTATCCAAGATTCTGAGAGTTTGAGTGTCTATATTAACAGTGGGTATAGTAAACAAAAATCAATGCATATGTACCAGTGCCCGACATAAATAAAATCCAAGTGTCATCGTGATGATAATTAAAGAAACCAACTGCCAATCATGAATGCTGTCGCCCAATGCACAATAAAGAAAACATCACCAAACGTGAACTATCCTAACCTCTCCCTGATGTGTTGTATACCAGTCCCTTAACCTATGAGTTAAACCGTGAACTGTTTTGAAACTTATCAAAAACGTGAAAGAAATATCTGAAAAAATCGGACTTACCCAACGTGCTATGCACCGTTGGTGTACGAGTGCTTATCTCAGGGGCTGGAGAAATCTCCTGACTCTAGAAATAATGTTTAATCATGAAATAATCAGAAAATAATCTGTTGAATCACGAAGTGAACAACAGAACAATGCTCCCAAACATCACATATGAGCGAGTGTCTCCGCTTACCAAACGCGTGTCATTAACGAATCTTGCCAATTCTTCCTGGTTGCAGCGGTACTTCTCAACCTGTTCAACAAGTGTCACTAAAAAAGTTGAATGTGACAAAGTGTCAGAGCTAATATCCCTTATACTCCCCATATCAAGAACGCTCCGGTGGAGTAAAAACCGCTAGAAAGGCGCCTACCTCAATCGCTATAGCGTTCTCCAACCCTTGACCTTGGCTCACTTCCGGCATCAACATCCGGTCCGTCCTCTATTGTGTTTTATAGCGTTAGGTGCCGAGCAGTGTAGACTGACAACCGATTCTAACCTTTTCGTGTATTACGTGGACGTTTGCAAAATAGACCAAAATAAATGCCAGTGGACTCTTAAATAAACGTGTAAGTGTAAATGAATACGAAAAAGGTGTCACAGTAATGTAAATCGAATCCAGAATGAGTGACAAAGTGGCATCAACTCGTGACTTATCTGAACGTGCAACAAATACGTTTTGTGCTGTTGATTTCAAAGACATGATGTCCTAATGGTTGCCATTGTGTTACATAATGCTCATTAAATCAAAAAGGCTCAGAACCGTAAATAATAAGCAGTGTCCAATCAATAATATTCCTTCATCACATGTCCAACAGTCATAAAATCATACAGTATGCTTGATCAATACAGATGAAAAAGCATTCCTACATGTGCGCTAAATCCTAGAATATTTGAGGTTTACAGGACATGAAAAAGACATATTTACAATGGGAGGGTATGTACAACATCAGATAACAATGGTCTATCCGAGCAATGATGGTACACTGTTGTTATATAGATATTTACATATTTGTCCTCAACGAGTCATAAGAAACATAACATTTCGTACTGGTCATTTAACCCCCCGGTGTAAGGGTACCTAATTTCTTGATCCAAAATGTCTCTCTGCGGGATAATGCAACATTGTGATCTGTGCCTGAGTGTTTTTCTACTACTTCCAATACTGTAAATCTCAATTGTGGTATGGTATGAGATGAACTTGTCCAATGTGTAGCTAAACTAGAGGTGGTAGATTTGTTACGAATAGTGCTTTTATGCTCGATGATCCGAGTCTTTATTTTTCTAGAGGTTCGTCCCACATAGGTTAATCCACATGGACACAGTATGGCGTAAATTACTCCTGTAGTGTTGCAATCAGCACTGAGTTTGAGGATGATATCTTTACCAGTTTGTGGGTGTGGAAAGGTTTTACTCACTATTGCATTATTACATTGGCCACAGTTGTGGCATTTTCTCATCCCTTTGAGATTAGTCTCTGGAGTTCTACGTGGATTTTTAAGTATCTCCCTGATGTTTTTCGCACGAGTGTGTGCTACAATAGGAACGTTTTTGAATATATTTACAAAGTCTGGTTCATTCGCAATCATTTCCCAACGTCTTTTGAGAATTTGTTTAATCCTGTGGGATTGCGTAGAATGCTTCATCACAAAAACTATGCGTTCATTCGGTGACTTCTCTGTTTTCTTTAACAAACTTTCACGATCTATTTGGCATACTCGTTGTACAGAATCTGCCAACACCTTTTTCGGGTAACCTCTTTCGGTGTACCTCTCCAATTGCTCTTTGATAGAAGATTCGCATTCTATTTCGTCCGATGATATTCTCTTAATACGCATTAACTGTGAGGTTGGCAAATGGTTCTTCAGGTTTCTTGGATGTGCACTGGTATAGTGAAGCGCGTTGTTAACATCCGTTGGTTTACGAAAGACTGTGGTTGAGATTCCTTGGGGTGTTTTCCGTATCTCTATGTCCAAAAACTGTATCTTTTGGTCTTGGATATTGTGAGTAAACTTGATTCTTGGATTATGTTCATTGAGTTCTTGAATTCTTTCATCTAGCTCTTGTCTGGTGCCGCGCCAAATCACCAAGATATCATCAATGTACCTTAAGAATAGTACCAGGTTCTCTGTCAATCTGATGTTAGTGAGAATGTGTTGTTGTTCAAAAAACGCCATGAATGTGTTAGCGTAGGCTGGGGCTCCAGAAAAGCCCATGGATGTTCCTGTTTTCTGCAAGAAAAATTGTGATTGCCAGCTGAAATAGCTATGGAATAATGAAAAGTGTAACAGTTCTAGTAAGAAAACACACAGTTGTTGGTCCAGATCAGATTGTAACAATCTCCATTCAATGGCTTCTAAGCCTTCCATATGGGCAATCGACGTATAAAGTGCCACCACATCAATGGTGCACAATATTGTCTTGTCATCAATAAGGTCATTCACTTCTGCTAGTTTTATCAAGCAGTCCGTGGTGTCTTTCAAGTATGTCCCCCAGGATTGTACCAATGGCTGCAGGTAATGGTCAACGAAACGTCCAACAGGTTCATGTATAGATCCACATCCAGCCACGATGGGTCGGAACGGTGGATCTTCCAAACTCTTGTGTATTTTAGGCAACATATATATATGTGGCACTTGAGGTGTGATGGTTTTTAAGTATCTGGCTGTGTTGTTATTGATGATGCCAGCTTTTTCTGCCTTGATTATAATTTCATCAAGAAGTTTGCTGAATTCCTGGGTGGGATCCTGATCAAGTTGAATATATGTGGCTGTGTCATGTACATGCTCCTCCACCTTATGATCGTAAAATGTCGTGTCCATCATGACAAGTGCTCCTCCCTTGTCTGCTGGTTGGAAAGTGATAGAAGTATCCTGTCTAAGGTTGTTCAAGATGCGTTTTTCTCGTTTGGAAAGGTTAGGATTCTTGGGTGTTTCATACTTGATAGCTTCCAGATCTTTTTTCACTAAAATTTCAAAATTATCCAGTATTTTATGCGAAATCGGAGACATAAACTTACTTTTTGGTTTGAATGTGTCCGATGGTCGAAAGGACCCGTTTGTTATTGTGGTAGAAAAGAACCATTTCAGTCGTAATTTACGTAGAAATTTAAACAAAGCTATTTCAGTTTCTAGGCCATTCGACACATAAGTGGGAACAAATGAGGTCCCCTTGTTTAGAACTTTTGTTTCATCCTGTGATAATTGACGATTTGATATATTTACCACTAGGTTACTTTTTTTGTTACCACTCGCTGTGGTCGTCCACTTTCTGGTACTTTTTTTGTGACTTTGTCCCCTACGGATCCGTTTGTCCTTGTTTCTGATGTTAAGTCGGGAGGATGAGTTGCAGATTGGCCTTCTGCTAAAAAAGACGGTTTCACACTTCTTGAGGATCCAGACGCAATTGTTTCATGAGATTCAGTGCTTAAAACAGGTGCGGGTGCCCTTTGTAATGACATATCTTCATCCTGCACTATGCTTTCCTCTGATGATGTTTGCTTTGGAGTCGGCCTACTTGTAAATCTTCTTTGTGCATATGCTTCCGCCCATGTGTAGACTTCGTCCAATTTATAATCTATCGTATCTCTACGAAATTTGCGGATTTTACGATCATGTACCTCTTTGGCATGGATGTCCAGTCTTTGATTGATGTCCTCCAGTATCTTAGTCTAATCCTCTGCTGGTATATTTCTGGTTAGTTCTTGTTGTAGTTTATGAATGTCCTCTTTCAAATCATTTAATATCTGTGACAGTTCCTCGATAATCAAAAGGATAAGGTCTAGTGAACACTTATTAAGAATTGCCTGCCATTTGGTCATAAACACCTTATTAAATTTGAACAACATTGGTTTCAGTGCAATTCGGAGTCCTCTCGGTATCCTCTTAACCTTGTGGTATTCAATGAGTGTCGTTGCATGCAACCGTTGATTGACCTCTCTGCGCATAGTGTACTCTAGTTGCTTCAACATCTGTGTAGTAGTGCCTTTGGACGTACTGAAGGTGCGAACCTGTTCTATCAATGAATATATGGATGCTGCCTCTTCTGTTCCATATACTTTGGTTTCTGCCTGGTTTAGTGTGAGATTTGAGATTTCTTTGAAGGAAGCCATTTCTTAATGATTAAGTGGGTGCTGGTCTAGTGAATGGGCCGTGCTAAAACTGCTATGTAAGTGTCTAGCCTGCACACCCTTGTATAAACCTATTTATTCAAAATTTAAAAAAGGGTTAAGTAAATCTGGGAGCTTCCCAGTTGCGAATTGTGCCCACAATAACGAGTGAATCAGCCCTGTAAGGACCTGGAACTGACCAGGTCGATCTGGGAGCTCAACCTATGTCCCTAAGGTTTCAGAGTAATAATGCAGGTTTTATCGTAACATTTGTCCCAATTTATAAACTTAAATTAACATCGATACATTTGACTTTGGTGATGCTTATGGTTTTACTAATTCAAACAAAAAACAGTTCTTCATTGAACAATTCCAGTTATAACAGTGAAATCAAAACTGATAAATACATTATATTCTTTTTCATGTATCAAAATTTACAAATTACACAAAGATTTCAAAAAAGAAAATTATTCGTATTGAAACATTTCCCAATGCATTTCGGGTCCCATGAGACCCTTCTTCAGGGGAGTGTAGAACCATTTGCCAACCTCACAGTTAATGCGTATTAAGAGAATATCATCGGATGAAATAGAATGCAAATCTTCTATCAAAGAGCAATTGGAGAGGTACACCGAAAGAGGTGACCTGAAAAAGGTGTTGGCAGATTCTGTACAACGAGTATGCCAAATAGATCGTGAAAGTTTGTTAAAGAAAACAGAGAAGTCACCGAATGAACGCATAGTTTTTGTGATGAAGCATTCTACGCAATCCCACAGGATTAAACAAATTCTCAAAAGACGTTGGGAAATGATTGCGAATGAACCAAACTTTGTAAATATATTCAAAAACTTTCCTATTGTAGCACACACTCGTGCGAAAAACATCAGGGAGATACTTAAAAATCCACGTAGAACTCCAGAGACTAATCTCAAAGGGATGAGAAAATGCCACAACTGTGGCCAATGTAATAATGCAATAGTGAGTAAAACCTTTCCACACCCACAAACTGGTAAAGATATCATCCTCAAACTCAGTGCTGATTGCAACACTACAGGAGTAATTTACGCCATACTGTGACCATGTGGATTAACCTATGTGGGACGAACCTCTAGAAAAATAAAGACTCGGATCATCGAGCATAAAAGCACTATTCGTAACAAATCTACCACCTCTAGTTTAGCTACACATTGGACAAGTTCATCTCATACCATACCACAATTGAGATTTACAGTATTGGAAGTAGTAGAAAAACACTCAGGCACAGATCACAATGTTGCATTATCCCGCAGAGAGACATTTTGGATCAAGAAATTAGGTACCCTTACACCGGGGGGGTTAAATGACCAGTACGAAATGTTATGTTTCTTATGACTCGTTGAGGACAAATATGTAAATATCTATATAACAACAGTGTACCATCATTGCTCGGATAGACCATTGTTATCTGATGTTGTACATACCCTCCCATTGTAAATATGTCTTTTTCATGTCCTGTAAACCTCAAATATTCTAGGATTTAGCGCACATGTAGGAATCCTTTTTCATCTGTATTGATCAAGCATACTGTATGATTTTATGACTGTTGGACATCTGATGAAGGAATATTATTGATTGGACACTGCTTATTATTTACGGTTCTGAGCCTTTTTGATTTAATGAGCATTATGTAACACAATGGCAACGATTAGGACATCATGTCTTTGAAATCAACAGCACAAAACTTATTTGTTGCACGTTCAGATAAGTCACGAGTTGATGCCACTTTGTCACTCATTCTGGATTCGATTTACATTACTGTGACACCTTTTTCGTATTCATTTACACTTACACGTTTATTTAAGAGTCCACTGGCATTTATTTTGGTCTATTGTGCAAACGTCCACGTAATACACGAAAAGGTTAGAATCGGTTGTCAGTCTACACTGCTCGGCACCTAACGCTATAAAACACAATAGAGGACGGACCGGATGTTGATGCCGGAAGTGAGCCGAGGTCAAGGGTTGGAGAACGCTATAGCGATTGAGGTAGGCGCCTTTCTAGCGGTTTTTACTCCACCGGAGCGTTCTTGATATGGGGAGTATAAGGGATATTAGCTCTGACACTTTGTCACATTCAACTTTTTTAGTGACACTTGTTGAACAGGTTGAGAAGTACCGCTGCAACCAGGAGGAATTGGCAAGATTCGTTAATGACACGCGTTTGGTAAGCGGAGACACTCGCTCATATGTGATGTTTGGGAGCATTGTTCTGTTGTTCACTTCGTGATTCAACAGATTATTTTCTGATTATTTCATGATTAAACATTATTTCTAGAGTCAGGAGATTTCTCCAGCCCCTGAGATAAGCACTCGTACACCAACGGTGCATAGCACGTTGGGTAAGTCCGATTTTTTCAGATATTTCTTTCACGTTTTTGATATGTTTCAAAACAGTTCACGGTTTAACTCATAGGTTAAGGGACTGGTATACAACACATCAGGGAGAGGTTAGGATAGTTCACGTTTGGTGATGTTTTCTTTATTGAGCATTGGGCGACAGCATTCATGATTGGCAGTTGGTTTCTTTAATTATCATCACGATGACACTTGGATTTTATTTATGTCGGGCACTGGTAGATATGCATTGATTTTTGTTTACTATACGCACTGTTATTATAGACACTAAAACTCTCAGAATCTTGGATAATGAGACATCTCATTATGATCATTTTTGTAGTGCCTGCAAACAGCATTGAAGTGCTTAGAAATAGAACAAACACTGAATACCAAGGATCAGTATCGTTACGAAAACTACACTCCCCTGAAGAAGGGTCTCATGGGACCCGAAATGCATTGGGAAATGTTTCAATACGAATAATTTTCTTTTTTGAAATCTTCCTGTAATTTGTAAATTTTGATACATGAAAAAGAATATAATGTATTTATCAGTTTTGATTTCACTGTTATAACTGGAATTGTTCAATGAAGAACTGTTTTTTGTTTGAATTAGTAAAACCATAAGCATCACCAAAGTGAAATGTATCGATGTTAATTTAAGTTTATAAATTGGGACAAATGTTACGATAAAACCTGCATTATTACTCTGAAACCTTAGGGACATAGGTTGAATTCCCCGATCGACCTGGTCAGTTCCAGGTCCTTACAGGGCTGATTCACTCGTTATTGTGGGCACAATTCGCAACTGGGAAGCTCCCAGATTTACTTAACCCTTTTTTAAATTTTGAATAAATAGGTTTATACAAGGGTGTGCAGGCTAGACACTTACATAGCAACTTTCTAAAAGTGTAATTTTCAAAATTGTAATTAAAACTCCAACTTTAACATTAAATATAATTTGTAATGACAGTTTCAGAGATACCAAACATGAACTGCTTATCTGACCCTATTCAAACTGTAACACTTATTAAAATTAATAAGGCAATCCAATTTTATCCTGTGGGCAATGTAGGATTTACGGTAATAAAAAACAAATATAAGTGTTTTTCTTCATATGGACATGAAAATTTCAAAATTACGTGTCCTAACATTTAATTACAACGAGATACCCAAGGCCATCAGTAGGGGGGTCTTACATGTAATAAAAGGAGAGTTTGGGAACGGTGTTATGTGGCCAAGTTGATTGGTCAGTTTTAAACTGCATCCAGACTTTAGTGGCACAATATGTGTTGCAGGCCCACTAGTAGCATTTATTTTACGGACCCTGGGTATCTGGTATGCCATTCTACAAGGTGCTTATGATTAAATTAAATATACCAGTCAGTTGTAAACCAATTTAAAGATATTTTAGGAAGAGAGCACAAGCACTTTAGCAATGTTTAGCTGTGGTAAATTGTGCACAGTCCTAAGGTCAACAAAAACAAATTCAGCAAAATAAAATGAGGGAGATATTCAAGATGTTTGGGGTGACCCTGCAGAGAGTGCCAGGTCCACAAACTCCAAATCAATGCAATGCATATTGTTAGAAATTGGGTTTCTAGTTTGGCAAAGGTATCCACCCTGTCCAATAAGCAACTACAATACTAGTCAGTGTAAGTCAGAAGCACACTTATAATTACCCTTTGCTCACCCTCTGGTAGCTTGGCACAAAGCAGGCAGGCTTAACCTAAGAGGCAACGTGTAACACTTCAAACAGTAACACAGTGAAAACGCCACAGTGAAGACTCCACACCAGTTTAGCAAAATAGAGTATTATTATTTTTTAAATAAAGCAAGACCAATATTACAAAAATCCAATAAGTAAAAGTCACAATATGTATTCTTAAAGATAAAAAAGTGTAAAAAGGACTTAGAAGCCATAAGCGCCTATTGGGGTTATCAGTTCGCACTGGACCTAGGAAAAGTCAAAAAGTTCAGGCAGACTGCAACAGAACAATGGCCAGATACATGAGAAAAGAAAGGCCCGCTAAACAAAGTACCTTGATCCTGATCGCACCAGTAATATGTGGGGTGCAAGTGGCAATCCGGCAGTCGAGGTGATGGGTCAATTTTCTCTATGCATCACCAGTGATGTAGCGCCGGTTCTGAAGATTAAGCACCAGAGTTGAGATGCTTTGGTTCCGAAGCTGATGCGCCACTTTTCTCCATTCAGTAGAGGGGATGCTTCGATCATCACTCACTGCAGCCGTGGTGGTTCTGATGCGTAGGTCCTAAAGGCTATGCGCTGTCTCTCTGTGCAATGCAGCAATTCTTTCCCATAACAGTGGTGATGCATTGACTCTACTTCGTGCAGCAGAGAATGCATTGGTTCTCCAGGAGGAAACACCTGAATCCAATTCCAATGGACCACATACCGGAGCAGAAGGTGAGACTTTCATATCACAGAGTCTCAAAACAGTAGGCAAGACAACATGCCCTTGGAGATCACTCTGGGTTCAAACAAGAGAAGCAGTGGCAGAGGTAGGTAGGCAGCAGGGCTGTGAACAACTGGCAGCACAGCAGACAGTTTTCCAGACAAACAGTCCAACAGAGTGGTAGTCCTTGTAGAAGTGCAGCAGTCCTTCTTCCTGGCAGAGATTTTTTACAGGTTCTGAAGTGTCTGATTTGGTGGAGTCAGAGACCCAGATATTCAACCCAGTTGTGCCTTTGAAGTGGAGGTGACTTCAAAGAGGGTCTTTGAAGTGCACAGAGGTTCTCCCTTTCCAACCGTGGCTCCAGAATTACTACAGGTGGCTGATCATCCCTCATTTGGGGGCACAGGACACTGCCCATTCAGGTGTAAGTGACTGCTTTTCCCTCCCATCCTGCACATGATGAGCCATCAGGATATATATGGGCACTCATTCGCACCTACCCTCCTTTGTGTGTGGCTGTCTAGAGAAAATGCACAACCTCTAGCTGTCACCCAATCCAGACATGTTTTAGAGGCAGGCTGCAGGCACACAGAGTTTTAAGAGCTGGGAAATACCATCTTTTTAAAAGTATGCAAAAGAAACAATTGATGGACGGAAAGCTGGACAACTGCAAACATTCCCCCCCAGTCACATGGGATCTGGCTTAAATCCATCATTCTTTTGCTCACCACACCACCCCAGTTTGGACCCAGCCATATGCAAATCAGTCTTAACCCTGTTCCTTGTAGGAACAATCCAGCCCGAACTGCCAAGCCAGGTCCTCACTGGAGCGGGACAAGCCTCCTGGGACCAGTTTCAGGGCATCACACTTCATCAGCCAGCAGAGCTTGAATTCACTGGTGTTGTGAGCACAGACAGCACCCACGCCTGGGCATACCCTTTCCCCTTAGGGCGACATATGCATAAGAAACAATTGATGGACGGAATGCTGGACAATGCAATCATTCACCCACAGCCACAAGGATCTGTGTTTAATCCATCATTCTTTTGCTCACCGCACCACCCCGTTTGAACCCAGCCATATGCAAATCAGTCTTGACCCTGTTCCTTGTGGGAACAGTCCAGCCCAAACTGCCAAGCCAGGTCCTCACTGGAGCGGAACAAGCTTCCTGGGACCGGTTTCAGGGCATCACCCTTCATCAGCCAGGCTAGTTTGAATCCAGTGGTGTAGTGAGCACGGGATCCACGTCTGGGCATACCCTTCCCACTTAGGGTGACAAATGCAATAGAAACAATTGATGGACTGAATATTGGACAATGCAAAAATTCACCCACAGTTACAAGGATCTGGGTGAAATCCATCATTCTTCTGCTCACCACACCACCCCAGTTTGCACCCAGCCATATACAAATCAGTATTGACCCTGTTCCTTGTGGGAATAATCCAGCCTGAACTGCCAAGCCAGGTCCTCCTTGGCCCGGAAACAAACATCCTGGGACCAGTTTCAGGGCATCCCCTTGGCTAGCTTGAATCCAGTGGTGTAGTGAGCACAGGACACACGTCTGAGCATATCCTTCCCACTTAGGGCGACATATACAAAAGAAACGATGGACGGAGTGCTGCACAATGCACACATTCACCCCCAGTCACAAGGATCTAGGTAAATCCATCATTTTTTTGCTCACCACACCACCCCAGTTTGGACCAAGCCATATGCAAATCAGTCAAGACCCTGGTCATTGTGGGAACAGTCCAGCTCGAACTTCCAAGCCAGGTCCTCCCTGGACCGGAAATAAGAATCCTGGGACTGGTTTCAGGGCATCACCCTTCATCAGCCAGGCTAGCTTGAATCCAGTGGTGTAGTGAGCACGGGACCCACATCTGGGCATAACCTTCCCACTTAGGGCGACATATGCAAAAGAAACAATTGATGGACGGAATGCTGGACAATGCAAACATTCACCCCCAGTCACAATGATCCGGGTTAAATCCATCATTATTTTGCTCACCACACCACCCCTCTTTGGACCCAGCCAAATGCAAATTAGTCTTGACCCTGTTCCTTGTAGGAACAGTCCAGCCCGAAAGCCATCCTAGGAAGCTTGTTTCCAGTCCACCGAGGACCTGGATTGGCAGTTTGGGCTGGACTGTTCCCATTGAGCACAGGGTCATGACTGATTTGTATATGGTTAGGTTCAAACTGAAATGGCATGTTGAGCACAAAAACGATGCATTTAGGCCTGGATCTCTGTATTGGGGTGAATGTATGACATTCTTCTGCATTCTGTCCATCAACAGTTCTTTTTGTATTTGTTACTCCGAGTGGGATGGGTATGTCCAGATGTAAGTCCCATGCTCTCCATGTCTTTTAAGTCATGCTATCCTGGCTGATGAGGGCTGAAACCCCAAAGCCCGTCCTAGGATGCTTGTTTCCAGTCCAGGAAGGACCTGGCTTGGCAGTTCGTGCTGGACTGTTCCCATTGGGCAAATGGTCAAGACTGATTTGCATTTGGCTGGGTTCAAACTGGAATTTCATGGTGAGCAAAAAGACGATGGCCCGATCTCTGTACTGGGGTGAATGTATGACATTGTTCTGCATTCTGTCCATCAATAGTTCTTTTTGCATTTTTCACCCCGGGTTGGATGGGTATGCCCAAACGTGGGTCCCGTGCTCTCCATGCCACTGGAGTCAAGGTATCCTGGCTGATGAGGGGTGAAACCCCAAAACCGGTCCTAAGATGCTTGTTTCCAGTCCAGGGAGGACCTGGCTTAGCAGTTCGGGTTGGACTGTTCCCATTGGGCACAGGGTCAACACTGATTTGCATCTGGCTGGGTTCAAAGTGGAATGTCATGGTGAGCAAAAAAACGATGGATTTTTACCCAGATCTCTGTACCGGGGTGAATGTATGACATTGTTCTGCAATCAGTCCATCAAAGTTCTTTTTGCATCTTTCTAAAAGTGCCATTTTTAAAATAGTAATGTTAAGGCCCAATTTATCAGCAAAGAGGATTCATTACCATTCCAATTGTATTAAACAAGACATTGTTTCGCCTTCCCAATCATGAATTATTGCTTAAAAGTGTAATAAAAATCCCCAATGTTTATTGATGAGAAGGGTACGTCCCACATTAGAGAAAAATGAATGTAGGTATTTTCAGGACATGCAAAACATGAAGGAACATGCCCTGCCTTTTAGTTACACAACACCCTGTCCTATGGGATATCTATGGCCTACCTTAGGGGTGACCTATATGTAATCAATGGGGGATTTAAGGCTTGGCACGGGGTTTTAAATGTAAAGTTGACATGGCAATGTAAATTGCACACACAGGCTCTGTAGTGGCAGGCCTGACACATGTTTACATGGCTACTTGTGTGTTGCAGACATATTAGTAGCATTTAATTTACAGGCCTTGGGCGGAGGCAGTGCCCTCTACTAGGGACTTACAGACTAATTAAATATACCAGTTGTGGGTAAGTCAATGAAACCATGAGTAAGGGTGAAGCACATGCACTTTAGCACTGACAGCAGTCATAAAGTGCTCAGAATCCCTAGGCCAACAAAACCGAGGTCAGAAAAAGAGGAGGAGGAAGTCAAAAGGTTTTGGGTGACCCTTCAGAGAGGGTCATTTCCAGCACATACTATACATTTTAGCTCAGTTGCGGCACTAAAAGGACACACCCATTTATTGGTAAATCAGTCTAACTCTGCTTCAAAGAGAGTGGTCTAACGAAAAAACCTTAGCACATATTTCGCACTTTTACCCTCCTTAAATGTCCTTGACGAAGGTCCTGTCACCTCTAATCGGCTCTGGACTCCAACAGCAGTAATTTGGAATAGATCAGTATGAAACACTGCAATGGAAGAAAGGACCTAAATTCATTATTTTCAGGTTTTCAGGAAATCATTAACAGAAGCTCCTTCTCTGTACATAAACCAAAGTTTGGAGATATCTCCTGCCATGAACTAAGATGATAAACAACCATTTAGAATCCCAGAAAGAAATAAAGACAAGAATATTTCCGAAATATGAGCCATACTTTGAAGGCAGCTAGATTTCACAGGACATATACTCAACCTCGGATCGTTTGTGCCACTCACATTCACATTCACTTTCATCCAGATGAGATATCACAAGCTATTTGGGATATGAATGGAGCTCAAACCCAAACCTCACAAATCACACCAAACATTCTGCTCTTATGCTGTGTTGCAAACCAATACCTTACCAATTATGCATGACAGTGTAAGAAGTTACTAACTTTCCCATCCATAAAGAGCTTTTGGGGCCTTGCAAGATATATGAAGCAATTCAAATGCTATGATACAATGTATATGGAAAACACTGGTAAATTAAAATCTCTCTCTACATTGGGGACCACACTTTCGTCCTTGAATTAACCCTATTACTGGTGTAATAGACCAGGTTTGATGGATTCATTATTCTTCGAAGACAGGCACACGCCAGGCCTCTGGGACACACATTTATGAAGCTGATCATTTAATTTCACATAGAACAAAGATAGACTGACTGTGAGGACTTCACACACTTCCCTGTGTATAGTTCTCTGTTTTATGATGGAGTCTTTCCATAAACCCATTTGCCTGTCAGACTCACAAGCTCCCATCTGAAGTGGATGTGAGGTAATTCTGTCTGTCGCTTTGCAGGTGTGTACACCAACCTTGTAAGATAGTAAGAGTGCATATGTAAAACACATGGTTTCTTGAGTTGGAACAAGAGTATCAGGTTATTATGAGCGATGTCTTGCCTGGTAATGCTAGATCATGGAAAGTCCCTTGATTAAAAACTGCTCCTGTGAGTTTGGCGTCTCTGTGTGCCAAGTTACAGATATAGTCTTCTATGCTTCACTTGTTCACATATAGTTGAAATGAATTCCCCTTTTCCCTTTACAGTGCACAAAATGAACTGATGGCATGAAATATCAGTGCCGGATGTATTTCTATTTCCTGACATAATGATTTCCATGTAATCAGATCACTTGAAAATAAAGGTACGATCCTAATAATACTGGATCTAGACAATTCCAATTCCATGAGTATCCATCATAAGTAGATTGGCTTTAGGAAATAAAAGGGAGTGCCATCTTTAACAGAGAAAGAGAATGGCTCTATGAGTTGGAGAGTATGGCCCTGCTTCTTCAAGTCCTTAGCTAATGTGACTCTGTGTCCATTGTGCTCATCTCAGAAAAATGTAGTGTATTTTAGTAAACTATAGAGGGTTGTCCTCAGGGATTGGCAGAAGGTGTCTTATCAGTGGCAAATGCTTACCTATCAAATTCTTGATTTAAAATAGCTGGGTCTTAAATAGGTGATCCCACTTGAGTGAAAAGAGGACAAACTCTTTTTTGAAGAATGTTCAAGGTTTCTAAACAGGGGTGACCTCATTAGAATCTATTTAAGCATTTCGTTTCTGGAGTGGAAGTATACTAGTAAACAGAGGGTAACATTCACCAAATATGGATGAGTTAATCGATATGCTATGTGTTCAGCATGTGTTGGAATGCACTGTCCATTAGTACTTGATTGATGACTGAAAATTGGGCATAGGTGTAAAGTGCTGAATTACTTCAGTTTCACATGCCCTATAGGCCGCTCTCACATTGACTGGATAATTTCATCAGTTATGTCATCAATGATGTAATTTAGTATGCTATGAGTGATGTAATATTTGAAGTCATTAGCAGGACCTGATGGGGTGCATTTTATAGCAGGGTTTAGCCACATGGCCTGTGGCCAAGCCCTCTACCAAACACCCCTGGGAGTGGCCAGCCACTGCTGCACATGGTCCTCATCTGTGTGCAGCACGTATTGCTGCAGGGCCTGGGTCCCACCCGCAGCAGATGGTTAGCTCCCATTACGCACAGCCTACTGCTTGCATGTTAAAACTGGGGTGCTTAGTTGTCAGAGTATGCACCCTGTACACGCAGGAACCACCATTTTAGTGAGGGTAAGCAAGATAAACACTAAAAGATAACCTGTGCTCACTGGTTGGCTGGCACAGGGCAGTCAGGCTTATATAAACAGGCAATGTGTAGAGTATTTGTTGAAACCACACACACAGTGTAACACAATGAAAACACCACACAAATATTCCAAAGTGGGTTAGAAGCAGAGATCATATTTTGTATAAGTAAAACAAGACCAACAAGTCAAAAATCCAATAAGTAGAACTGGAGGTACGATTTATTTAAAGAATACATCAACAAGTAGTGCTTAGTAGAAAATAGTGCTTAGGGGTTATGATTTACTGGGCTAATATTGGAGTTCACTCTTCACGAGATGTGTGTGACATCTCTAATATCAATTGCTGTGCTCTAAGGGAAGGAGGAATCACCCACCCTCCTTTATTCAGATCTAAAGCGATCCGTCACATAAGACAATCAAAGCCTTGAGCACAAGTTTGATCATATCATAAGTTAAAATACAAGGGTACAAATGCACAAAGATTCTTTTTCATGTTCTTTATTTTCTTTCTTTTTCCCAGACACCACGTGCTCCTTCATATAGGGCATTCCCCATGAATTATTCAGGGCTGTTTCTTCTTTTACTGGTCACAGATCACCTTCCAACCGGTTATACTTCTGTCCCAGTAAATCTTCGTGAGTCTTTCAGTCAATATATTCATCCATTTCAATTGAATCCGTAGTTGCTGATGTACCAAAATAAGGCTTGAGTCATGCAATCCAATACTCCATTGAAATACCAAAAATGCACCCCTTTCATATTTCTTTTAGCAAGTACGCAATGTAGTCATTCTCCTGGTGCTTGTGTTCTCTGCCAGCTGCAGTCAGACTGGAAGGGGATCTGTGACAAGTAAAAGAAGAAGACAGCCCTGAAGAAGCCATGAGGCACGCCCTACATGACAAAACAAGTGTTAACTGGGCAAAAGAAAGGTAATAAAGAACAAGATAAATAATCTTTATGCATTTTTACCCTTGTATTTTTACTTATGATAGGATCTAGCTTGTGCTAAGGGCTTGGACTGTCAAGTGCTTAGGGGTTACTTGAGATCATGCTGGACCAGGGTAAATTTAAAGTTCGGGCCAAACAATTTGCGGGGCAAGCTTGCTACAGGATTCACGCAAGTCCAGCTGAAAAAGTACCTTTGATGTACTGGTTCCAATAAACGCAGACGATAAAGGTTTAGTTGACAAATCCCTTTATGATGCAGGCACTGCGCCATCATGAAGTCACCCTCTCTGTCAACATTGAGCCATGGAGTCTGTCAAAGCGATGTCCTTGATTGGCTTCTGCATCAAAGGGAAATGCATCAGTTCCAATCGGCGCAAAGTTGTCACTGTGTCGATTGTCAAGCTGCTGTGCAGCAGAAGTCATCTTTCAAGGGGCCAGGACTGGATTGGAAATACATAGCATGGCATGACTCACAGATGGCAGAGTCCTGGTGCTATTGCAGGGTTGAAGGATGTTGTTTATGGCCCTTAGACTTCGGAATAGGGGAAGCCAGCAAGTTCATGGAGTCACTCTGGGTTCATGATAGAGGAGTCCAGTCCTTGTCTTCAGCAGGGAAGAGATCAGCAGGCATCAGGGCAGCACATCAAAGCAGAAAAACAGCTGCTACAGAGTAGTAGTCAAACAGAGTGGCTATTCTTGTTACACAGCAGACTTTACTCTTGGCAGAGTTCTTCACAGGTCCAGTAGTGTACTGTCCAAGCTTTGAAGTGGGATTAACTTCAAAGAAGGGTCTTTGAAGTGCACACAGGCTCTTTATTCTCAGCCCTGGCACTAAACTATTGGTAGGGGGTAATCAGCCCTTTGTGTGGAAAACAGGACTCTGCCTATTCATGAGTGAGTGTCCGTTCCCCATCTCTTCCTGCCCCTAAGAATGCAGATGAATGCAGATGAGTTTTCTGTCACACCCACCCTTTTTTTGTTTGTGGCTGTCTGGAGGGAATGCACAAAGTGTAGCTGCTGCACATCTAAGAAGTGTATAATAGATAGGCTGCAAGGCACACATAGCAATACAAGAAGAGAAATGACTATTTTCGGAAAGAAAAAGACACACAATTGATGGACGGAATGCTGAACAAAACAAAACATTCACCCCAAGTCAAGAGCTCTATGTAAATCCATCATTGTTTTGCTCATCATGATACCTCAGTTTAGATCGTCCATATACAAATCAGTCTTAACCCTGTGCCTCACGGGAATAGTCCAGCCCAAACTGCCAAGCCAGGTTCTCCCTCGACCAGAAATCAGCATCCTAGGACCGGTTTCGGGGTTTCACCCCTCATCAGCCAGGATAGCTTAAATTCAGTGACACAGTGAGCTGGGACCCATGTCCGGGCATAGCTCGCGCACTTAGGGCGAGAAAGCAAAAGACACACAATTGATGAACGGAATGCTGAACAAATCAAAACATTCACCCCCAGTCAAGAGATATAGGTTAACTCCATCATTATTTTATTTATATATATTGGCACTCCAGTTTAGAACGATGATGGATTCAACCCAGATCTGTGACTGGGGTTGAGTGTCTGATAAGTTTCAGCCCTCTGTCCATCACCTGCTTGTGTTTCCTTTGTTTGCCCTAAGTTGGCAGGGTATGCCCAGACATGGTTCCCTTGCTCTCTTTGCCACTGGATTCAAGCTAGCCTGGCTGATGAGGGCTGTTAGCCTGAAACTGGTCCTAGGATGCTTGTTTCTGGTCCAGGAAAGATATGGCTTGCCATTTTGGGCTGGACTGTTCCCATGATGCACATGGTCAAGACTGATTTGCATATAGCTGTGTCTGAACTGGGGTGGTGAAATAAGCTAAAGAACGAAGATGGATTCAACCCAGATCTGTGACTAGGGGTGAGTGTCTGATAAGTTTCAGTGCTCTGTCCATCATCTCCTTGTGTTTGCTTTTTGATGCCCTAAATTGGCAGGATATGCCCAGACGAGGGTCCCTTGCTCACTTTGCCGCTGGATTCAAGCTAGCCTGGCTGATCAGGACTCATAGCCTGAAACCAGTCCCAGGATGCTTATTTCTGGTCCAGGGAAGACATGGCTTGGTAGTTTGGGCTATACTGCTCCCAGGAGGGCACAGGGCCAACACTGATTTGCATATAGCTGTGTCTGAACTGGGGTGGTGAAGTGAGCTAAAGAACAATGATGGATTCAACCCAGATCTGTAACTTGGGGTGAGTGTCTGATATGTTTCAGTGCTCCGTCCATCATCTCCTTGTGTTTGCTATTTTCAAAAAGTGGCATTTCTAAAATAGTAATGTAAAATCCATTTTACAAGTGAAGAGGATTTATCATTACCATTTCAAAGAAATTAAACGTGATGCAGTTACTTATTTTCATTCTGAAATTACAGCTTAAAAGTGTATTAAGAAATTCCAGATGCTTTCCTATAAGAGGAGTAGGCCATACAGTAGCTACAAATGCATTGGGGTGCTGGCCACTGCCAGGACATGTGAAACTCAAAAGACATGTCCTAACTTTTGCTCACACAGCACCCTGCCCTAGAGCTACCCAGACATACCTTAGGGGTGACTTATGTGTAAACATGGGGGAGTTTAATGCTCGATAAGTAATTTTAAATGCCAAGGGGAAGTGGAAGTAAACGGCACACATAGGCTCTGCAGTTGCAGGCCTGAGACAGGTTTGAAAGGCTGCTTGTGGGGGTGGCATAATTAGTGCTGCCGGTCCACGAGTAGCATCTAGGTTACAGGCCCTGGGTATGTGGTATTCTACTTTTCAAACATTACCATTTGTTTCACCTAGTGTTGTGGCAACATTGGAATGCAAAAAGACACTGAGGCTAACTGTAGAGCAAACATTATTATCCGGTGATTCCTAACTGTTTTTGATGTGCTTAATTTCACATTAGCTTTTACTTTTATTCTTCATGTATGCAACCAGACAGAAAATTGTAAACAATTTGCGGGAATGGGGATAGTGTGACCATGCAGTATAAGAAACAAAATATACTCTCTGGTACATTAACAGAATGTTGCAAGATACCTCGAAGTTCCATGACCTTTTAAATGAACTCAGCCTTCCACCTCATTCCACTGTATGGTCATGAAACTCTTTGTTGACTTGCAATATTCCTATAATGTACAGTAGGGGTATTTCACCTCATATATAATGTTACTTTACTGAACTTTACAATTGCCATTGCATGTAGTCAGTTAGACTTCATTTTTAATTCAGATGTTTCAGAATCATCCTTCAACTCTTGGTGGAATTCAGTATTTGACAATCATAGACTAGACAGTGCTTCTGCTTTAGGTAATAAAAGCAAATTTAGAAATTGTCTATTGTGGGTTGCTGCTTAGTGCTTTATACAACTGTTTTGATCCTTGCTAATTTTAGAGCTTCTGCTCTGTATCCAATTTTTCTTTCAGATTTCTTCAATTTTTGCTTTCCTTTTTCTCCGTTTTCTATTCTCTTCTTTATAGTTTCTCTTTCATGATTCTTATAGCCCTAAATTGATATACCGTTCTGTCGGTAAGGTCATTAAACCATCATCAAATACACGGTGCTAATACTGTATTCCTTAATGTACATACTATTGTTTTATTGTCTTACCAAAAATGTATTAAAGTAGAAAGAAATTACAAATTACTGTCAGCTGAAAGAAGTTTTAAATAAACATTATTAAAAACATTCTTTGAGCACACAACACTGGCCAACTGCAAGCAGTACAATCAATATAAGGAATGTCAAAGAACAGTTAGTTTACCGATATATCCATGGATAACCTACTTTTATCCCCTAGTGCAAACTATGGCCCACATTTACAACTGGCCTGGGCCGCCGGAGCGTCCATTTTTATGATGATATGGTGGTGCAGGCCTCTCAATCTTATCTATGAGATGGTGCAAAGCCACCCTGCATAGCTTTGCATAGCCTCATAGATATGAAATGCCTTACTCTACATCAAGGAGGCATTCCATGTGTGTTACCACTCAACACCCATGGAATTTTACACTACCCCAAATTTTGAACATCGCGTAAAACTGGGCAGGGCCAAAAATATACGCTTCCCAGAACGCGTGTAGCAAAGAGAAATGTTTACATTTAATTGTTTTTTATTCTTTCCAAGTGTGCTGCATTCAGCAGCACACATAGCACTAGGAAAATGCCTCGCCTGTTTGATTTCGTACATGAAAGTGCCCCTTCCTCCACAAAAACAAATATGGCAAAAACAAGAACACCCTTGCACCAAGCAGAGTGTCTGGATTGGCACTTGACTGCAAATTGTGCACTGGCTTAAAGCAATGCTCTGTATCTTGTACATACAGTGCATACCTGCCCTTTCCAATTGGCACAGAGCATGGCAGCGAAATTACTTGTGGCGCTGCCTTATGCCAATTCTTTTTAAATGAGACCCTATGTCTTTTCAAGATTAGGGTCTTACTTCTGCTCTCTTTATTTGGCCCGCTACTTCTGAATGAGTTATTCTGCAAAGAAACACCATTAATACAATAAATAATCTTGATGCATCAAATCACTGTATGACTGGATATTTTGTTAAAATAATCACCATTTTCTATTGCATACCTACATTCTAATGTATTTTTAGATGAATGTGTGGGCACCACTGTAATGAAAATGAATATTATGAGACCTTTAGGAAGCAGTAGGATGTCACTGGCCACTCCATTAATGAACTCCAGCTATGTATCGGAAACAACTCATTAAAATTGTGTTTTTCTCTAGGAACGTTATGCATCATTAAACATAGTGAAGGAAACCGTACTGTAATGGAAGAGAACCCGATGTACATTTTTTATTGATTTCCTTATCATGTTAATGAGAAAATAAGCAACCTATGTAAACTCTTACTTCGTTTACAAAGCTTCTGAGATGTTGTGTGAGGCCCTTTAATGAAATGCCAGCTTTCTGCAAACAAATCATCAGACAACTGTCTTTATGAGCTCAAATATGTTTAATAACAATTTTTGACAGAAAATGAGGATAAGCCTGCCTGAAAAATCATGACATTGGGAAATATTAAATGTTTGCGTATTAAACCAATTTTAAACGGTATTTTTGGTGTGCTGCAACAGTCTGACCTGACAATGGTTCACAAAAGCCAGACCATTGATTCAAATTAAAGTTGCAAAAATACAATCTGAAATAGTTAACATTTGGCTGAAACCCTCAGAGTGCCCCGGGGAGGTGGCAGAACTAGGGCTTTAGGGCTCCTAGGAGTGGGGCTCACGTGCCCCCCTTCTACTTATATTGGACATGTCCAAAGACCTGGCCAACCAGATGGTCGATCAGAAATTATGCTGGGAGCCCGCACTTCACTTCAAAAAAAAATATTTGAGTGTCTACCGCAGATCCAGTGTGACTCTTGCCAAAGTTGTTTTCCGCGGCCTAGAGAGTCAGGGTGTTTCTACCCTGCCCCCCTTTTCGTTTTTCTTAACTTTTTTTCTGTGATTCATTTCAAGTCTCAAGATGGCAGCCAAACAGATCTCAAAATGAGATAGGGATGTGTCACGAACCTTTCACGTCCCCAGTTGTATATTTGAAATACCTTTAAATAACTCCACAACTACTGAACATATGTACACCAGTTCACAAAAAGGTCACTTCCTGGACCAACAGCTACCTTTCTGAAAAAGCTGGTGTAATTCAGTTCAGCAGTTGAGGCTCAGGATGAAGGGGAGCCTGCTAGGTCCTCCCAAAGTCAGTTTCCATCAGTCTCTTTGTGTTGGGCAGGCAGTCAGAATCTAACATCATAACCGGTTGGTTGGTAACGCTGTCCACAGAGCTGTACGACTCGCCTCTGACTGACTTGTATTCTCGGATTGCCGGTCGGGATTGATTTGAATGACTGCTAGCATCGGAATCAGTCAGGAGGATTGGATTCTGGCCGACTCGGGCAGATGGGTTCCTACTGGGTCTAGGGAAATCTGACTGTCGGTCGGAAGCGTTCCGACTGACATTGCAATAAGGCCCAAAGTATCTATATCCATACCCTCACTGGTCACAGTGTCAGACTTATGTACCTACTCACATATCTACTCAGACACTCATACACCCACTCACATATCCACTCAAACACTATTGCACCCACTCACAAACTCACTCAGAGACACATGTGTGTACTCACATAAACATTCAGAGCATCATGCACCCACTTACAGATGCACTCAGAGACTCATACGCCCACTCACATAGTTAATCAGAGACTTATCCAGCCAGTCACAGACCCACTCAGAGACTTATGTACCCAGTCACAGACTCACTCCGACACTCACAAACCAACTTACAGACCCACTGAGACTTATGCTTCCATTCACACACTTACTGATTTTGAGAAGTTGGCCTGATGTATGATGTCTCCAATTCTGGGGGCACCTTGTATCAGTCCAAACAATCCCTTATGGTGGTGGTTGTAAGTCAACCTTAAAAGACAAGCTATCCTAATGGTAGCATGGACTAAGCAGTCTTCAGGCTAAACTCAAGAGGGCATGTGAAGCCAGCTGTTTTACCATATGCAATCCTGTAATATCAAATGAAAGGACACCACACAAGGTATATATTATAAAAAATATGTATTTATTACTAGAATAATCCCCTGTACTCTTTATGAGTATAGAAGCACAAGCGTTTAAACAAAAACACAGTTTAACATAAGAAAGTTGCACATTATGGATGAGGCCGGTGACCACTCAAACCATATATCAAAAAAGTGGTATAAGTATCACTTTACGAACAGTGGTAAGGCCTGGGGCCTTGGGAATCGCTGGGACAACACTGGACTAACAGCAGTTAGGACAGGAGTAGCCCGTGGGACTCGAGTGCAGCGCTAAAAGCACACTCATGTACCAATGCAAAGTCAATGGTGCGTAAAAGTTACAAAGTTACTGTTTTAGGAGTCTTCCGACTGGAATAAAATTACCACACTTTAAACTAGGACACTAGAGGTGTAAGCCACTACAGGAGCACCGGCGTTCACGAGTTACCTCACCCACAGGAAGCGGGTGCATAGGTCCCAAAGTGCGTTGGGTTTCGTCGTACAGTTCTATGGCGCCTGGAGATGAAGATGCTGCAGGCGGCCAGGAGAGAAGAGTCCGGTTGGATCCAAGAGTGGATCGAAGATGTAGAGTACCTGAAAGCAGAGGGGACAGAATCTGGGTCACTAGCCAGTGACCAGGAAGGAACCAGGAAGGAACCAGGCGATGTCGGGCGCAATCAGGTTGAAGATGGGAAGCTTGTCTCCGCTGCCACGTGGACTCGGGGGCATCGAGGATGACCAGGGTCAAATCACGAGCTGTCCCACAAAGGCTCTAGCTGTCGGCGGTGTCGGTTTCCGAATTGGAGTCAACAGGCCTTGGCAAAGGCAACCCACGCCGGATTGGAAGATTGCTTTTTTCTCGGACCAGCAAGGTCAGAGGGGTTGCTCCTTTTCAGGGGAGCGAGGGCCAGTCTTTTAAAGGTTCGTCGGTACTGGGGCCGCTAACCAACGGGCAATCGACCAGACCAACGCGTCAAGCAGAAAAATGCAAAAGGGCACCACGCAGCACTCGGTGAGTGTGGAGGGGAGATCTTCAGTGCAAAAGTTGCTCGGGCTGTGGCTTCTCAAACCCTAATGCACAGCTTCGAGGGAGTCTCGGGAGCTGCACCGTCAGCACTTCGTAGTTTTTCTAAGATGGCCGGCTCCATGCTCCACGTCGCCTCCACGAGTCTCAGATTCGCTGGGACTGTGGATCGGGCTGTTGGGAGTCGAGGGAAGCTAGTCTCGTTGATCTCTGTTGCTCGAGTTCTGGCGGGAACTGCAACAAACCAACCGTTGGGCGCTGGATGGTGCCTGTTTGCACAGGGTGGTCACTCCTTGACCACAAGGGAGATTCTTCAGTCTTCTACGTCGAGTAGGATGTCGAAGGGTCCAGAGTTTTGTTTCAAAAGTTTCAGTCAGGATAATCTGAGGTGCATTGGCACAGCTCCTACCTTTATTCCAAATCAAGGGGCTGGATTACCTGCTAGGTCCCTCCTATGGGTGGGACCCAGGAAGGGGGTGGTTACACCCCTTTCCCTTTGTCCAGTTTCGCGCCAGAGCTGGGGCTGAAGTGCCACAGAACCGGTTTGACTGGATTTTGCATGGGACACCTTGTGTGCCCCAGGAAGTGTCTAGTTTCTTTCAACTCTCCCTGATCCAATCCACTATCTCCTGTCTGGGGTGGTGCAGCACCTCCCTGTGACAGGAAACTCTTTGTCCAAGCCTCCCCTGCCAGGTTTGGCAGGGTATGCTCAGACGTTAGTCCCTTGCTCACTTTGCCACTGGATTCAAACAAGCCGGGCTGAAGACGGCTGGAAGGCCAGAAACCGGTCCTCGGAATCTTGTTTCCGGTCCAGGGAAGGCACGGCTTGGCAGTTCGGGCTGGACACAGGGTCAGACTGATTTGCATATAGCCATGTCTGAACTCGGGTGGCAGAGTGGGCTAAAGAACGGTGATGGATTAAACCCAGATCTTTTGACTGGGTGTGAGTGTTTGATTGATTCAGATGCTCCGTCCATCACCACCCCCTTTTGTACCGCTTTTGGCCGCCATAAGTGTGGCAGAGTGGGCTAAAGAACGGTGATGGATTAAACCCAGATCTTTTGACTGGGTGTGAGTGTTTGATTGATTCAGATGCTCCGTCCATCACCACCCCCTTTTGTACCGCTTTTGGCTGCCATAAGTGTGTCAGGGTATGCTCAGACATGAGTCCCTTGCTCACTTTGCCACTGGATTCAAGCAAGCCGGGCTGAAGACGGCTGGAATGCCAGAAACCGGTCCTCGGAATCTTTATTTCTGGTCCAGGGAAGGCATGGCTTGGCAGTTCGGGCTGGACTGTTCCCATGAGGCACAGGGTCAGACTGATTTGCATATAGCCATGTCTGAACTGGGGTGGCAGAGTGGGCTAAAGAATGGTGATGGATTAAACCCAGATCTTTTGACTGGGTGTGAGTGTTTGATTGATTCAGATGCTCCGTCCATCACCACCCCCTTTTGTACCGCTTTTGGCTGCCATAAGTGTGGCAGGGTATACTCAGACGTGAGTCCCTTGCTCACTTTGCCACTGGATTCAAGCAAGCCGGGCTGAAGACGGCTGGAATGCCAGAAACCGGTCCTCGGAATCTTTATTTCCGGTCCAGGGAAGGCATGGCTTGGCAGTTCGGGCTGGACTGTTCCCATGAGGCACAGGGTCAGACTGATTTGCATATAGCCATGTCTGAACTGGGGTGGCAGAGTGGGCTAAAGAATGGTGATGGATTAAACCCAGATCTTTTGACTGGGTGTGAGTGTTTGATTGATTCAGATGCTCCGTCCATCACCACCCCCTTTTGTACCGGAATTTACCGAATTCTTATTTACCGATTTCTTATTTACCGAATCGGTATTTAAGAAATGGTAAAAAAAGAGTTTTGCATTGTAGGAAAGCTCAAAAATACTGAATTTCATGAAATTCGGTATTTAAGAGTCGGTATTTACCATGGAGTGAAAGCAGGTGGTAACCAGGTGCAGGCTATAAAAAAGGCTCCAAAATGCAACAGTGTGACCAGAATGACGGCATTTTACGTCATTGCAAGGCGGCTACGGCTACAGGCAGCAGGAGAGAGGGTCTGGAGAAGGGAGGAGCAAGTCTACAGGCAGAGGATTACGCTCTTCCAACTCACTGAGCCAGAGATATTGCAAAGGTACAGGCTACACCCCCAAACCATCCTGGACTTAGTCTGGGACCTGCACCCACTCCTGGAGCACCCAACACCAAGGGCGCACGCCATCCCACCCCATGTGCAGGTGCTCTGTAGCCTACACCTGCTTGCATCTGGGAGTTACCAGAGTGTGATTGCTGCGGTAGGTAGTGTGTCCCAGAGCTGCCTGTCCTGTTTCTTCAGGAAGTTCCTGGAGGCCAGGATGCGGAGACTGCATCATTACATCAGCTTCCCTGACACACATACAGAACTGCTGAAGACCAAAACTGAGTTTTATCAACTGACACACTTCCTTCAGGTCATAGGCTGTATAGATGGCACCCACATACCAATCTGCCCACCTGCAGCCACAGAACACACATACAGGAACCGAAAGTCAACCCACTCTATCAATGTGCAGGTGAAATGCAACGCTGGCAACATTATAACAGACATTGTAGCCAAATTCCCTGGGAGTACCCACAACTCATACATATTCCATAACAGTGGGATCTACACGCCTTGCTGCTGGAGATTCTGGTGTAGGAAACCTGCTAGGTAAATAACTGTGACACACCCTGATAGTTACCGCCGATGAATCTATTTAGAGTATGTAACTAATGGCACCCTCTATTCCACCTAGGCGATAGTGCTTATGCTCTGCGGTCCTTTGTTCTCAACCTCTACCTGAATCCATCTACCAGGAGTGAGAGAAGTTATAATGTGGCACACAGAGCAACACGCAACGTTATTGAACGCACATTTGGACTTCTAAAAAGCAGGTTCCGCTGCCTCCACAAGAGGGGAGGTGCACGCCAGTACACTCCTATCATCTGCTGTAAAATCATTGCGAGCTGTGCCATGCTGCACAACTTAGCCACCAAGAAAGGCACAGAAGTGGAAATAACACATCATGAGGACATTGACGATAGAACAGAACAGCCAGAGCCTTATGCAGACGGAGCAGCGCATGCAGCTATTTCTAAGTAAGTAAGGAGACACAGCCAGGCAATGGATATGAATGGGGTAGTTTAATGGGCACTACGGTAAATTAGTAAAGGCACACCATGGTACTCCAATGACTACCTCACTGGGCGGTCACAGGTTACTTAACCCTGACATGTCCTGTGGAGTGTGGTCTGCATTATTGTTTGCGCCCACGCACAACAGTGCGGGATGCCCAAGGCTGGGTTACAACAGTGGCTGTTGATTCAGGGTCAGCAGATTGGCGCCTGCTGCTTCTTCTAATGTCTGGTATGGGTGTGTTAGTGCTGCTCCTGCTGGTGGTGTCTTCAGTGTCCCCCACATCTAGGTCCCCAGCGTTGGCTGACTGGTTTGTCAGTAGCAGCTCCATGGCAGATGTCACTCTACCCAAACCCCTAGACACATCCGTGCAGCAGTGCACAAGGCCCTCTTGCATGGCACAGCGCCGACATAGTAGGGAGGTGGCTGTTGCAAGTCGGTTCATTGCCTTCCTATTTTGCTGCATGCACTGCCTCTCACAGCGCCTCTGTGTGCGGTCAGGCTTCGGAGTTTCACTGAGAGCCTCATGGCCTGCGACATGTCGCTCATTCCCTCTGCCATGTCTTTCATACTCTGTGCCATGGAGCTAATGCCCCAGTCTATGTTGCCCATTTTGGTGTTTAGGTTGCGCACCTGCCTCTGAACTGCTGGTATTCCTTTTGCCTGCAGGCGCTGCACCTTGACCATTGTGGCCTCCAGCCCACAGAAGACCCCCTCTCCATCCTGAGTTGTGCTTTTCTCCCGTACCCTACAGCGTCTAGCACAGGTACGCACAAATTCGGATGTGGACTGATCGCCAGTTTTCTCTGCCTCCAGTGGAGCCGTTTGGGTGTCACCCTCACTTTCATCTTCTTCGGACGACTCAAAAATTCTGAGAGGGGGCACCTCCTTGGCCTTACCAGTTCAGAGGAGTCGGTACCTGGTGTGGGAGAGAGTGCTGCTGAGTCCTGCTGTGGTGAGTCGTACAACAGATGAGAATAAGGCGGTGCTGTAGTGGGTTGCTCTGGTGTTGAGCCTGCCTCTGCTGGGGGTGCGGGTGGCAGTCCTGTGCTTTGCCCTGCACTTGTGCCTGTGTCCTCACTCCTTTCAGTTTGGGGTCCCCTATTCTCCCTTTCCAGCACTGTCTTGCGCGATGACTCTCCTGTGGACAGATATGGACATTGGCTCAGTGGTGCTGTACACATTTGTGTCATTATTAAATCACATTCCTGTCACACACTTGCACAGTTCTCAACTGCTTATGGATGTAGTGTTTGGCATGCCTTGCTGTTTTCTGTGATGAATGTAGTGATGTATGTTACTATGACTACGTCTCCCATGATTCATTGCAGCTAAATCCTAAAACCTGTACTGGAGTGTGACACACACAACCACATTGGGGAAGGGGGACAGGGAAGGGGGTGAGGATGGATGTCCATGCAGCTTCCCTTGTTTTTTTGCAGCTCTGGCTGAGCTGTCACCATCCCCTATCCCATGGACACTCTCTGGCTCCAGGGTGGACTCCACCAGCTGCTCCAGGTCTGTTAGTGCAGGTGCTCGGTTCCTTCCTCCCCATGTGGCACTGGCTTGTTTTTTCTGTGCTGCCAGCTTTTTTTTGGTTATGATCCTCAGATCATACCACTGTTTTATCAGGTCATCAATTTCTCTTGTTGTAACCCCGATGGCATTCACCTTGGACTGGATCCCCAGCCAGGTGTTTCTCTTCACAGACTCTGCAACATGCAGAGACTGCTTACCAAAAATCTGGGTGTGGTATCTCACAACTTCCTCCACCAGCACTTGCAGTTCAGCTGTGCTTAATTTCAGTTTCCTTTTGCGCTCAGATCCATCCCTCTGTGATTCCTGGGACTCCATTGTGCATCTCAGCTAAGCTCCGGGCAGCTAGTTGCTCTGTATCTCACAGCTCTCCAGAATGATCAGTTACTCAGCACCTGCATGGGTGTGGCAACTTCCTGGTAGTGGGGTGGGGTAGATGCATTTGATTGGTTGGTTCCTCTGTTGCTTTATTGTGGGGTGTGGTGGATGAACCTGATAGGTTGACAGGCTCAATTGGGTGTATTTTGTATTTCCAAATCGGTATTTACCGATTCGGTAAATCACAGAATCGGGAAATACCGATTCGGAAATTCCGAATTTTATCGATTTGGTAAATTTTACCGATTTCTTACCTACATCCCATTTACCGATTCTAAAATACCGAATCGGTACAATTCTGTATTTTAGAATCGGTAAAATAGGATAACCTACATCTGGCCCCTACTGCCAGAAATATTATAATATGTTTGCATATATGTGTTTTTCAGTCTGTAAAAAAAAAGGTGAGACCGTTACCGTTATTAACATCATCACTACCCCTGGCATCACCGCGAACATCAAAATAGGTTTTAAACATGCTTTTTTATAGAAACTCACTAGAAAACATGACTTTACACAATACAGTATTAAACCCCTTGTATGTAAAATACTGTAATATGAGTGAAAATAGGTGTTGTACACATTATAAAAATGGCACATTTGTCACAAATTAACGTTTTCATGACGCCCTGAATAACAGCAAAAATGGAAAATAGGTTTTAAAGATGGTTTTTAAAGAAACTTAGTACAAAAACATGATATTAAACATATATTTTAAAGATGCATTTCTATAGTAATATATGTAGTGCAATGTATAGAATGGATTTTTTAATTATTATTTTTGCATGTGCTGGTGGGCTTTCAATGTCAGCTTTTGTTTTCACAACATATTCATGACCATCAGGATGTTGTCATGAACATTCCCAAAAATTGAAAAAAAAAGAATCTTTATAAAATAAATTAACAATATTTTGGGTACTAGGGTAGCCTTTGTGTTGATTGTGTGTATATGACAGATACATATAAGACTGGATGCAGTGTTTCAGGTTACTTAGAAACACCCTGTTGCCGTCTGTAAAGTGCACCCCATCATTTCTATAAATTCTATGCATGTCAAAACGTAATATTTTTGTTATAGATATAGCCCATGCGATGGTCTTTGAGGAATGCAGAAACAGTCTTATTAAAATGTTTCCAGTCTTTGTCAATCTGTGGACAAAATCGATTTCACCACTTCTGTATTAGGCATATCATAGAGTACACCAAGACAGTGTGAGGGAAAAGTTTCATCAGTTCTGCAAAGGTATCCTTCGTTAGGATTTCCAGCCCTACCCCAGTTAGTGCGCCTAGGTAATTTCCACCACAGTGCACAATCGTGAAGTGAGGAGCTCGACAATCCACAGTAACTTTAACTGAGGTATTTTCTTTTTTTTTAAAGATATATTTGATTGAATGCTGTCAGCGTATCAGTGAATAAAATTAGGTAGTGTGTTGGATGCATTAGCACAAAGTACTGTTATTCGCTGTTGTTTGCAATACAGACAGAACGCTTTTGAATCTGTAGAGTAAACCACACCTGCTGTATCTCGTTTGGAAGTGGCATGGTCCTTCTTGAATGTTCTGTGGACTTGTGACTTACTGGTTCCACTGGGTTGCTAGTTACAATGAGCTAAAAATGTATTGGGGCAAGGGTGCTAAAAAGACAGAACATGTTTTTAAAGTTGAGGAGTTATAGCACAATTTAAGTGATGATAAACTTTAATTTCCAATTCAGAATTATCAAATAAATTGTTGTGCAGCATTTATGAAGTTAAATCTAGGGTTGAACTCTTGTTTTATTTCCCAAATACTCCCCGATGATGGCGAAAACATCGCAAGCATGCATAGATAGGAATCTCTTTTTGAAAGAGATGGAAAGGGTTAACAGATGATAACTATACACAAGTGGAGATAGAGTATTCTAAAATGAGAGACATGATTTCATTTGCTGCCTTTCTTATGATCATAGAGTGGAAAGTTGAAGAGTTTGCCATTCCATAGTTGATGTGTATGAGTGTAGTTTACCATTCTTGTTCTTAGTTTTCACTAATCATAACAGGGTCAAACTATCTAAAATGAACTAAAACAACAATATACTCTGCAAACTCAATTCACTGGTATGTGCATAACCTTTTAATTATTTTAAAAAAAATGTACATTATAGATGAAGATATATATGGGAGTCTAATCAAAAAGAGCATCAAAGTGTTGTGAAAAAAATATATCAGATGAATTGTATCTGGCAGAGGGTAACCCCGATCGAGTAACTCCCGCTATCAATCCCTCACAAAAACTATGTGATGACATTAATGTCTTCTTCTTAGACAAAATAAAGAAAATATAAGAAACCATTGTCCCTAGCCATCAGGATAGACAAAACTCAGCTGACAATAGTAATTCTAAAACAATGGCTACTATCCCCTGCCTAAATAAAGAAAAACTCATGGAACTACTAAGTAAAAGTAAAATCTGGCTCTGCCAAATGTTTGTCCCCCTCCCATACAAAAACTCATTGTCATCTCCTTTCCTGAAAGCACCCTTTCACTACTGAACCTGTCCCTCACACAAGGAGTTGTTCCATCAGCTTCAAAAGAAGCAGTGATTATTCCACTTATAAAAAAGGTGTGGGTCCCCATGCCTATATCTCTTCTTCCTTTCCCCCACAAAAATTTTAGAGGCTCATGCAGCCAAACACCTTTGCTCCTTCATAGAAGAAATACATTTCCTGGATTCCCACCAGGCAGTTTCGAGCCCTCCCACTCCACTGAATCTATTATTTTATCAGTAGTGGATGACCTTAAAGAAATGGCTGACAAAGGGTGCATTCAGGCACTGGTCCTATTGGACCTGGCTGCAGCGTTCAATACTGTTGATCATGTGATATTAATGGAATGAATCTCTGCAGCAGGTCTGATAGGCTCCACCCTGAATTGGATGAATTCTTTTCTAAAAGATCGAAAGCAATCAGTCTGTCTCTCAACCTATAACTCTGCTATGGTTAGTGTGACTGTGGGGTACCTCCAGTTTCTTCTCTGTCTCCCCACATTTTTCAACATCTGCATTGATCCTCTGATACATATCCTACTATAAAAAAGGTTGAGATCTACAATTATGCGATGACATGCAGCAATTTTTTACAATCGATGAGACACCTGACTCTAAGGTGTTTCTTCAGAATACCAACAGAATACCATGCTGTTCGAAACTGGATGGACTGCAACCAGTTAAAGTTAAACTCTGATAAAAAAGAGATTGTCATCCCTAACAATAAACTAAACCACTGGACACCTGCTCACTGGCCAATGGAGCTTGCCCCCACACCCATACCTAAGAGTATGATAAAAAGTCTTGGCAGCTAAATTGATGCAGACCTATCTATGAAATCCCAGATAAACTCAGTTACATCCTCCTGCTTCCTCCAACTTGAGGAGTTTAGGAGAATCAGAAGATTCTTTAGTAGAGAGACCAGTATCCAAATTATTATTGCCCTGATTCTGTCTAGAATTGATTACGCAAATGCTGTCTATCTGGGTCTCCCAATCCCTCAAAACTACCGATCACATCTGAAGCAAAACCAAGTCACCAGAATAATTTCTTTTCAACCTAGGCATTGCCACACAAGGCCACTGATGAAGGAGCTTCACTGGCTCCAGTGGTGCAGTGGTCTATGTTCAAAATAGGATGCATCATCTTTAAAGCAATCCACAGCAAAGGCCCCAGATATCTATCCTCAAGGGTCCATAGATACTCCCTAAAATGCAATCTAAGATCTGCACAAATGAACCCATTGGAGAACCCAAGATTTAGACGCAGAAGGACAGCAATTTCTCGTATTTCCATGCAACGACATACATTTTGGAAATCTATGCCCATTGCTATCAGACAGGCAGCAGACCACATGTGTTTCAGGAAAATGCTAAAAACATGGCTTTTCACCCAAGCATATAGTTAGGCATGGACCCCTAACTATGGAGGCTTCATCAACCCAGCGCCAAGAGACCTTTCGGTGTATGTGCACTTTATAAATTCCCCCTAACATAACAGGTATCTAACAGCAATGGAGGTGTTTTCATAGTCACCTAGGCCCTATTCAGGCACTCATCCAATCACCCAGTCACTACTCAGGCAGTTATCGAATCACTCACGCACTATCCACACACTTATTTAATCATGCAGGCACTCCACATGCACTCTTCCAATCATGCAGGCAATAATCATGTAGTCCTTAAACCACGCAGGTACTACTCATACATTTATACAATCACCCAGACACTAACCGTTCACTTATATAATCACCAAGTCTGTACCTATACAGTCATTCACCACCCATGCTCAACCCATGCACTCATCCAAACACCCACTTATAACCCATGCTCTCATTCAACAACTGAGGCACAACTCATGCACTAATCCAATAACACAGGCAGTACCATTGTTGTGAACCTATCGCCCATTCAGTACCTATGTACTCATTCAATTACTGAGGTAATACTCTTAACTTAACAATTGACTCATTCAATCATTAGGACACTAGTCCACACTCATCTGATCAGCCAGGCACTACTAAGGCACTCATTTAATTATCCAGGCACTAGAATTGCACTCATTTAATCATCTAACCACTATCTATGCATGTATTGAATTACTAAGGCATTAGTCATGCACCTATCTAATCATTCAGGCACTGCCCATGCACTCATCTAAACACCTAGATAGTAGTGACATACTCATGCAAACATGCAGGCAGTAATTATGCAGAAACTGAATGACCCATGGAGTTCCCACATGCTCAGGGAATCATCCAGACACTAACTATATCCTCAGAAAATCACTAAGCTCTACCATGCACTCATCTAATCATCCTGGGACTATTGATTTACTCAATCAAAAATATGTAGTTAAAAGTTTTAGTTAGGAACATGTACTCTTTTAGAACCATCTGATGAATTATAAATATCTGTCACACACTCTTTGCATGTACTCAGAAGAATTAGGGCCCGATGTAGGTGACCATTACCGGTCGGTAACGGCCGAATTCGGCCGTTACCTACCGGTAAATGGGTCATTGAGATGTAGGGGACCTTTTTTACAGAATAGCTAAATTTACCGAATCGGTAAATTTACAGATTCTGTAAAATATTGAATCGGTAATTTTACCGAATCGGTAAATCTCACATGTAGGTGGCACTGCAAACAGTGCCACAGGCCTTTAGGAGTCGGTATTTTACGACCCAATCCAATTGGGTGGTGAAATACCGAATCCAGGTGTGCATGCACATCTGTGCATGCACACCTGTGCCATGTGACCCACATACATGCCCTTAGGGCATGTATGTGTGCCACATGGCACACATGCCTGTAATTGGGGTGCCAGAGGGTGTCAAAGTGACACCCCCTGCACCCTTGCAAAATTCGGTATTTACCGATGTGGTAAATACCGATTCGGTAATGCCCATTGATTCCTATGGGCTTCAATGCCCCTAGTAATCAATGGGCATTACCGATTCGGTATTTCCCGAATCGGTAAATACCGATTCCTTTCGATTCGGTAATTAATTACCTACACCTGCCCTCCTCTTTTTTACCACTTCTTAAATACCGATTCGGTATGAATCGGTATTTAAGAAGTGGTAAAAAAGATTTACCTACATCGGGCCCTTAGTGAGCTATATGCTCTTATTGAGATTATTGTGTAGATTTGTTTCTGCACCGTTTTCCAAAATTTAAATCTGATGCACCTAAGTATAAAAGTATTGAGATACTAAATCCACTGGTGACACAGTGGTAGAGAGGCACACAAATAGCTCTTAGGTTGTGTTTTCAGATTTACAGTATTGTACTCCTGCACTTTGGTTGATGTTCACTTTAAAATTTACTAAAGAAGGTATAAACTGTCTTTCACCATGTATAAGTGAGAACTGAGATATGGTGTAGCTGTATTGTAGGAGAGGGGTGTAAAAATGTTAAAACATAAATAAATAAATAAATACATTTTTGTGTTTATCTTTGGGTTTGGTGTATTAATGTAAGTGCATGTAGTTATATAGGTAGCTTCATCTGTAGATTTAAAACTGTAACATAACACAAAAACTGTTTTCGTATTATGTGTAAGTCAGTAGTAAAGTAGTTGGTACGTTGGCTAGCGTAAAAATTCAAATATACTAGTTTTTTTACAGAACAATACCTACATAAATACAAACAGTTAGAATGCCTACAAAAGCTTGGAGGAAAAAGCAACATAAACAACTAAAGTGTTTGTTTGTGCAGAACTGAGACGCAAAAGAGAAAAATGCAGAAAATGTGGTGAAAGAAAAAAGAGCTGCTGGTAAGAGGACAAAGTCATTTCTCAGAAATATATGCAGCCACCTGCAAAGATTATAAAATAATGAAAATAAAAAGCAAACTATGAGAAAGAATAAGAGTGGACACAATCTGTATTACAAGAACAGGAAACTATGTAACAAAGAAAAACACACATTACCCAGGAGACAGAAGCAACTTAAGGAAATCAGACCCAAGATAATTTGTAGTACAGTGGTTGTAGATCTACTGAATTGAGGGAGTATTTGATAAGGCCTTTGCTTTGAAAAGTCAGCTTTTAATTTGGATTATAAATAAAATTATGACTCTTGACAAAATGGTATTTTACATGAGACAAAACCAGAAGAAAAGATTAGTGAATGGAAGTAACTTTTGTACAGTTTTTAGTGGAGAATGATACACACTTTTAATACAGAGCCTTTCTTTATTTAAGAAAGCTATCTCAAGTATAACACATTAGTTTATGCAATGGATGAAAGAGGGCAATGTATGAAATGAAGAATGGCACTCCTATAGCGAAAGAAGTGATGGTACCTAGAAATGTAGAACAAGTTATTGTAGAAGAGGTACAGTGAAGGCGTAGTCAGGCCTTGTATACAAATGGAATTGTAGTAGTGTTTGTAGTATCCAACAGCAATCCATTAATACACTAAGAAGATTTCAACATATTTTGCCAAGGCAAAGTTTACACACAAAGTAAGTACTTTACAAGGATTGGATCCTTGCAAGGTTAGAATGCATACACATTTGAAGGGACGCTCACTAGTTTGTTTAACAAAGAATGTGCCCCAGAGCACCTTTCTACATTTCAGGATACCAGCTGTACACCTCTCAACAATGCAAACTTTATTTTGAAGGCTCTACTATGTGAAAATGCCGGCTTTATGTTTAGGAGAAATGAATAAAGCTCTTTTGCATGGTACTGTGGCAGAGGTTGAAAAGGTTTGTGATGATGTTCAGGTTTGTTTCTTTTGTCCATAACAGGACTCTAGGGAAAACAAAGAGTTGATGACAGGAGGGGTTGCAGAATAGGACACATGTATTGTAGATGATAGCTTTGAAGAAGAGATTACAAAATGCAACACCGTGTGCTATGAAACATCAAAGTATGTTTGTATATATTGTCGACACACTCACTACAAGATTCAAACACAGACTGTTGACTTGTATTTAAAAAGTGAAAAATTGAAAAAGAAAATAAAGATAACTGGCAAAACCTTGCTGTGTACTTATTTGCAGTGGAACACTTTGACATGTCCACACGGCAAGTTATATGTAAGCACTGTTACAATAAATTAGAGGATAATCAAATGCCTGCTAGAGCTAGAGCTGTGCATAATAGTTAGTACTGGTTCCAATTCTAGGACCACTTCAAGGTTTAAATGTTTATGAGTCAATTCTTATCCAAATATTTCAGGCTATAGTCCATGTGGAGCCAAAGACAGGCAAGTTACCACCAACAGAGCTGCAGAAAGGTCTAAATGGTAGAGTGGTGTACTGTAATATTAGTGTTTTCTCAAAATGCTCAGCTGGATGCTCAATCATTTTTTATGGTAATGCTAAGA
Source organism: Lissotriton helveticus (assembly GCF_964261635.1). Taxonomy (NCBI): domain Eukaryota; kingdom Metazoa; phylum Chordata; class Amphibia; order Caudata; family Salamandridae; genus Lissotriton; species Lissotriton helveticus. The sequence continues at coordinate 1,683,292,982 of NC_136061.1, forward strand.
CTATTAGAATAAGAGGATGTAAATATCAATACATTATTTGGTTCAACTTATAAATGAAACCATAACTGTGAACATTGTGAATTCACCTCTAACACTGAAATCAATTAGGAACAATTCCTCTACTTGACTACCAGATTGTAAAGCTACAGCCTTTGAAAATTTAACCAAAAACGCCTATCAAGATGTGACCTGTCGAAACTGCAGATTAGAACTTAGATCTACATTAGTACTTCAAAGCTATGGAAATTACCTTATAATCGTGCTACAACCATGCATAGTGGTTGGTACTAAATTAGAAACTGAAATCACAAACTTTGTGTTAGGACAAATTTCAATTTCAAAAAGATGTTTCACAGCTATAGCAATCATATTTCATGAAGGAGTTAATATAACCTCTACACACTACACAATACATTTAAGATGTCAAAAAATATGGACAGAGTACAATGACAGAGAAATGATCAATCAATCAATCAATCAGGGGGGTTAAAGCACGCTACTCACACCAGAGGGTCTCAAGGCGCTGAGGGTGCAGCTCCGTGTCAGCCTAAATTCCAGGTCTTGAGTCTCTTTCTGAAGGTGTGCGGGAAAGGGGAGAATCTGGTGTTGACTGGGATCTCATTACAGGCATTGGGTGTGACATAGGAGAAGGCTCTTCCATCCGCTCTGGTAATGCAGATGCGAGGGGTATCTGCTAGGGTTAGGTCGGTGGAGTGGACGTTTCTTTTGGGTAAGAGGAAAGACATTCTTTTGTTGAAGTATTTGGGTCCAATGTTGTGGAGGGATTTGTAGGCATGGGTGAGTAGCTTAAAGATTACTCTCTTCTCGATGGGGAGCCAGTGGAGGTCTTGCAGGTGTTGGGTCATGTGCTCATGTCATGGGGTGCCGAGGACAAGTCTGGCCGTGATGCTCTGCATGATCTGGAGTTTTTATAATAGGAATTTGTTGATTCCAACGTATAGGGTGTTTCCATAGTCCAGTCTGCTCGTTATGAGTGCATGGGTGATGGTCTTTCTGGCTTCAGGCGAGATCCACTTGAAGGTCTTGCGGAGGATGCAGAGGGCGTTGAAGCAGGTGGATGTGACGACGTTGATATGGCAGCTCATGTGAGGGAGGAGTCTAGAATTATGCAGAGGTTCCGGACATGGTCAGTCGGGTGGGAGAGAGAGAGCCACCAGGGAGCCACCAGGTTTTGGCCCAAGATCTGGCAGGTCATGGTGAGGGAGGAGTCTAGAATGATGCAGAGGTTCCGGACATGGTCAGTCGGGTGGGAGAGAGAGAGACACCAGGTTTTGGCCTAAGCAGTGGGGGAGGGTCCCAGGATGAGGACATCTGTCTTCTCGGAGTTGAACTTTAGGCAGCTGCTGCTCATCTAGGCTGCAACGTCTTTCATTCCTTTCTGGATGCTGAGTCTGGTGTCTTCAGGGTTCTTTGTGAGGGAGAGGATGAGCTGGGTATCATCGGTGTAGGATACTATGCTGAGCCCATGCTGTCTGATGATGGCGGTGAACGGGGTCATGTAGATGCTGAAGAGCGGGGGGCTGAGCGATGATCCTTGGGGTACTCCGCAGTTGATCTCTGTAGGTTTGGAGAGGAAGCGTGGGAGTCGGATCCTTTGGGTTCTACTCGCGAGGAAGGAGTGGATCCAGTCAAGGGTCGTTCTCCGTATGCCAGCATTGTGGAGTCTGGCTGCAAGACTGTGGTGGGAGATGGTGTTGAAGGCTACGGAGAGGTCTAGCAGGATGAGGACTGCGGTGTGGCCCTGGTTGAGGAGCGCACGGAAGTCATCGGTGGTGACAAGGAGGGCAGTCTCGGTGCTGTGGATACTGTGGAATCTGGACTGGGAAGAGTCAAGGATGTCTTTATCTTCGATGACGGTAGTCAGCTGGGTGTTGACAATTTTCCCAGTGACTTTGGCTAGGAAGGGGAGGAGAGAGATTGGTCTGTAGTTTTATCAGGTCCATTGGGTCTGACGAGGGTTTCTTGAGGAGAGGATTGACCTCTGCCTGTTTCCAGTCATCAGGTAAAGTGCCAGATTAGAAGGTGCCATTGATGGTACGGTGTAGATCGGGTACTATGGATTCAGTGGCTCTGTGGAAGATGTGCAGCGGGCAGGGGTCTGTGGGGGCTCCTGAGTGTGTGCTCTTCATGTTCGTGGTGCTATCTTTGGTAGTGACCGGTGTCCAGGTGGTGATAGGGGACTGGTTGTCATCACTGAAGGGGAGGGTCGTTCCTGGAGTCTGTTCACTGAAGTTGTCATATATAGCCCTGATTTTCAGGTGGAAGGAGGTGCCGAGCTTGTTGCAGAGGTCCTGGGAGGGTGTGAGGTCTATGGCTTTACTGTGGGGTTTGGTGAACTGCTGAATGATGTTGAAGAGTGTCTTCAAGCTGCTGGCATTGGTGAGAATTTTGTTCCAGATGAAGGTTCTCTTGGTGGATCTAATGAGGTGGCGGAATTCTGTCACGGCATTCTTGTAGGTGGTCTGGTCTTCAGTGGTTTTGATGTTTCTCCATTGTATTTTGAGACGTCTGCAGGAGTATCTAGTTCCTTGGAGAACCAGGCAGTCTTCAGGAGGCGTTGTCTGTCGGGTGGCAGAGGGGTGCAAACTTGTCTGCTCAGCTGGCTGCAGAGTTGGTGTCGGTCATTTCAGAGGGGGGACGTGGATGACGGTGGAGTCGAGGTGCTCTTCTGTGATCTTGCTCCAATTTCTTCATGGGTGGACTTGTGTGCAGTGGTGGTATTGAAAGACAAATGTATGCAGTGGTGGTCTGTGCAGGGGGGTTGCAAGATGTGGGTGAAGCAGATGTTAGTCCCTCCCATGAAGATGGGGTCAAGAATGTGGGTGGGGGTGGTGATGAGCTGCTTCAGTCCGAGGTTGGCAAGGTTGTCAAGGAGGGGTCGCTGCAGATATCGAGGTAGAAGTTCAGGTCTCCGATGGGTATGTAATCTGTGGAGGCAGTGGGGTGCGAAGAGGTCAGCAATAGTGGTGGTAAAAGAAGCACAAGGCCCTGGGGGTCTGTAGGAGAGGGTGCCGCGAAGCATGGTTCTGGGCTGGCCTGGATCTGAAAGTGGATGTGTTCGGTGTTGGAGAGGGAGTCGCTCATGCTGGAGGTGGAGAGTCGGAGGGGTCTCTTGTGTATGGTGTTGAGTCCACCTAATGGGCAGTAGGCGAGACCTTCCTCTGGATCTTGTATCCGTCAGGAATGCCGGTGGCGATGTCGGGTGGTGGAGGAGACGGCGCAGATGTCGTGGGGGTCATGTGGATGGTGAAGGATTATCAACATTGTCTGCAGGAGAACTGGAAATGGAAGGTGTTTGGCATGGACCACTGGCAGTTATTCCTTCTGGGATTGAGTAGGAGAAGGGCAGCAGAGTCATAGCAGTGGGAGGTCAGAGAACCAGAGTCCCTGCCGCTGGTCACGGTCGGCTCCCAGACAGACAGAGATGGGCTCGCCTTTGGCGCCCCTTCGGCATGCCAATGGCACGGCCGCACAGCAGCCGGAATTAATTAGGGAAGGGGGAGGGAAGCACAGCCGGGAGGTGGTATACAGCAGGGGGAGGGGCCATCGGGACTACAGAGGCAGGAAACAGATGTCAAAAGTGGCACAGAGGGCAAGGTCACAGATAAAGAAAAACACAAGCAAAGAAAAAAAAAGGACACTATAGAAAAAACTGAAAAGTTGGATAGAAAATAATGCACAATATAAGTCCTACAAAGCCAAGACAGGCAGAGAGCAAGATCGAGCTGTAACTCAAACTCTACCTACACCATGCAGTGGCACACCATTGGAGCTGCAGGGGGAGAGAGCAGGTCTCCAACCAGGAGGTTAGAATTACATTCAAATCAAGACTACCTAAAAAGTAACCAAACTCATATCTGCTATTTCTAGAAATGAAGTTCTAAGGAGAATTTAGGATAACAAAATGTGGTATTTTTTTAGCATATATATGAATTATGAGTCCCTAAGAAATTATTTAGCTGGTTGGACATATTTTCACAGCAAGTTGTTAGAAATTAAAGACTCTTTTTAACTAGAGGTAGGGAATTTATACAACATTACAGAACTACATTCTGGTACTACAGATACAAACTAAATGGAGGTACCATAATACCAGCAGCCTTAATTTGCATCTAAGAAGTCTCTTCTCCTTATCACCATTATATCTTGTTTTTGTTGCCTAAACTTCAAAATGAAATCCTAATACATTTTTCTTTGTTCATATTTTTTCACAGTGGTTGAGTGGTTGAAGTGCTGCAATAAAAAAGAGAAAACGTTAACAAGTATTTTTTTTACATTCTGCAATATTATATACACAGACTGCTCCCATGCTGTTACAATATTACAGTCCGTGCAGAAGATAGCAAAACACTTTAGTTCTGGTGATATTTTACTGTATCTTCTCTGCACTTAAGCTGGAACTTTGTCGCCAGGAGCAGGGGCTGGATGTCTGGGGTCTGATGATCCCTCACCTTTTTTTTCTCTGTGCAATTTTAGGTTGCTTCTTGTGGTATGTTTTCAAATGGTACAACATGCTTGTTGTACCAAATGCATATGTTTTTGCTATACCCTGAGAAATATGTTGTCTCACATATGTTGCACCTCACCAATTTAGTTGTGGTCTTCGATTCACCAGATGGAATAGTGAAAAAATCCCAAGCTGTGCTTTGTATCTTTCTTTCTAGGTTCTTCTTCAGAAGACTATTCATGTGCAGCTGAGACCTCCTGGTGTCAACAACTTCAACCAGTTGTCGGTCTGCCTCTGGATTTTCTGATGAACTTTGTTTTTGTAGAAATAGTCAAAAAAAGTTGAAAATGACCACCATTTTCAAAATCAGTTTGGGAGAGCTCCTATAACAAACTAACTAGTCCCTGGAACGTTTAAGAAGGGAGAAATGGGGGTGTTGTTCCTTTCATAAAGGAAACTGTGTAAACAAAGTACATTTCTTCATTTGGTAGTCATGTGCTACTCGCAAGTACCGATGTGGAAAGTTATTTTTTTAAACTGTTGTTTTTGACAAATGCATTGTTAAAATGAAGTTAAACCAATATGTTACTAAACAGCTATACTTAAACTTTATGTAAAATATGTCTACATATGGGTATTACACTTTGTCATTTGTATTCATGAGTACAGACTTCATCACGATCTCCGATGTTGCCTTAATAAGGAAAATGCAATTTTGATGTGATTTTTTTACTAATGAATACAAAGGGAAAGTTGAATTAATATCTTACTAAGCAGCTAGACTGAAACTTTGGTAAAGTATTTCTATATATGTGTTTTACACTTTGTCAGAAACATGCAGTATTTGCTGTATGTACTTGGCGACTGCAAAGTTGTTGTGAAAACCAGAAATTATTTTGAAATAAGATGATTAATATGTAGATGACAAATACAACAGTAAATGGTGCACCATGCAGATGTACTGTTTAATATCGAATTATAGAAAAAAATGCAAGGACGTCATAGTTATGAAATAGACTAAAAAAAGTTTGAAATTTACTGAAAAGGCAAAGGTTACAGGGACTTTATAGTTGGAAATTAGTATTTGAAAAACTTTATAAATTCACTGAAAAAACAAAGGTTACAAGGATGTTATTGTTAGGAAATAGAATTTAAAAAACCTTAGAAATTCACGGAAAAAATGAAAGGTTACAGGGATGTTATAGTTAGGCTGACATTTCACTTGTACAAAACCAGGGAAATTTAGGAGTTATAGTTACCTGAGTTAACTATAACTGACCCCTGGCAATGCACTGCTTATGACCTCACATATTACATCACTCATGACATGGTCAGTGACATTACTGATAACGTAACTGATGACATCACAAATGATAGCACTGATGACAGCTGAAATGTCAATAGTGATGTCACTGACCATGTCATGAGTGATGTATTATGTGAGGTTATAAACAGTGCTTTGTGGGGGCATGAGTTATAGTTAGCTCAGGTAAATATAACTGCAACATTTCTTGATTTTGTACGGGTCAAATGTCAGCCTAACTGTAATGTCCTTAACCTTTGGTGGTTTTTCAGTGAATATTTCAGTGGGAAAAAAAGAATATATATATATATATTACCTACTGGCGGTCGCCAGTAGGTATATATAGTTAGGATTTTTTCTCTATGGGATTTTTGAAAATTCTATGTCTAATAACTTTGGCGTTTGTGGACGGAATTGGCTGAAATTTTGGGGGGGGTTCGTCAAGGGGAGGCCGAGAAAAAAGGGGGGTCCCAAAACGTGTTTTTAACATTGAGTTTTCCATAGGGCGGTTGGCCTCACTTTTAGCCCGAACGGCTGAATGGATTTGCACGAAACTTGGCAAAATTGTAGGGACTGGTAGCCCGATGTGCCTTTGCTAGGTCTCAATATATGTGCTCCAGTGGATTTTGAGAAATTAACGTTCAAAAAAAGATATATATCTGTAACAGCGGACCAGGCAGCGCTCCGGTTCGCGGACTTTACGCGTTACGGAGCTTTGTGAAGCGAAGCTGATTGGTTCTCCGGCGTCTGTAAACATTCCAAACAGTCCGTAGCGGCCGCCATCTTGTCTCTCGGTAGGATCGAAAGACAAGAGGAGGCCAAAGCGAAGGGGCAAATGACCATAAGGGGGCATAGTAGATCCTCCCTGACCCTCTTGGTTTGATGTGGAGGTTTTAAAAGGGCCCCGCGGGGCAAAAAAAATAAAAATAATAATAATCGAACGGCTGAATGGATTTGCACGAAACTTGGCAAAATTGTAGGGACTGGTAGCCCGATGTGCCTTTGCTAGGTCTCAATATATGTGCTCCAGTGGATTTTGAGAAATTAACGTTCAAAAAAAGATATATATCTGTAACAGCGCTCCGCTTCGCGTACTTTTCGCGTAACTGAGCTTTGCGAAGCTGATTGGTTCTCCGGCGTCTGTAAACATTCCAAACAGTCCGTAGCGGCCGCCATCTTGTCTCTAGGTAGGATCGAGAGACAAGAGGAGGCCAAAGCGAAGGGGCAAATGACCATAAGGGGGCATAGTAGATCCTCCCTGACCCCCTAGGTTTGATGTGGAGATTTTAAAAGGGCCCCGCGGGGCAAAAAAAAAAATAATAATAATAATCGAACGGCTGAATGGATTTGCACGAAACTTGGCAAAATTGTAGGGACTGGTAGCTCGATGTGCCTTTGCTAGGTCTCAATATATGTGCTTCAGTGGATTTTGAGAAATTAACGTTCAAAAAAAGATATATATCTGTAACAGCGCTCCGCTTCGCGGAGATAAAATTATCTCTGTATTACCTAGCTGTTGCTAACACCAGTTAGCGACCGCTAGTAGGAGATAGTGACCATCTTGGGCCCCACTTTGCATGTCAGTGATATTTATCACTAATGACATGCAAAGTGGGCATGCCAAGATGTTAGCGACTGGAAACAGTCGCTAACATCGCTATCTCCTATTACCAACTTTTGGAGATATTCGCGCTAAGCGCGAATATCTCCAAAAGCTACCACCTGCCCTGAGCAGTTCTTAGCCATGTTATCCAATGGGAGGTGGATAACATGGCTAAGAGCATTAGCTCGGTAATGCATGAATATCGCTGAGTTTTCAGCGATATTAATGCATTGCGGTCGTTTTTTATGGCATTTGCGATAAACCTTGATAATAGCAAGGTTTATCTGCGATAATTTCTGACGATGCTTAGCGGTAAAAAATTCGTTGCTAAGCATCGTTAGGGATAAATATCGCTTAACTTTGGTAATATGCCCCAACGTCTGTTAACGTTCGATTCGAAGGAAATCAGGAAGTGTTGAAAAACATTGTCTGCGCCATCTTGCCTTTTTTCAAATGCCACACTTTTGTCGTGCACGGCAGTCATTTTAGATGCCTTGACCAGACCCACTCTCTGCACGCTGTCGATCCTTAGCATGGCTCCCCACCCTCGCAAGCATCTCCCCCAGGCACTGGTCACCCTCGTTCTCTGTCTTATGCATGGGTAATAAACCTCCCCCCATCTGCGCTGCTCTTCCCTGAGAATCACACCCTGTGCCCGCCCGACACCTCCATTTCGCCCTATTCACTACCGCACCCTCTGACACTCCTTTTCCTCTGTGTCCGATTGTCCAGGCCGGTCCTAGGCTATCAGCTAGCCCTGCAGATGTAGTTTATGGCCCCAGCTGTAAAGAATCACCCCTCTTCAAAGGAGTTATAGTAGATCAAGGCCCACACTCGATGAGATCCGTCACAGCACACGCGTTCCTACTATCTGAAAACCATCCTGTATCGTGATTGGGGAGGGGACCGAGCCTGAAGCGGAAGATTCCAGGGATGACTCTTTGTACATCAAAGTTTTTACAATTATGTGTCACATTAAAAATATATAGCACTCCAACAAAGTAGTAAGATTATAAAACTTTAATAACTTATAAATATATACAACAAAACAAAAACAGTAAAAACATATAAACATTTTTAGGGAAAAACAACGAAGTAGCGGTCGGCTGTGCGAATAGTCCCAACGCAGCACAACGTCCAGATTTCTGGACGGCACCCAGGTGATGTTGCCTGGGTGCCGCACTGATTTCGGCATCCGGCGTGGGGCGTCGCGGGGGGTGGTTCATCAGTAGCAAACTGTTGTGCGAATAGTTCCAAGGCAGCAGAACGACGGCACCAAGGTGATGTCCAGTAAGTTGCCGCACTGGTTTTGGTATCCTACAATGCTGCTCCGAATAACGGCGTGGGGCGCCCCGGGGGGGGGAGGCGGCGTGAACGGGCCTCTCCAGGTGGAGTCTCGTCTGTTGTAGTGGGGCGCCCCTTTACCGTTTCAGTTGCCATTCCGTCCGCTTTTGGTCCACTGTGTCAAAAGCCGCAATTCAGCTGAGTTGCGCCCACTCTTGCGGGGCAGCGATAGGCGGCTGCCACAGGACTCTCAAAATGGCGGCAGGCTCTTTTCTTTTTGGGCCTGGTCCACTGAAATGGCCCTGGGACACCTTGGAAATCGGACGCTTGTCTGCTAGGTCTTGGACCCCATTCTCGAAAGCGTCCCCTCCGCCTTGAGGATTCAACAAAAGTTTTGGGGGCCCCCGACTCCTGCAGGCTTCTGGTGGGGAGCGGCTGCCATGATTGCTCGCGGAATGACCACGGCGGAGCGACGAGATGGTGGTGCTTTCATGGTGACGCCAGCTTCAGTGTGAAACATCCAGAAACAAGGTGGGGCTTTCATCGTTTGGGAAAAAAAAAGTTTTCATCCAATGAAAAGTGTTATTTTTAGGTCATATGATCAAGCCTTCCATCATTAGGAAACCAAAAGTAAAATGAACCAATGAAAAGTTTTATAAACAAGTCACATGACCTGTTATGCGGCATAGGGTATAAAATGCGGAGAAAATACGTTGGCACGTGAGGCGGCGTCAGTAGCGGACCGATGTGCGAATAGGCCGAAGGCAACACAACGCGCCAAGATCCGGATGGCACCGAGGTGGTGTCCAGCAAGTTGCAGCACTGGTGTGGCCATCCTACAATGCTGAAAGTCGGCGTAGGGCGCCCCGTTGGCCTGTGAGTTCGCGTCAGTAGCGGACCGATGTGCGAATAGGCCGAAGGCAGCACAACGTGCCAAGATCCGGATGGCACCGAGGTGGTGTCTAGTAAGTTGCCGCACTGGTGTGGCCATCCTACAATGTTGAAAGTCGGCGTGGGGCGCCCCGTTGGCCTGTGAGATGGCGTCAGTAGCGGACCGATGTGTGAATGGGGCCAAAGGCAGCGCAACAATATTTTCGGAATAGAAGACACCACAAGGCGCTGAGATGCCAAGATCCGGATGGCACCGAGGTGGAGTCTAGCAAGTTGTGGCACTGGTGTGGCCATCCTACAATGGTAAAAGTCGGCGTGGGGCGCCCTGTTGGCCTGTGAGATGGTGTCAGTAGCGGACCGATGTGCGAATGGGGCCAAAGGCAGCGCAACAATATTTTCTGACTAGAAGACACCACAAGGCGCTGAGATGCCAAGATCCGGAGGGCACCAAGGTGATGTCAAGCAAGTTGCTGTACTGGTGTGGCCATCCTACAATGCTGAAACTCGGCGTGGGGCGCCCCATTAGCCTGTGAGATGGCGTCAGTAGCGGACCGATGTGCGAATGGGGCCAAAGGCAGCGCAACAATATTTTCTGAATAGAAGACACCACAAGGCGCTGAGATGCCAAGATCCGGATGGCACCGAGGTGGTGTCTAGTAAGGTGCACTGGTGTGGCCATCCTACAATGCTGAAAGTCGGCGTGGGGCGCCCCGTTGGCCTGTGAGATGGCGGCAGTAGCGGACCGATGTGCGAATGGGGCCAAAGGCAGCGCAACAATATTTTTGGAATAGAAGACACCACAAGGCGCTGAGATTCGGTTAGCACCGAGGTGGTGTCTAGCAAGCTATGCAGCTGAGTTGCGTGCGCACTTGCAGCGAATAGGTCGAAGGCAGTACAACAATGTTTTCTGAATAGAAGACACCACAAGGCGCTGAGATTCGGTTACCACCGAGGTGGTGTCTAGCAAGTTGCTGCACTGGTGTGGCCATCCTACAATACTGCTCCGAATAACGGCGTGGGGTGCCCGAAGGGGGGGGGGAGGCGGCGTGAACGGGCCTTCCTAGGTGGAGGCTCGTCTGCTGTAGTGGGGCGCCCCTTTACCGTTTCAGTTGCCATTCAGCTGAGTTTTGGCCGCTCTTGATGCTACAGCGACAGGCGGCTGCAACAGGACTCTCAAAATGGCGGCCTGTTCTTTGGATTTGGGCCTGGTCCACTAAAATGGCCCTGGGACACCTTAGAACTCGGACGCTCGATTTTTTTTTCCTTTCCTCTACATGCAAAAAAAGGTAAATTCCCGGTACGTTATACGCTTCATCTGCCACGATGTACTCTCCAGAGGAACCGAAAAAAAATATAGTTATGGTAACTATACCATGCATCGTCGTATGGAGAGGTGGCACCAATTAATTATAGTGCTGCATAAAAGAGAGATTTGGAGGAGAACCCCCGACCTGCCAGTACATTCATCAAAGAAGTGGCACTGACAGCATCAGAGGCAAGGAAAACGGTCCCAAATATTTAGAAGAACTTTGGAAAGATTAAAATGACATGTTTAGATTGTGGCAAATTAATTTCATGTGGACAGATGAGTGTTACTCTATAAATACAGCATATGAACATCATCATAGTCGATGGTTGGTAGAGACATTTTGACTATATCCTGGACCTGCCCGTCCTCGCCCAAAATGGCGCCGGAATAAATGGGACTCGTAACTCCTTGTTGTGTACTGGTTGCAGAACCTTGAAATCACGAGATACGTGTGCAGTTTTGAAGCACATGGCGGGCGGGGACGAGAATTGATTGAGTATTTCGACATCCCTATTGATATTAAGTTCTGATGTGTTATTGATTACTGTACTATTGAAAGTTCGAATTAACGTCACGCATGGTACTTGCCCGCAAATGCATATCTAGATAATTTTATTGTAACTGGCCCTGTCGTATTTTAATTATAAAATGTACGTCCACCGATTCCGCAACTGTTAGACACCTTAGTTCTTGCAACCTAATGGCCCGCCCGTTACGTTCCTCTACAGTGTAAATGTCTACTCATCATATACGATTACAGTTTGCTCCGTGGCCGGCCCACGTGGTTATAGGCTCGTATTTGTATAATGAAATTTTCACAATAAAGGTTTTTAAAAGAAAACATGGTAGTAGTATATACATTGGTAAAGTTTTTAATAATAGTCACTGTTTTAGAATCATTAAAAGGCAAGTGAAATAAAGCAGACCAATTACATGAAGGGTAAAAGGTATAATACGCAGGAACGCAGTAAAGATAAATGGTCAAGGGCTGTTGTGTTTTCTACTCCTGCAACATAAAGTGATCGATAAGAATCTCATATTCAGGCGTATCGGCGACTAAGACAGCAGGTCGACCCTCTTTTGCTCAACGGCTCCGTCATGGGACGAAGAAACGCCCTTTTTCTCGAAAAAAGAATATATTTTACTTGCAGGACAGTTGTACATTTTCCGGGAAAGTACATTAGCCTGGAACATTATAACATATATTTAAGAAAAAATAATGTTCGGAAGTAATAAAAAGCGTAATTTTTAGGTCATATGACCAAGCCTTTCATCATTAGAATATGAAAAGTAAAATGAACCAATGAAAAGTTTTATTAACAAGTCACATGACCTGTTATGCTTACGTTACGCGCTGCGCGTCGCGCCCCGGATGACTTCCGGATGCGCTAACGCGGCGCGTCATATGACGCATTACGCGACAACGCAGGTCCAGAATATAGTCAAAATGTCTCCACCAACCAGCGGTCGGAACACAACCCCTTTCAGCAGGCTAAATAGTTCTGTTAAATGACAACAGAAGGGACAGGCAACAAGAACCATCAGTCAAAGAGGGGAGGGCTAGTTCTTCTCTGCCGGGTTACATTGGGGCGCTACCGGAACTGATCGAATTGGTAGTCTACAGTGTTTCTGGATGTTTCAGACTGAAGCTGGCGTTAGCATGAGAGCACCACCATTTCGTAGCTCCGTCGTGGCCATTCCGCGAGCAATCATGGCAGGCGCTCTTTATCGTTATTTTGGGCGGGGTGGGTGGCGGAGCCGAGCTGTATTGCAGCCATCATGGTGTGGAGTTCAGTTCATCTCACTAGTTTCGTATTTGTCATGAGGGGTTGTTCTTAATGTTTCTATTTTAGCGAGGTCAAAAAGAGATCCCATTAGTGGCCTACTGATTTTGCTCGATTCCTTTTGTTTTTTTACACGATTTTTCGTTATCTGCAAAGACTAAACAGAGTATTGCGACTCTGTGTTTGTTTGTAAATAGAGAATGAACCAAAGAGAACCAATTCTAAAACAGTAAATGCTTGGATAACAATCAATCAAATGGAGAGAGAAGCAGGCACGACGTATTACAACGGGGGCAAAGGCCTGCGTTAACTACCTTTCACTATCTGCAAAGAGAGAGTACTCCTAATAGAAATGAGGGGGGGGGGGGCAGCATTCAAAGCAGATCAGTGTGCATAAACACGAAAATGTTTTTACTTACCACGTACTTGACATTCGACAGCTTATGATATTTGCAATTAAAAAACCATTGAAATTCACTGAAAAAACCATAGGTTATAGACCATATATAGTTAGGAATTAGCATTTACAAAACCTTGAAAATTCACTGAAAAAAACATAGGTTATAGACCATATATAGTTAGGAATTAGCATTTACAAAACCTTGAAAATTCACTGAAAAAACCATAGGTTATAGACCATATATCGTTAGGAATTAGCATTTAAAAAACCTTATTTTACCCACACAAAACCATTGAAATTCCATATATAGTTAGTTGCACTAACTATATATCGCGCACCCGCAATCCACTGCTGATGATGTCACATATTACATCATTCATGACATGGTCAGTGACATCACTGATGACATCACTGATGACATCTCAAATGACATAACTGATGACATCACTGATGACATCTCATTTGACATCAATGACCACATCACTGATGATATCATTCATGTGACAATACAATGCATCTCCTCACATTTTAATATAACCTCTGTTTCACCCAGTGTTAAATACAGAGTATAATTTTTGAAACCATTGACACACCAATACTAGTTACTACATACGCACTCACTGATTCCTACGTCTACACACACCTTCACTCATTCACCCATACAATCATTCATACATACAATCACTCATCTTTACAACACTATCATATGCACTCATACACCTATACAGACACTCACAGTCTGCCACTCATCCATGGAGTTACTCACACACCTAGTCAGTCCTGTAAAGAATCAATGACACTTCCATTTTCTTGTCTATACAGTTAAACATAGAGCACTTTACATTTTCAAACATATACTAACACATACTTACCTTCTTATACAATCATTGATACAAGTACACATTGATCTGCACAGAGTCACACACCTCCCAGCCAGCCACACACACACTCAGTCTCTCATACAAATACTTGGGCAATCAATCAATAACCCATATAGTTACTCATATAGCTACTGATCAACACATGCAGCAGTTTACAGAACAACAGACATAATGATGCACAAATTAAGACAGTTTAGTCACTAACCCATGCACTCAGTGAGACACATTTAATCACTCAGTCATACAGTCAGTCATGCACCTACTAAATCCTTCGTCCAGACACTTACACATCCACTCATTCTTCAATATGTAAGACATATTTAAACTTTACAGAAACAAAAAATCACTGGATGTTGTTATCAGTCATGTCATCAGTGATGTCATTTGAGATGTCATCAGTGATGTCATCAGTGATGTCACTGACCATGTCATGAATGATGTAATATGTGACATCATCAGCAGTGGATTGCGGGTGCGCGATATATAGTTAGTGCAACTAACTATATATGGAATTTCATTGGTTTTATGTCAATAAAATGTCCAGCTAACTATATATGGTCTCTAACCTATGGTTTTTTCAGTGAATTTTCAAGGTTTTTTAAATGCTAATTCCTAACGATATATGGTCTATAACCTATGGTTTTTTCAGTGAATATATATATATATATATATATATATATATATATATATATATATATATATATATATATATATATATATATATATCAATAACAAACACCAAGTCTTTGGTAGTTGAAAACGCACTCACTTGAGTTATGTTGCAGAATTACAGCTTCATTTTATTTTAGGTTTACACGATCACAAAGCTCAACGCGTTTCACCTCAGCCTGAGGCTTTATTCTTGAACGTGAAATCTTGTCAGGCTCTCTACATGGGGAAGCAGTACCTAGAATGTTCACCTTACACACTTCGGGGCCCATCTGTGGGCTTTGATTTGGGACCCTCAGAACGCTGCACCCATCTGGGTAGAATTACCGCACTATATATCCCATAAGACCTTAGGCGATAGCTCATTGGAGCAGTTTACCGGCCTATTAGGAGGCTTGTAATTGAATAAAGGTATGGCAAGAAACGCTGCGAACTGTGGTTACCAGCCTGTGAAAAAGGAATCTCCGAAACGCGTCAGCTACATCCCGCAGTGTGTGGAG
This sequence comes from Lissotriton helveticus, assembly GCF_964261635.1. NCBI lineage: Eukaryota > Metazoa > Chordata > Amphibia > Caudata > Salamandridae > Lissotriton > Lissotriton helveticus. The sequence goes on from NC_136061.1 coordinate 1,683,308,074, forward strand.
GTCTGAGTGGAATTGCTGCAGCCTGTGTGCGTTCTCGTTTGTGGGGCAAACCTGGAGCTTGAATATATATATATATATATATATATATATATATATATATATATATATATATATATATATATATATATATATATATATATATATATATATATATATATATTACCTACTGGCGACTGCCAGTAGGTATATATAGTTAGGATTTTTTTCCTATGGGATTTTTGAAAATTCTATATCGAATAACTTTGGCGTTTGAGGACGGAATTGGCTGAAGTTTTCAGGAAAATGGAACATTTTGTTTCTGAGCAGCCCCCGAAAATTTGGGGGGGTTTCGTCAAAAAAAAAATTAAAAAAGTTTTTTCGATTTTTCGCGGTGGAAGCGCTACCCGGTACGCGAACCGGGTAGCTTACCGGTAGCGTAACAGGAGTCCGCCATCTTGCGTTAAGGTCTAATTTGGACACAAGATGGATGCTAAACAATGCTGGGATTGTGTAAAAGGGGGCAAGGGAGACATATCCTGACCCCCTAGGTTTTGTGAGGGTGGATGAGGAGACCCATATATGTCCTAAAAAATAAAAAAAAATCACATTTTCGCGCAGTCAGCGTCCGGTGCGCGAACCGGGTAGCGCTCCGGAAAGCGTAAATCGTGAAAATTAGTAAAAAAAAAAATTACATTTAAAATTTATTTAGAGTGATCATAGTTAGGGTAGCTCTGAAAAGAGCTTTTGGGCCTGTGGTAGATTTAGGTACTTATAAGTAGGTACCAATACATAGTCTTAAATTCAGGATGAAAATTCTGTTCCCCTCATCTGAGAAGTGCACTCCATCTCCTCTGTAGATATCTTGCATGTAGTAACGCAAGTTATTGTTGTAGATGGAGCCCATTCCATGGTCTCTCATGTAAGCTGAAACAGACTTATTTACATGCTTCCTCGATTTCTCAATTTGTGGACAAAATTGCTTGGACCACCTCCATTTCTGTCTTTGGCATATATTTGAATATACCAAGGCAGTTTGAGGAAAAAGTGCCATCAATTGTTCAAAGGTGTCCTTTAAAATCATTTCCAGACCTACCCCAGTCAAAGTGCCCAAATCATTTCCTCCACAGTGCACCATTAAAAGGTCAGGGTGTGGCAAATGCAAAAAGGTTTTCACCAATGGTATCAATTGGTGACATCTCAATCATCTGTGGCCAATCCAGTTGATTTCCACATTTTGTAAATTGAGGTTGTGTAAATTTCTGTTATCAGCATACCTTTGAGCCCAGTGGATGTAACTATGTCCAATAATCCAGACAGAAAACATGGTGAGAGGAGGTTCTGCTGCAGTCAGATGAAGTGTGGGAATGAAATGGCAGTTGAAACAGTGGGAGTTTGTAATGAAAAAAACTGTGGAGTTTCAGTGCTAATGATTCAGTAGCAGTGATTGGTGGATTTTGATTGCTGAAAACAGAAAGTTAGGGTGCATGGATGAGTTCTTTGAAAGATGAAATTTGAATGGTTAAGAAAAAATCATTTTAAGAAACAATGCACTGGATACGCAGGTGTACTGAGAGTTCAGAGTTCAATTGAAACATTGCTGTGTGAACTTGTAAACATGAGAGGTCTTTCAGGAGGTAGTTGCTATGGAAAAAAGGCAGAAAGGGTAGAGGGGGGAAGGGTGTTGATTTAAAAAAAGTGAGGGAAGAGTTTTGATTGGGTGACATGAGAGATATGTGTGATGAATTACAGCATTTCTGTGCCTTTGTTGGTTGCTGCCTCTGGAGTGCATACCCTTTGCTCTGCTAAAGAAAAATTGGTGTGTGTCTGAGACTGTTTTGAAACTCAAAAAGTATTTGCTAAGGTGAGAAAAGATTCATTTAATTTAGATAGAGATTAGTATGCTTAAGGGAAAAAAATAGGAAGAAAGTTGTGTATTTAAAATGTTGCTTTGTGTCAAGTGTTTTAGAAATAGATTTTGTTTCTTTGAGAAATTGTAATTGGAGATAATGTGAAGTAATAGTACTGACAGGGTGTGCTTGTACATAGGAGCTGTGCTGTGTTTTCAAATTATGACTTGAAAATCGTTTTTGAGGAAAAGGAATGCTTTTTAAATTTATGACAAGGAAATACTGGTGTCCGCTTCTTTAAACAAATATGTCACTTGCCCCATGATTTAGGGAGAATAATTTGCTTACTTGATGTGTTTAAAAACGTTTCTTGAAGACATTTAGGTTTCTTGATATGTACTGCTTGAGTTTCATAGCCAGCATGAGGCATATTTAGAAGGACTTTGAGCCACTTTCATGTTATTTTCCCCATATTAAAAGTGACGTACAAGTGGTGCAAGGGCCTTGTAAATACACTCTCATGTTTAAGCCACTTTCATGTTATTTTCCCTATGTTAAAAGTAACGCAAAAGTGGTGCAAGGGCCTTGTAAAATATGCCCTCATGTGTGTTAGGGCATTTTAAGTCACTTCACCATGAATCTGGGTGAATAATTTGCTTACTTGATGTGTTTAAGAACGTTTCTTGAAATCATTTAGGTTTCTTGATATGTACTGCTAGAGTTTCATAGCCTGCTTGGGGCATATTTACAAGGCCTTTGAGTCACTTTCACGTCATTTTCCCCATGTTAATAGTGACGCAAAAGTGGTGCAAGGGCCTTGTAAATACGCCCCCATGTGTGTTAGGGCATTTTAAGTCACTTCACCATGAATCTGGGTGAATAATTTGCTTACTTGATGTGTTTAAGAATGTTTCTTGAAATCATTTAGGTTTCTTGATATGTACTGCTAGAGTTTCATAGTTAATAGTTAATATTATTAATTTTAAAATTAAAATTAAAATTAAAAATTAAATGTCGTTTTAAAAAAAAAAGAAATGCTTTTTACATTTATGAGAAGGTCAAAATGGTGTCTGCTTCTTTAAATAAATATTTCACTTTCCACCATGAATATGGGAGAATAATTTGCTTGTTTGCCGGTTTAAAAATATGTTTCTTGAAGTCATTAAGGTTTCACAATATGTTCTGCAAGAGTTTCATAGTCAACATGGGGGCAAATTTACAAAGCTTATGAGCCACATTCACGTCATTTTCCCCACGTTAAAAGTGACTTTAAAGGTGGTGCAAGGTCCTTGTAAATACGCCCTCATGAGTGCTTGGCAAATTTAAGTCATTTCCCCGTGGTGCAAGGTCCTTGTAAATACGCCCCCATGTGTGCTTGGCAAATTTAAGTACTGACAGGGTGTGCTTGTACATAGGAGCTGTGGTGTGTTTTCAAATTATGATCAGAAAATCGTTTTTTAAAAAAAAGAAATGCTTTTTACATTTATGAGAAGGACAAAAAGGTGTCTGCTTCTTTAAATGAATATTTCACTTCCCACCATGAATATGGGAAAATAATTTGCTTGTTTGCCGGTTTAAAAACATGTTTCTTGAAGTCATTAAGGTTTCACAATATGTTCTGCAAGAGTTTCATAGTCAACATGGGGGCACATTTACAAAGCTTATGAGCCACATTCACGTCATTTTCCCCACGTTAAAAGTGACTTTAAAGGTGGTGCAAGGTCCTTGTAAATACGCCCTCATGAGTGCTTGGCAAATTTAAGTCATTTCCCCGTGGTGCAAGGTCCTTGTAAATACGCCCCCATGTGTGCTTGGCAAATTTAAGTACTGACAGGGTGTGCTTGTACATAGGACCTGTGGTGTGTTTTCAAATTATGATCAGAAAATCGTTTTTTAAAAAAAAGAAATGCTTTTTACATTTATGAGAAGGACAAAAAGGTGTCTGCTTCTTTAAATGAATGTTTCACTTCCCACCATGAATATGGGAAAATAATTTGCTTGTTTGTTGGTTTAAAAACTCGTTTCTTGAAGTCATTTAGGTTTCACAATATGTTCTGCAAGAGTTTCATAGTCAACATGGGGGCAAATTTACAAAGCTTATGAGCTACATTCACGTCATTTTCTCCATGTTAAAAGTGACTTTAAAGGTGGTGCAAGGTCCTTGTAAATAAGCCCTCATGAGTGCTTGGTAAATTTAAGTCATTTCTCTGTGGTGCAAGGCTCTTGTAAATACGCCCGCATGTGTGCTTGACAAATTTAAGTACTGACAGGGTGTACTTGTACATAGGAGTTGTGCTGTGTTTTCAAATTATGACATGAAAATGGTTCATAAAGAAAAGGAATGCTTTTTACATTTATGACAATGACAAAAAGGTGTCTGCTTCTTTAAATAAATGTATCACTTCTCACCATCAATCTGGGAGAATAATTTGCTTGTTTGTCGGTTAAAACATCGTTACTTTAAGACATTTAAGTTTCACAATATGTACTGCTAGAGTTTCATAGTCACTATGATGATAATGATATACATTTAGAACTGTATAGGAGGCATGGAGAAACTGAGGCTTCTGTAAGTGACAAGGGAGGTGAGTAATGTACATTGCTCTGTTGCATACAGTCCTCATCTTCTGCGCACTCTTGGATATGCTAGACTACATCTGCACAATGAGATACCTAAGCTGAGGAAATACAGGTGATGTGATTGTGAAATGAGCAAAAATATTTGCACATTTTTCAATTATATCACCTGTGTTTCCTAACATTACGAATCACATTGTGCAGATGAGGTTTAGGCCTGTCCAGGGAGACAGAGGAGGTCTGGCCTTTGTTCAAGAGTGCAGTGGACATGATTCACTTCGTTGGTAGGCCTGCACATGTATTATCTCCTCTGTACTCTTCAACAAGCCTAAATTTCATCTGCAACCCTGAGTAGGCCTCACCTCAAACAAACCTCTGGATAGGCCACACCTTATCGGCATCCTGAAACAATCATTTAAAATGTTAGGGGCAGATTTATGATGGCCGTGCGCCTCTTTTGCGCCGCCGTTGCGTCAGTTTTGTGACGCAGCAGCGGTGCAAAAGATGCACCATGTTGCAAGATAGGCCTCACTTCATCTGCAACAAGATACTGTCAGTTTAAACTGTATACATTTAGGACTGTGTAGGGGGCATGGAGAAGCTGAGGCTTCTGTAAGTGTCAAAGTTGTTGCATACAGTGCTCACCTTCTGCGTACTCTTTGATATGCTAGACTACATCTGCACAATGAGATACCTAAGCAAAGGAAACACAGTTGATGTGATTGTGAAATGAGCAAAAATATTTGCACGTTTTTCAATTACATCACCTGTGTTTCTTAACATTACGAATCAAATTGTGCAGATGAGGTTTAGGCCTGTCCAGGGAGACAGAGGAGGTCTGGCCTTTGTTCAAGAGTGCAGTGGACATGACTCACTTCATTGGTAGGCCTGCACATGTTTTATCTCCTCTGTACTCTTCAACAAGCCTAAATTTCATCTGCAACCCTGAGTAGGCCTTACCTCAAACAAACCTCTGGATAGGCCACACCTTATCGGCATCCTGAACCAATCATTTAAAATGTTAGGGGCAGATTTATGATGGCCGTCCGCCTCTTTTGCGCCACCGTTGCGTCACTTTTGTGACGCAGCGGCGGCGCAAAAGATGCACCATGTTGCGACATATTTACAACTTGATGCATCTAGGCAGATGTGTCACGCTGTAAAGTCCTGCGCCACATGAAACCTGCGTCAGGTTTCATGTGGGCGTTTTGTTGCAGGGTGGGCGTTCACTTGCATGAAAGCCCTGTAAAACTAACACAGTGAAATTTACAAGATTTCACTGAGTCAGCTTTATGGCATTGCTGAATCAAATCCTTACGCCTGTTTGAAACAGGCATAAGGAGTGACACACCATGCAATGTGTGGCTTGCCCCTGTGCATTGCAGGAGTCATGTCGCGCTTGCGACGTGATTCCTGCAATGCGCCGCTTTTGCGGCACAGATGCGTGACGCATCTGTGCTGTTTTTGCCCCATGGTGCTCCGCATTGTAAATGCGGTACACAATGGGTGGCAGAGCAGCGGCGCACCTTAACTGGTGCATCCCTGGGGATGCGCCCGTTAACATAAATCTGCCCCTTTACATTTAAGTATGAGCAGGGGACACAGAGTCGGTGAGGCCTGTTCACTGAAAACTTGGACATAGGCCTCACCTCCTCAGCATCGCTGGACATGGCTAAATAATATCTGCAAAATGTTACTCTTGTTAAACAATTTTACTATTATAGTCTCTGAGATGTGTCTCTTACTCTGCAACATCTCATTGTTGTTCTCTTTTTTTAAAGATAACGACAACATCAACCATGAGTGATAATGAGCAATCTGTTGATCTCGATCTTATCATTGAACTTGTCATTGAAACGTCAGTGGAAGTAGATCCCTTGGATGATTTATATCCTGTGGATGATGAAGAATATGATGAGGATGCCGATTTGTCAGAATTTTATGACATAGGGTGGCCAGCTGACCTGCTCGAGCCTATTGAACTATAAAGACTTTTAAAAATAAATTTAAGTTACTGGAAATGAAAAGTAACCATGTTAACCGTTTTATTTAAATTTAAATACAACTTCAAAAACAGCTTGTGTGAAGTGTCTTTAATAAAATAGTGAAATATGCTAATAAAATTAGTTCAGATTCACATATAAAAGAGCACAGGTCAAATGTAGAAGCATTCCATTTCTTTGCTACTATTTGTGAGTTTTAAATTTGTCAATGCACTAAAAATTATTGTATGTAAAATTGACAACTAGTGTGTTCATTTTTTGACGACTGTTATTGATTTACTGTTTGGTAATAGTGGTTAATAAATTTTTTTATTATATTATACCACAGATTCAACTGCAGATCATTTCAAAATTAAAAAATGCCTTCAAGGCAAAGGAGGAGAAAGGCTACAAAACGTCAAACACAGCAGCTTAGTACATGCTTGCAGCAGTCCTCTACAATAAAAACTCGTCAAGTCACCAAAAAAGCTCCGGGTAAGACAACGAAATCTTTCCTAAGAAACATTTCCAGAAAAAAAAGTATCACTACAGAACATGTTTTAGTCCAGAAGAAGAGAGTCAATTTAAACAGGAAGGAAAGGCCCCTTAATAAAGTTAGTGGTAGAGCAGGAGAAAACTCTGTGAGTGCCGGTAGAAGGCACAATCAATTTAAGGACATTCGTAGACGAATATTACGCAACAGGATAATTGTAAATTTGATGAAAAATGTAAAGAAAGGTCAACAGAAACTGGCTTTTTATAAGAAAAAGAAAAATGTTGAGAAAATTATTGATCAGGCTTTGGAAATGAAGCGAAAGTTATTTATTTTGGTAATCAATAGAATTAGGAAACTAAACAAGGCAATTTATGAATTCAAAACAAATAGTAGATGGAAGAGAATAGTTAATCGTACACATTTTTGTGAAGTATTTTCAGGAGAATGGATGCATAGTTCAAGTTGTGAGGCATTTTTTAATGAGGAGAGTTATTTCCAGGATAATGATTTGGTGCATGCAGTTGACACCAGTGGTCGAGCATATGAGGTGAAAGATGGTTGTCCGGTTGAAAAAGAAAAACTTGTGTCAACAGAGGCAGAAAAGGTGTTAGGTAATGAAGTTTTAGGAAGAGGTCCTAAGGGACCAGTGTACACCTGGAAGTGTAGTAGTATTTGCAGTGTGCGACAGGATTCCATCAATTTGCTTTGTGATTTTGTACGGACATTTAATAAGAAAAGTTTAAAACAGAAAATGTAGTTGTTGCAGGAATTAGATCCATGCAGAGTGAGAGAAGTGACAGGTTTACATGGTCATTCACTGGCTTGGCTTTCCAGGAGAGTATGCCAGAGTGTTTTTCATCATTTCAGGATGCTAGCAGTCCATCATAATAAAGTGAGGAAATTAGTGAGAATGTTGTATTTTGCTAAGAGTCCAGCAATTAAGCTTAAACAATTAAGCAGTGCTCTTTTGCATGGTTCTGAAGTAGATGTGAAGAATATTTGTGAAGAAATTGAGTTTTGTTACTTTGCAAGTAAAGAGGAGAATGTTGAAATTGACCCAGAAGAAGAAGGTAATGTGGAAGAGAGTGTACAGATTTCCAGTACAGATAATTTTCAGAAGGAAATTGCCACGTTTCAGGTGAAATCAAGTGAGAGGCCTAATTTCACTTGTGTGTGTTGTCGACGCACTTATTATAAGAATCAGACTAAGTTAGTGGATTTATATTCAAAAAGTGAAAGGGAAAATAATAGTGAATGGAAGGATTTCGCAACATACTTGATGGTAGAAAATTGTTTTGATTTGGGATCGGATCAACGAGTGTGTACTTATTGTTGTAACAAATTAAATCAAAACCGGATGCCTGCTAGAGCGGTTCATAATAATCTGGAATTGGTTGACATTCCTTCTGAATTGAAGGATTTAAATACTTATGAATCTATTTTGATTCAAAGTGTCCATCCCTTTCAGGCTAGTGTACGAATGGAGCCAAAGACAGGGAAATTGCCTCCATCAGATTTACAGAGAGGATTAAAGGGAAGAGTTGTTTATTTGCCTCTAGATTTGAAGAAAAACATTAATACAATTGGAGTAGAGAAAGTGGAAGAGGAACCTCTGGTTATCTTAGTTAATGGGGTTCCGGCAAAGAGTAAGAAAATCTGGCAAGATTTAGTGGATGTTAGGAAAGTCAAAAAGGCAACATTGTATTTGATGAAAAACAATCAGTACTACAAGAATGTATGTGTTGCAGAAGAGGAAGTAAGTGAAGAAGAGGACAGCGATTTGTGTGCTGGACAAATTGAGAAAGTAGAAACCTCTAAAAATGAAGAAATATATGAACATTATAGTGTTCATCCTTTGCATTCCAAGGAAGTCATGGGGAATGCTATTGAGTTGTTTCAAATGAAACAAGCCAAAGGGAGTCCCATTAGTGTTTGGGAGGAAAGTTTGGAAGCTCGGTGTTTCCCACAGCTATTTCCAACAGGTCAAGGAGGAAGATATGATGAGCGACCTGATCAGATTCCTGCTTCTGAATACCGGACTTTACGATTGTATGCAGAAGATCCTAGGTTTCGTCAATGCATTCCCTATTTGTTTCATCTACTGTTTGAAAGTGATCTGTCTGGACTGTCATATGCAGTGAACCACACCTTGAAAAGTGGTGTACAGATGCAAAATATCTTGGCAAGGGACTTTATGGAAAAAGTCAATGTGCAAGACAGTATTTTGGATTCTCACCTGATTAATCTCATGGCATGTCAGCGTGGTACTAATGAGTACTGGTACCGTCGTCATGGTGATTTAAAATGTATGCTGAGGAACTTAGGAACTCCCACATGGTTCCTCACTCTCAGCTGTGCCGAGTATGGCTGGGAAGACTTACTTGAATTTCTACGAGAGGCAAATGGAAACATTGAAAATATCGAATTCAAGACACCCGGAGAACTGTGCTCTTTGGATCCAGTGAATGTATGCAGGTACTTCAATCATAGATTTGAAGCTATGATGTCTTTCATCATGAACAAGAAAAATCCACCTCTTGGAGAGGTGTTGGATTTCTTCTGGAGAAAGGAGTATCAAGCAAGAGGTGCTCCTCATATACATATGCTGCTATGGATCAAAGATGCACCCACATTTGGAACAGATCCGGATGACTTAGTGATGAGTTTCATAGAACAGTATTCTGCATGTGCTGTTCCAAAGACAAAGGAAGACAAAAGCCTAAGAGAACAAGTTTTACGCTTTCAAAGCCATCGTTGTGGAAAGTACTGTCGTCGTAAATTCAGAAACAAGGACAAGTTCTACACAAAATGTCGTTTTGGTTTTCCACGATCGGTGATATCTAAAGGAAGAGTGAACAGTTTGATGTCTTCGCTGCGACATAATGTGACGTGGAAATCACCCAAAAATACATACAATTTGAAAAGAAACGAAGAGTCCAAGTACATCAACGACTACAACCCAGTGATTTTGTCCATGTGGAATGCTAACATGGATACACAGTTTGTGGCTGATAACTGTATGGCTGTGGCTCGGTATGTGACATCTTACATCACAAAAAAAGAAAAGACAGAATTGAAGGATATGTGGGAGGACATTTCCCATGAAAAGAGCCTCAGTAAGAAGTTGTACAGTTTCAGTCTGAAGATGTTGTCGCATCGAGAAATCGGAGCTTACAAATGTTCTGACCGGTTATCTTCAGCAAGTCTCTATGCCAAATCTAGGAGTATCATTTGGGCGAGTCTTGGTCTTGCTGCAACGCGTAATCGAGTTCTGAAACCTGTATGGGAAATTGAGTATTTGGCGGAAAAGGAGCAAAACAGTACAGATATTTTGAAGACCAACATGTTGGATACATATTATCCAAAAAGAAGCAGTCACCTCGAGAATATTTGTCTGTATGAGGTTCTACAAAATTACATATTCAAGAGGAACATCAAAGAAGATATAGATAAAGGAGTGTATGCTGTAATTGGAAGTGAGGGATGTCTGGTCAAGCAAAGAAAATGCCAATTGGTAAATCATCGAAAATTGAGTGGCGAATCTCCTGAAAGAAAAGAGTTTTTCTATTTAGCTCTTTCGCAACTTTTCAAGCCTTGGCGTGCAGAAGAGGAACTGCTTGGAGATTTCCTCTGTTACGAAGACTCTTTCAATGCAGCCAAGGAGACCATAGAATGTCCTGTTTTTCCAAAATATCTAGAAATGTTGAATGCGGAAATCGAGCAGGAAGCAACAATTGCAGCCGAGATTGCTAGAGACAGTTCTCAGGACAGTCAGAGTTCTGTTTCATTGAGTTAGGATCCACTAGGAGGACCAGTTATTGAAGATGAAGCTGCCACTGCCATGATTGAAGTGGAAAGAGCCATGGCACATGCTCAGGAGGATGCGGTTAACTTAGAAGATTTGGAAAGACAACTCAACGTTGAGCAGAGGAAAATATATGACGAAGTTACCAACCAAATTGATCATGGATTAAGTCATGAGAAGAAAGAGTGCTCATGTACGTCGTTGAAGCCTGTCCGACTGTACGTGAGTGGAGAAGCAGGAACTGGAAAAAGTTTCCTCATTAAAGTAATTTCATGTTATTTGCAGAAAAGGACTGAGTCATCGCTGTCTTGTGTTGTCACCGCTCCAACTGGACTGGCAGCACATAACATTAAAGGTATTACTTTGCATCGTCTACTGATGCTGCCAGTGGAGCATGATAACAAATTACAATACCACAAGTTATCTGGAGATGCTTGTTGTTAAGTTTCAAGAGTCTTGAGGAAAATGAAACTTCTTATCATTGACGAAGTAAGCATGGTTTCCAATGTCATGCTTGCCTTTGTGCATTTGAGAATGCAAGAAGTTCTTAAAACAGAGTATGATGTGTTATTTGGTGGCAAACACATCATTGTTTTCGGTGATCTTCTGCAGCTGACACCAGTGAATTGACAACCAGTGTTTAAACTACTTACACATGAAGATACCAGGGAGTGCCTAGGGAGCATTGGCAACGTTAATATATGGTTAAACTTCAATTATGCTGAACTGCGTGAAAATATGCGTCAAGCGAAGGATGAAGATTATAAAAATATTCTACAAGATGTTAGAATCGGAAAAGTGTCCGAGCATGGGAAAGAAGCTTTACATGCACGATTACTGTCAAATTTGTATCCAGAAGAAGACGTTCTGCCAGAGAATATTTTTCGGAAAATTACTGAGAAGAAATCTGGAATATGTTTGATGCCAACTCTTGCAGAATGTGCCATCTTCAACAACAAAATGTTGAATTTAGAAAACCAAGAGATTGTGAAACTGGAAGCTATTGACAGAATAGAGCATATGGGAGCAACAATTATTTTGTCTGAGAATTTGAAATCTAAATTGGATTAATTAGAGAAGACTATATCTAAAACTGCTGGTTTTGAAAAGACTCTGAATGTGTGCTTAAATTGCCGTATCATTTTGAGAAGGAATTTACATGTTGAAAGAGGTCTGGTAAATGGATCAATGGGTAATGTTGTTGATTTTGAGAAATATAGAAATAGAGATGGAATTGAATTTTTAAAAATCAAATTTGATGGCATTGAGGAAGTACAGCTAATTGGTCGTTGCTCTGCTAGGTTTTTGCTTGTAAAAGACTTATATGTTCGCCGTAAGCAGTTTCCTGTTTGCTTGGCATATGCGGTGACAATCCATAAATCGCAAGGTTTAAGTGTAGACAGTGCATTGGTGAATATTGGCAGTTCTGTGTTCAAGGAGGGTATGGTATATGTGGCATTGTCACGAGTCAGAACTTTATCGGAATTGTACTTGATTGAGTGGGATGTCACAAACATTTGTGCGGATCTAGATTGTGTTAAGGAATACAATAGGTTAAGAAGAGAGTATGCGCCACATTTGCCTCAATATCCTTTGTTTGAGAAACGTGTGGTAGGCCGGAAACGAAGAAATGTGACCAATAGTAGGGAGGTTGTAGCAAAAAGACGAAAAGTCGATGAACCCGAAATTATAAGCAGAAAGAAAATGGATTCTGTTGAAGATGTTGTTGGTTTTCAATTTGAAAATAGTTGTGGTGTCAACTGCTATGCTAATGTAGTGGTTAATGTTGTCTTTTCTCTAGAAACTTTAAAAGAACAGATTGTGATCAATTCGGATCAAAGATTTTGCTGTTTGTTGAATTCTGTGTTAGAGAAATGTAGCACTGATAGAACAAAAATAGAAAGTGTGTCTGAAATTCGAAATCTGTTAGACAAATGTTCAGGTCAAACACAATTCTCTCAAAATATTCAGCAAGATTGTCAGGAATTTTTAATGTATATGCTTGATGTATTGCAAGATGAAGGTGTAGATGTAGATCATCTGTTTGGCCTTTCTTATCAATGGCAGCATGACTGCGAGAACTGTAGGGTATCAAGTACTACTAGTGTAGACTCAGAAAGATTTATATATTTAACTTTGCCAGACAGTAAATCAGTGTCCTTTAATAAGCTAGTAAAAGCAGCCGATCAAAACATGGAGTGTAGCCAATGTAAGTCTGCAATGCTGTCCACATTATTTATACGAAGATATGGCCAGTATGTCATTGTAATGTTCCAACGATGTAGGCCTGATGGAACAAAATTGACAACTTTAATTAAAAATGTTGTGGCTTCGCAGTTGTCAATATCAGGAAGGACTTTTGTAACTGCAGCAATTATATATCATGACGGTCCTTCAACAACATCAGGACATTACACAGCTTATTTGAAGTCTGGAAACGGCTGGTCATTCTGCAATGATTCTGTTTTAACTTTCAAAAAAAGATTGCCTTTTGACCTTAAAAATTCTTACCTGGTGTTTTTACAACCAAAATTTTAGGGAAGGAATCTCGAGATTTGCTCTGAGGAATTTCAAGAGGTTCTAATGGCTCCTACACTATTTGGCCTTGAGGATAAGTGTAGTACAGAGTGAAAAGTTATTTTTGAGTTTTAAGTAGTTCCTGAAAAAAAAGAAGGTTTTCTTACAGAAAGTGGTGGGCACGGATTAGTTAAAGGACAACAGAGTATTTCCCAAAGCAAACGGTGTTCTTACCATAACACTTGACGTCATGGAAAAATAACTGCACTTTGAATGAGTTCAGAAAAACAGTTTCTTTTAATAAGCTAATTCAAGCAGCCAATCAAAACATGGAGTAGAGGTAATGTAAGTCTGCAATGCTGTCCACATTATTTGTACAAACTTTTGGTTATAATGTCATTTTGAAATTCCAACTATATAAACCTGATGAAAGTAAGTTTTCAACTTTAATTACAAATGTTGTGGCTACACAGTCGTTGATTTTAGGAAGAACATTTGTAACTGCAGCTATTATATGACATGATGGTCCTTTGACAACATCCGCTTATTACACAGCTTATTTAAAATGTAAAAAAAGCTGGTGTTTCGGAAATGATTCCCATTTGACTATGAAACAATGTTGCCTTTTGACTTAAAATATTCTTACTTTGTGTTTTCAGAAGAGAGAATTTAGAGTAGGTAACTGGCCTATAATGATTCTAGGAGTTGATATAATTTTATGTACTGTTTTAAATTGCTTTGTGATTAACAGTGATGAAGAGAATTAAATAATTGTAGTAGTCATAGAGGTAGTGTAAGTGTGCCTCATAGTAAGCAGTATCAGTGTCATAGGAAATGTGGAACATGAGTGAGCAAGAAGGGTGAGATATTACTAGTACAGGATTGTGAAAGTGATCTTGAACGTTTTCTTTCTGAAAGTTGTGGAAAAAGAAAATGATGGGATTTGCTTAGAAGAATTCCAAGAGTTATAATTGGCTCTTACACTATTTGGCCTTGAGGAGAAGTGCGGTAGAGAGCGAGAAGTTATTTATTGTATGTAACATATTTGTCAAAACGATGGAGCTTTTCTTTCAGAAAGTGGCGGGCAGAAAATAATAACAGCACAACAGAGTATAAGCTGTTCATAGGACATCCTTCGACGTCATGGAAAGTAAGTTACTTTTGAGGAGTTCTGATTTCTGATTGGTTATGTTATATGGGTTTTTTAAACACAATCATTTTGATTGTGTTTTTTTTCCTCGCTGTTATATGATGAATACCTTCAACTCACTGTTTTTAGTGAAATTTGATATATTCTGAGAACAGCAAAAATAAACCATTTAACATGTATAATTAATTCTGTACTTTGTATTGTGAATTTTAATTTGTACTCGTCTTGTCTCATGCTCACTCGTCTTTTACTACCTTCTATCAATCCTCTTTACATACTCACATTGCCTTTTGTTTTATTCTCTTTCACCCTTGTTCTCTAACTCCACTCATCTTTCAACCTTTGTTTCCCTATTCCAACTCTGTTTTTTTCTTTTCTCCCTTGCACCATTTTCCAGCTTTTAGACCCTCTGCTTCGCTTGTCTTTTCCATCTTTCCTCCCTTTGTTTTCTAAATTAAATATTTTTGGGTTCTCCTTTTTTGGTGCAATCAGTTAGTATAACTCACCCTCACTCATTTATCTTTCTTTGTTGCCTCACTCAGTCAGTATCTGACACTCTTTCCTTCACTTCCTCTGTCTCCTCTCTCCCTCACTCTCTTTTCCTTATTCACCCTTTCTTTAAATAGTTTACCTTACTCACTTTCTTTTAGTAGCTTACACAACTTCAATTTAGTTTTCTCTTCTATCCTTCTTTTCTGTCACTGAAAGTATCTTCCTTTTTTTTCTCTTATTAATTTACTCTATTACAATTTCTTTTTGTCTCTGTCTGTCTATCACTGTTTCTTTCTCTTTCTTTCTGCATGTTTATCTCTAACTTTATTTCATTGTAAAATTGGATGATTTTCAATCTTTTCCCTTGTCTTTAAGCACACTATGTTATTTACATTTCTTTGCTGTTTCAATTATTCCTTTTCTGTCACTTCTTATTTTCTGCTTTCTGTTTTTTCTCTCTGTTATTCCACATGTTTTCACCTTAGTCACTGTCATACAGCTTGTTTTATTCCTATTTACTTTCGCTCACTGTTTTCTTAACACTTTCCCTCAGGGTTGTTCTTTAAGTCCGGTTCTATCCCTACCTCTCATTCCAAATCCTTTACTGTTTTTCTTCTTAATTTCAACATTCACTCACATTTTCCAAGAAACTCTTGTTTATTATTCTTCTACTCTCCTTTTTTTCTTTCACTTCCTTATCTATTTTGTTTTTCTCAATTATACCCTCTTACATCTTTTCTTTGGTAAATAGATCTATTAAACAGTATCTCTGTGTTACTCCCTCTAGCTGTCTTTCTTTTAACATTACTCTCTGTTTCCTTCCCTTATACTCACTCTTCCTTTTAAAAAAAAAAAAAATTCTGTTTCGCTTCCGGTTCGCGTACCGGCGCGCGAACCGGGAAGCGAATCAAAAGAAATAGAGGTTGCCAGAGTGCTAAACATTCTAGCAATTTTTTATAAATGGGAGGTAGTTCTGAAAAGAACGTTTTTTTTATTGTTTTTGTTGTTTTATATTTTTTTTATTATTTTTCTGAACATTTTTTTACTTTTTTTGTATTTTTTTAACGTTTTTTTTTTTTTTTGAGGGGGAACAACGAAAAACAGGTATTAGAAAGGGCTCAACAGGAGCAAAAAAAAAAGAATTATTTTTTGGGGCGTTTTGAGCACTTGTGGTTTTCAAATGCTCTGTTTATCAAATTGATACTCATATTTGCACATGAGAGTAGGTCACCACAATAAAGGCACACTATCTTCATGTGCACAAAATTCTGTTGGATGTTTGGGACCGTTTCCCTCGCCTCTGGTCCCGACAGAGTTACCTGTGCCGATGTACTGGCCACAGGAGTTGGTGGGTTGTCTTGGACGTGACGCATCTCTGCAACGCTGTAATTCAGTGGATGCCACCTCTGCATATGACGGTGCATAGTATAGTTACTATAACTATACTTTTTGTCTGTACCTCTAGATAAAACATCTTTACAAATGAGGCATGTCACATGTCGGGCATTCACTTTTTTTTGGCCTCGAGGAAAAGAATAAAACTGCCAAATAAAACTGTCTTTGTGGTGGGATTTCCGGGGCTCTTCACGTAGGAACTGCCTCGGCTCTACTTCCTCTTCCTCTTCTTCTTCCTCTTCCTCCTCTGGGTTGGGAAGGAACTGTGGAGGTGGTCCTTCCTTCCTAGGTGGTTGTGGTGGTGGTGGGGGTCCACCAGCTGCAGCTACTACAGATGCCATTATTTTAATAAGCAAAAACAGGTCTTCCTCTCACAAAGATGAAAGTCAGAGTGAGGAAAGAAGGAGTGGTTTTCATCATTTGGGAAAAAAAAGTTCTAAACCAATGAAAAGTGTTATTTACAGGTCACATGACCTGTTACGCTTACGTTACGCGTCCCGCTCCACGCCCGGAGCACTTCCGGTAAGCTGCGCTTCGCGCCTCGTTCGCGCACCGGAGCACTTCCGAGTGCGCTAACGCGGCGCGTCATAAGACGCATTATGCGGCAAAGCAATACGTCGCGCTTACGCGACGCACCCCGGATCGCTTCCGGGGAGCTGCGCTTCGCGCCTCGGTTCGCGCTCCGGAGCACTTCCGGGTGCGCTAACGCAGCACGTCATAAGACGCATTACGCGGCAATGCGATACGTCGCGCTTACGCGACGCGTCACGATGTTGTTTTCTAACGCGGCAGTTGCGCTAACGGAACGTTTACCGGTTCACGGACCGGGTCGCGGCACCAAATTGAGCTAACGGGAAGCTACCCGGTCCGCGGACCGGTAGCGAAACAAAAAAATAAATTAAAAAAATATATATATACATAAAAAAATTATATTAGATACATATAAAATATATTTTTCCTTTAAAAAAAGAATACATTTAACAGCTTTTAATATTTGCTATTAAAAAAACATTGAAATTCACCGAAAAAACCATAGGTTATAGACCAAATATAGTTAGGAATTAGCATTTACAAAACCTTGAAAATTCACTAAAAAAACCATAGGTAATACACCATATATAGTTAGGAATTAGCATTTACAAAACCTTATTTTACTCACACAAAACCATTGAAATTCGCATATATAGTTAGTTGCACTAACTATATATCGCGCACCGGCAATCCACTGCTGATCATGTCACATATTACATCATTCATGACATGGTCAGTGACATCACTGATGACATCACTGATGACATCTCAAATGACATCACTGATGACATCACTGATGACATCTCAAATGACATTACTGATGACATCATAACACACCAATACCAGTTACTACATACGCACTCACTGATTCCTACGTCTACACACACATTCACTCATTCACCCATACAATCACTCATACATACAGTCACTCATTATTACAACACTATCATATGCACTCATACACCTATGCAGACACTCACACACTGCCACTCATCCATGGAGTTACTCACACACCTAGTCAGTCCTGTAAAGAATCAATCACACTTCCATTTCCTCATCTATACAGTTAAACACAGAACACCATACTTCAGTGACATCACTGATGACATCACTGATGACATCTCAAATGACATCACTGATGACATCTCAAATGACATCACTGATGACATCATGACACACCAATACCAGTTACTACATACGCACTCACTGATTCCTACGTCTACACACACATTCACTCATTCACCCATACAATCACTCATACATACAGTCACTCATTATTACAACACTATCATATGCACTCATACACCTAGTCAGTCCTGTGAAGAATCAATCACACTTCGATTTCCTCATCTATACAGTTAAACACAGAACACCATACTTTTTCACACATATACTAACACATACTTACTCTCTTATACAATCACTGATACAAGTACACATTGATATGCACAGAGTCACACACCTCCCAGCCAGCCACACACACACTCAGTCTTCCATACATCCACTCATTCTTCAATATGTAAAACATATTTAAACTTTACAAAAACACACAGACACTAGATGATGTCATCAGTGATGTCATTTGAGATGTCATCAGTGATGTCATCAGTGATGTCATTTTAGATGTCATCAGTGATGTCATCAGTGATGTCACTGACCATGTCATGAATGATGTAATATATGACATCATCAGCAGTGGATTGCGGGTGCGCGATATATAGTTAGTGCAACTAACTATATATGGAATTTCATTGGTTTTATGTCAATAAAATGTCCAGCTAACTATATATGGTCTCTAACCTATGGTTTTTTCAGTGAATTTTCAAGGTTTTGTAAATGCAAATTCCTAACTATATATGGTCTATAACCTATGTTTTTTTCCAGAGAATATATATATATATATATATGTCATCCAAACCTTCGTTTCACGAATGAGAAAAAAGGCGCTGACTCCGTGGGAATTTCATCAGAGAGGAGTTTTTATCCACCCAACGATGATGGCTCTACGCGTTTCGGCGGAACAACCGCCTTGCTCACAACAACTTCAAAGTGGAAATGACACGAATATATACATACACACACACAAAAGAGAGTTTGTCAGAGCCTCCTGATGACATACATTGGTTGCTACGGTTACCCTCCCCATTACCATAGACATAGAGGAGGTGAGTTGCTTTTTTCACAAACAGAGACATTTATCTTACGAGCAATTTTTCTTCTTAAATTCAATGTTTTACGAACTGCGGTTTTTCAGTGTGCATGAAGTTAACATAGTTCATTCTATTTACAAAAGACCCTGGCAGTTCGTACGTTCATATTTGCAATTGCCATCTTTACTATTAGTGCACTCTAATGCCTCTGCACTAATACACCAATGCATCAACAATACCTCTATATGCAACCATACCCAAAAATTGTGCAAAAAAGATTTTCTGTGATCTTAACAGTGAAACAACCCAAACAAACTTTACAGTGGTATTTAAGAATTAAAAACCCAACGTGATTTATCACAGTACTGGATTATATTGTAGCCTGCTTTGTATAACCATATGGTAGTTTAAATAGACCATTTGACATCAATTCTGCATTACCTTTATATGAAGTATTATGCCCCAGTGGGCTTTTTTGACAATTAAGAAATATTAGTTGTACTTTCATATATACAAAATGATGATATTGGCCTCAAATATCTATCATTGGACTCATATTGGCTGACACAGTCCTGTGATTTATGAATTCATTTATGTGAATTTATTGAAATTTTTTTTTGAATTACCCTGTGTGCTCCAAATAACAAACTATCTCGCGCTGAAATTTAATTAAAATCAAAAAGTGTAAATACTATGTTTTTTTTACCCCTATCCCTATCACGAAGTTTCAGAGGAGTGGGATACATGGCTATACATGAAGCCAATTGTTAATAGAATTACAGAAAAGATTTACATAGAAGCAGGGCTAGACTGTTACGTATTGGGTTACAGGTGCACACTTAACGCTTCGTCAGAGTTTAAGCCGTTAGGAGCCTTGGCATCGAGTAGGATAATATACCTCGATTCCAATCTCTTAAGTGCCAGGAGTCTGTTTCCTCCTCTAGTACTCTTGTTGACACTATCAATGACGAAGTATTGCAGATCTTCTACTCTCCCTCCGTGAAAAGCGTTGATATGGCGCGCCACGGGGTAACTTTGGTCGTTGTTGGCCACAGCTCTCAAATGTTGTAAGATCCTTACATGTACTGGATGTAATGTACTCCCAATGTAACGCTTCTTGCAAGTACATTGTAAAACATAGATGGCATAATCTGTTTTACAATTAAAATTCCCTCTCAACTCCAATGGTGTTTTTCTGAGTGGGAGGTGTACTTTGCTAAGGTTGATACCATGCTGGCATGCTTTGCACTTGTGCACTTGAAGAATCCCTTCTTACTCTTAAGCCAATCAGTGTTACTCGTTTGGCTCGGAATGTTAGATACCAGTTCCTGCTTCATTGACTTCGCCCTTCTGTATGTAATCTGCGGCAACTTGGCACATGCTGTTCCTAATGTGGGGTCACTACGTACTATGGGCCAGTGCCTGTACAGTATTCTGCGTACATGGGTGTGATAGGCATTGTACCCTGTGATGATTCGTGGTGTTACTGGTGCAGCATCTCTGAGTACAAGATTCTCTCTACTCTTAATAATGCATTTATTCTCTGCGGTTTTTAGGATTTTCTCAGAATAGCCTCGGGAGCGCAACCTTTTGAACAACTGCTCCTTTGATGTTTCAAAACTGTCTTGCGTACTACAGTTGCGCTTTATCCTGAGGCACTCCGCATAGGGGATGCTGGTGATCAGGCTGTGAGGATGAAAACGTCCGGCATGCAATATAGTATTGCCGGAAGTTGGTCTTATGTGGGTCCTCGTTTGAATCTTGTTTTCGGAAACAAATAATTCCAAGTCTAAGAAAACAATCAAGGTTTTGCTGGTATTACATGTAAATTTCAAATTCAAAGAGTTCTCATTCAGTTCTTCAGCAAACTCCCTGGCACTCTCCTCCCTTCCCTTCCATAACAGAAACATTTCGTCAATGTAACGACTGTATTGCATCACATTGGTTAACATTTGTGTGCTGTGTTCTGCCATGAGCACTTGCTCCTCCCACCAGCCCATATGCAAATTAGCATAGCTGGGGGCAAAGCAAGTGCCCATGGCAGTCCCCTGAATTTGCCGGTAGAGAAGTTTATTGTACATGAATGTGTTATTTTCGAGACACCGTTCGGTCATCTGTAATAACATGGCAGTGTGCTGATGTAATGTTATGTCCCTGGTATTGAGATAATGTTTGATTGCGTGTAGCCCGTCTCTATGGCGAATACTGGTGTACAAACTTTGTACATCCAAAGTGACCAAGATAAAGTCAGACTGCCACTCAACATTGTACATTTTTGCTAAAAAATCCCCACTGTCCTTGATGTATGAAGGCAATTTCTGTACGTAGGGTTGCAAAAAGTAATCAATGAACTTGCTGGTGTTCTCAAAAAGCCCCCCGATTGCCGATATTATGGGTCTTCCTGGGGGGCAAAGTTCATTTTTGTGGATTTTGGGAATGAGGTAAAGATGTGGTGTCACTGGGTAATTGTTCCTAAGGAACTCAAATTCATACTTTGAAATCAACCCTGCCGATTTCCAGGTGTACAAGCTCTGATGGTATCTCTCCTGTATATTTGTTACATTAGTTGCACTAATTCTGACATAACACTCCCTGTCAGATAGTTGCAATGAGGCTTCTCTGTTGTACATTTCCTTGGGCCACAGTACCACATTTCCACCTTTGTCTGCCATTCGTACCATGATATCCTTTCTCATCTTGATCTTATTCATTACGTTTTCATATTCGACTCTTTCGTTGCTCCTCGTTTTCAAAAAATTATTAGTGCTCTCCAAGGACAACTCTTTCAAATCTTTAATCACTTTGTCCGAAAAGATGTCTAGATTGTCTTTCGGCATTAACGGACAAAAGGTAGATTTGGGTCTAAAAGGTGTTTTGGCGGACTCATGGATATTGATACCGGCATGTTGTGCTGCCATTTCCGTATTCCAAACATGTTCATCATTTACCCCATCTTTGTCCAGTTCTGCCATCTCCTGGATGAAATCCATATCAGCCACTGTCCAACTGCCATGCACATTGTCAGAGATTTGGTCTTTGTCACGATTCATATTATTGTCTTTGGTATTGATGACATGTTTGCACAATTTGATATATATATATATATATATATATATACATATATATATATATATATATATATATATATATATATATATATATATATATATATTCACTGAAAAAACCATAGGTTATAGACCATATATAGTTAGGAATTAGCATTTACAAAACCTTGAAAATTCACTGAAAAAACCATAGGTTAGAGACCATATATAGTTAGCTGGACATTTTATTGACATAAAACCAATGAAATTCCATATATAGTTAGTTGCACTAACTATATATCGCGCACCCGCAATCCACTGCTGATGATGTCACATATTACATCATTCATGACATGGTCAGTGACATCACTGATGACATCACTGATGACATCTCAAATGACATCACTGATGACATGACTGATAACAACATCCAGTGATTTTTTGTTTCTGTAAAGTTTAAATATGTCTTACATATTGAAGAATGAGTGGGTGTGTAAGTGTCTGGACGAAGGATTTAGTAGGTGCATGACTGACTGTATGACTGAGTGATTAAATGTGTCTCACTGAGTGCATGGGTTAGTGACTAAACTGTCTTAATTTGTGCATCA
This sequence comes from Lissotriton helveticus, assembly GCF_964261635.1. Taxonomy (NCBI): domain Eukaryota; kingdom Metazoa; phylum Chordata; class Amphibia; order Caudata; family Salamandridae; genus Lissotriton; species Lissotriton helveticus. Next base: position 1,683,330,647 of record NC_136061.1, read on the forward strand.
TTATGTCTGTTGTTCTGTAAACTGCTGCATGTGTTGATCAGTAGCTATATGAGTAACTATATGGGTTATTGATTGATTGCCCAAGTATTTGTATGGGAGACTGAGTGTGTGTGTGGCTAGCTGGGAGGTGTGTGACTCTGTGCAGATCAATGTGTACTTGTATCAATGATTGTATAAGAAGGTAAGTATGTGTTAGTATATGTTTGAAAATGTAAGGTGCTCTATGTTTAACTGTATAGACAAGAAAATGGAAGTGTCATTGATTCTTTACAGGACTGACTAGGTGTGTGAGTAACTCCATGGATGAGTGGCAGACTGTGAGTGTCTGTATAGGTGTATGAGTGCATATGATAGTGTTGTAAAGATGAGTGATTGTATGTATGAATGATTGTATGGGTGAATGAGTGAAGGTGTGTGTAGACGTAGCAATCAGTGAGTGCGTACGTAGTAACTAGTATTGGTGTGTCAATGGTTTCAAAAATTATACTCTGTATTTAACACTGGGTGAAACAGAGGTTATATTAAAATGTGAGGAGATGCATTGTATTGTCACATGAATGATATCATCAGTGATGTGGTCATTGATGTCAAATGAGATGTCATCAGTGATGTCATCAGTGATGTCATTTGAGATGTCATCAGTGATGTCATCAGTGATGTCACTGACCATGTCATGAATGATGTAATATGTGACATCATCAGCAGTGGATTGCGGGTGCGCGATATATAGTTAGTGCAACTAACTATATATGGAATTTCATTGGTTTTATGTCAATAAAATGTCCAGCTAACTATATATGGTCTCTAACCTATGGTTTTTTCAGTGAATTTTCAAGGTTTTGTAAATGCTAATTCCTAACTATATATGGTCTATAACCTATGGTTTTTTCAGTGAATTTTCAAGGTTTTGTAAATGCTAATTCCTAACTATATATGGTCTATAACCTATGGTTTTTTCAGTGAATTTCAATGGTTTTTTAATAGCAAATATCATAAGCTGTCGAATGTCAAGTACGTGGTAAGTAAAAACATTTTCGTGTTTATGCACACTGATCTGCTTTGAATGCTGCCCCCCACCCCTCATTTCTATTAGGAGTACTCTCTCTTTGCAGATAGTGAAGGGTAGTTAACGCAGGCCTTTGCCCCCGTTGTAATCCGTCGTGCCTGCTTCTCTCTCCATTTGATTGATTGTTCTCTTTGGTTCATTCTCTATTTACAAACAAGCACAGAGTCGCAATACTCTGTTTAGTCTTTGCAGATAGCGAAAAATCGTGTAAAAAAACAAAAGGAATCTAGCAAAATCAGTAGGCCACTAATGGGATCTCTTTTTGACCTCGCTAAAATAGAAACATTAGGAACAACCTGTTGAAAATAGCAATGTGTATGTACATAAGCGGCGTTCATTTGTGTTCACAGTACCCCTTGTTGATTGTTTGAATCGAGCATTGAATTGTTCGAAGTTGGTTCTCTTAAGGATCTTCTCTGCCTGCAAACAAGGAAGAATAGGAATATTCTCTCTCCCTTTGCAGATAGTGAAGGGTAGGTAACGCAAGCCTTTAACACGTCGTACCTATTTCATTCCTAATTGATTGATTGATTGTCCGAACATTGACTGTTTGGGAATTAGTTCTTTTTGGAGGTATTCCCTGTTTGCAAATAAACGTAGGAAAATCTTTACAAGTAGTGAAAGGGTAGGTAATGCGGACCTTTCTCCCCCGTTGTAATCTGTCATGCCTATCTACTCCCCACTGATTGATGCACCTGTTTCACCCGGACCATTTACTAGAGATATCTGGCCCAACAAGAGAGCACCCCTAGTGAAAAGGACACATGCAATAATAACGAAGTGATCACTGTATCCTGTTAACAGAAACTTTAGCATGAAACAACCTGGAAAGAAAAGAATAGGAAAACGAAAATCAGTAGGCCACTGATGAACTTTTTATTAAATAACAAACAAAGAAACGATAACAATACGCAATGATAAAACCTATTATTGTCCTAGAAACAAGAAACGTTAGAAGTAAGCCCGTAATAAGAAACCTGTAAACATCGCCCCTCACTGCCCCAAAACGTGTCTGTCCCACCGCCTGCCACGGCCAAATAACGGCAAACTGGGAAAGATAGAAGTCAGCAGACATCCGCCCCATTCTAGAAACTTCCAAAGGGCAACAGGTTTTCGGCTACGCCCAGCCGGAAACAACACATATAAGGCGGGTCCTGCTGCCACGCCTCGGAGATCATCACGTAGGGTGTAGCCGGAGGAGAGGCCGAGACCGAGGCCAGCGGGACCCGGCCAGGGGGATTGACAACGCTGGAGAGTTGCAGGGGGGGGAATGTCCGTGTCCTCGACCCTCCCCTCTCTCTCCCAGTCCGGCCGCGGTGGCCCTTGACAGTTTCAGGTAGTCCCGCCACATTCTCTACCGGTCCGGCCACCAACGGCCGGGGCCGATGGGATCCGGCTGCAGCCGATAAACCAAAGAACCCGTTCATGGGGCCAGAGCAAGGGGCGTCCGGCCGACATCCACCGGAAGCCCGGCCCGAAGACGGACGGGACACTTCTTCTTTCTTGAATAATGGCTGCGACAACACTGGGGGGGGATGTCTTGCACATGCCTCCGACCCACCCCCCTCTCGTCCTCATCGCCTGGTCCGGCCATAACAAATCTCAAGCGAGACGCCGTGGGGTGCACTGGGAGGGAGAGACGGTGCGAACAGGCCTCTCCCGCCTCCCCAGTGGAGGCTTCCCACCTGCACCCTCAGCGCTCCAGGCGCCCGGAAAAGGGTTCTTCCACTGTGGCGATGCTGCAACGTCTCGCCCGGCAGGGTGGAGCCCGTCCGCTCATTTGACCCCGCGATCGCCAGTAGCTACCGAACACTCAAAATGGCGATCGACGTGGCAAGAGCATAAAGAAATGGCCCGGTCACTGGTTGACTCCACCACAGTAGTCCTCCACGACCTTGAAGATTCTAGAGGAGCCGCGGGAGTCTCCGACCCCCGCAGACACCCCCGATGGGGAATGACTGCCATGATCGCCCGTGGAGTGACGAAACTGTATCCGCGGGACGTCGGCGCTCCCATGCTGGCGCCAGCCTCACTTTGAATTACTAGAATCCTGCAAACCTCAGTTCCGGTGAAAGCACACTGTGACCCGGTAGGAAAAATTGTTGCACCCCCTCCCCTTTTTGACTGATAGTTCAAACCACCGATCCTTTCCTTTGCCCTTTTACCAGAACTTTGGACTGCCTCCCCCTCTTTTACATTTTCTAGAGAAAACAAAACATTAACCACTACATTAGCATAGCAGTTGACACCAGAACTGTTTTCAAATTGAACACCAACAACATCTTCAACAGAATCCTTTTTGTTTCTGCTGTGACCCTGCTACAGCACAGGCATTGTCCCCAGCAGTAATTCTGCAATGCCGGTAAGAATACCTGTAGTGCCTACTGGACTCACTCACCCCCACGGCGCCCCACGCCGTTATTTGCTGGGCGGCAACTTACTAGACATCACATTTGTGCCATCTAGATTTCAGCGCGTTCTGCTGCCTTGGAACTATTCGCACAACAGACTGCTACTGACGACCCACCCCCAGGCAACATCTTCTGAATTTTCATAATTTGAAAGAACTAGTAACATGTCCTCATCAGGAATTTCTTCATGAAAAGTCTGCAATGATGATTCTTGTAACTCTATGGTCTCCAAACATTCGATAAATTCGCCATCAAGAGATTGATCAAAAAAATCATTAAAGTCATCTCCTCCTTGTGAGAAAATTTCATTATTAGTGCTGTCAATTTCAATAAATGTATTGCATAATTCAAAAGAAATTGCCACGGTCTCTTCGTTGTTTAAATGTTTTTACTGTTTTTGTTTTGTTGTATATATTTATAAGTTATTAAAGTTTTATAATCCTACTACTTTGTTGGAGTGCTATATATTTTTAATGTGACACATAAATGTAAAAACGTTGATGTACAAAGAGTCATCCCTGGAATCTTCCGCTTCAGGCTCGGTCCCCTCCCCAATCACAATACAGGATGGTTTTCAGATAGTAGGAACACGTGTGGTGTGACGGATCTCATCGGGTGTGGGCCTTGATCTACTATAACTCCTTTGAAGAGGGGTGATTCTTTACAGCTGGGGCCATAAACTACATCTGCAGGGCTAGCTGATAGCCTGGACAATCGGACACAGAGGAAGAGGAGTGTCAGAGGGTGCGGTAGTGAATAGGGCGAAAGGGAGGTGTCGGGCGGGCACAGAGTGTGATTCTCAGGGAAGAGCAGCGCAGATGGGGAGAGGTTTATTGCCCATGCATAACACAGAGAGCGGGGGTGACCAGTGCCTGGGGAAGATGCTTGCGAGGGTGGGGAGCCATGCTACGAATCGACAGCGTGCAGAGAGTGGGTCTGGTCAAGGCATCTAAAATGGCTGCCGTGCACGACAAAAGTGTGGCATTTCAAAAAAGGCAAGATGGCGCAAACAATGTTTTTCAACACTTCCTCATTTCCTTCGAATCGAACGTTAACAGACGTTGGTGCATATTACCAAAGTTAAGCGATATTTATCGCTAACGATGCTTACCAACAAATTTTTTACCGCTAAGCATCGTCAGAAATTATCGAAGATAAACCTTGCTATTATCAAGGTTTATCGCAAATGCGATAAAAAACGACCGCAATGCATTAATATCGCTGAAAACTCAGCGATATTCATGCATTACCGAGCTAATGCTCTTAGCCATGTTATCCACCTCCCATTGGATAACATGGCTAAGAACTGCTCAGGGCAGGTGTTAGTTTTTGGAGATATTCGCGCTTAGCGCGAATATCTCCAAAAGTTGGTAATAGGAGATATATATCTTGCATGTTGTAATGCAAATTATTGTGGTATATGGAACTCATACCATAATCTCTCAGGAAAGCAGAAACTGATCCTTTTGGGACCGCCTGAGAAGGCCTAGGGGGTGAGGGGTACTCTACTTTGCCCCCTTTTCACGTTCCGAACTATTTTATTTTACTCTCTTCTGTAATTACACAAAATAGCAGCGATAAGATGCATCAGAGACACACAGTGAGAGAAAGGAGGCCGGAGATGAAGAAGAGATGTCAAATACACATTGGAGATAATATAGTGGGAGAAGGGCAGTAAATATGAGTAAACTTACCATGTAACATAAAAATGTTGCACTCTATACTATAAGTCTCATTTTATACTACAATCACTTCGCTACAACCTCATAAATTAAAAATAAAAATGAATAATGTCTCAAACAATTTTTGATTTCTAAATATAAATTTATTCTTCTGAATTTTCTAAATTTGAAAGAACTAGTAACATGTCCTCATCAGTAATTTCCTCTTCAATCATCTCATCTGGAATCTCCTCATTAAAAGTCTGCAATGATGATTCTTGTAACTCTATGGTCTCCAAACATTCGATAAATTCGCCATCAACAGATTGATCCAAAAAATCATTCAAGTCATCTCCTCCTTGTGACAATATTTCATTATTGGTGCTGTTAATTTCAATCAATGTAGTGGAATCATTCAAGTCATCTCCTCCTTGTGACAATATTTCATTATTGGTGCTGTCAATTTCAATCAATGTAGTGGACAATTCAAAAGAAATTACCACGGTCTCTTCATTGTGAGCCATTTTATTTTGAAATTGCTTGCTGTAAATTGCAGAAAAAAATAATCACTTTCATTTATCGTTTTTAGTAATACATAATATAAAACTAACTTTATCAAGTATTTAGTATAACAGAAGGACTGCAAATAAATAACAGAAAACATTTTTCAAATTATCTTCAAGTGTACAACATAGTTCCCCTTACAAATTAACAACTCACCTTTTTAAAAGTAGGAGAAGTGTTAGTACTGTGTAAATCAAACACCAGAAATTCACCACCAAAAATTCCTCACAAATGTACCTCAGACCGTAGTATCACAAAATGGCTGTGGTTTCCTCTCATTTGAGATATATACATAACCAATTAACTTTCATCACACACAAATACAAAACCAAAGTAACATTTTAATTGGTTCTAAATTTCAACACTTTCAAATGTGTTTTCCCCATGCAATTTTCCATAGGACATTTACATACGTCTACAGCCTGAATGGCTGAACGGAATTACACCAAACTTGGCAAAATGGTACATCAAACCTAAGAGGTCAGGAAGGATCTACTATGCCCCCTTATGGTCATTTGCCTCTTCGCTTTGGACTCCTCTTGTCTCTCGATCCTACCGAGAGACAAGATGGCGGCCGCTACGGACTGTTTGGAATGTTTACAGACGCCGGAGAACCAATCAGCTTCGCAAAGCTCCGTAACGCGAAAAGTACGCAAAGCGGAGCGCTGTTACAGATATATATCTTTTTTTGAACGTTAATTTCTCAAAATCCACTGGAGCACATATATTGAGACCTAGCAAAGGCACATCGGGCAACCAGTCCCTAATATTTTGCCAAGTTTCGTGCAAATCCATTCAGCCGTTCGATTATTATTATTATTATTTTTTTTTGCCCCGCGGGGCCCTTTTAAAACCTCCACATCAAACCTAGGGGGTCAGCGAGGATCTACTATGCCCCCTTATGGTCATTTGCCCCTTCGCTTTGGCCTCCTCTTGTCTCTCGATCCTACCGAGAGACAAGATGGCGGCCGCTACGGACTGTTTGGAATGTTCACAGACGCCGGAGAACCAATCAGCTTCGCTTCACAAAGCTCCGTACCGCGAAAAGTCCGCGTACCGGAGCGCTGCCCGGTCCGCTGTTACAGATATATATCTTTTTTTGAACGTTAATTTCTCAAAATCCACTGAAGCACATATATTGAGACCTAGCAAAGGCACATCGGGCTACCAGTCCCTACAATTTTGCCAAGTTTCGTGCAAATCCATTCAGCCGTTCGGGCTAAAAGTGAGGCCAACCGCCCTATGGGAAACTCAATGTTAAAAACACGTTTTGGGACCCCCCTTTTTTCTCGGCCCCCCCTTGACGAAACCCCCCCAAATTTTCAGGGGCTGCTCAGAAACAAAATGTTCCATTTTCCTGAAAATGTCACCCAATTCCGTCCACAAACGCCAAAGTTATTAGACATAGAATTTTCAAAAATCCCATAGAGAAAAAATCCTAACTATATATACCTACTGGCGACCGCCAGTAGGTATTATATATATATATATATATATATATATATATATATATATATATATATATGTCATCCAAACCTTCGTTTCACGAATGAGAAAAAAGGCGCTGACTCCGTGGGAATTTCATCAGAGAGGAGTTTTTATCCACCCAACGATGATGGCTCTACGCGTTTCGGCGGAACAACCGCCTTGCTCACAACAACTTCAAAGTGGAAATGACACGAATATATACATACACACACACAAAAGAGAGTTTGTCAGAGCCTCCTGATGACGTACATTGGTTGCTACGGTTACCCTCCCCATTACCATAGACATAGAGGAGGTGAGTTGCTTTTTTCACAAACAGAGACATTTATCTTACGAGCAATTTTTCTTCTTAAATTCAATGTTTTACGAACTGCGGTTTTTCAGTGTGCATGAAGTTAACATAGTTCATTCTATTTACAAAAGACCCTGGCAGTTCGTACGTTCATATTTCCAATTGCCATCTTTACTATTAGTGCACTCTAATGCCTCTGCACTAATACACCAATGCATCAACAATACCTCTATATGCAACCATACCCAAAAATTGTGCAAAAAAGATTTTCTGTGATCTTAACAGTGAAACAACCCAAACAAACTTTACAGTGGTATTTAAGAATTAAAAACCCAACGTGATTTATCACAGTACTGGATTATATTGTAGCCTGCTTTGTATAACCATATGGTAGTTTAAATAGACCATTTGACATCAATTCTGCATTACCTTTATATGAAGTATTATGCCCCAGTGGGCTTTTTTGACAATTAAGAAATATTAGTTGTACTTTCATATATACAAAATGATGATATTGGCCTCAAATATCTATCATTGGACACATATTGGATGACACAGTCCTGTGATTTATGAATTCATTTATGTGAATTTATTGAAATTTTTTTTTGAATTACCCTGTGTGCTCCAAATAACAAACTATCTCGCGCTGAAATTTAATTAAAATCAAAAAGTGTAAATACTATGTTTTTTTTACCCATATCCCTATCACGAAGTTTCAGAGGAGTGGGATACATGGCTATACATGAAGCCAATTGTTAATAGAATTACAGAAAAGATTTACATAGAAGCAGGGCTAGACTGTTACGTATTGGGTTACAGGTGCACACTTAACGCTTCGTCAGAGTTTAAGCCGTTAGGAGCCTTGGCATCGAGTAGGATAATATACCTTGATTCCAATCTCTTAAGTGCCAGGAGTCTGTTTCCTCCTCTAGTACTCTTGTTGACACTATCAATGACGAAGTATTGCAGATCTTCTACTCTCCCTCCGTGAAAAGCGTTGATATGGCGCGCCACGGGGTAACTTTGGTCGTTGTTGGCCACAGCTCTCAAATGTTGTAAGATCCTTACATGTACTGGATGTAATGTACTCCCAATGTAACGCTTCTTGCAAGTACATTGTAAAACATAGATGGCATAATCTGTTTTACAATAAAAATTCCCTCTCAACTCCAATGGTGTTTTTCTGAGTGGGAGGTGTACTTTGCTAAGGTTGATACCATGCTGGCATGCTTTGCACTTGTGCACTTGAAGAATCCCTTCTTACTCTTAAGCCAATCAGTGTTACTCGTTTGGCTCGGAATGTTAGATACCAGTTCCTGCTTCATTGACTTCGCCCTTCTGTATGTAATCTGCGGCAACTTGGCACATGCTGTTCCTAATGTGGGGTCACTACGTACTATGGGCCAGTGCCAGTACAGTATTCTGCGTACATGGGTGTGATAGGCATTGTACCCTGTGATGATTCGTGGTGTTACTGGTGCAGCATCTCTGAGTACAAGATTCTCTCTACTCTTAATAATGCATTTATTCTCTGCGGTTTTTAGGATTTTTTCAGAATAGCCTCGGGAGCGCAACCTTTTGAACAACTGCTCTTTTGATGTTTCAAAACTGTCTTGCGTACTACAGTTGCGCTTCATCCTGAGGCACTCCTCATAGGGGATGCTGGTGATCAGGCTGTGAGGATGAAAACGTCCGGCATGCAATATAGTATTGCCGGAAGTTGGTCTTATGTGGGTCCTCGTTTGAATCTTGTTTTCGGAAACAAATAATTCCAAGTCTAAGAAAACAATCAAGGTTTTGCTGGTATTACATGTAAATTTCAAATTCAAAGAGTTCTCATTCAGTTCTTAAGCAAACTCCCTGGCACTCTCCTCCCTTCCCTTCCATAACAGAAAAATTTCGTCAATGTAACGACTGTATTGCATCACATTGGTTAACATTTGTGTGCTGTGTTCTGCCATGAGCACTTGCTCCTCCCACCAGCCCATATGCAAATTAGCATAGCTGGGGGCAAAGCAAGTGCCCATGGCAGTCCCCTGAATTTGCCGGTAGAGAAGTTTATTGTACATGAATGTGTTATTTTCGAGACACCGTTCGGTCATCTGTAATAACATGGCAGTGTGCTGATGTAATGTTATGTCCCTGGTATTGAGATAATGTTTGATTGCGTGTAGCCCGTCTCTATGGCGAATACTGGTGTACAAACTTTGTACATCCAAAGTGACCAAGATAAAGTCAGACTGCCACTCAACATTGTACATTTTTGCTAAAAAATCCCCACTGTTCTTGATGTATGAAGGCAATTTCTGTACGTAGGGTTGCAAAAAGTAATCAATGAACTTGCTGGTGTTCTCAAAAAGCCCCCCGATTGCCGATATTATGGGTCTTCCTGGGGGGCAAAGTTCATTTTTGTGGATTTTGGGAATGAGGTAAAGATGTGGTGTCACTGGGTAATTGTTCCTAAGGAACTCAAATTCATACTTTGAAATCAACCCTGCCGATTTCCAGGTGTACAAGCTCTGATGGTATCTCTCCTGTATATTTGTTACATTAGTTGCACTAATTCTGACATAACACTCCCTGTCAGATAGTTGCAATGAGGCTTCTCTGTTGTACATTTCCTTGGGCCACAGTACCACATTTCCACCTTTGTCTGCCATTCGTACCATGATATCCTTTCTCATCTTGATCTTATTCATTACGTTTTCATATTCGACTCTTTCGTTGCTCCTCGTTTTCAAAAAATTATTACTGCTCTCCAAGGACAACTCTTTCAAATCTTTAATCACTTTGTCCGAAAAGATGTCTAGATTGTTTTTCGGCATTAACGGACAAAAGGTAGATTTGGGTCTAAAAGGTGTTTTGGCGGACTCATGGATATTGATACCGGCATGTTGTGCTGCCATGTCCGTATTCCAAACATGTTCATCATTTACACCATCTTTGTCCAGTTCTGCCATCTCCTGGATGAAATCCATATCAGCCACTGTCCAACTGCCATGCACATTGTCAGAGATTTGGTCTTTGTCACGATTCATATTATTGTCTTTGGTATTGATGACATGTTTGCACAATTTGATATATATATATATATATATATATATATATATATATATATATATATATATATATATATATATATATATATATATATATATTCACTGAAAAAACCATAGGTTATAGACCATATATAGTTAGGAATTAGCATTTACAAAACCTTGAAAATTCACTGAAAAAACCATAGGTTAGAGACCATATATAGTTAGCTGGACATTTTATTGACATAAAACCAATGAAATTCCATATATAGTTAGTTGCACTAACTATATATCGCGCACCCGCAATCCACTGCTGATGATGTCACATATTACATCATTCATGACATGGTCAGTGACATCACTGATGACATCACTGATGACATCTCAAATGACATCACTGATGACATGACTGATAACAACATCCAGTGATTTTTTGTTTCTGTAAAGTTTAAATATGTCTTACATATTGAAGAATGAGTGGATGTGTAAGTGTCTGGACGAAGGATTTAGTAGGTGCATGACTGACTGTATGACTGAGTGATTAAATGTGTCTCACTGAGTGCATGGGTTAGTGACTAAACTGTCTTAATTTGTGCATCATTATGTCTGTTGTTCTGTAAACTGCTGCATGTGTTGATCAGTAGCTATATGAGTAACTATATGGGTTATTGATTGATTGCCCAAGTATTTGTATGAGAGACTGAGTGTGTGTGTGGCTGGCTGGGAGGTGTGTGACTCTGTGCAGATCAATGTGTACTTGTATCAATGATTGTATAAGAAGGTAAGTATGTGTTAGTATATGTTTGAAAATGTAAAGTGCTCTATGTTTAACTGTATAGACAAGACAATGGAAGTGTCATTGATTCTTTACAGGACTGACTAGGTGTGTGAGTAACTCCATGGATGAGTGGCAGACTGTGAGTGTCTGTATAGGTGTATGAGTGCATATGATAGTGTTGTAAAGATGAGTGATTGTATGTATGAATGATTGTATGGGTGAATGAGTGAAGGTGTGTGTAGACGTAGGAATCAGTGAGTGCGTATGTAGTAACTAGTATTGGTGTGTCAATGGTTTCAAAAATTATACTCTGTATTTAACACTGGGTGAAACAGAGGTTATATTAAAATGTGAGGAGATGCATTGTATTGTCACATGAATGATATCATCAGTGATGTGGTCATTGATGTCAAATGAGATGTCATCAGTGATGTCATCAGTGATGTCATTTGAGATGTCATCAGTGATGTCATCAGTGATGTCACTGACCATGTCATGAATGATGTAATATGTGACATCATCAGCAGTGGATTGCGGGTGCGCGATATATAGTTAGTGCAACTAACTATATATGGAATTTCATTGGTTTTATGTCAATAAAATGTCCAGCTAACTATATATGGTCTCTAACCTATGGTTTTTTCAGTGAATTTTCAAGGTTTTGTAAATGCTAATTCCTAACTATATATGGTCTATAACCTATGGTTTTTTCAGTGAATTTTCAAGGTTTTGTAAATGCTAATTCCTAACTATATATGGTCTATAACCTATGGTTTTTTCAGTGAATTTCAATGTTTTTTTAATAGCAAATATCATAAGCTGTCGAATGTCAAGTACGTGGTAAGTAAAAACATTTTCGTGTTTATGCACACTGATCTGCTTTGAATGCTGCCCCCCGCCCCTCATTTCTATTAGGAGTACTCTCTCTTTGCAGATAGTGAAGGGTAGTTAACGCAGGCCTTTGCCCCCGTTGTAATCCGTCGTGCCTGCTTCTCTCTCCATTTGATTGATTGTTCTCTTTGCTTCATTCTCTATTTACAAACAAGCACAGAGTCGCAATACTCTGTTTAGTCTTTGCAGATAGCGAAAAATCGTGTAAAAAAACAAAAGGAATCGAGCAAAATCAGTAGGCCACTAATGGGATCTCTTTTTGACCTCGCTAAAATAGAAACATTAGGAACAACCTGTTGAAAATAGCAATGTGTATGTACATAAGCGGCGTTCATTTGTGTTCACAGTACCCCTTGTTGATTGTTTGAATCGAGCATTGAATTGTTCGAAGTTGGTTCTCTTAAGGATCTTCTCTGCCTGCAAACGAGGAAGAATAGGAATATTCTCTCTCCCTTTGCAGATAGTGAAGGGTAGGTAACGCAAGCCTTTAACACGTCGTACCTATTTCATTCCTCATTGATTGATTGATTGTCCGAACATTGACTGTTTGGGAATTAGTTCTTTTTGGAGGTATTCCCTGTTTGCAAATAAACGTAGGAAAATCTTTGCAAGTAGTGAAAGTGTAGGTAATGCGGACCTTTCTCCCCCGTTGTAATCTGTCATGCCTATCTACTCCCCACTGATTGATGCACCTGTTTCACCCGGACCATTTACTAGAGATAGGTCATCTGGCCCAACAAGAGAGCACCCCTAGTGAAAAGGACATATGCAATAATAACGAAGTGATCACTGTATCCTGTTAACAGAAACTTTAGCATGAAACAACATGGAAAGAAAAGAATAGGAAAACGAAAATCAGTAGGCCACTGATGAACTTTTTATTAAATAACAAACAAAGAAACGATAACAATACGTAATGATAAAACCTATTATTGTCCTAGAAACAAGAAACGTTAGAAGTAAGCCCGTAATAAGAAACCTGAAAACATCGCCCCTCACTGCCCCAAAACGTGTCTGTCCCACCGCCTGCCACGGCCAAATAACGGCAAACTGGGAAAGATAGAAGTCAGCAGACATCCGCCCCATTCTAGAAAATTCCAAAGGGCAACAGGTTTTCGGCTACGCCCAGCCGGAAGCAACACATATAAGGCGGGTCCTGCTGCCACGCCTCGGCCAGGAGATCATCACGTAGGGTGTAGCCGGAGGAGAGGCCAAGGCCAGCGGGACCCGGCCAGGGGGATTGACAACGCTGGAGAGTTGCAGGGGGGGGAATGTCCGTGTCCTCGACCCTCCACTCTCTCTCCCAGTCCGGCCGCGGTGGCCCTTGACAGTTGCAGGTAGTCCCGCCACATTCTCTACCGGTCCGGCCACCAACGGCCGGGGCCGATGGGATCCGGCTGCAGCCGATAAACCAAGGAACCCGTTCATGGGGCCAGAGCAAGGGGCGTCCGGCCGACATCCACCGGAAGCCCGGCCCGAAGACGGACGGGACATTTCTTCTTTCTTCAATAATGGCTTTGACAACACTGGGGGGGATGTCTTGCACATGCCTCCGACCCCCCCCCCCTCGTCCACATCGCCTGGTCCGGCCATAACAAATCTCAAGCGAGACGCCGTGGGGTGCACTGGGAGGGAGAGACGGTGCAAACAGGCCTCTCCCGCCTCCCCAGTGGAGGCTTCCCACCTGCACCCTCAGCGCTCCAGGCGCCCGGAAAAGGGTTCTTCCACTGTGGCGATGCTGCAACGTCTCGCCTGGCAGGGTGGAGCCCGTCCGCTCATTTGACCCCGCGATCGCCAGTAGCTACCGAACTCTCAAAATGGCGATCGACCTGGCAAGAGCGGGCCCAGCATAAAGAAATGGCCCGGTCACTGGTTGACTCCACCACCGTAGTCCTCCACGACCTTGAAGATTCTAGATCCCCGATGGGGAATGACTGCCATGATCGCCCGTGGAGTGACGAAACTGTATCCGCGGGACGTCGGCGCTCCCATGCTGGCGCCAGCCTCACTTTGAATTACTAGAATCCTGCAAACCTCAGTTCCGGTGAAAGCACACTGTGACCCGGTAGGAAAAATTGTTGCACCCCCTCCCCTTTTTGACTGATAGTTCAAACCACCGATCCTTTCCTTTGCCCTTTTACCAGAACTTTGGACTGCCTCCCCCTCTTTTACATTTTCTAGAGAAAACAAAACATTAACCACTACAATAGCATAGCAGTTGACACCAGAACTGTTTTCAAATTGAAAACCAACAACATCTTCAACAGAATCCTTTTTGTTTCTGCTGTGACCCTGCTACAGCACAGGCATTGTCCCCAGCAGTAATTCTGCAATGCCGGTAAGAATAGCTGTGGTCCCTACTGGACTCACTCACCCCCGCGGCGCCCCACGCCGTTATTTGCTGGGCGGCAACTTACTAGACATCACCTTCGTGCCATCTAGATTTCAGCGCGTTCTGCTGCCTTCGAACTATTCGCACAACAGACTGCTACTGACGACCCACCCCCAGGCAACATCTTCTGAATTTTCATAATTTGAAAGAACTAGTAACATGTCCTCATCAGGAATTTCCTCATGAAAAGTCTGCAATGATGATTCTTGTAACTCTATGGTCTCCAAACATTCGATAAATTCGCCATCAAGAGATTGACCAAAAAAATCATTCAAATCATCTCCTCCTTGTGAGAATATTTCGTTATTGGTGCTGTCAATTTCAATAAATGTATTGGATAATTCAAAAGAAATTGCCACGGTCTCTTCGTTGTTTAAATGTTTTTACTGTTTTTGTTTTGTTGTATATATTTATAAGTTATTAAAGTTTTATAATCCTACTACTTTGTTGGAGTGCTATATATTTTTAATGTGACACATAAATGTAAAAACTTTGATGTACAAAGAGTCATCCCTGGAATCTTCCGCTTCAGGCTCGGTCCCCTCCCCAATCACAATACAGGATGGTTTTCAGATAGTAGGAACACGTGTGGTGTGACGGATCTCATCGGGTGTGGGCCTTGATCTACTATAACTCCTTTGAAGAGGGGTGATTCTTTACAGCTGGGGCCATAAACTACATCTGCAGGGCTAGCTGATAGCCTGGACAATCGGACACAGAGGAAGAGGAGTGTCAGAGGGTGCGGTAGTGAATAGGGCGAAAGGGAGGTGTCGGGCGGGCACAGGGTGTGATTCTCAGGGAAGGGCAGCGCAGATGGGGAGAGGTTTATTGCCCATGCATAACACAGAGAGCGGGGGTGAGCAGTGCCTGGGGAAGATGCTTGCGAGGGGGAGCCATGCTACGAATCGACAGCGTGCAGAGAGGGGGTCTGGTCAAGGCATCTAAAATGGCTGCCGTGCACGACAAAAGTGTGGCATTTCAAAAAAGGCAAGATGGCGCAAACAATGTTTTTCAACACTTCCTCATTTCCTTCGAATCGAACGTTAACAGACGTTGGTGCATATTACCAAAGTTAAGCGATATATATCGCTAACGATGCTTACCAACGAATTTTTTACCGCTAAGCATCGTCAGAAATTATCGAAGATAAACCTTGCTATTATCAAGGTTTATCGCAAATGCGATAAAAAACGACCGCAATGCATTAATATCGCTGAAAACTCAGCGATATTCATGCATTACCAAGCTAATGCTCTTAGCCATGTTATCCACCTCCCATTGGATAACATGGCTAAGAACTGCTCAGGGCAGGTGTTAGTTTTTGGAGATATTCGCGCTTAGCGCGAATATCTCCAAAAGTTGGTAATAGGAGATATATATCTTGCATGTTGTAATGCAAATTATTGTGGTATATGGAACTCATACCATAATCTCTCAGGAAAGCAGAAACTGATCCTTTTGGGACCGCCTGAGAAGGCCTAGGGGGTGAGGGGTACTCTACTTTGCCCCCTTTTCACGTTCCGAACTATTTTATTTTACTCTCTTCTGTAATTACACAAAATGGCAGCGATAAGATGCATCAGAGACAGACAGTGAGAGAAAGGAGGCCGGAGATGAAGAAGAGATGTCAAATACACATTGGAGATAATATAGTGGGAGAAGGGAAGTAAATATGAGTAAACTTACCATGTAACATAAAAATGTTGCACTCTATACTATAAGTCTCATTTTATACTACAATCACTTCGCTACAACCTCATAAATTAAAAATAAAAATGAATAATGTCTCAAACAATTTTTGATTTCTAAATATAAATTTATTCTTCTGAATTTTCTAAATTTGAAAGAACTAGTAACATGTCCTCATCAGGAATTTCCTCTTCAATCATCTCATCTGGAATCTCCTCATTAAAAGTCTGCAATGATGATTCTTGTAACTCTATGGTCTCCAAACATTCGATAAATTCGCCATCAACAGATTGATCAAAAAAATCATTCAAGTCATCTCCTCCTTGTGACAATATTTCATTATTGGTGCTGTCAATTTCAATCAATGTAGTGGAATCATTCAAGTCATCTCCTCCTTGTGACAATATTTCATTATTGCTGCTGTCAATTTCAATCAATGTAGTGGACAATTCAAAAGAAATTGCCACGGTCTCTTCATTGTGAGCCATTTTATTTTGAAATTGCTTGCTGTAAATTGCAGAAAAAAATAATCACTTTCATTTATCGTTTTTAGTAATACATAATATAAAACTAACTTTATCAAGTATTTAGTATAACAGAACGACTGCAAATAAATAACAGAAAACATTTTTCAAATTATCTTCAAGTGTACAACATAGTTCCCCTTACAAATTAAAAACTCACCTTTTTAAAAGTAGGAGAAGTGTTAGTACTGTGTAAATCAAACACCAGAAATTCACAACCAAAAATTCCTCACAAATGTACCTCAGACAGTAGTATCACAAAATGGCTGTGGTTTCCTCTCATTTGAGATATATACATAACCAATTAACTTTCATGACACACAAATACAAAACCAAAGTAACATTTTAATTGGTTCTAAATTTCAACACTTTCAAATGTGTTTTCCCCATGCAATTTTCCATAGGACATTTACATACGTCTACAGCCTGAATGGCTGAACGGAATTACACCAAACTTGGCAAAATGGTACATCAAACCTAAGAGGTCAGGAAGGATCTACTATGCCCCCTTATGGTCATTTGCCCCTTCGCTTTGGCCTCCTCTTGTCTCTCGATCCTACCGAGAGACAAGATGGCGGCCGCTACGGACTGTTTGGAATGTTTACAGACGCCGGAGAACCAATCAGCTTCGCAAAGCTCCGTAACGCGAAAAGTACGCGAAGCGGAGCGCTGTTACAGATATATATCTTTTTTGGAACGTTAATTTCTCAAAATCCACTGGAGCACATATATTGAGACCTAGCAAAGGCACATCGGGCTACCAGTCCCTAATATTTTGCCAAGTTTCGTGCAAATCCATTCAGCCGTTCGATTATTATTATTATTATTTTTTTTTGCCCCGCGGGGCCCTTTTAAAACCTCCACATCAAACCTAGGGGGTCAGCGAGGATCTACTATGCCCCCTTATGGTCATTTGCCCCTTCGCTTTGGCCTCCTCTTGTCTCTCGATCCTACCGAGAGACAAGATGGCGGCCGCTACGGACTGTTTGGAATGTTCACAGACGCCGGAGAACCAATCAGCTTCGCTTCACAAAGCTCCGTACCGCGAAAAGTCCGCGAACCGGAGCGCTGCCCGGTCCGCTGTTACAGATATATATCTTTTTTTGAACGTTAATTTCTCAAAATCCACTGAAGCACATATATTGAGACCTAGCAAAGGCACATCGGGCTACCAGTCCCTACAATTTTGCCAAGTTTCGTGCAAATCCATTCAGCCGTTCGGGCTAAAAGTGAGGCCAACCGCCCTATGGGAAACTCAATGTTAAAAACACGTTTTGGGACCCCCCTTTTTTCTCGGCCCCCCCTTGACGAAACCCCCCCACATTTTCAGGGGCTGCTCAGAAACAAAATGTTCCATTTTCCTGAAAATGTCAGCCAATTCCGTCCACAAACGCCAAAGTTATTAGACATAGAATTTTCAAAAATCCCATAGAGAAAAAATCCTAACTATATATACCTACTGGCGACCGCCAGTAGGTAATATATATATATATATATATATATATATATATATATATATATATATATATATATATATATATATATCAATAACGAACACCAAGTCTTTGGTAGTTGAAAACGCACTCACTCGAGTTATGTTGCAGAATTACAGCTTCATTTTATTTGAGGTTTACACGATCACAAAGCCCTACGCTTTTCACCTCAGCCTGAGGCTTGATTCTCGTGATCAAGCCTCAGGCTGAGGTAAAATTCTGCAACATAACTCGAGTGAGTGCGTTTTCAACTACCAAAGGCTTGGTGTTTGTTATTGATATTTCTCGGCTTAACCCTGCCGTAGAAGACGCACCGCGCAACAGTGAGAGCACCAGCGCCGAAATCGGGTTTCAACAGAGACATATATATATATATATATATAAATATATATTCACTGAAAAAACCATAGGTTATAGACCATATATAGTTAGGAATTAGCATTTACAAAACCTTGAAAATTCACTGAAAAAACCATAGGTTATACACCATATATAGTTAGGAATTAGCATTTAAAAAACCTTATTTTACTCACACAAAACCATTGAAATTCCATATATAGTTAGTTGTACTAACTATATATCGCGCACCCGCAATCCACTGCTGATCATGTCACATATTACATCATTCATGACATGGTCAGTGACATCACTGATGACATCACTGATGACATCTCAAATGACATCACTGATGACATCACTGATGACATCTCAAATGACATCACTGATGACATCACTGATGACAACATCCAGTGACTGTATGTTTCTGTAAAGTTAAAATATGTCTTACATATTGAAGAATGAGTGGATGTATAAGTGTCTGAACAAAGGATTTAGTAGGTGCATGACTGACTGTATGAGTGAGTGATTAAATGTGTCTCACTGAGTGCATGGGTTAGTGACTAAACTGTCTTAATTTGTGCATCATTATGTCTGTTGTTCTGTAAACTGCTGCATGTGTTGATCAGTAGCTATATGATTAACTATATGGGTCATTAATTGGTTGCCCAAGTAATTGTATGGGAGACTGAGAGTGTTTATGGGTGGCTGGGAGGTGTATGACTCTCTGCATAGATGTGTGAGCAGTTGATTCACTAGGTGTATGGGTTCAAAAGTGCATGTGGAAACATCTGTATGGGCGGTTGACTGTGTGCATGAGTGCATTGGTGAGTGAATGGATATCTCAGTGCTACATGTCAAAGTAAGTACATATGTAAAACACAGTACATGTGAGAGTTGACATATATAAATAACTGTGCATAAGAGCCAGTGAATGTGTGAGTGGCTGTATGGATCATTGTGAACTTGTATCCAGGATTGTATAAGTGAGTAAATATGTGTTAGTATATGTTTCAATAAGTAAGGTGTTTATAACTGTATAGTTGAGGAAATGGAGGTGTGATTGATTCTTTGCATGACTGACTAGGTGTGTGAGTAACTCCATGGATGAGTGACAGTCTGTGAGTGTCTGTTTTCACTGAGTGTATATAAGGTTATATTAGAGTCTGAAGAGGTTCATCGTATTATCACATGAATGATGTCATCAGTGATGTGATCAGTAATGTCAAATGAGATGTCATCAGTGATGTCATCAGTGATGTCATTTGAGATGTCATCAGTGATGTTATTTGAGATGTCATCAGTGATGTCATCAGTGATGTCATCAGTGATGTCATTTGAGATGTCATCAGTGATGTCATCAGTGATGTCATTTGAGATGTCATCAGTGATGTCATCAGTGATGTCACTGACCATGTCATGAATGATGTAATATGTGACATGATCAGCAGTGGATTGCGGGTGCGCGATATATAGTTAGTACAACTAACTATATATGGAATTTCAATGGTTTTGTGTGAGTAAAATAAGGTTTTTTAAATGCTAATTCCTAACTATATATGGTGTATAACCTATGGTTTTTTCAGTGAATTTTCAAGGTTTTGTAAATGCTAATTCCTAACTATATATAGTCTATAACCTATGGTTTTTTCAGTGAATTTCATTGGTTTTTTAAAAGCTAATATCTATAGCTGTAAAATGTATTCTTCTTTAAATCCAAAAATATATTTTATTTGTTTATTAATAATTTTTTTTAAATATTTTTTTTGTTTCGCTCCCGGTCCGCGAACCGGGAAGCTTCCCGTTAGCTCAATTTAATGCCGCGACCCGGTCCGCGAACCGGTAAGAAATCAACATAGTGACGGTATCGCGTTGCCGCGTAATGCGTCTTATGACGTACTGCGTTAGCGCACCCGGAAGTGCCCCGGGGCGCGGACCGAGGCGCGAAAAGCAGCTCCCCGGAAGCGATCCGCGGCGCGTCGCGAAAACGCGACGTATCGCGTTACCGCGTAATGCGTCTTGTGACGTACCGCGTTAGCGCACCCGGAAGTGCCCCGGGGCGCGGACCGAGGCGCAAAGCGCAGCGACCCGGAAGCTATCCGGGGCGCGGACCGGAGCGCGTAACGTAAGCATAACAGGTCATGTGACTTGTTAATAACACTTTTCATTGGTTCATTTCACTTTTGGTTTCATAATGATGTAAGGCTAGGTCAGGTGACCTAAAAATAACACTTTTCATTGGTTGAGAAGTATTGTTTTTCCCAAATGATGAAAACCCCTCCTTCTTTCCTCACTCTGACTTTCATCATTGTGAGAGGAAGACCTTTACTACTATATGAGAAATGGCTTCATTGGTAGCTTCAGCTGGTGCACCCCCACCACCACCTCCACCTCCTCATGGGAAGAGAGGACCACCTCCCCAGGTCATTACCAACACTGAGGAGGAAGATGAAGAAATGGATGAGGAGGGAGAAGAACCACAGTTCTTAGAAGAGGTGCCCCGGGTTTCCAGAAAGAAAGCCAGTTTCATCTGGCAGTTTTATTCGATCCCTCGTGGCCAAAAAAAAGTCAATGCGAGGTATATCACCTGCCGCATATGCAAAGAACAATTATCAAGAGGGACGGACAAGAAATATAGTTATGGAAATCACACAATGCACAGGCACATGACAAGGAAGCATCCACTAAATTACAGCCGGGCGGAAATAAGGGATATGCAGGACAATCCAAGACCAACTCCTGTGGCCAGACCAAGATTACCAATTTCATTAACACCAGAAGAGGCACGGGAAACTGTGCCAAATATACAAGAAAATTTTGGCCACATGATACACTCTTGTATGCACTGCCGTGTGCGTTGTTAGCATGTGGCAACATGAGCATCAATGCACTCAACCTGGCGTATGAACACCATGATTGCCCTGACCGCCCCCAGTAATTTTTTTTTTGCTCCTGTTGAGCCCTTTTCAACGCCTGTTTTTTGTTGTTTCCCCCCCCAAAAAAAAACCCAAAAAAAATATAAAATCGTTCAAAAAATACAAAAAAAACAAAAAATGTTCAAAAAATAAAAAAAAAATATAAAACAACAAAAATATTTAAAAAAAAGTTCTTTTCAGAACTACCTTCCCTTTCAAAAAAAATTGCTAGAATGTTTAGCACTCTGGCAAGCTCTATTTCTTTTGGTTCGCTCCCGGGTTAGCTTCCCGGTACGCGGACCGGGAGCTAACCCAAAAAAATAAAAAATAAAAAAAAGAGTAAGTATAAGGAAAGTAAACAGAGAGTGATGTTAAAAGAAAGACAGCTATAGGGAGTAAAGAAGAGATACTGTTTAATAGATCTATTTACCGAAGAAAAGACGGAAGAGGGTATAATTGTGAAAAACAAAATAGATAACGAAGTGAAAGAAAAAAAAAGAGAGTATAACATTAACAAAGAAGAGTTTCTTGGAGAATGTGAGTGAATGTTCAAAATAAGATTAAAACATGAGGAATAACAGAGAGAAAAAATAGAAAACAGAAAACAAAAAATAACAGAAAAAGATTAATTGAAACAGCAAAGAAATGTAAGTAACATAGAGCCATATCATCAACATAGGCAATAAAAGTTTTGCAGCTTTTATTGGCAGAAATGTGTCGCTAAAGCTGCTTTTGCGGCAGAAAACTGCCACTAAAACCACTTTTGCACCAGTTTTCTGCCAATAAAAAGAGCAATAATTTTATTGGCTGTATTCATAATATGCCCCTTAGTGTGCTTCAACTACACAGAGAAAGCATTATGAACAAGTAGTGATAGAGTGATCAGTCAAAGACACTAAGAGTAATAGAGACGGAGTGAGTGAACAAGAGTGAGGAACTATGAGAAGAGAGGGACTGAGAAAAAGAGTGGAAGGAGTTGAGTAAGTAGGTAATAGAGAAAGGAATGAGGGAAGTAGCAAAGGCAGGAAACTGAGGGTTAAAGAAATGAAGCAGTGGAACTAATAGTAGGTGAATGTGATAGAAATGTAACGAAAAGAGTACAAAGCATTTACCTTATAATTGTCGTTAAATTACTCACTTTTTGTTTTTATACTTTCAATCTGTGAAAGAGAGAACAAACATTTCAAAAATATTAAAACATGTATTTAAAAATTACAAAAGACAAGGGAAAAGATTGAAGGACAAACAGTTTTTCAACAACTTTGACACTTACAGAAGCTTCTGCTTCTCCAGGCCCCCTACACAGTCCTAAAGATATACATTTTAAACTAACAGTATCTTGATGCAGATGAAGTGAGGCCTATCTTAAAACATGGTGCATCTTTTGCATTGCTGTTGTCTCAGAAAAGTGTCGCAAGACACTAAAATTTTAAATAATTGCTTCAGGATGCCAATAAGATGTGTCCTATCCAGAGGTTTGTTTGAGGTGAGGCCTACTCAGGGTTGCAGATGAAATTTCGAGTTGTTGAAGAGAATAGAGGACATAATACATGTGAAGGTCTACCAATGAAGTGAGTCATGTCCACTGCACTCTTGAACAAAGTCCAAACCTCCTATGTTTCCCTGGACAGACCTAAACTTGATCTGCACAATGTGATTCGTAATGATAGGAAACACAGGTGATGTAATTGAAATACGTGCAATTTATTTTGCTCATTTCACAATCACATCACTTGTGTTTCCTTTGCTTAGGTATCTCATTGTGCAGATGTAGTCTAGCATATGAAAGAATACGCAGAAGTGCAGCACTGCATGCAACAACTTTGACACTTACAGAAGCCTCACCTTCTCCATGCCTCCTACACAGTTCTACATATACATCATAAATGCAAACAGTACAGAATTAATTATACATGTTAAATGGTTTATTTTTGCTGTTCTCAGAATGTATCAAAATTCACTAAAAACAGTGACTTGAAGGTATTCATCATATAACAGCGGGGAAAAAAAAACACAATCAAAATGATTGTGTTTAAAAAACCCATACAACATAAGAAATCAGAATTCAGAACTCCTTAAAGTTAACTTACTTTCCATGACGTCAAAGGATGTCCTATGAACAGCTTACACTCTTTTGTGCTGTTATTACTTTCAGCCCGCCACTTTCTGAAAGAAAATCTCCATCGTTTTTAAAAACATGTTACATGCAATAAATGACTTCTTGCTCTCTACCACAAGTTTCCACAAGGCCAAATCTTGTCAGACCCATTTATAACTCTTGGATTTCTTGTAAGCCAATCCCGTCATTTGGCATTTCCGCAACTTTCAGAATTAAAATGTTGAAGATCATTTTCACAATCCTGGAATAGTAATATCTTCCCCTTCTTGCTCAGTCATGTTCTACATTTCCTATGACACTGATACTGCTTACTATGAAGCAGACTTACACTAACTCTATGACTACTACAATTATTTAATTCTCTACATCACTTTCAATCACAAAGCAATGTAAAACAGTAGACAGCGTTGCAGACTTACATTCCCTCTACTCTATGTTTTGATTGGCTGCTTCAATTAGCTTATAAAAAGAAATAGTTTTTCTGAACTTATTCAAAGTGCACTTATTTCTCCATGACGTCCAGTCTTATGGTTAGAACTTATGTCTCTGAACTACACTTATCCTCAAGGCCAAATTGTGTAGGAGCCATTAGAACTTCTTGAAATTCCACAGAGCACATCCCAAGATTATTTCCCTAAAATTTTCGTTTTAAAAACACCAGGTAAGAGTTTTTAAGGTCATACGGCAATTTTTTTTGGAAAATTAAAACAGAATCGTTGCAGAATGACCAGCCATTTCTAGACTTTAAATAAGCTGTGTAATGTCCTGATGTTATTGAAGGGCCGTCATGATATATAATTGCTGCAGTTACAAAAGTCCTTCCTGATATTGACAACTGCGAAGCTACAACATTTTTTATTAAAGTTGTCAATTTTGTTCCATCAGGCCTACATCGTTGGAACATTAAAATGACATACTGGCCATATGTTCGTATAAATAATGTGGACATCATTTCAGATTTACATTGGCTGCACTCCATGTTGTGATCAGCTGCTTTTACTAGCTTATTAAAGGAGACTGATTTACTGTCTGGCAAAGTTAAATATATAAATGTTTCTGAGTCTACACTAGTAGTACTTGATACCATACAGTTCTCGCAGTCATGCTGCCATTGATAAGAAAGCCCAAACAGCTGATCTACATCTACACCTTCAGCATGCAATACATCAAGCATATACATTAAAAACTCCTGACAATCTTGCTGAATATTTTGAGAGAATTGTGTTTGGCCTGAACATCTGTCTAACAGATTTCGAATTTCAGACACACTTTCTATGTTTCTTCTATCAGTGCTACATTTCTCTAACACAGAATTTAACAAACTGCAAAATCTTTGATCAGAATTGACCACAATCTCTTCTTTTACATTTTCTAGAGAAAACAAAACATTAACCACTACATTAGCATAGCAGTTGACACCAGAACTGTTTTCAAATTGAAAACCAACAACATCTTCAACAGAATCCTTTTTGTTTCTGCTTGTAATTCTAGGTTCATCGACTTTTCGTCTTTTTGCTACAACCTCCCCAGTATTGGTCACATTTCTTCGTTTCCGGCCTACCACACGTTTCTCAAACAAAGGATACTGAGGCAAATGTGACGCATACTCTCTTCTTAACCTATTGTATTCCTTAACACAATCTAGATCCGCACAAATGTTTGTGACATCACACTCAATGAAGTACAATCCCGATAAAGTTCTAACTCGTGACAATGCCACATATGCCATACCCTCCTTGAACACAGAACTGCCAATATTCACCAATGCACAGTCTACACTTAAACCTTGCGATTTATGGATTGTCACCGCATATGCCAAGCAAACAGGAAACTGCTTACGGCGAACATATAAGTCTTTTACAAGCAAAAATCTAGCAGAGCAACGACCAATTAGCTGTACTTCCTCAATGCCATCAAATTTAATTTTTAAAAATTCAATTCCATCTCTATTTCTGTATTTTACAAAATCAACAACATTACCCATTGATCCATTTACCAGACCTCTTTCAACATGTAAATTCCTTCTTAAAATTATACGGCAGTTCAAGCACACATTCAGAGTCTTTTCAAAACCTGCAGTTTTAGATATACTCTTCTCTAATGAATCCAATTTTGTTTTCAGATTCTCAGACAAAATAATTGTTGATCCCATATGCTCTACTCTGTCAATAGCTTCCAGTTTCACAATCTCTTGCTTTTCTAAATGCAACATTTTGTTGTTGAATTTGGCACATTCTGCAAGAGTTGGCATCAAACATATTCCAGATTTCTTATCAGTAATTTTCTGAAAAATATTCTCAGGCACAACATCTTGTTCTGGATATAAATTTGACAGTAATCGTGCATGTAAAGCTTCTTTCCCATGCTCGGTCACTTTTCCAATTCTAACATCTTGTAGAATAGTCTTGTAAACTTCATCCTTCGCCTGACGCATATTTTCATGCAGTTCAGCATAATTGAAGTTTAACCATATATTGACGTTGCCAATGCTGCCTAGGCACTTCCTGGTATCTTCATGCGTGAGCATTTTGAACACAGGTTGCCCTTTCACTGGTGTCAGCTGCAGAAGATCTCCGAAAACAATGATGTGTTTGCCACCAAATAACACATCATACTCTGTTTTGAGAACTTCTTGCATTCTCAAATGCACAAAGGCAAGCATGACATTGGAAACCATGCTTACTTCGTCAATGATAAGAAGTTTCATTTTCCTCAAGATTCTTGAAACTTCAAAACAAGCATCTCCAGATAGCTTGTGATATTGTAATTTGTTGTCATGCTCCACTGGCAGCATCAGTAAACGATGTAAAGTAATCCCTTTAATGTTATGTGCTGCCAGTCCAGTTGGAGCGGTGACAACACAAGACAGCGATGACTCTGTCCTGTCCTGCAAATAGCATGAAATTGCTTTAATGAGGAAACTTTTTCCAGTTCCCGCTTCTCCACTCACGTACAGTCGGACAGGCTTCAACGACGTACATGAGCACTCTTTCTTGTCATGACTTAATCCATGATCAATTTGCATGGTAACTTCGTCATATATTTTCCTCTGCTCAACGTTGAGTTGTCTTTCCAACTCTTCTAAGTTAACCGCATCCTCCTGAGCATGTGCCATGGCTCTTTCCACTTCATTCATGGCAGTGGCAGCTTCATTTTCGATAACAGGTCCTCCTAGTGGATCCTGACTCAATGAAGCAGAACTCTGACTGTCCTGAGAACTGTCTCTGGCAATCTCGGCTGCAATCGTTGCTTCCTGCTCAATTTCCGCATTCAACATTTCTACATATTTGGGAAAAGCAGGACATTCTATGGTCTCCTTGGCGGCATTGAAAGAGTCTTCGTAACAGAGGAAATCTCCAAGCAGTTCCTCTTCTGCACGCCAAGGCTTGAAAAGTTGCAAAAGTGCTAAATAGAAAAACTCCTTTTTTTCAGGAGATTCGCCACTCAATTTTCGATGGTTTACCAAGTGGCATTTTCTTTGCTTGACCAGACATCCCTCACTTCCTATTACAGCATACACTCCTTTCTCAGTATCTTCTTTGATGTTCCTCTTGAATATGTAATTTTGAAGAACCTCATACAGACAAACATTGTCGAGGTGACTGCTTCTATTTGGATAATATGTCAAAATGTCGGTACTGTTTGGCTCCTTTTCCGCCAAATACTCAATTTCCCGCACAGGTTTCAGAACTCGATTACGCGTTGCAGCAAGACCAAGACTCGCCCAAATGATACTCCTGGACTTGGCATAGAGACTTGCTGAAGACAACCGGTCAGAGCATTCGTAAGCTCCAATTTCTCGATGCGACAACATCTTCAGACTGAAACTGTACAACTTCTTGCTGAGGCTCTTTTCATGGGAAATGTCCTCCCACATATCCTTCAATTCTGTCTTCTCTTTTTTGGTGATGTAAGACGTCACATACCGAGCCACAGCCATACAGTTATCAGCCACAAACTGTATATCCATGTTAGCATTCCACATGGACAAAATCACCGGGTTGTAGTCGTTGATGTACTTGGACTCTTCGTTCCTCTTCAAATTGTATGTGTTTTTAGGTGATTTCTTCATGACATTATGTCGCAGCGAAGACATCAAACTGTTTACTCTTCCTTTAGAAATCACCGGTCGTGGAAAGCCGAAACGACATTTGGTGTAGAACTTGTCCTTGTTTCGGAATTTACGACGGCAGTACTTTCCACATCGATGGCTTTGGAAACGCAGAACTTTTTCTCTTAGGCTTTTCTTCTCCTTTGCGTTTGGAACAGCACACGTAGAATACTGTTGGATGAAACTCATCACTGAGTCTTCTGGATCCGTTCCAAATTTAGGTGCATCCTTGATCCACAGCAACATATGTATATGAGGAGCACCTCTTGCTTGGTACTCCTTTCTCCAGAAGAAATCCAACACCTCTCCAAGAGGTGGATTCTTCTTATTCATGATGAAAGACATCATAGCTTCAAATCTATGATTGAAGTACCTACATACATTGACTGGATCCAAAGAGCACAGTTCTCCGGGTGTCTTGAATTCGATGTTATCTACGTTAGCATTTGCCTCTCGTAGAAATTCAAGTAAGTCTTCCCAGCCATACTCGGCACAGCTCAGAGTGAGGAACCATGTGGGAGTACCTAAGTTCCTCAGCATACATTTTAAATCACCATGACGATGGTACCAGTACTCATTAGTACCACGCTGACACGCCATGAGATTAATCAGGTGAGAATCCAAAATACTGTCTTGGACATTGACTTTATCCATAAAGTCACTTGCCGAGATGTTTTGCATGTGTATACCACTTTTCAAGATGTGGTTCACTGCATATGACAGTCCAGACAGATCGCTTTCAAACAGGAGATGAAACAAATAGGGAATGCATTGTCGAAACCTAGCATCTCCTGCATACAATCGCAAAGTCCGGTATTCAGAAGCAGGAATTTGATGAGGTCGCTCATCATATCTTCCTCCCTGACCTGTTGGAAAAAGCTGTGGGAAACACCGAGCTTCCAAACTTTCCTCCCAAACACTAATGGGACTCCCTTTGGCTTGTTTCATTTGAAACAACTCAATAGCATTCCCCATGACTTCCTTGGAATTCAAAGGATGAACACTATAATGTTCATATATTTCTTCACTAGTAGAGGGTTCTACTTTCTCAATTTGACCAGCAAACAAATCGCTATCCTCTTCCTCACTTACTTCCTCTTCTGCAACATATACATTCTTATAGTATTTATTATTTTTTTTCAAATACAATGTTGCCTTTTTAACTTTCCTAACATCTACTAAATCTTGCCATATTTTCTTATTCTTTGTCGGAACCCCATTAACTAAGATAACCAGAGGTTCCTCTTCCACTTTTTCTACTCCAATTGTGTTAATGTTTTTCTTCAAATCTAGAGGCAAATAAACAACTCTTCCCTTTAATCCTCTCTGTAAATCTGATGGAGGCAATTTCCCTGTCTTTGGCTCCATTCTTACAATAGCCTGAAAGGGATGGATACTTTGAATCAAAATAGATTCATAAGTATTTAAATCCTTCAATTCAGAAGGAATCTCAACCAATTCCAGATTATTATGTACTGCTCTAGCAGGCATCTGGTTTTGATTTAATTTGCAACAACAATAAGTACACACACGTTGATCAAATCCCAAATCAAAACAATTTTCTACCATCAAGTATGTTGCAAAATCCTTCCATTCACTATTATTTTCCCTTTCACTTTTTGCATATAAATCCACTAACTTAGTCTGATTCTTATAATAAGTGCGTCGACAACACACACAAGTGAAATTAGGCCTCTCACTTGATTTCACCTGAAACGTCGCAATTTCACTATCTTCCACATTACCCTCTTCTTCTGGGTCAATTTCAACATTCTCCTCTTTACTTCCAAAGTAACAAAACTCAATTTCTTCACATATGTTCTTCACATCTATTTCAGAACCATGCAAAAGAGCAGGGCATAATTGTTTAAGCATAATTGCTGGACTCTTAGCATAATACAACATTCTAACTAATTTCCTCACTTTATTATGATGCACTGCTAGCATCCTGAAATGATGAAAAACACTCTGGCATACTCTCCTGGAAAGACAAGCCAGTGAATGACCATGCAAACCTGTCACTTCTCTCACTCTGCAAGGATCTAATTCTTGCAACAACCTTTTTTTCTGCTTCAAACTTTTCTTATTAAATGACCGTACAAAATCACAAAGCAAATTGATGGAATCCTGTCGCACACTGCAAATACTACTACACTTCCAGGTGTACACAGGACCCTTAGCACGTCTTCCTAAAACCTCATTACCTAACACCTCTTCTGTCTCTGTTGTCACAAGTTTTTCTTTTTCAACTGGACAACCATCTTTCACTTCATAAGCACGACCACTGGTGTCAACTGCATGCACCAAATCATTATCCTGGAAATAACTCTCCTCATTAAAAAATGCCTCACAGCTTGAACTATGCATCCATTCTCCAGAAAAAACTTCACAAAAATTACTACGATTAACTATTCTCTTCCATCTACTATTTCTTTTGAAATCATAAATTGCCTTGTTTAGCTTCCTAATTCTATTGATTATCAATATAAATAACTTACGTTTAATTTCAAATGCCTGATCAATAACTTTCTCAACTTTTTTTTTTCTCTTATAAAAAACCAGTTTCTGTTGACCTTTCTTAATATTTTTTAACAAATTGCCAATTATCCTGTTGCGGAACATTCGTTTACGAATGTCCCTAAACTGTTGTTTCCTTCTACTATCATGCACAGAGTTATCTCTTGCTCTAGCAGTAACATTTTTGATTGGCCTTTCCTTTCCATTTGATTTGCTTCTCTTTTTATGGACTGAAACATTTTCTGTAGTAATATTTTTTTTACCACACATATTTCTTATGAAATATTTTGTGCTCTTACCCGGTGCTTTCTTCGTGACTTGACAAATCTTTTTGTTAGAGGACTGCTGCTTATTTTGTTTCACCTGCTGTCTTTGACGTTTTGCAGCCTTTCTCTGTCTTTCTATTGTTGGCATGGTGAAATCTTGAAATGATCTGCAGTTGAATCTGTGGTAAAATATAATAAAAAATGTTATTAACCATTATTACCAAACAGTAAATCAATAACAATGATCAAAAACTTAACACACTACTTGACATTTTAAATAGAAGATTTTTTAGTCCTTGGCAAATTTACAATACAGAAATAGCAGAAAAGAAATGACATTTATATTTATGTTACCTGTGCTATTTTATATGTGAATCTGATCTAATTTTATGAGCATATTTTAATATTTTATTGAAGACACTACACATAACCTGTTTTTGAAGGTGTCTTTATTTTTAAATTAAACGGTTTACATTTTTACTTTTTATTAATTATACATTTTAAAAATAAATGTTTATATTTCCATAGGCTCAAGCAGGTCAGCTTCCCACCCTATGTCATATAATTCGGACAAATCTGCATCCTCATCACGCTCTTCTTCATCCTCAGGATTTAAATCATCCAATGGATCAACATCCACTGATGTTTCAATTACAAGTTCAATGATGAGGTCAAAATCAACTGATTGCAGATTGTCACTCATGTTGATGTTGTCTTTATCTTTAAAGAAAGATAACAACAATGAGATGTTGCAGAGTAAGAGACAAATCTCAGAGATTATAATAGTAAAATTGTTTAACAAGAGTAATATTTTGCAGCTATTATTTAGCCATGTCCAGCAATGCTGATCAGGTGAAGACTATGTCTAATTTTTCAGTGAACAGGACTCATCTCTTCTTAACCTTGGATAAGCCTCACCGACTCTGTGTGTCCTGCACATACTTAAATGTAAAGGGGCAGATTTATGTTAAATGGCACATCCCCAGGCATGCACCAGTTAACGTGCACCGCTGCTCTGCCACCCATGGTGTGCCGTATTTACAATCAGATAGGAGAAAGCTGCGTCAAAACCCTGCGCCTGCTTTAAGCAGGCATAGGTCTTGACGCAACATTGTGGAGATGGGGCACCCCTGAGCCTTGCTTGAGCTGCATCGCACTTGCGATACAACTCCAGCAATCACTACCTTTACAGCACAGATACATCACGCATCTGTGCCATTTTTGCCCCATGATGCCCCGCATTGTAAATGCAGCACACCATGGGTGGCGGAACAGCGGCGCAGGATGACTGACACATCCCTGGTGATGCACCAGTCATCATAAATCTATCCCTAATCTTCTTATCTTGTTACAGATGAACCGCCATATGTACCATCAAACTATTTTGCATTTCCTAAATAGCAAATTTTAAGGAAGAAATAGCAATTCTTTACCATTCCTAATTTGCAATGAGCAAATTGCTAATTGCAAGTTACCCATTCATTTCCATGGGCTAGGAGCCTCATAGGAATGAAGGTTTAATTTGCGATTAGCAATTTGCTCATCACAAATTAGGAATTTTTCCAAGGGTGCAGGGGTGTCTCAAGAACACCCTGCTGCACCCCTGAAAAAGAAATTTGGGGGCATATGGCACACATACATGCCCTAAGGGCATGTGTTGGCGTCATATGGGACCTTTTGTTTTTTTGAAAAAAAGCTTTTTGAAAAGAATTCACAAATTACCACCAATTTACCACAATAGTTTCCAAATCCTTAATGTCATTTTTTACATATTTTTTGTTTGATACATTGCATTTAAGTAATCGCAAAATTTGCAAATCCTTCAGTGCAATCGCAAAATAAGGAATAGCAAATTTTGCTACTCCTTATTTTGCATCAAACTTGTTTGATACATACCATTTGTCTAATTAACATTCGCAAAGGCCGAAATTCGCAGAATTTTGATCTTTGCGAATGCTAATTAGCTTGATACATATGGCCCCAAGTGAGGCCTGTCTTGCAACATGGTGCATGTTTTGCATCGCTGCTGCATCGGTTTCATGTGGTACGTTTTTTTTACACCATGACATATCTGCCTAAATGCATCAATTTGTAATTTTGTCGCCTCATAGCAAATCTTTTGCACCGCCGCTGCATCATAAAAGTGACGCACAGTGGCGCAAAAGAGGCATACACCTATCATAAATCTGTCCCTAGCATTTTAAATGATTAATCCAGGATGACGATAAGGTGTGGCCTATCCAGAGGTTTGTTTAAGGTGAGGCCTACTCAGGATTGCAGATTAAAGTTACGCTTGATGAAGAATACAGAGGAGATAATACATGTAAAGGCCTACCAATGAAGTAAGTGATTTGCACTTTATTTTGCCAGTCATCATAAATGTATCCCTAAGCTTCTTATCTTGTTACAGATGAACCACCATATGTACCATCAAACTATTTTGCATTTCCTAAATAGCGAATTTTAAGGAATAAATAGCAATTCTTTACCATTCCTAATTTGCAATGAGCAATTTGCTAATTGCAAATTACCCATTCATTTCCATGGGCTAGGAGGCTCATAGGAATGAAGGTGCAATTTGCGATTAGCAATTAGCTCATCACAAAATAGGAATTTTTCCAAGGGTGCAGGGGTGTCTCAAGAACACCCTGCTGCACCCACTGAAAAAGAAATTTGGGGGCATATGGCGCACATACATGCCCTAAGGGCATGTATGGGCGTCATATGGCACCTTTTGTTTTTTGGAAAAAAAGCTTTTTGAAAAGAATTCACAAATTACCACCAACTAGAAGTTGGTGGTAGTTTCCAAATCCTTAATGTCATTTTTTTACATATTTTTTGTTTGATACATTGCATTTAAGTAATCGCAAAATTTGCAAATCCTTCAGTGCAATCGCAAAATAAGGAATAGCAAATTTTGCTATTCCTTATTTTGCATCAAACTTGTTTGATACATACCATTTGTCTAATTAGCATTCGCAAAGGCCGAAATTCGCAGAATTTTGATCTTTGCGAATGCTAATTAGCTTGATACATATGGCCCCAAGTGAGGCCTGTCTTGCAACATGGTGCATCTTTTGCATCACTGCTGCATCGGTTTCATGTGGTACGTTTTTTTTACACCATGACATATCTGCCTAAAAGCATCAATTTGTAATTTTGTCGCCTCATAGCAAATCTTTTGCACCGCCGCTGCATCATAAAAGTGACGCACAGTGGCGCAAAAGAGGCATACACCTATCATAAATCTGTCCCTAGCATTTTAAATGATTAATCCAGCATGACGATAAGGTGTGGCCTATCCAGAGGTTTGTTTAAGGTGAGGCCTACTCAGGATTGCAGATTAAAGTTACGCTTGATGAAGAATACAGAAGAGATAATACATGTAAAGGCCTACCAATGAAGTAAGTGATTTGCACTTTATTTTGCCAGTCATCATAAATGTATCCCTAAGCTTCTTATCTTGTTACAGATGAACCACCATATGTACCATCAAACTATTTTGCATTTCCTAAATAGCGAATTTTAAGGAATAAATAGCAATTCTTTACCATTCCTAATTTGCAATGAGCAATTTGCTAATTGCAAATTACCCATTCATTTCCATGGGCTAGGAGGCTCATAGGAATGAAGGTGCAATTTGCGATTAGCAATTAGCTCATCACAAAATAGGAATTTTTCCAAGGGTGCAGGGGTGTCTCAAGAACACCCTGCTGCACCCCCTGAAAAAGAAATTTGGGGGCATATGGCGCACATACATGCCTTAAGGGCATGTATGGGCGTCATATGGCACCTTTTGTTTTTTGGAAAAAAAGCTTTTTGAAAAGAATTCACAAATTACCACCAACTAGAAGTTGGTGGTAGTTTCCAAATCCTTAATGTCATTTTTTTACATATTTTTTGTTTGATACATTGCATTTAAGTAATCGCAAAATTTGCAAATCCTTCAGTGCAATCGCAAAATAAGGAATAGCAAATTTTGCTATTCCTTATTTTGCATCAAACTTGTTTGATACATACCATTTGTCTAATTAGCATTCGCAAAGGCCGAAATTCGCAGAATTTTGATCTTTGCGAATGCTAATTAGCTTGATACATATGGCCCCAAGTGAGGCCTGTCTTGCAACATGGTGCATCTTTTGCATCACTGCTGCATCGGTTTCATGTGGTACGTTTTTTTTACACCATGACATATCTGCCTAAAAGCATCAATTTGTAATTTTGTCGCCTCATAGCAAATCTTTTGCACCGCCGCTGCATCATAAAAGTGACGCACAGTGGCGCAAAAGAGGCATACACCTATCATAAATCTGTCCCTAGCATTTTAAATGATTAATCCAGCATGACGATAAGGTGTGGCCTATCCAGAGGTTTGTTTAAGGTGAGGCCTACTCAGGATTGCAGATTAAAGTTACGCTTGATGAAGAATACAGAAGAGATAATACATGTAAAGGCCTACCAATGAAGTAAGTTATTTGCACTTTATTTTGCCAGTCATCATAAATGTATCCCTAAGCTTCTTATCTTGTTACAGATGAACCACCATATGTACCATCAAACTATTTTGCATTTCCTAAATAGCGAATTTTAAGGAATAAATAGCAATTCTTTACCATTCCTAATTTGCAATGAGCAATTTGCTAATTGCAAATTACCCATTCATTTCCATGGGCTAGGAGGCTCATAGGAATGAAGGTGCAATTTGCGATTAGCAATTAGCTCATCACAAAATAGGAATTTTTCCAAGGGTGCAGGGGTGTCTCAAGAACACCCTGCTGCACCCCCTGAAAAAGAAATTTGGGGGAATATGGCGCACATACATGCCCTAAGGGCATGTATGGGCGTCATATGGCACCTTTTGTTTTTTGGAAAAAAAGCTTTTTGAAAAGAATTCACAAATTACCACCAACTAGAAGTTGGTGGTAGTTTCCAAATCCTTAATGTCATTTTTTTACATATTTTTTGTTTGATACATTGCATTTAAGTAATCGCAAAATTTGCAAATCCTTCAGTGCAATCGCAAAATAAGGAATAGCAAATTTTGCTATTCCTTATTTTGCATCAAACTTGTTTGATACATACCATTTGTCTAATTAGCATTCGCAAAGGCCGAAATTCGCAGAATTTTGATCTTTGCGAATGCTAATTAGCTTGATACATATGGCCCCAAGTGAGGCCTGTCTTGCAACATGGTGCATCTTTTGCATCACTGCTGCATCGGTTTCATGTGGTACGTTTTTTTTACACCATGACATATCTGCCTAAAAGCATCAATTTGTAATTTTGTCGCCTCATAGCAAATCTTTTGCACCGCCGCTGCATCATAAAAGTGACGCACAGTGGCGCAAAAGAGGCATACACCTATCATAAATCAGTCCCTAGCATTTTAAATGATTAATCCAGGATGACGATAAGGTGTGGCCTATCCAGAGGTTTGTTTAAGGTGAGGCCTACTCAGGATTGCAGATTAAAGTTACGCTTGATGAAGAATACAGAAGAGATAATACATGTAAAGGCCTACCAATGAAGTAAGTGATTTGCACTTTATTTTTCCAGTCATCATAAATGTATCCCTAAGCTTCTTATCTTGTTACAGATGAACCACCATATGTACCATCAAACTATTTTGCATTTCCTAAATAGCGAATTTTAAGGAATAAATAGCAATTCTTTACCATTCCTAATTTGCAATGAGCAAATTGCTAATTGCAAATTACCCATTCATTTCCATGGGCTAGGAGGCTCATAGGAATGAAGGTTGCAATTTGCGATTAGCAATTACCTCATCACAAAATAGGAATTTTTTCAAGGGTGCAGGGGTATCTCAAGAACACCCTGCTGCACCCCTGAAAAAGAAATTTGGGGGCATATGGCGCACATACATGCCCTAAGGGCATGTATGGGCGTCATATGGCACCTTTTGTTTTTTGGAAAAAAATGCTTTTTGAAAAGAATTCGCAAATTACCACAAACTAGAAGTTGGTGGTAGTTTCCAAATCCTTAATGTCATTTTTTACATATTTTTTGTTTGATACATTGCATTTAAGGAATCGCAAAATTTGCAAATCCTTCAGTGCAATCGCAAAATAAGGAATAGCACATTTTGAATTAAGGACATTTTAAGTCATTTCCACATGTGCAGTGTTTTCAAATTATGATTTGAAAATCGTTTTTGGGGAAAAGTAATGGTTTGCAAATTTATGACAAGGACATAATGGTGTATGCTTCTCTATAAGGCATTTCAGTGTCTCTGATGTCATTTTTCCCATATTACATTATAAGACCTTTCCCCATGGAGCACATTCCTTGTAAATATGCTCCCACCTGTGCATGGTGAATTTAGATTTTGACTGTTTGAGTCACATAGCCATGTTAAAAGTGACCCAAAAAAATTGCAAACGCTTTAAAAAAACACATTCATGTGTCTTAAGGACATTTTAAGTCATTTCCCCATGGACAGTGTTTTGTAAGTGGCGCAAAAGAGGCATACACCTATCATAAATCTGTCCCTAGCATTTTAAATGATTAATTCAGGATGACGATAAGATGTGGCCTATCCAGAGGTTTGTTTAAGGTGAGGCCTACTCAGGATTGCAGATTAAAGTTACGCTTGATGAAGAATACAGAGGACATAATACATGTAAAGCTCTACCAATGAAGTAAGTGATGTCCACTTCATTGCGCCAGTCATCATAAATGTATCCCTAAGCTTCTTATCTTGTTAGACATCAACCGCCATATGTATCATATAACTATTTTGCATTTCCAAAATAGCGAATTTTAAGGAATAAATAGCGATTCTTTACCATTCCAAATTTGCGATGAGCAAATTGCTAATTGCAAATTACCCATTCATTTCCATGCGCCAGGATGCCCATATGAAAGAAGGTGCAATTTGCAATTAGCAATTAGCTCATCGCAAATTAGGAATTTTTCCAAAGGTGTAGGGGTGTCTCAATAACACCCTGCTGCACCCCTGAAAAAGAAATTTGGGGGCATATGGCGCACATAAATTTTAACAACATTCTTTACCTCAAAAACGATTTTCAATTCATAATTTGAAAACACTGCCCACAGGGAAATTACTTAAAATGTCCTTAAGACACATGAAAGTGTTTTTTTATTGCCTTTCCAGCATGGTTGGGTCACTTTTAACATGGCTATGTAACACAAACATTTAAAATCTAAATTTGCCATGCACAGGTGGGAGCATATTTACAAGCAATTTGCGCCACAGAGAAAGGTCTTACATTAAAATGGGAAAAATAACATCAGGGACAGTCAATTGCCTTATAAAGAAGCATACACCATTATGTCCTTGTCATAAATTTAAAAACAATTCCTTTTCCCCAAAAACGATTTTCAAATCATAATTTCAAAACACTGCACATGGGAAAATTACTTAAAATGTCCTTAAGACACATAAAAGCGTTTTTTAATTGCCTTTGCAGCATGTTTGTATCACTTTTAACATGGCTATGTAACACAAACATTAAAAATCTAAATTTTCCTTGCACAGGTGGGAGCATATTTACAAGCAATTTGCGCCACATAATTCATAATTTTCTCCTTAAAGCACACTATTCTCTATCTAAATTAAAGAAATATTTTCTCACCTTAGCAAATACTTTGAGTTTGAAAACAGTCTCAGAAACACACCAATTTGTCTTCAGCAGAGCAAAAGGTATGCACTCCAGAGTCTGCAGCTATCAAAAGCACAGAAATGCTGTAATTCTTCACACATATCTCTCATGTCACCCAATCAAAACTCTTCCCTCACTTTTTTTCAAATGAAAACCCTTCCCACCTCTGCCCTTTCTGCCTTTTCTGCATGGCAACCACCTCTTGGAAGACTTCTGGTGTTTGCAAGTTCACACAACAATGTTGCAATTGAACTCTGAACTCTCAGTGCACCTGCATATCCAGTGCATTCTTTCATTTAATGATTTTTTATTGACCATTCAAAATACATCTTTCAAATAACTCATCCGTGCACCCTAACTTTCTGTTTTCAGCAATCAAAATCCACCAATCACTGTTACTGCTTCATGAACACAGAAACTCCACAGTTTTTTTTCATTTTAAACTCTCATTTTTTCAACTGCCATTTCATTGCCACACTTCATCTGACTGCAGGAGAACCTTCTCTCACCATGTTTTCTGTCTGGATTGTTGGACATAGTTATATTCACTGGGCTCAAAGGTACACTGAAAACAGGAATTTACCTAACCTCAATTTACAAGATGTGGAAATTAAGTGGTTTGGCCACAGAGGATTAAAATGTCACCAATTGATACCATTGGTGAAAACCTTTATGCATTTGCCCAAACCTGACCTGTTAATTGTGCACTGTGGAGGTAATGACTTGGGCACTTTGACTGGTGTAGGTCTGGAAATGCTTTTAAAGGACACCTTTGAGCAATTAATGGCACTTTTTCCTCAGACTGCCTTGGTATATTCAAATATATGCCAAAGACAGAAATGGAGGTGGTCAAACCAATTTTGTCCACAAATTGAGAAGTCGAGGAAGCATGTAAACAAATCTGTTTCAGCTTACATGAGAGACCATGGAATGGGCTCCCTGTACAACAATAACTTGCGTTACTACATGCAAGATATCTACAGAGGAGATGGAGTTCACTTCTCAGATGAGGGCAACCGAATTTTCACTCTGAATTTAAGAATGTGCATTGGTACCTACTTATAAGTACCTAAATGTACCATAAACCCAAAAGCTCTTCTCAGAGCTACCCTACATCTGATCACTCACAATTATTATTTTACTCTAACATTTTTCACTAATTTTCAACAAAGTACGCTCCCTGGGGCGCTACCCGGTACGCGAACCGGGAGCTAACCTCGCGAAATTTTTAAAAAAAATGTATTTTTTTCGCACATATGGGCCTCCTCAGCCACCCTCACAAAACCTAGGGGGTCAAGATAAGTCTACCGTGCCCCCTTCTACCCATTCTGAACATTATTTGCCCTCCATCTTGTATCTTAATTCGACCGAAACACAAAATGGTGGACTCCCGTTACGCTTAAGGTTCGCGAACCGGGGCGCTCAACGGTTCGCGTACCGGGTCGCTCCCTGGGAAGCGCACCATCAAAAAAGGTGGGAAAGTAGTTCACAGAAAAGCCACTGGAGACAATTTCACCAAATATAGACTAGCGCATACTACATACCAATCCCTACCATTTTCACAAATTTGATTGGAATTCCATTTAGCCATTTAGCCTGTAGACCTCTCTAAATACCGTGAGGTAAATTACTTCACAAAACACATCTGAAGTGTTGGAATTGACAACCAATTAAAATGTTACTTTCATTTTCTACTTTTTTTACCTGACATTTGATTGGTTATATACCTGAATATATATAAAGGAAGAGAAGAAAACACAGCCATTTTGACTACTACTTCTTGGTGTACATTTCAATAGGATTTTCACTAATTCCTTCAACTTCTTTCTAAAGGTAAGTTTTTATTTTTAAAACTGAAGTATATTGTGCACTATAAGTTAATATGGTAAACTTTTTCTGATAGTTATATACTATCCCTCTGTAGTAGTTATAGATTTAGATAGACTTCTCTGTTATAGTTATGGATGGAGTTAGGCTTCTCTTGTATAATTATGAATTTACTTACGTTAAATCACATACACTTTTTTATATTCCTACTTCCACTCTGATACTATACACTGCCCAAAATTAATCCCAACAGTGCCCTATCTCTACTAATATATATTTTTTTAATCTAAATTTCAGGCAAAATGGAAGGCGAACAGAAAGTTGAATTTCAAATTGTCCTGCAAGAGAGCAGCCAAGAAATCAATGATGAAAATGATATTGAATTTTTCGATGAAACTTTAGACAAATAACTACTGCAATGTGTACAAGCAGTAGATAACCTCCTTGAAAATGAGGACATTTTACACCCTCAGAGACTACAATGTATATTCAATGATAATTATGAAATTTCTGACAATGAAATGTTAGAAAGTTTAATAAATTATGAAACACAATCACAATAAAAAAAAATGCTTAAAAAATAAAGAAAATAAAAAATAATCAACAAAACCAACAATCAATTAACATACAGCATTTGAAAAGTCTATCATTCATTTTTCATTGCAGTACGCTGCCCAGAACGCTTCCCGGTTCGCGGACCGGGCGCTCCCCACGCAAAAAAACAAAAAAAATGTTTTGTTTTTTTTGCCCCGCGGGGCCCTTTTAAAACCTCCACATTAAACCTAGGGGGTCAGGGAGGATCTAGTATGCCCCCTTATGGTTATTTCCCCCTTTGTTTTGGCCTCCTCTTGTCTCTCAATCCTACCGAGAGACAAGATGGCGGCCGCTCCGGACTGTTTGGAATGTTGACAGACGCCGGAGAGCCAATCAGCTTAGCTACGCGAAGTTCCGGTACGCTTAAGGTCCGCGGACCGGAGCGCTGCCCAGAGCGCGCTTACAGATATATATCTTTTTTTAAACGTTAATTTCTCAAAATCCACTGGAGCACATATATTGAGACCTACAAAAGGCACATCGGGCTACCAGTCCCTACAATTTTGCCAAGTTTCATGCAAATCCATTTCTCGACCCCCCCTGGACGAACCCCCCCCAAATTTCCAGGGGCTGCTCAGAAACAAAATGTTCCATTTTCCAGAAAATTTCAGCCAATTCCGTCCACAAACGCCAAAGTTATTAGACATAGAATTTTCAAAAATCCCATAGGGAAAAAATCCTAACTATATATACCTACTGGCGACCGCCAGTAGGTAATATATATATATATATATATATATATATATATATATATATATGTGTGTATTACCTACTGGCGGTCACCAGTAGGTAGTTATAGTTAGGACCTAGCTACCATAGGAAATCCGGAATATTCTATTGGGAATAACTTTGGCGCCGGTTGAGGAATTTGGGTATAATTTTCCAAAATTTTGGCCAGCTCCGGTCTGCTCCTTCCCTGAAAGTTTTGGGGGGATTCGTGAAGTGGGTGCTGAGAAAAAAGGGGGGTCCCAAAACATGTTTTCCCCATTTTAATTTCCATAGGACGGTCTGACAAGTCTACAGCCCAAACGGCTGAACGGAATTACGAGAAATTTGGCAAAATTGTTGGGACTGGTACGCAGATGTGCCTTTGCTATATTTGGTGTTTTTTTTTTTAAATTAACTTCAAAAACACGTATATATTTATAAGCGCTACGAGCGCTCACCGGTACGCGTACCGGGGAGCGCAACTGGCAAGTTACGGGAGTGCGCGAGCGGAAAGCTGATTAGCTGTCGGATGTCTGTCAACATTCTAAACAGTCTGGAGAGTCCGCCATCTTGTGTCTCGGTGGAATCGAGACACAAGAGGTGAAAAAAAGGGGGAAATAATTAAAAGGGGGCAGGGTAGACACCCCTTGACCCCCTAGGTTTTCTGAGGGGGGCCTAGAAGGACCCTGAAGGGCAAAAAAACTATATATATATTTTTTAATTTTCACGGGGTAAGCACTGGGTGCGTTCCCAGGTGCGATCTCCGGTACGCGCACGCTGAGCGCACCACGGGGAAAAATAGTGCAAGAAAATAGAGTAAAAAAATATTTTTGAGTGCTTAGAAGTAGGGTAGCTCTGAAAAGAGCTGTTGTGTTATGTGGGTGTTTTTTGTACCTACAAGTAGGTACCAATGCAGAGTCTCATATTCAAGAGGAAAACTCTATTCCCCTCATCTGTAAAATGTACACCATCTCTCCTATAGATGCCTTGCATGTTGTAACGCAAGTTGTTGTGGTAAATGGAACACATACCATAGGCTCTGAGGAAAGCAGAAACAGATTTATTTACATGTTTCCTTGCTTTCTCAATCTGTGGACAAAATTGGTTGGACCAGTTCCATTTTTGCCTTTGGCATATATTAGAAAATACCAAGGCAGTTTTTGGAAAAAGTGACATCAATTGCCCAAAGATGTCCTTTAAAAGCATTTCCAGACCTACCCCAGTCAAAGTGCCTAGGTCATGTCCACCACAGTGCACAATTATAAGGTCAAGTTGTGATGGTATGCAACGCTTACAACGCGCGCGTTACCACGACCTACCATTACAACGCGGTCGTAACAACGAAAGTTGTTACCACGCATTGCGCTGGGGGGCGCTCAAGGATAGGAAATGATTTAATTTACTATCCCAACACCTTCCCTACTATCCACGGGGACTGGTGTTGGAATAGTAAATTAAATTGTTTAATTTTGCGCCCCCCCAGCGCAATGCGTGGTAACAACTTTCGTTGTTACGACCGCGTTGTAATGGTAGGTCGTGGTAAACGTATGCGTTCTAACGTCATACATCCAGTTGTGATAGATGCATAAAGGATTTTATCAATGGTATCAATTGGTGACTTCTTAATCCTCTCTGTCCAATCTACACAATGACCACATTTGGTAAATCAAGGTTGTAAATACCTCTGTTACTTGCAAATTTTTCACTCCAGAAGACATAGCTATGACCCACAAACCAGACGTTTGGCATCTTGAAGGTAGATGTGCTTGTATTCAGATGAGTTGTGGAAATGAAAAGGCAGTTTGAAAGAAGGAGTTATGAAAAAAAAAGTGGCTGAGAGATTGGTGCTTTCTTAAAATTCACCACTGAAAATTAGGGTGCATGCTTTTATATTTGAAAGAAGTAATTTTAATGGTTGAGAAAAAGTCATTTGAAGAAACATTGCATTTGATTAGCTAGTACATTGAGAGGTCAAACACCCTTGATGGATTCTTTTGCAACATAGCATGATGAACTTCTAAACTGTGTGCTGGGTTAGGAGGGAGTTACCATGGTTACAAGGGAATGAGTACTGGGGGGATGGGTGGATGTTATGTGAGTTTCAAAGTGTTCAAATGTACAACCTATTAAAATGTGCAGTTTGGTTTTGAATTTGTGTGGGAAGCATCCTTCTTCTTTACTTTCCTTCCCCTCTCTTCCCTTCCTTCACTCCTTCACTGTTTTCCCTTCCTTTACTCTCTTTACTCCACTTCACTAACTCCTTCTCTTACTTCCTCTGTCTTCTTACTTCTACACTCCCCTTCCGTCATTCTCTCTCTGTTAGCCTCATTCTCTCCGTCCTTTTAGTCTCTCACTCCTCTTCTGTCACGCTCACTCCCTATAACTCAGCCACACTCCCACACTCACTTTCTTTCAGATCTCCTGTTTTACTTCCCTTCCTCTCTCTTCCCTTCCTTCGCTCCTTCATTCTTTTACCTTCCCTTACTCTCCTTACTCCACTTCACTAACTTCTTCTCTTACTCTCTCTGTCCTCTTACTTCTACACTCCCCTTCTATCATTCTCTCTCTGTTAGCCTCATTCGCTCCGTCCTTTTAGTCTCTCACTCCTCTTCTGTCACGCTCACTCCCTATAACTCAGCCACACTCCCACACTCACTTTCTTTCAGATCCCCTGTTTTACTTCCCTCCCTCTCTCTTCCCTTCCTTCTCTCCTTCACTCATTTCCCTTCCCTTACTCTCCTTACTCCACTACACTAACTGTTTCTCCTACTCCCTCTGTCCTCTTAGTTCTATACTCCCCTTCCCTCATTCTCGCTATGTTAGCCTCATTCTCTCCATCCCCTTAGTCTCTCACTCCTCTTCTGTCACGCTTACTCCCTATAACTCAGCCATACTCCCACACTTACCTTCTTTCAGACCTTCTCCTTTACTTTCCTTCTTCTCTCTTCCCTTCTTTCACTCCTTCACTGTTTACCCTTCCCTTACTCTCCTTACTCAACTTCCCTAATTCCTTCTCTTACTCCCTCTGTCCTCTTAGTTCTACACTCCCCTTCCGTCATTCTCTCTCTGTTAGCCTCATTCTCTCCGTCCCCTTAGTCTCTCACTCCTCTTCTGCCATGCTCACTCCCTATAACTCAGCCACACTCCCACACTCACCTTCTTTCAGACCTCCTCCTTTACTTTCCTTCCTCTCTCTTCCCTTCTTTCACTCCTTCACTGTTTACCCTTCCCTTACTCTCCTTACTCCACTTCACTAATTCCTTCCCTTACTCCCTCTGTCCTCTTACTTCTACACTCC
This sequence comes from Lissotriton helveticus, assembly GCF_964261635.1. Lineage (NCBI taxonomy): Eukaryota > Metazoa > Chordata > Amphibia > Caudata > Salamandridae > Lissotriton > Lissotriton helveticus. Next base: position 1,683,375,268 of record NC_136061.1, read on the forward strand.
CCTTCCCTCATTCTCTCTCTGTTAGCCTCATTCTCTCCGTCCCCTTAGTCTCTCACTCCTCTTCTGTCACGCTCACTCCCTATAACTCAGCCATATTCCCACACTCACTTTCTTTAAGACATTCTCCTTTACTTTCCTTCCTCTCTCTTCCCTTCCTTCTCTCCTACACTCTTTTCCCTTCTCTTACTCTCCTTACTCCACTACACTAACGGTTTCTCTTACTTCCTCTGTCCTCTTAGTTCTACACTCCCCTTCCCTCATTCTCTCTCTGTTAGCCTCATTCTCTCCGTCCCCTTAGTCTCTCACTCCTCTTCTGTCACGCTCACTCCCTATAACTCAGCCACACTCCCACACTCACCTTCTTTCAGACATTCTCCTTTACTTTCCTTCCTCTCTCTTCCCTTCTTTCACTCCTTCACTGTTTACCCTTCCCTTACTCTCCTTATTCCACTTCACTAAATCCTTCTCTTACTCCCTCTGTCCTCTTACTTCTACACTCCCCTTCCCTCATTCTCTCTCTGTTAGCCTCATTCTCTCCGTCCCCTTAGTCTCGTACTCCTCTTCTGTCACGCTCACTCCCTATAACTCTGCCATATTCCCACACTCACTTTCTTTAAGACATTCTCCTTTACTTTCCTTCCTCTCTCTTCCCTTTTTTTACTCCTTCACTCTTTTCCCTTCTCTTACTCTCCTTACTCCACTACACTAACTGTTTCTCTTACTCCCTCTGTCCTCTTAGTTCTACACTCCCCTTCCCTCATTCTCTCTCTGTTAGCCTCATTCTCTCCGTCCCCTTAGTCTCTCACTCCTCTTTTGTCACGCTTACTCCCTATAACTCAGCCATATTCCCACACTCACCTTCTTTCAGACCTTCTCCTTTACTTTCCTTCCTCTCTCTTCCCTTCTTTCACTCCTTCACTGTTTACCCTTCCCTTACTCTCCTTACTCCACTTCACTAATTCCTTCTCTTACTCCCTCTGTCCTCTTAGTTCTACACTCCCCTTCCCTCATTCTCTCTCTGTTAGCCTCATTCTCTCCGTCCCCTTAGTTTTTCACTCCTCTTCTGTCATGCTCACTCCTATAACTCAGCCACACTCCCACACTCACCTTCTTTCAGACCTTCTCCTTTACTTTCCTTCCTCTCTCTTCCCTTCTTTCACTCCTTCACTCTTTTCCCTTCTCTTACTCTCTTTACTCCACTACACTAACTGTTTCTCTTACTCCCTCTGTCCTCTTAGTTCTACACTCCCCTTCCCTCATTCTCTCTCTGTTAGCCTCATTCTCTCCGTCCCCTTAGTCTCTCACTCCTCTTTTGTCACGCTTACTCCCTATAACTCAGCCACACTCCCTCATTCACCTTCTTTCAGACCTTCTCTTTTACTTTCCTTCCTCTCTCTTCCATTCTTTCACTCCTTCACTGTTTACCCTTCCCTTACTCTCCTTACTCAACTTCACTAATTCCTTCTCTTACTGCCTCGGTCCTCTTACTTCTACACTCCCCTTCCCTCATTCTCTCTCTGTTAGCCTCATTCTCTCCGTCCCCTTGGTCTCTCACTCCTCTTCTGTCACGCTCACTCCCTATAACTTAGCCATACTCCCACACTCACTTTCTTAAGACATTCTCCTTTACTTTCCTTCCTCTCTCTTCCCTTCTTTCACTCCTTCACTCTTTTCCCTGCTCTTACTCTCCTTACTCCACTACACTAACTCTTTCTCTTACTCCCTCTGTCCTCTTAGTTCTACACTCCCCTTCCATCATTCTCTCTCTGTTAGCCTCATTCTCTCCGTCCTTTTAGTCTTTCACTCCTCTTCTGTCATGCTCACTCCCTATAACTCAGCCACACTCCCACACTCACTTTCTTTCAGATCTCCTGTATTGCTTCCCTTCCTCTCTCTTCCCTTCCTTCTCTCCTTCACTCTTTTCCCTTCCCTTACTCTCCTTACTCCATTACAATAACTGTTTCTCCTACTCCCTCTGTCCTCTTAGTTCTATACTCCCCTTCCCTCATTCTCGCTCTGTTAGCCTCATTCTCTCCGTCCCCTTAGTCTCTCACTCCTCTTCTGTCACGCTTACTCCCTATAGCTCATCCATACTCCCACACTTACCCACTTTCAGACCTTCTCCTTTACTTTCCTTCCTCTCTCTTCCCTTCTTTCACTCCTTCACTGTTTACCCTTCCCTTACTCTCCTTACTCCACTTCCCTAATTCCTTCTCTTAGTCCCTCTGTCCTCTTAGTTCTACACTCCCCTTCCCTCATTCTCTCTCAGTTAGCCTCATTCTCTCCGTCCCCTTAGTCTCTCACTCCTCTTCTGCCATGCTCACTCCCTATAACTCAGCCACACTCCCACACTCACCTTCTTTCAGACCTTCTCCTTTACTTTCCTTCCTCTCTCTTCCCTTCTTTCTCTCCTTCACTGTTTACCCTTCCCTTACTCTCCTTACTCCACTTCCCTAATTCCTTCTCTTACTCCCTCTGTCCTCTTACTTCTACACTCCCCTTCCCTCATTCTCTCTCTGTTAGCCTCATTCTCTCCGTCCCCTTAGTCTCTCACTCCTCTTCTGTCACGCTCACTCCCTATAACTCAGCCATATTCCCACACTCACTTTCTTTAAGACATTCTCCTTTACTTTCCTTCCTCTCTCTTCCCTTCTTTCACTCCTTCACTCTTTCCCCTTCTCTTACTCTCCTTACTCCACTACACTAACTGTTTCTCTTACTCCCTCTGTCCTCTTAGTTCTACACTCCCCTTCCCTCATTCTCTCTCTGTTAGCCTCATTCTCTCCGTCCCCTTAGTCTCTCACTCCTCTTCTGTCACGCTCACTCCCTATAACTCAGCCATATTCCCACACTCACTTTCTTTAAGACATTCTCCTTTACTTTCCTTCCTCTCTCTTCCCTTCTTTCACTCCTTCACTCTTTCCCCTTCTCTTACTCTCCTTACTCCACTACACTAACTGTTTCTCTTACTCCCTCTGTCCTCTTACTTCTACACTCCCCTTCCCTCATTCTCTCTCTGTTAGCCTCATTCTCTCCGTCACCTTAGTCTCTCACTCCTCTTCTGTCACGCTCACTCCCTATAACTCAGCCATACTCCCACACTCACCTTTTTTCAGAGCTTCTTCTTTACTTTCCTTCCTCTCTCTTCCCTTCCTTCTCTCCTTCACTCTTTTCCCTTCCCTTACTCTCCTTACTCCACTACACCAACTGTTTCTCTTACTTCCTCTGTCCTCTTAGTTCTACACTCCCCTTCCCTCATTCTCTCTCTGTTAGCCTCATTCTCTCCGTCCCCTTAGTCTCTCACTCCTCTTCTGTCACGCTTACTCCCTATAACTCAGCCATATTCCCACACTCACCTTCTTTCAGACCTTCTCCTTTACGTTCCTTCCTCTCTCTTCCCTTCTTTCACTCCTTCACTGTTTACCCTTCCCTTACTCTCTTTACTCCACTACACTAACTGTTTCTCTTACTACCTCTGTCCTCTTAATACTACACTCCCCTTCCCTCATTCTCTCTCTGTTAGCCTCATTCTCTCCGTCTCCTTAGTCTCTCACTCCTCTTCTGTCATGCTCACTCCTATAACTCAGCCACACTCCCACACTCACCTTCTTTCAGACCTTCTCCTTTACTTTCCTTCCTCTCTCTTCCCTTCTTTCACTCCTTCACTCTTTTCCCTTCTCTTACTCTCTTTACTCCACTACACTAACTGTTTCTCTTACTACCTCTGTCCTCTTAATACTACACTCCCCTTCCCTCATTCTCTCTCTTTTAGCCTCATTCTCTCCGTCCCCTTAGTCTCTCACTCCTCTTCTGTCACGCTCACTCCCTATAACTCAGCCATACTCCCACACTCACTTTCTTTAAGACATTCTCCTTTACTTTCCTTCCTCTCTCTTCCCTTCTTTCACTCCTTCACTCTTTTCCCTGCTCTTACTCTCCTTACTCCACTACACTAACTCTTTCTCTTACTCCCTCTGTCCTCTTAGTTCTACACTCCCTTTCCATCTTTCTCTCTCTGTTAGCCTCATTCTCTCCGTCCTTTTAGTCTTTCACTCCTCTTCTGTCATGCTCACTCCCTATAACTCAGCCACACTCCCACACTCACTTTCTTTCAGATCTCCTGTTTTACTTCCCTTCCTCTCTCTTCCCTTCCTTCTCTCCTTCACTCTTTTCCCTTCCCTTACTCTCCTTACTCCACTACACTAACTGTTTCTCCTACTCCCTCTGTCCTCTTAGTTCTATACTCCCCTTCCCTCATTCTCGCTCTGTTAGCCTCATTCTCTCCGTCCCCTTAGTCTCTCACTCCTCTTCTGTCACGCTTACTCCCTATAACTCAGCCATACTCCCACACTTACCCACTTTCAGACCTTCTCCTTTACTTTCCTTCCTCTCTCTTCCCTTCTTTCACTCCTTCACTGTTTACCCTTCCCTTACTCTCCTTACTCCACTTCCCTAATTCCTTCTCTTACTCCCTCTGTCCTCTTAGTTCTACACTCCCCTTCCCTCATTCTCTCTCTATTAGCCTCATTCTCTCCATCCCCTTAGTCTCTCACTCCTCTTCTGCCATGCTCACTCCCTATAACTCAGCCACACTCCCACACTCACCTTCTTTCAGACCTTCTCCTTTACTTTCCTTCCTCTCTCTTCCCTTCTTTCTCTCCTTCACTGTTTACCCTTCCCTTACTCTCCTTACTCCACTTCACTAATTCCTTCTCTTAATCCCTCTGTCCTCTTACTTCTACACTCCCCTTCCCTCATTCTCTCTCTGTTAGCCTCATTCTCTCCGTCCCCTTAGTCTCTCACTCCTCTTCTGTCACGCTCACTCCCTATAACTCAGCCATACTCCCACACTCACTTTCTTTAAGACATTCTCCTTTACTTTCCTTCCTCTCTCTTCCCTTCTTTCACTCCTTCACTCTTTTCCTTTCTCTTACTCTCCTTACTCCACTACACTAACTCTTTCTCTTACTCCCTCTGTCCTCTTAGTTCTACACTCCCCTTCCCTCATTCTCTCTCTGTTAGCCTCATTCTCTCCGTCCCCTTAGTCTCTCACTCCTCTTCTGTCACGCTCACTCCCTATAACTCAGCCACACTTCCACACTCACCTTCTTTCAGACGTTCTCCTTTACTTTCCTTCCTCTCTCTTCCCTTCTTTCACTCCTTCACTGTTTACCCTTCCCTTACTCTCCTTATTCAACTTCACTAATTCCTTCTCTTACTCCCCCTTTCATCTTACTTCTACACTCCCCTTACCTTATTCTCTCTCTGTTAGCCTCATTCTCTCCGTCTCCTTAGTCTCTCACTCCTCTTCTGTCACGCTCACTCCCTATAACTCAGCCATACTCCCACACTCACCTTCTTTCAGACCTTCTTCTTTACTTTCTTTCCTCTCTCTTACCTTCCTTCACTGTTTTCCCTTCCCTTACTCTCTTTACTCCACTTCACTAACTCCTTCTCTTACTCCCTCTGTCCTCTTACTTCTACACTCCCCTTCCCTCATTCTCTCTCTGTTAGCCTCATTCTCTCCGTCCCCTTAGTCTCTCACTCCTCTTCTGTCACGCTCACTCCCTATAACTCAGCCACACTCCCACACTCACCTTCTTTCAGACGTTCTCCTTTACTTTCCTTCCTCTCTCTTTCCTTCTTTCACTCCTTCACTGTTTTCCCTTCCTTTACTCTCTTTACTCCACTTCACTAACTCCTTCTCTTACTCCCTCTGTCCACTTACTTCTACACTCCCCTTCCCTCATTCTCTCTCTGTTAGCCTCATTCTCTCCGTCCCCTTAGTCTCTCACTCCTCTTCTGTCACGCTCACTCCCTTTAACTCAGCCATACTCCCACACTCACTTTCTTTAAGACATTCTCCTTTACTTTCCTTCCTCTCTCTTCCCTTCTTTCACTCCTTCACTCTTTTCCCTTCTCTTACTCTCCTTACTCCACTACACTAACTGTTTCTCTTACTCCCTCTCTCCTCTTAGTTCTACACTCCGCTTCCCTCATTCTCTCTCTGTTAGCCTCATTCTCTCCATCCCCTTAGTCTCTCACTCCTCTTCTGTCTTGCTCACTCCCTATAACTCAGCCACACTCCCACACTCACCTTCTTTCAGACCTTCTCTTTTACTTTCCTTCCTCTCTCTTCCATTCTTTCACTCCTTCACTGTTTACCCTTCCCTTACTCTCCTTACTCCACTTCACTAATTCCTTCTCTTACTCCCTCTGTCCTCTTACTTCTACACTCCCCTTCCCTCCTTCTCTCTCTGTTAGCCTCATTCTCTCCGTCCCCTTAGTCTCTTACTCCTCTTCTGTCACGCTCACTCCCTATAACTCAGCCATACTCCCACACTCGGTTGAAAAAGCTTTATTCGAGTTATACACTCATAAAAGCACACACATATAAATTACATACATTTCTTAAAACATCAACATTCTATAACAATTATTTTATAATTAAAATACATAATAGACAAACGTAAAAATCATTTATCATTGGGAATAAAAATAAGCTTTTTCAAAATGTGCGGTAACTAAATGCAAATGTAAAAACCTCCGCGTTACGTACCATTCCCAAATTTGCACAATAGAAATTGATGCCATGCATGTTACTCGCATTTTAAGGTTAAAATTCATATGAGTCTCCCAGTTGCTATCTATAGGGGCATATCGTACATAAGATATTAGGAGTACATAAGGTTCAAAGCACATTAGTAGATAGAGCCCTCCTCCTTAAGGACCACGCCCAACCCAAATATTTGGCAGTTCCAATTACAATTTGCATTTCCGTAGAGGAACAAATTATTCTTAGCCCCTCGACACCAGTTAAGACACCAAGATTCCTACAAACTGGAGCCAACCAAAATTTCCTTGGATTTGCATAAGCCACACATGCAAAAAGAAAATGTGCAAGGTTTTCATTGGGGGCCCCACAAGACGGACAACACGCACTACCTCCAGTTTTCCACCTGGACGTCATACACTTCAAGGGGAGGGAGCCTGCCCTTAGCTGGAAAAATAATTTCCTATCCATTGGGACAGTTATACTGTCCCAATACTTTTCTAAGGATGGCTTTTGTTTAATTTCCATGAATCTACCCCCCAAGGAGTCTGAGGTTGCGCTCCTCCAAAGTTTTTGCTCAATGTGGTTCCAGTATAGTTCTTTAATACTGGATTTGCTAGGGAATATTTCCCCAAGGGGGTTTTCCCACAATTTGGAGAGCCCAAGCTCCACAAGGACATCCCTTAAGGTTTTCAGCCATGTGATTTTATGGAAAACATCAAGTTTAACTAGTGCTAGAAACCCCTCCGCATAGTGTCTAATTTCCATGGTTGTCCATAAGCGTCTCCAATAGAGGATGGGCCTCAGTCGGGCGCGGTCGCTAAGCGATCTTCTACCCAAATCCAGGCCAAGCGGTATGAGTGGGGTACTTTGGGGAAGACTAGTTATCCCTCTCACAAACCTGTTCTCAGATCTTTGAAGGGTAGTAAGACTCTCAAAGCCCCAGACTTCAGCCCCATAAAGGGTTGCGCCCAGGGCGTTTGCGTCATAAACCATGAGAACCGGTTTAATGGGCCTGGTTTTGGATTTAGCTTGCTCGACCCTGAGTGCTCCAGAGATCTGCTGGTGTTTCAACACCGCCTTCTCTATATGACGTGACCAACCCTGTTTACTTGATATCTCGACCCCAAGATACGTAAAAACATTTACCAACTCTAAGTTGATTTTGTTCAAAGATACATTGGGTCGAGAGTGACACTTTTGCCCGAAGGCCATCAGCTTGGTTTTGTTTACATTAACCTCAAGACCCCGTTCTTTGCAGAAGGAATCAAAAATATTCAAGGCGCGCTGAAGGCCTGACGGGGTTTTGGACACGATCAAGGTGTCGTCAGCGAACATCAGAATTGGAACTCTGATGCCCGCTAACGAAGGTGCGTCGACCGGTGCGTCCAATATCCTTTCTACAATGCCATTGATGAACAGGGAGAACAGCAGGGGTGCCATAGCACATCCCTGCCGGACCCCCCGCTCAACTGGGAAGTTAATGGTGGATTCCCCATTCCTCCCCCACTGAACCTTTGCATAGTTACTTTCATGCAGACGCATTATCAGCGTAAGCAAATCCGGAGGGACCCCTATTTTATGGAGGACCTCCCACAACGTGCTCCTGGGCACCAGATCGAAGGCGGCCCTAAGATCTACGAATGCTACATAGAGCCTGCCTTTGCCCAGGAGTACAGTCCCCCACCGTAGCATGGTGAAACGAAAAATTTGGTCGACCGTACTGGTTGCACGTCTGAAGCCTGCCTGGAAGGGGGATAAAGCATTGTTATCATCTACCCAGGCCATAAGTTTGTCAACCAGCATCTTCCCCACCACTTTCTGCATGGTGGCCAACAAAATTATTGGTCTATAATTTGCCGGGAGTGACCGATCGCCTTTCTTAAAGATCGGTATTATTATTGCCCCCTTCCATATATTTGGGATTTTAGCCCCTTTCGCTAGACCATTTCCCAACAAAGTCGCATATTTTGCCCACTGGGCTTTTTCGTGTTTGAAAATATCTGAAGGGATTCCATCTAGCCCCGGGGCTTTCCCCCCCTGCAAACTTGCTATTACGACATCCGCGTCCTTGCATGAAAATAAATCGCCCTTGCAGAATACCATAGGGATTGGTTCTCTAGCCACTAAATCCCTACTCTCAGCATACTGGGGTTTAAAATACTCGACCCACAAAGCCTCATCGACATTGTTGTCGGGTTTGTTGGGGGCGCCCCCTCTTCCCCATTTCACAGTTTTCCAGAATAATCTGGAATCCTTCTGCCCTGAAGCTTCGAGTAGCTCCTCCCAGTATTCCTCTTCCCACAACTTCTTGGCCATACGGATACTGTCATTATACTGTTTCCTACAGGCGCTAATCGAGGCCTTAACTCTGCTCTTAAGTGCTTTGCCCAACTCTAGTCTGGCAACCCTACACTGTTTGTTAAACCAGGTCGCCATAGTAATTGGTGCTTTTCTATTAGACTTTAATAACTTGGTAAAATGCGGTTTTATCACAGTGAAGAAGGTGTCATGGATATCTGTTAATTGGACAGAGTCGGGTGTTACCGGCTCAGCTTTTGTCATGGCATCGATGGCATTATCTGTCTCCAATTTAATGGACTCCAAAGTGGACAAATTGGCCAGAACATGTGGCCATCTCACCCGTCTTAAATCATTGCTCATAACAGGTATGCTACCACTACCTGAAACTGGGTTAGTTCGTGCGGCCCTCCACCATGAGTGGGAGACACAGAGGGGGTTGTGATCGCTTTCTAATCTCCCCACGATTTTCATGTCACCCACGCCACACCATAATTCAAGACTACAGATGACGTAATCAATCCTACTTTTGTTATGTCCATTATCGAATGTACAGTTGCCACCATAATCACTTTTGGTCCTGCCATTAAGAGCCCTCAAACCATACTCTAGACACAACGCATTCAACAATAGAATGTCTTTTGACCACCGCTTTACAGGTACAAGGTTTAACTTTGGGATGCCCCAAAGGGCATCTTCCTCCATTCCTATTGGATATGCAGTGTTTTCTAGTGGCTCGAATGTCCTATTCAAATCACCAGCCAAAATTACTCTGTTGCCAAGTGACTGGGATTCAAGAGAAGCAGATAAGACCTCTAGGGTAGCAGAATTACCAAGACTCATGCCCCTGGCATATATGTTATAAATGTCTATACTGCCACCCTTTCCCACAGATAGTCTTAATAGTTGTATATCTTTGCACCCTAGATCAATCATTTTTATTTTGACCTTTGAATTTTGTTTGATCCAAATTGCGAGGCCTCCCATGGGTCTACCCCTGGGGCCTCTCGTTGCGGGTATACAAAAATTTAAGTAACCTGGGCAAAATATTGGGTCACAAGCCCACGTCTCTTGAAAAAGGCACATTTCGAACCCACTTACAAAATCAATCCATTGCTGTGACAATAATCTAGCCCCCAGCCCTGCCACATTCCATGACAGAAATCTCTCCGGTTTATTTTCAACACAGGACCCCACTTCAATGGATACAATGGGCAACAAATCCTCCAGGATCCTAGAATCACAAACCTCTCCTATAACAGTGTTTGTACAATTAACAGTTACTCCCTCCTTACTGCAAATAGTGGTTGGGATAACTAGTTCGCCCAGAAGACCCACTGGGCTAGCAATAAGACTCCCATCACTCACATTCACTGTTACCGATGTTGAACTCATTTCATCCTTGTTATTTAGCACTTTTCCAACAGGGTTACTTCCCCTTTCCATTTCCCCCTCCCGATGGAATTGCTCCTCGGAACTCTGTCAATATCCCCACCTCATCTGGCCCTGCCCATTCTGTGGGAAGAATGCCGGCATATGACAATTGTTTGATCTTACGGTGGGTACAGCAGTGGGACCAACCTCTACCCCAGCACAGGAGCTAGAACACAATAATTCCCTACAACCCCCTAACTGAGTAACAGATCTCGGATAGAAGAAGGTAAGGTCCACGACCCCAATCCCTCCAATGCTAATATTCCAACCAGGTCCCGTTATCAGGCCCACCACCCTTGGGTCCTGAAAGTTAATTATAATACACTCACCCCCCTGTTTTTTTAGGGTATTCCCTATCCAATTGACTCTTCTTGCCCCTATTATCAGGCCGTCCACTCCCCCTGGCAGAGGTCTATTGACACGAAGCCAATGCATGGCTTTATTTTTTAACATGTCAAATGATTCTCTTTGGCCCTCCATTAGGGGTGGAACATTGGTGAGTACGGCCACGTATGGGTAGGAGTCCGGGGTGAGCTGTACTGGGGGGATCCTAGTCGGAGATTTGGTTATATGTGATTTTATGGGTGCTTGGTCTGGGGGAGCACGGCAATGCGTGAGGATGTTTTTCACTGCCACAACAGTATTGGTCCCAGTCCCGTTGCTAGGGGCATCCCTCGTGGAACCACCACCCCCTACTATGTTTGTCCTAGACCCCACCTTATTCCCAATAGCAATACTAGGAGTGATTTTATCATTTCCTGGCCTTTTGGCCATAGGTTTCCCCGGCCCAGTCGGCAAAGGCGTAGTCTTTGTTGGTGGGTTTTTTACACTAACCTTACAACCCCTATCAATATTATTAGCCAACACTCACTTTCTGTAAGACATTCTCCCTTACTTTCCTTCCTCTCTCTTCCCTTCTTTCACTCCTTCACTCTTTTCCTTTCTCTTACTCTCCTTACTCCACTTCACTAACTGCTTCTCTTACTCCCTCTGTCCTCTTAGTTCTACACGCCCCTTCCCTCATTCTTTCTCTGTTAGCCTCATTCTCTCCGTCCCCTTAGTCTCTCACTCCTCTTCTGTCACGCTCACTCCCTATAACTCAGCCACACTCCCACACTCACCTTCTTTCAGACGTTCTCCTTTACTTTCCTTCCTCTCTCTTCCCTTCTTTCACTCCTTCACTGTTTTCCCTTCCCTTACTCTCCTTATTCCACTTCACTAATTCCTTCTCTTACTCCCTCTGTCCTCTTACTTCTACACTCCCCTTCCCTCATTCTCTCTCTGTTAGCCTCATTCTCTCCGTCCCCTTAGTCTCTCACTCCTCTTCTGTCACGCTCACTCCCTATAACTCAGCCATACTCCCACACTCACTTTCTGTAAGACCTTCTTCTTTACCTTTCTTCCTCTCTCTTCCCTTCTTTCACTCCTTCACTCTTTTCGCTTCTCTTACTCTCCTTACTCCACTACACTAACTGTTTCTCTTACTCCCTCTGTCCTCTTAGTTCTACACTCCCCTTCACTCATTCTATCTCTGTTAGCCTCATTCTCTCCGTCCCCTTAGTCTCTCACTCCTCTTCTGTCACGCTCACTCCCTATAACTCAGCCACACTCCCACACTCACCTTCTTTCAGACGTTCTCCTTTACTTCCCTTCCCCTCTCGTCCCTTTTTTTGCTCCCTCACTAATTTTCCTTTCCTCTCTCACTGCACTCCACTTCACTCACTCCTTTTGAATTTGTTAAGAATACAGCTCTTTTTGGAGAATTGGAGGTAGTTCTAAAAAGAACTTTGTTTTTTCTTCTTTTTTAGGTTTTCTTTGTGAACAAAAACAAAAACAGGGAATGTCAAACTGCTCAACAGGAGCAAAAATAAGTAAAAATTAGGGCTGGGGACGGCAGCTGTGGTTTTCCCTTGTTCGGACAATGTTCATGATACTTTGTTCACCGTAACAAAGTAGTTCATCACAGTCTTTACATTTTATAGTGATGCCATCAAAAACAGGCTGAATGTTCGGAATCAGCTGTTCAGGTGTCCCTCTCACGTTTGATATAGGTGGTCCTCCAGTAGATGTTGAAGCACCATCCCTTGGGTATTTCGTGCCAGGTCCCTGACACTCTCCCGGGCATAGTTCTGAGGGTGCCTCCTCTGAACATGATGAATCATCGTCGAGTTCCCAAAACTATACTTCCTTGTAGGGTCACCCCGTGAAAGCAGTTTTGCAAATTCTACACTCCACTTTTGGAGCATTAACCTTCTTCTCTCCAGGTGGTATTGAATTTTTTTTCCAAATAAAGTGCTCCTTCACCTTGGGTTGAGGAGCCTCTTCCTGGATGAACTCATCCGAGTCCTCACTGCTGCTGGGTGGTCTAGCAGCCATTCTTTTCCCAAAAATGAAGAACAGAAAAGAACAGGTCTTGCTGTCTCCAAAGTGAAAGAAGAAGTGAAGGAAATGGGTGGGGTTTTCATTATTTGTAAAAAAAAACTGTTAACAACCAATGAAAAGAGTTATTTTAAGGTCACATGACTTGACGCGCTTACGCTACGCGCACCGGAGCGCTTCCGGGGGCGCTTACGCAGCACGTACGTAGGCGCTTCCGTGGGCGCTTATGCGGCGTGCCTAAATGATGTTTTGCTAGCTTTACGTAAATGCAAAATCATTTTAATTCGGAAAATCAAAAATACTACTTTTATAAGTATGGTACTGAATGTCTTGCATTATTATTTAGTTTTCATACATATTTTTTTACGAATGCAGAAATAGTGCTCTCGCTGCGCTCTCGGGAGAGCTTACCGGTGCGCGCACCCTGAGCGCCCCAGGACAAAATGATAAAAAAAAAACATGAAAAATACATTGAAAACATAATTTAAAAAAAATAAATAATAATAATTAATAGTTATAAAAAACAGCTAATAAAAAAAAAACTTTAAAAATCGTAGGTTACAAACTCGATATACAAAGGAATTAGCTTTTAAAAAACCTTTGAAATTCACTGAAAAAACCATAGGTTTCACAATCGTTATAGTTAGGAATTAGCATTTAAAAAACCTTTGAAATTCACTGAAAAAATCATAGGTTTAACACTGGTTATAGTTAGGAATTAGCATTTAAAAAACCTTTGAAATTCACTGAAAAAACCATCGGTTTCACACCAGTTATAGTTAGCTGAACATTTTACTCATACAAAACCATTGAAATTCCCACGTTATAGTTAGTTGGACTCACTATAACTCGCGTGCCCGCAATCCACTGCTGATGATGTCACATATTACATCATTCATGACATGGTCAGTGACATCACTGATAACATCACTGATGACATTTCAAATGACATCACTGATGACATCACTGATGACATCATCCATGTGAAAATATAATGCACCTCATCACACTCTAATCTAACCTTTGATACATCCAGTGTTGAAGACAGACTACCATTCCTGAAACCATTGACACAGCAATACCAGTTACTATACACACACTCACTGATTCCTAAGTCTACACACACATCCACTCATTCAACCATACAATCACTCATACATACATTCACTCATGAATACAACACTATCATATGCACTCATACACCTATACAGACACTCACACACTGCCACTCATCCATGGAGTTACTCACACACCTAGTCAGTCATTCAAAGAATCAATCACACTCCCATTTCCTCATCTATACAGTTATACACACATAACCTTACTTATTCAACCATATACTAACACATACTTACTCTCTTTTACAATCACTGATACAAGTACACATTGATCCATACAGTCACTTACGCAATCACAGGGTCTCATGTATAGTCATTGATATATCCCAACTCTCACATGCACTGTGCTTTACATATGTACTTACTTGGACATGTAGTACTGAAATATTCATTCAATCACCAACACACCAATGCACACAATCAACCGCCCATACAGTTGTTTTCACATGCACTCTTGAACCCATACACCAAGTGAATCAACTGCTCACACATCTATGCTCAGAGTCACACACCTCCCAGCCACCCACACACACACTCAGCCTCACATACAAATACTTGGGCAACCAATCAATAACCCATATAGCCAGTCATATAGCTACTAATCAATACATGGAGCAGCTAACACAACAACAGACATAATGATACACAAATTCAAACAGTTTACTCACTAACCCATGCATTCAGTAAGACACATTTAGTCACCCACTCATACAGTCAGTCACGCACCTACTAAACCCTTTATCCAGACACTCATACATACATTTATTCTTCAATATGTTAAACATATTTTAACTTTACAGAAACACACAGACACTGGATGATGTCATCAGTGATGTCATCAGTGATGTCATTTGAGATGTCATCAGTGATGTCATCAGTGATGTCACTGACCATGTCATGAATGATGTAATCTGTGACATCATCAGCAGTGGATTGTGGGCGCGCAAGTTATAGTGAGTCCAACTAACTATAACGTGGGAATTTCAATGGTTTTGTATGAGTAAAATGTTCAGCTAACTATAACTGGTGTGAAACCTATGGTTTTTTCAGTGAATATATATATATATATATATATTACCTACTGGCGGTCGCCAGTAGGTATATATAGTTAGGATTTTTTCTCTATGGGATTTTTGAAAATTCTATGTCTAATAACTTTGGCGTTTGAGGACGGAATTGGCTGAAATTTTCAGGAAAATGGCACATTTTGTTTCTGAGCAGCCCTTGAAAATTTGGGGGGGGTTCGTCAAGGGGGGGCTGAGAAAAAAGGGGGGTCCCAAAACGTGTTTTTAACATTGAGTTTTCCATAGGGCGGTTGGCCTCACTTTTAGCCCGAACGGCTGAATGGATTTGCACAAAACTTGGCAAAATTGTAGGGACTGGTAGCCCGATGTGCCTTTTGTAGGTCTCAATATATGTGCTACAGTGGATTTTGAGAAATTAACGTTTAAAAAAAGATATATATCTGTAACAGCGGACCGGGCAGCGCTCCAGGACGCGTACTTTTCGCGCAACGGAGCTTTGTGAAGCGAAGCTGATTGGTTCTCCGGCGTCTGTCAACATTCCAAACAGTCCGTAGCGGCCGCCATCTTGTCTCTCGGTAGGATCGAGAGACAAGAGGAGGCCAAAGCGAAGGGGCAAATGACCATAAGGGGGAATAGTAGATCCTCGCTGACCCCCTAGGTTTGATGTGGAGGTTTTAAAAGGGCCCCGCGGGGCAAAAAAAAAAAATAATAATAATAATCGAACGGCTGAATGGATTTGCACGAAACTTGGCAAAATTGTAGGGACTGGTAGCCCGATGTGCCTTTGCTAGGTCTCAATATGTGTGCTTCAGTGGATTTTGAGAAATTAACGTTCAAAAAAAGATATATATCTGTAACAGCGCACCGCTTCGCGTACTTTTCGCGTTACGGAGCTTTGCGAAGCGAAGCTGATTGGCTCTCCGGTGTCTGTAAACATTCCAAACAGTCCGTAGCGGCCGCCATCTTGTCTCTCGGTAGGATCGAGAGACAAGAGGAGGCCAAAGCGAAGGGGCAAATGACCATAAGGGGGCATAGTAGATCCTCGCTGACCCCCTAGGTTTAATGTGGAGGTTTTAAAAGGGCCCCGCGGGGCAAAAAAAAATAATAATAATAATAATCGAACGGCTGAATGGATTTGCACGAAACTTGGTAAAATATTAGGGACTGGTAGCCCGATGTGCCTTTGCTAGGTCTCAATATATGTGCTTCAGTGCATTTTGAGAAATTAACGTTCAAAAACAAGATATATATCTGTAACAGCGCTCCGCTTCGCGGAGATAAAATTATATCTGTATTACCTAGCTGTTGCTAACACCAGTTAGCGACGGCTAGTAGGAGATAGCGACCATCTTGGGCCCCACTTTGCATGTGAGTGATATTTATCACTAATGACATGCAAAGTGGGCATGCCAAGATGTTAGCGACTGGAAACAGTCGCTAACATCGCTATCTCCTATTATCAACTTTTGGAAATATTCGAGATAAGCGCGAATATCTCCAAAAAGTAACAGCTGCCCTGAGCAGTTCTTAGCCATGTTATCCAATGGGAGGTGGATAACATGGCTAAGAGCATTAGCTCGGTAATGCATGAATATCGCTGAGTTTTCAGCGATATTAATGCATTGCGGTCGTTTTTTATCGTATTTGCGATAAACCTTGATAATAGCAAGGTTTATCTGCGATAATTTCTGACGGTAAAAAAATCTTTGCAATGCATCGTTAGGGATAAATATCGCTTAACTTTGGTAATATGCCCCAACGTCTGTTAACGTTCGATTTGAAGGAAATCAGGAAGTGTTGAAAAACATTGTCTGCGCCATCTTGTCTTTTTTCAAATGCCACACTTTTGTCGTGCACGGCAGCCATTTTAGATGCCTTGACCAGACCCACTCTGTGCACGCTGTCGATCCTTAGCATGGCTCCCCACCCTCGCAAGCATCTCACCCAGGCAGTGGTCACCCCCGCTCTCTGTCTTATGCATGGGTAATAAACCTCCCCCCATCTGCGCTGCTCTTCCCTGAGAATCACACCCTGTGCCCGCCCGACACCTCCCTTTCGCCCTATTCACTACCGCACCCTCTGACACTCCTTTTCCTCTGTGTCCGATTGTCCAGGCTGGTCCTAGGGTATCAGCTAGCCCTGCAGATGTAGTTTATGGCCACAGCTGTAAAGAATCACCCCTCTTCAAAGGAGTTATAGTAGATCAAGGCCCACACTCGATGAGATCCGTCACAGCAGAAGCGTTGCTATTATCTGAAAACCATCCTGTATTGTGATTGGGGAGGGGACCGAGCGTGAAGCGGAAGATTCTAGGGATGACTCTTTGTACATCAAAGTTTTTACAATTATGTGTCACATTAAAAATATATAGCACTCCGACAAAGTAGTAAGATTATAAAACTTTAATAATTTATAAATATATACAAGAAAACAAAAATAGTAATAACATATAAACATTTTTAGGGAAAAACAACGAAGTAGCGGTCGGCTGTGCGAATAGTCCCAACGCAGCACAACGTCCAGATTTCCGGCGTGGGGCGTCGCGGGGGGTGGGTCATCAGTAGCAAACTGTTGTGCGAATAGTTCCAAGGCAGCAGAACGCGCCGAAATCTAGATGACACGAAAGTGATGTCTAGTAAGTTGCCACCCAGCAAATAACGGCGTGGGGCGTCGCGGGGGGTGGGTCATCAGTAGCAAACTGTTGTGCGAATAGTTCCAAGGCAGCAGAACGATGGCACCAAGGTGATGTCCAGTAAGTTGCCGCACTGGTTTTGGTATCCTACAATGCTGCTCCGAATAACGGCGTGGGGTGCCCCGGGGGAGGCGGCATGAACGGGCCTCTCCAGGTGGAGTGTCATCTGTTGTAGTGGGGCGCCCCTTTACCGTTTCAGTTGCCATTCCGTCCGTTTTTGGTCCACTGTGACAAAAGCCGCAATTCAGCTGAGTTGCGCCCACTCTTGCGGTGCAGCGATAGGCGGCTGTCACGGGACTCTCAAAATGGCGGCAGGCTCTTTCCTTTTTGGGCCTGGTCCACTGAAATGGCCCTGGGACACCTTGGAAATCGGACGCTTGTCTGCTAGGTCTTGGACCCCATTCTCGAAAGCGTCCCCTCCGCCTTGAGAATTCATCAAAAGTTTTGGGGGCCCCGACTCCTGCAGGCTTCTGGTGGGGAGCGGCTGCCATGATTGGTCGCGGAATGACCACGACGGAGCTACGAGATGGTGGTGCTCTCATGCTGACGCCAGCTTCAGTCTGAAACATCCAGAAACAAGGTGGGGCTTTCATCGTTTGGGAAAAAAAAAAAGTTTTCATCCAATGAAAAGTGTTGTTTTTAGGTCATATGATCAAGCCTTCCATCATTAGGAAACCAAAAGTAAAATGAACCAATGAAAAGTTTTATAAACAAGTCACATGACCTGTTATGCGGCATAGGGTATAAAATGCGGAGAAAATACGTTGGCACGTGAGGCGGCGTCAGTAGCGGACCGATGTGCGAATAGGCCGAAGGCAATACAACGCGCCAAGATCCGGATGGCACCGAGGTGGTGTCCAGCAAGTTGCAGCACTGGTGTGGCCATCCTACAATGCTGAAAGTCGGCGTGGGGCGCCCCGTTGGCCTGTGAGTTCGCGTCAGTAGCGGACCGATGTGCGAATAGGCCAAAGGCAGCACAACGCGCCAAGATCCGGATGGCAGCGAGGTGGTGTCTAGTAAGTTGCCGCACTGGTGTGGCCATCCAACAATGCAGAAAGTCGGCGTGGGGCGCCCCGTTGGCCTGTGAGTTTGCGTCAGTAGCGGACCGATGTGCGAATAGGCCGAAGGCAGCACAACGCGCCAAGATCTGGATGGCACCGAGGTGGTGTCTAGTAAGTTGCCGCACTGGTGTGGCCATCCTACAATGCTGAAAGTCGGCGTGGGGCGCCCCGTTGGGCTGTGAGATGGCGTCAGTAGCGGACCGATGTGTGAATGGGGCCAAAGGCAGTGCAACAATATTTTCAGAATAGAAGACACCACTAGGCGCTGAGATGCCAAGATCCGGATGGCACCGAGGTGGTGTCTAGTAAGTTGCCGCACTGGTGTGGCCATCCTACAATGCTGAAAGTCGGCGTGGGGCGCCCCGTTGGCCTCTGAGATGGCATCAGTAGCGGACCGATGTGCGAATGGGGCCAAAGGCAGCGCAACAATATTTTCTGAATAGAAGACACCACAAGGCGCTGAGATGCCAAGATCCGGATGGCACCGAGGTGGTGTCATAGTTGAGAGTTCTGAGCAGCGGTTGTAACACTGTCTGAAGCTTATTTGCAGCTGCTGCAGCTTCACTACGCGTCAAGATCCGGATGGCACCGAGGTGGTGTCTAGTAAGGTGTACTGGTGTGGCCATCCTACAATGCTGAAAGTCGGCGTGGGGCGCCCCGTTGGCCTGTGAGTTTGCGTCAGTAGCGGACCGATGTGCGAATAGGCCGAAGGCAGCACAACGCGCCAAGATCCGGATGGCACCGAGGTGGTATCTAGTAAGTTGTCGCACTTCTGTGGCCATCCTACAATGTTGAAAGTCGGCGTGGGGCGCCCCGTTGGCCTGTGAGATGGCGTCAGTAGCGGACCGATGTGCGAATGGGGCCAAAGGCAGCGCAACAATATTTTCTGATTTGAAGACACCACAAGGCGCTGAGATGCCAAGATCCGGATGGCACCGAGGTGGTGTCTAGCAAGTTGTAGCACTGGTGTGGCCATCGTACAATGGTAAAAGTCGGCGTGGGGCGCCCTGTTGGCCTGTGAGATGGTGTCAGTAGCGGACTGATGTGCGAATGGGGCCAAAGGCAGCGCAACAATATTTTCTGACTGACACCACAAGGCGCTGAGATGCCAAGATCCGGATGGCACCGAGGTGATGTCTAAGTTGCGGACTGATGTGCGAATGGGGCCAAAGGCAGCGTAACAATATTTTTTGTATGGAAGATACCACTAGGCGTTGAGATGCCAAGATTCGGATGGCACCGAGGTGATGTCTAGCAAGTTGCTGTACTGGTGTGGTCATCCTACAATGCTGAAACTCGGCGTGGGTCGCCCCATTAGCCTGTGAGATGGCGTCAGTAGCGGACCGATGTGCGAATAGGCCGAAGGCAGCACAACGCGCCAAGATCCGGATGTCACCGTGGTGGTTTCATAGTTGAGAGGCACTTCATCTGCAGTGGGGCGTCGAGATCCGGATGGCACCGAGGTGATGTCTAGCAAGTTGCTGTACTGGTGTGGTCATTCTACAATGCTGAAAGTCGGCGTGGGGCGCCCCATTAGCCTGTGAGATGGCGTCAGTAGCGGACTGATGTGCGAATGGGGCCAAAGGCAGCGCAACAATATTTTCTGAAGAGAAGACACCAAAAGGCGCTGACATTCCAAGATCCGGATGGCACCGAGGTGGTGTCTAGCAAGCTATGCAGTTGAGTTGTGTGCGCACTTGCGGCGAATAGGTCGAAGGCAGCATAACAATGTTTTCTGAATAGAAGACACCACAAGGCGTTGAGATTCGGTTACCACCGAGGTGATGTCTAGCAAGTTGCCGCACTGGTGTGGCCATCCTACAATACTGCTCCGAATAACGGCGTGGGGTGCCCGAAGGGGGGGGGAGCCGGCGTGAATGGGCCTTCCTAGGTGGAGGCTCGTCTGCTGTAGTGGGGCGCCCCTTTACCGTTTCAGTTGCCATTCAGCTGAGTTTCGGCTGCTCTTGATGCTACAGCGACAGGCGGCTGCAAGAGGACTCTCAAAATGGCGGCCTGTTCTTTGGATTTGGGCCTGGTCCACTAAAATGGCCCTGGGACACCTTAGAACTCGGACGCTCGATTTTTTTTTCCTTTCCTGTACATGCAAAAAAAGGTAAATGCCCGGTACGTTACACGCTTCATCTGCCACGATGAACTCTCCAGAGGAACCGAAAAAAAATATAGTTGTGGTAACTATACCATGCATCGTCATATGGAGAGGTGGCACCAATTAATTATAGTTCTGCATAAAAGAGAGATTTGGAGGAGAACCCCTGACCTGCTAGTACATTCATCAAAGAAGTGGCACTGAGAGCTTCAGAGGCAAGGGAAACGGTCCCAAATATTTAGAAGAACTTTGGAAAGATTAAAATGACATGTTTAGATTGTGGCAAATTAATTTCATGTGGACAGATGAGTGTTACTCTAATAAATACAGCATATGAACATGATCATAGTCGATGGTTGGTAGAGACATTTTGACTATATCCTGGACCTGCCCGTCCTCGCCCAAAATGGCGCCGGAATAAATGGGACTCGTAACTCCTTGTTGTGTACTGGTTGCAGAACCTTGAAATCACGAGATACGTATGCAGTTTTGAAGCACATGGCGGGCGGGGACGAGAATTGATTGAATATTTCGACATCCCTATTGATATTAAGTTCTGATGTGTTATTGATTACTGTACTGTTGAAAGTTCGAATTAACGTCACCCATGGTACTTGCCCGCAAATGTATATCTAGATAATTTTATTGTAACTGGCCCTGTCGTATTTTAA
Organism: Lissotriton helveticus; assembly: GCF_964261635.1. Classification (NCBI taxonomy): domain Eukaryota; kingdom Metazoa; phylum Chordata; class Amphibia; order Caudata; family Salamandridae; genus Lissotriton; species Lissotriton helveticus. The sequence continues at coordinate 1,683,396,609 of NC_136061.1, forward strand.
TTATAAAATGTACGTCCACCGATTCCGTAACTGTTAGACACCTTAGTTCTTGCAACCTAATGGCCCGCCCGTTACGTTCCTCTACAGTGTAAATGTCTATTCATCATATACGATTACAGTTTGCTCCGTGGCAGGCCCACGTGGTTATAGGCTCGTATTTGTATAATGAAATTTTCACAATAAAGGTTTTTAAAAGAAAACATGGTAGTAGTATATACATTGGTAAAGTTTTTAATAATAGTGACTGTTTTAGAATCATTAAAAGGCAAGTGAAATAAAGCAGACCAAGATAAATGGTCAAGGGCTGTTGTGTTTTCTATTCCTGCAACATAAAGTGATCGATAAGAATCTCATATTCAGGCGTATCGGCGACTAAGACAGCAGGTCGACCCTCTTTTGCTCAACGGCTCCGTCATGGGACGAAGAAACGCTCTTTTTCTCGAAAAAAGAATATATTTTACTTGCAGGACAGTTGTAAAATTTCCGGGAAAGTACATTAGCCTGGAACATTATAACATATATTTAAGAAAAAATAATGTTCGGAAGTAATGAAAAGCGTAATTTTTAGGTCATATGACCAAGCCTTTCATCATTACAATAAGAAAAGTAAAATGAACCAATGAAAAGTTTTATTAACAAGTCACATGACTTGTTATGCTTACGTTACGCGCTGCGCGCCCCGGATGACTTCCGGATGCGCTAACGCGGCGCGTCATATGACGCATTACGCGACAACGCAGGTCCAGAATATAGTCAAAATGTCTCCACCAACCAGCGGTCGGAACACAACCCCTTTCAGCAGGCTAAATAGTTCTGTTAAATGACAACAGAAGGGACAGGCAACAAGAACCATTAGTCAAAGAGGGGAGGGCTAGTTCTTCTCTACCGGGTTACATTGGGGCGCTACCGGAACTGATCGAATTGGTAGTCTACAGTGTTTCTGGATGTTTCAGACTGAAGCTGGGGTTAGCATGAGAGCAGCAGTTTTTTCGTAGCTCCGTCGTGGCCATTCCGTAACCAATCATGGCAGCCGCTCTTTATCGTTATTTTGGGCGGGGTGGGTGGCGGAGCCGAGCTGTTTTACAGCCATCATTGTGTGGAGTTCAGTTCATCTCACTAGTTTTGAATTTGTCATGAGGGGTTGTTCCTAATGTTTCTATTTTAGCGAGGTCAAAAAGAGATCCCATTAGTGGCCTACTGATTTTGCTCGATTCCTTTTCTTTTTTTTTTACACAATTTTTCGTTATCTGCAAAGACTAAACAGAGTATTGCGACTCTGTGTTTGTTTGTAAATAGAGAATGAACCAAAGAGAACTAATTCTAAAACAGTAAATACTTGGATAACAATCAATCAAATGGAGAGAGAAGCAGGCACGACGGATTACAACGGGGGCAAAGGCCTGCGTTAACTACCTTTCACTATCTGCAAAGAGAGAGTACTCCTAATAGAAATGAGGGGGGGGGCACCATTCAAAGCAGATCAGTGTGCATAAACACGAAAATGTTTTCACTTACCACGTACTTGACATTCGACAGCTTATGATATTTGCTATTAAAAAAACATTGAAATTCACTGAAAAAACCATAGGTTATAGACCATATATAGTTAGGAATTAGCATTTACAAAACCTTGAAAATTCACTGAAAAAACCATAGGTTATAGACCATATATAGTTAGGAATTAGCATTTAAAAAACCTTATTTTACTCACACAAAACCATTGAAATTCCATATATAGTTAGTTGCACTAACTATATATCGCGCACCCGCAATCCACTGCTGATCATGTCACATATTACATCATTCATGACATGGTCAGTGACATCACTGATGACATCACTGATGACATCTCAAATGACATCACTGATGACATCACTGATGACATCTCAAATGACATCACTGATGACATCACTGATGACATCTCAAATGACATCACTGATGACATCTCATTTGACATTACTGATCACATCACTGATGACATCATTCATGTGATAATACGATGAACCTCTTCACACTCTAATATAACCTTAGATACACTCAGTGTAAACAGACACTCATAGACTGTCACTCATCCATGGAGTTACTCAGACACTTAGTCAGTCATGCAAAGAATCAATCACACCTCCATTTCCTCAACTATACAGTTATACACACCTTACTTATTCAAACATATACTAAAACATATTTACTCACTTATACAATCCTGGATACAAGTTCACAATGATCCATACAGCCACTCACACATTCACTGGCTCTTATGCATAGTTATTTATATATGTCAACTCTCACATGTACTGTGTTTTACATATGTACTTACTTTGACATGTAGCACTGAGATATCCATTCACTCACCAATACACTCATGCACACAGTCAACCGCCCATACAGCTGTTTCCACATGCACTTTTGAACCCATACATCTAGTCAATCAACTGCTCACACATCTATGCAGAGAGTCATACACCTCCCAGCCACCCAGACACACACTCAGTCTCCCATACAAATGCTTGGGCAACCAATCAATAACCCATACAGTTAATCATATAGCTAATGATCAACACATGCAGCAGTTTACAGAACAACAGACATAATGATGCACAAATTAAGACAGTTTAGTCACTAACCCATGCACTCAGTGAGACACATTTAATCAGTCACTCATACAGTCAGCCATGCCCCTACTAAATCCTTCATCAAGACACTTATACATCCACTCATTCTTCAATATGTAAGACATATTTTAACTTTACAGAATTATACAGTCACTGTATGTAGTCATCAGTGATGTCATCAGTGATGTCATTTGAGATGTCATCAGTGATGTCATCAGTGATGTCACTGACCATGTCATGAATGATGTAATATGTGACATGATCAGCAGTGGATTGCGGGTGCGCGATATATAGTTAGTGCAACTAACTATATATGGAATTTCAATGGTTTTGTGTGAGTAAAATAAGGTTTTTTAAATGCTAATTCCTAACTATATATGGTCTATAACCTATGGTTTTTTCAGTGAATTTTCAAGGTTTTGTAAATGCTAATTCCTAACTATATATGGTCTATAACCTATGGTTTTTTCAGTGAATATATATATATATATATATATATATATATATATATATATATATATATATATATATATATATATATATATATATATATTGCGCTCCAATTCTTAACAATTTTCAGAAGAATCACCCACACTCACGGGGTTGCCGTTTTAAAAAAAGGTTGCTTTATTCACAGACAGACAGACGCCCTCGCGTTTCGACACTCAGCCTTTCTCGATGTCGGTGGCCACCAAACACCGTCATGAATTTAAAACAAAATTCACCGCAATCAAGGAAGGACTACACGCTAGTCAGCTTTTACATAGCGTCATATTGGAGTGGTGTATTATTTACAAAAAGAGATCTCATTCAATACACATCGAGATTATATACGTATGTAACTCACTCCTGATACAAGTAATCGCGAGTCATGAAATGTGCATATATTATATACATTTCAACATACATATATTGTATTTACACGAATTACTCTACAACCAAACAACAATTCAGCCGTGGATCGGCTATTGTCCTCCCTTAAATCTTAATCAGGTCTGTTATTGTACAAATGGAATCAACCATATTTTTAAACTCCAACAATTCCTTATTTTCAAGTTCGATATATGTCATATATCATGATGCAACATGTAAATCCATATTTATATTCATTTCAGCGGGCTCACCAAATCATTTCTTCAAAATTATGATTAGATTTCACAATTATAACTAGTATTTCCCAAAATCCAATTATCACTAAGATCAAGAACTTTATGAATAAGATCAAATTAAATCAAATCAAAGTATTCTATCACTTCAACAATCCTACGTCACATATATATATACATGTATACACACATTTACAAATGTACATACTAATATATGCAAAAATATGTACAAGCTGTCTCATCAAGATTAGAGATGTAGTCACATAATTATTACAATCCATCTATCTAATACCTCATGTGCCAGTGTGCACTTAAATATATATATACACATGTGCAGTTTCACCAATCAATTAGAAATGTCATCTCTGCAGTTCATCTAGAAATTACTTCATGTACCAATGTGAACCATCAATTCTTCACCATAATTCAAACCCCATGGTGTCTTTGTATGTAGGTCGATAATGTATCTTGATTCGAGCCTACGGAGTTTTTTCAATCTGTCCCCACCTCTGACACTTTCAGGAACTGATTCTAGTCCATAGCATAAAAGCTTATTACGGTCGCTTTGATTTTTTTCCAAAAAATACCTTGCGACTGGATAAGCTTGGTCTACTTTGTCTATCGCCCTCATGTGTTCTAAAATTCTGATTTTGAAAGGATGTACCGTGCTGCCTATATATTGCAGCCCACAGGGGCAGACAAGACAGTACACCACATACGGTGTACTGCAGGTGATAAACTTGTTGATTTTTTTGACCATGCCAGTGTCGCGAATGGTGTATGTAAGCGCTCTTTTGCTGTTACAGCATGCTTTACATTTATGACAGGGGAAGAAGCCTTTCATGCTTCTCAAGGTGTTAGACTTTGGAGGTATTTTCTCCAAGTGGCTCCGTACCAATTGGTCACGAATAGATCTGGCCTTTTTAAATGTGACCAATGGATGAATGGGAATGTCCTCACCTATAACATTATCTGCTCTTAAAATATGCCAGTTTTTCTTCAGCATTAGTTTCAGGTGGTTAGCTTCAGATGAATACGGGGTTATTAATCGAAATTTGCCTCTCTTATTTCTTTTACCCCTGCTATCATCCAACAGACTTTCCCTGGTCAAGGCTTTTACTTTGCAAAGTGTTCTATTGAGGGTGATCGGATTGTAGCCTCTTACAGCAAATCTGGCTAAACTCTCAGTGGCAGCTGTGTCAAAGTCACACTCGCGTGTGCAGTTCCTCCTGAGCCTTAACAGTTCCCCGTAAGGGATGCTCTGCACTAGTTTGGGGGGGTGACTGCTTGTTGCATACAGTATAGAATTGCCTGCAGTTGGTTTTCGTAATAACGAAGTTTCAATCTTACCCCCAACAATCTGCACTCTTAGGTCCAAGTAATCCACCGTAGTAGGACTAATTGTTCAGGTAAAATGCAGATTGTGATCATTATCGTTCAGGTATGCGATGTAGTGACGTGCAGCTTCTTCTGTGCCCTGCCAGATGATAAATAAATCATCGATATATCGATGCCATTTTATCACAGTACCACTGGATGTGTTGTCCCTATAGGTTCTGGACACCTGCTCCTCCCACCAGCCTACGAATAAATTCGCATAGCTGGGAGCGAAGCAGGTGCCCATCGCCGTGCCAGACACCTGTTGATAGTAATCCTCTTCAAAAAGGAAAATTTTATTATACAAGCAGAATTGCAGAAACTCAATAGGCATACAGTTATGTTGCGCATATCTCAATTGCCTTTTTTTCAAATATGCCGTTACTGCTTCTATACCTTTAGAGTGTTCGATACAAGTGTATAAGCTTGTTATATCAAGGGCAACTAACAGATAGTCAGATTGCCAAGGTACATTTTGGATAAAAAATCTTTGGTGTCCTTTACATGAGAAGATAGCTTCGTTACCAAGCTTGCCATAAAGAAATCACGGAACCTGGAAACATGTTCCGTCAATCCTTGAACCGAAGAGACTATAGGTCTTCCAGGGGGGTGCAGATTGTCTTTGTGCAATTTTGGAATGTGGTAGAATGATGGGCATATGGGGCTCGAGCTCCCGCAGATAGTGGTATTCCTCACTTCCAAGCATCTTCCTGTTATACCACTTGTTAATGAGATCATCATATACCTGTATGCTCTGTTGATATAATTTCAAAGTGTTTTTTGATAACATCCCACATCCGATAATTGCCTCATTGCCTCACCAGTGATATTGTTCCCTTGATTGCACTACCACATTGCCCCCCTTATCCGAAGGTTTAATGATGATGGTATTGTCATTAGCCAAGTCATTCAGTGCTTGCTTTTCCTCCTGCGATAGATTAAATCCGCTGTTGTTTGTTTTTTGCTTTTTTCGGAATTGTAAGAGATCTTTAATCATTGCTTCCGAAAAGGTACTCAAGGCATCAAACGGCATCTGCGGGTTAAAAGTTGAACATGGTTTGTATGGACTTTCCTCCCTGTCCTGCTCAATTCCCACATTGATTGCACGTTGCACTATGTCTTGGCTTGCTATGTCCTCCAGCATCACTTCATTTCTTAAATCTTCGAATACTTCGATTGCTGAGAGATCATTGACCGCAAGACTATCCGTTGCTGTTAGTCTTGCTGTTGGCTGCTTGCTTGTCTTTAGATGAGTCCTAGTTTTGAAATATTTATGTAATTTCAACTTTCTGACGAAACTGAAGATATCAATTCTAGTTTGTGTATACTCAAGATGTGAGTCAGGGCAGAAAGTTAAACCCAGGCTTAACACTTTATGTTCAGAGTCACTGAGTGGTCTAGTTGTCAAATTGATTTTGGAAAAAGGGGGTGGTGATGGACAGAGTTTCTGAATGATGCAGAATACTCTTACCAAGTCAAGAGATCATGGTTTTAATCCATCACCTGTTTTTCAGCTCATTGCACCATCCCAGCTCAGAACCTGGCTATATGCAAATTAGTCTGTTCCTGTCCCAGTGCATGATGGGAACAAACTACCAAGCCAATTCTTATACTGGGAAGGAGACAAGCTTCAAATTGACCACTGTTAAATTCGATGACCCTACTATCTCCTGTTGTTGCGTCTGCGGTTGGTCCAAGTTGTTTTTTTTGGTTTTCCCCCCGCCGCCTGATCTTCTTGTCCTCCTACGTTTACATTTACGTTTGTTTCTGGTGGCTTGTTCTTTCCACCACATAGCCAGCAGTGTTTGATGACTTGAAACTCTGTTTGAAAAGGGGTTTGCTTGTCCGAACCCTTTGAGGTTTGTGGTGCCTGGTCATCACTCGATTCATTGCCTGTTAAATCAGACTCTGAAGTCTCCACTGCCTGTGCTGGTACTGCTGTTTTAGAGCTTAACTCCTTGCGTGAAACGTCGAACTTTTTTGCGTAGGTTAATACTCTGCCCTGCTGATAGTCACGTTCGTCGCGTTGAAACTTTTCTTGCTTCCGCATTTTTATTTTTTGTTCATATCTCAACAGTCTAGGTTTCATTAAATCCATTGCATCAGATACTTTTTTGCTATCTTCTTCTTTACGTAAATCCTCTTCCATCTGTTTAATTTCTGCTAGCGTTTTTTCGCGATCACTCCATGCGTACTTGACTAGCAGCCCCAGTGTACTCTTGCAATAATGGGCCGTGTGTTCTGCCCAATCAGTCAAAAGTTGGGGGTCCGGGTTTTCGTACAAAGGGACAGTGTAAGCCATTAGCCCTCTTGGAACCCTGTCAACTTCGATGTACCCCTGCAGGCTGGTGGCCTCCCACCACTTTCTCACCTTGCGCTCATATAGGCGCTCCAACTTTGTCAGGCTTTCATTAAACTTGCTTTTCGGTTGCTTAGGGTCGGGGACGCTGGTTTGGATTCCGGCCGCTTCCGATTTTTTAAACATGCCTTTCGCGTCCTCATGTCTGGTTGATTCACAGAACATGGTTATGTTTAGTGGCTTATTTGTCTGGGACACTGTAATGTTTTTTGTTGCGCAGTACCTTTAAAATAGGCCCCCTTACGTCGCACTGCCGTATACTTTCTGTCTCATACTTTATAGACAGCAGGAGAAAAGGACGTTCTCGCTCACCCACATGCGGATCTTCCGGCTCGCGGCACCTCCTCCGAAGCGTCGCTCCTCGTTTCCCCGCTAATGGTCGGCTCCGACGTCGTAGCAAATCTTCTCCTCGTGGCAGACCGCGGTGCACCGTTAAAATGTCCGCCCAGGACTCTGCTCCATACTCCACAAGTCTTGATGCACTCTTAGACGGGTGCGGGTAGCGGCTGTAGACACCGCCAATATTGCGCTCCAATTCTTAACAATTTTCAGAAGAATCACCCACACTCACAAGGTTGCCGTTTTAAAAAAGGTTGCTTTATTCACAGACAGACAGACGCCCTCGCGTTTCGGCACTCAGCCTTTCTCGATGTCGGTGGCCACCAAACACCGTCATGATTTTAAAACAAAATTCACCGCAATCAAGGAAGGACTACACGCTAGTCAGCTTTTACATAGCGTCATATTGGAGTGGTGTATTATTTACAAAAAGAGATCTCATTCAATACACATCGAGATTATATATGTATGTAACTCACTCCTGGTACAAGTAATCGCGAGTCATGAAATGCGCATATATTATATACATTTCAACATACATATATTGTATTTACACGAATTACTCCACAACCAAACAATATATATATATATTCACTGAAAAAACCATAGGTTTCACATCAGTTATAGTTAGGAATTAGCATTTAAAAAACCTATTAAATTCACTGAAAAAACCATAGGTTTGACACCAGTTATAGTTAGCTGGAAATTTTACTCGCATAAAACCAATGAAATTCCAACGTTATAGTTAGTTGGACTCACTATAACTTGCGCGTGCAATGCACTGCTAATGACGTCACATATTACATCACTCATGACATGGTCAGTGACATCACTCATGACATCACGGATGACACCATCCAGTGAATGTGTGTTTTTCCGAAAAATAAATATGTGTTATATATGTATATGTAAAAGTTGATGGAAGAATACATGTTTAAATAAGTGTTTACATGGATGTTTTTTTTAAAAAAAACGTGATTGGTTAGCCTATTAAGTGTATCTTAGGCAATACATATATTAGTGAGTAATGTTTAAATATTTAAATATAAGGATTAGTGTTTCACTTTGTGTATAAGTGGCTGCATGGGTTGGTGAGTAGCTACATGTGTAGGTATATGGGTTATTAGATGTTTGTTTTAATATCAGTATGAGTGTCTATATGGTTTGGTGGGGGTATTACTTAGAACATAGATGCATAAGTGACTGACTCTCTGTTTGTATGTGTTTTGAAGACAGCATATGTGCAGGACTTTATGGGTGGATGACTGTATATATGTGTGTGTTAGTGACTGAATGACTGTATCACTAGTATCTTTATCAGTAACTACATATGTTTTAATATAATATATGTGAATATTGATGTATATAAGTGAGTATATGTGAGAGTAAGAGATTGTAAGAGGTCCTGTTTAAATAAGTATGTGTTTCTATAAGTGATTGTTTAAGAGAGTAAGTATGTGTACGTTTCCTTAGAAGTAAGGTGGTTGTGTGTGTATAGCTGTATATGCAAATAAATGGATGTTCAATAGTTTATTTGCATGTGTGAGTATGTGTGAGTAGTATCTTTTGGATGACTGTCGGTGTGTAACAGGATGTATAGGTGTATTACTACATATGATGAGTGAGTATATGTATGAGTGACTATATAGAACTGTTGGTCAATGAGTGGATGTGTATATAGATGGTGGAAATATTGAATTGGTTGTTGTAACTGGTATGGATAGCTCCATTTTTTTGAAAAATGTAGTTTTTTTTTTAATATGTGTTTCAAGGGTTACATTACAGTGAAAAGAGGTCTGTCACTCTGTCACAAGGATGGTGTCATCAGTGATGTCATGAGTGATGTCACTGACCATGTCATGAGTGATGTAATATCTGACGTCATAAGCAGTGCATTGCACGCACAAGTTATAGTGAGTCCAACTAACTATAACGTGGGAATTTCATTGGTTTTATGTGAGTAAAATTTCCAGCTAACTATAACTGGTGTCAAACCTATGGTTTTTTCAGTGAATTTAATAGGTTTTTTAAATGCTAATTCCTAACCATAACTGATGTGAAACCTATGGTTTTTTCAGTGAATTTCAAAAGTTTTAAAAAAGCTAATTCCTTTGTATATCGACTTTGTAACCTACGATTTCTTTTTTTTTTATTAACTGTTTTGTATTCAGTATTATATTCTATTCCCCTCATCTGAGAAGTGCACACCATCTCCTATGTACAAGCATTCAATTTCACTACTGAAATTCAACCATTATCAAAAAACATAACACAAACCAACAGCAAAGAAACTCAATGTGCTTCCTACTCTGAGTTAACACAGGTAACATCATTGTGAAAGGGTCAAATTTATTTCTTTAAGCATGCAGACACTATTTATTCCTTCTCAAAAATGTAAAAGCCATTCATTTTCCCCACAATCGTTTTTGACATCACATTTAAGAAACACACCACAGGTCCTATGTACAAGCATTCCATGTCACTACTGAAACTTCACAATTTTACAAAATACAATTCCTCTATGCAAAGAAACTCAATGTGCTTCCTACTCTGAGTTAACACAGGTAACATCATTGTGAAAGGGTCAAATTTATTTCTTTAAGCATGCAGACACTGTTTATTCCTTCTCAAAAATGTAAAAGCCATTCATTTTCCCCTAAATCGTTTATCACATCACATTTAAGAAACACAGCACAGGTCCTATGTACAAGCATTCCATGTCACTACTAAAACCTCACTATTTCACAAAATACAAATCCTCTATGCAGTAAAAACTTTTTACCAAGCATTATCAAAAAACATGACACAAAGCAACATTAAAAAAACACAATTTGCTTCCAAATCTTCTCCATAGAGTATACACGTCTCTATCTATATTAACTGAATCATTACTCACCGTTACAAATGCTTTAGGAGATTGAGAACAGTGTCAGACACACACACCAATATTTCTTTAGCAGAGCAAAAGGTATGTACTCCAGGCACTGCAACTATGAATGGCACAGAGAACCTCTAATTCTACACACATATTCCTCATGGTAACCAATCAAAACTCTTCCCTCTCTATTTTCAAACCAACACCCTTCCCCCCCTCAGCCCTTTCTACCTGTTACCATAGCAACTCCCTCCTCACTGAGCTCTCAGGTTTAAAAGTTCATTCTACAATGTTGCAATTGAACTTAGCAAGGATGTTTGACCTCTTAATACACCAGCTTATCCACTGCAATGTTTCTTTAAATGACTTTTTCTTAACCGATCAAATTGCTTCTTTCACAAAACAGAACCATGCACCCTAACTTTCAGTTTTCACCTATCTGAATCCACCAATCAGAGCACTGAAACTCCACAGTTTTTTTTTGCAAACTCCTACTGTTCCAACTGCCATTTCATTCCCACACTTCATCTGACTGCACCAGAACCTCCTCTTACCATGTATTCTGTCTGGATTATTGGACATAGCTACATCCACTGGGCTCAAAGGTATGGAGGTACCAGAAATTTTCACAACCTTGATTTACCAAATGTGAACATCAAAAGGATTGGCCAGAGAGGATTGAGATGTCATTAATTGATACCATTGGTGAAAACCTTTTTGCATCTGCCACACCCTCACCTCATACTTCTGCACTTTGGGGGAAATGACTTAGGCCAGTGTTTCCCAAACTGTGGTCCGCGGACCCAAAGGGGTCCCTGACACATTCCCAGGGGGTCCGCAGACAGCAGTTTTAAAAGCTCTGCAAAGTATCTTGTTCAATTAGCAGTTTTCAAAGAACAATAAAAGTGTCGAGATAACGCCAGTGATTAATGTCCCTGCTGGAGAGAGGAGAGTTTTTTCTGGTGGCAGCTTTGACTTATCCAATGTAGCACAGAGGGGTAATATGCCTACTGCAAGGAAGTGTACCATGAATTTTAAGAAACAGTATTTTATATGCATAGGTCAGTGGGTTACTGCTTTTTTCACAGGAATTCTTTTGTTACTCTGCAGTTCATAAGTGACAGTCGTAATCTAGCAAATAGACCTATAAACTGTCATCAAAGAGCTGCTTGCAGACTGTAAAGTACAAGTTAGTAACTTATGTTTTTTCCCAGTCTTTCATTATCCTGATGCTGCTAAAAAGGTTTATTTGGATGGAAATACATTTTTATTGTTAAAGTCATTGCTAACCACTGTGTTATTTTCTGAATCCTGGGTTTGTGCTTCTCCAGAACAAGCACTTTTTAAAAATGCCTACCAGTATGAATGACATGTGAATTCTACACCTCGTAGTACCCTTTGCCTTATGTAACATTTTCTATACACTTATTTACATGTATGATTCACTGTCTCTATATGTGTGTGATGTAAAGTGCTCTGACATCACTACAATGGTATGAGAGATGCTATAAAAAAGGAAATACACGCGACAGAGCAGTGCTATGGAGAGATGAGAAGCACTGTTGGAGGGTGATAGTGGGGGAATCATTGAAGAACCCCCAGAAAGATTGTCGTATTCTGGTGCATAGTCAGGTCTTCATTTACTATTCTTTAAAAGCTACTACAATTCAATATATAATGATATGTGCTGTAGACTGCACCATTGTTTCCTAAATTGCTTGGGGGAGAGCCACCCAAAGTCCCCTTTGTAGTGGTCAGGCTCACTCACTGCACTCAGTATGGGGACTGGTCTGAAACAATTTGCCAAGGGCTGCTTTGGGTTACCAGTCTGGCCCTGGCAGGAGCAGGAGCCTCGTACTGCGAAATAAAGCCAACCATTGAAAAGTTAGTCACGGAGACGCAGCACCAACCTTCCCATTAACTTTTTTTGTTTTCTTGCAAATTTTTTCAATATAAAATACAACAGAAGTTGCGAAGAGTTTCGTTAGCCTCCTTGGCTTAAGAACACACTCCACCACTTCAGAAATGCAAGGCTGCACCATATTTACAAGAATATGGCGCAGCCCTGAGTTTCCCCAGCGCTGGCTCTACACTTAACAGGGAAGATTGTTTATGTACAGGAAGGTGCCCCTTCCTGCACATAAACAATCTTGAAGTGTCATTTTGTCACTTCTATGTGTGCTGCTTAATGCAGCACACAAGAAAGTTTTAAAATGTCATTTTGTTTTTAAAGATTGTTTAGGTGCAGGAATGGTCACGTTCCTGAAGATAAACAATCCAAGGCGTTTTGCAAAATTGAGTAGAAATGAAGCATTTCTCCTGTTAAGACTAACCCTGGGCGAAGAACTACGCTCCGTTCGCGGAGCTTGCGGAGTTTCGGCAACTCCGCGTTCCGCGGAGAACGCGTAGCTGTCGATTACTCCGTGATCCGGTGCGTAGTGTAGTTCTCGCGCGCTGAATACATTATCGCGTGCGCGGCAATGGCTTACCTTGGTTCTGCGTTCGCATTTTCCCGGTCGCGTGTGCCACCATGTTTGTAAACCCTCCCGCACAATCCCGTGCGACTGTGCGAACGCGATAACGTCATTTGGATGCGCGATAGCGTCATAAGGACGCGCGAGGATGCTTGTTGGTAAGATCGAGTTGCCAAACGAGAAGATGAGTTCCCGAACATGTCTTGCACAACCCGAACACGTTACTTGTGACCCGGAACAGGAAATAAGGGAACGCAAGCGGGCGGGACAAACCTCTTGGGTAACTTAGCGTGCTAGCCATCCCGAGCATGCAGGCAGCGCCCCGAACACGCGCACCGCGCTCCCGAAGACGATAAACGGCACGCGAACGGGTCTAGCAAGCAACTAAGCATGTCCGCGGAGCTACGCGTAGGTCGCGGAGTGCAAGTGCGTCTTCGCATAGCTCCGCGGAGTGCGGCTCCGCGAACTACGCCCAGGGTTAGTTAAGACCCAGTTGTCCCTGGTCTCAATTTTGGCTCTGCCTCCCATTTACAATGCCCTTGTAAATAGGGGGCAGCGTCAAAATCAATGGGTGTTGCAGGGGAAATGCCCACGCAACACCCACTGCCCACCCTTTAACGCTAAGCATTGGATGAAAGGGGGTCTTATTTACAAGGCAGCGTTAAGCCACGTTAAGTGGCTTAACGCTGCCTTGTAAATAAGGCGAAGCCCCTATCCCCACGGGAACGCCACAAAAAGTGATTTTCCATGGTGATAGGGGCTTGTAAATATTTTCCTAAAAACATTAGTAATTCGAGTATTTGTTTTGTGTGCAAACGTGTGTTCATTTTTTTCGAATGACTGTTTAAATGTTTGAAATTTAAATCCTACAAATTGCTTGGGGGTCCCCGGCTTCCGGGGGTGACTCAATGGGGGTCCTCAGGAGTCAAAAGTTTGGGAACCACTGACTTAGGCACTTTGACTGGGGTAGGTCTGGAAATGCTTTTAAAGGACACCTTTGAGCAATTGATGGCACTTTTTCCTCAAACTGCCTTGGTATATTCCAATATATGCCAAAGACAGAAATGGAAGTGGTCCAACCAATTTTGTCCACAATTTGAGAAAGCACGGAAACATGTGAATAAATCTGTTTCTGCTTACATGAGAGACTATGGAATGGGTTCAATATACAACAATAACTTGCGTTACAACCTGCAAGATATCTACAGAGGAGATGGTGTGCACTTCTCAGATGAGGGGAATAGAATATTCCTCCTGAATATAAGACTGTGCATTGGAACCTACTTGTAGGTACCTAAATCAGCCACAGAACCCAAAAGCTCTTTTTGAGGGCTACCCTACCTCTGATCACTCAAAATGATTATTTTTCTCTAACTTTTTTCACTGTTTTTCACCAAAGTACGCTCCCTGGTACGCTCCCCGGTACGCGTACCGGGCGCTCCCCCCGCGAAAAATGTTTTTTTTTTTTGGCTCATATGGGCCTCCTAAGCCCCCCTCAGAAAATTTAGGGGGTCAGGGGGTGTCTACCGTGCCCCCTTTTACCCATTCCCAATGTTGTTTGTCCTCCATCTTGTGTCTCAAATCTACCGAAACACAAGATGGAGGACTCCCGTTGCGCTGCCGGTGCGTGTACCGCGGCGCGCACCGGTAAGCGCTCCCCAAAAAATTTAAAAGTTAATTTACATAAAAACCACTGGAGACACTTTTACCAAATATAGAATAGGCCCTACTACATACCAGTCCCTACCATTTTCCCAAATTTGGTGGAATTCCATTGAGCCATTTGAGCTGTAGCACTGTCTGAATATCCTGAGGTAAATTACATGACAAAAACACATATGAAGTGTTAGAATTTACAACCAATTAAAATGTTACTTTAATTTTCTACTTTTTTTCCTGACATTTGATTGGTTATGTACATGAATATAAATGAAAAATGAGAGGGAAACACGGCCATTTTGACTACAACTACCTGAGGTACATCTTGAAAGGATTTTCGCATTTTTTCTTCTTCACCTCTCTGTAAAGTAAGTTGTTAATTTGTAAGGGGCACTTTAAGTTAATTTGTAAAAACGTTTTCTGATAGTTATTTACTGTCCCTCTGCTATAGTTATAGATAGAGATAGGCTACTCTGTTATATTTATGGGTTGACTTAGGCTTCTCTGCTATAATTATGAATTTACTTACGCCTTTTCACAGGCACTTTTTTATATTTCTTCTTCCTGCCTGATACCATACACTGCCCAAAGTTAACTTCACTGTTAAAAAATCAGAACTACCTGTCTGAACATAAACCCAACAGTGCCCTAACTCTACTGATATAGTTATTTTTTATGCAATTTACAGCAAGAAAATGGAAGGGGAACAAGAAAACATCAATGTTTCTTTCGAGATTACAAATGAGGAGATTCTTAATGAAGATTTTGTTGAAGAGGATTTTATGGATCAGTCTTTGGATCAACAATTTATTGAATGTTTACAAGATATTGAAACATGCATTTTTGACGAGATTCCAGATGATCTAATGCTGGAGGTTTTATTAAACTATGAAAATTATAACCAATAAATGTTTATTTAATAATTAAAAATAGTTTGAGACATTATTCATTTTTATATCTAATTCATGAAGTACTACCAAAATGATTATGTTTATATTATAGTATAAAGTGAAACTTACAGTATACTGTGCAATTTTAAAACATCATAAAGGAGCAGGGTAGACTACCCATGATCCCCTAGGTCTTCTCAGGGAGTGCTTAAAGGATCTGTTTCTGCTTTCCTGACAGACTATAGTATGGATTCCATATACCACAATAACTTCTGTAAAAACATGCAAGATATCTACAAAAAAAAGGTGCACATTGAATTTAAGACTCTGCATTGGTACCTACATGTTGGTACTTAATTCACCCACACAACACAACAACTCTATTCAAAGCTACCCTACCTCTAAGCATTTTAAATTATTATTTTACTGTTTCACTGGGTTTTCCTTTTGGTACGCTCCCTGGTATGCTCCCTGCGGGGACCTTTTATGGCCCCCACATCAAACCTAGGGGGTCAGGGGGGGTCTACCCTGCCCCCTTATGGTCATTTCCCCCTTTGTTTTTGCCACCTCTTGTGTCTCGATCCTACCGAGACACAAGATGGCGGCCGCTCCGGACTGTTTGGAATGTTGACAGACACCCGGGAGCCAATCAGCTTTCCGCTCGCGTACTCGCGTAGCGCGCCCGGTGCGCTCCCCGGTGCGCGTACCGGGGCGCGCTTATAGATATATATATTTTTTTAACCTAAATTACTCAAAATCCTCTGGAGCACATATCTTGAGGCATAGCAAAGGCACATCGGGCTACCAGTCCCTACAATTTTGCCAAGTTTCGTGGGAATCCATTCAGCCGTTCAGGCTAAAAGTGAGTCCAACCGCCCTATGGAAATTAACATGGGGAAAACACGTTTTGGGACCCCCCTTTTATCTCGGCCCCCGCTTGATGAATCCCCCCCAAACTTTCAGTAAAGGAGCGGAGCACAGCGAGGCAAATTTGAGGAAAATTACAGGCAGATCCCCCAATCTGCGCCAAAGTTATTCCCAATAGAATGTTGCGGATTTCCTATGGAAAACAATCCTAACTATAACTACCTACTGGCGACCGCCAGTAGGTAGTATATATACATTAATATATATTCACTGAAAAAACCATAGGTTATAGACCATATATAGTTAGGAATTAGCATTTACAAAACCTTGAAAATTCACTGAAAAAACCATAGGTTATAGACCATATATAGTTAGGAATTAGCATTTAAAAAACCTTATTTTACTCACACAAAACCATTGAAATTCCATATATAGTTAGTTGCACTAACTATATATCGCGCACCCGCAATCCACTGCTGATGATGTCACATATTACATCATTCATGACATGGTCAGTGACATCACTGATGACATCACTGATGACATCTCAAATGACATCACTGATGACATCACTGATGACATCATCCATTGACTGTGTGTTTTTGTAAAGTTTAAATATGTTTTACATATTGAAGAATGAGTAGATGTATAAGTGTCTGGACGAAGGATTTAGTAGGTGCGTGACTGAATGTATGAGTGAGTGATTAAATGTGTCTCACTGAGTGCATGGTTAGTGACTAAACTGTCTTAATTTGTGCATCATTATGTCTGTTGTTCTGTAAACTGCTGCATGTGTTGATCAGTAGCTATATGATTAACTATATGGGTTATTGATTGATTGTCCAAGTATTTGTATGGGAGACTGAGTGTGTGTGTGGCTGGCTGGGAGGTGTGTGACTCTGTGCAGATCAATGTGTACTTGTATCAATGATTGTTAAAGAAAGTAAGTATGTGTTAGTATATGTTTGAAAATGTAAGGTGCTCTATGTTTAACTGTATAGACAAGAAAATGGAAGTGTGATTGATTCTTTACAGGACTGACTAGGTGTGTGAGTAACTCCATGGATGAGTGGCAGAGTGTGAGTGTCTGTATAGGTGTATGAGTGCATATGATAGTGTTGTAAAGATGAGTGATTGTATGTATGAATGATTGTATGGGTGAATGAGTGAATGTGTGTGTAGACGTAGGAATCAGTGAGTGCGTATGTAGTAACTAGTATTGGTGTGTCAATGGTTTCAAAAATTATACTCTGTATTTAACACTGGGTGAAACAGAGGTTATATTAAAATGTGAGGAGATGCATTGTATTGTCACATGAATGATATCATCAGTGATGTGGTCATTGATGTCAAATGAGATGTCATCAGTGATGTCATCAGTGATGTCATTTGAGATGTCATCAGTGATGTCATCAGTGATGTCACTGACCATGTCATGAATGATGTAATATGTGACATCATCAGCAGTGGATTGCGGATGCGCGATATATAGTTAGTGCAACTAACTATATATGGAATTTCAATGGTTTTGTGTGAGTAAAATAAGGTTTTTTAAATGCTAATTCCTAACTATATATGGTCTATAACCTATGTTTTTTTCAGTGAATTTTCAAGGTTTTGTAAATGCTAATTCCTAACTATATATGGTCTATAACCTATGGTTTTTTCAGTGAATTTCAATGGTTTTTTAATAGCAAATATCATAAGCTGTCGAATGTCAAGTACGTGGTAAGTGAAAACATTTTCGTGTTTATGCACACTGATCTGCTTTGAATGGTGCCCCCCCCTCATTTCTATTAGGAGTACTCTCTCTTTGCAGATAGTGAAAGGTAGTTAACGCAGGCCTTTGCCCCCGTTGTAATACGTCGTGCCTGCTTCTCTCTCCATTTGATTGATTGTTATCCAAGCATTTACTGTTTTAGAATTGGTTCTCTTTGGTTCATTCTCTATTTACAAACAGACACAGAGTCGCAATACTCTGTTTAGTCTTTGCAGATAACGAAAAATCGTGTAAAAAAAAAGAAAAGGAATCGAGCAAAATCAGTAGGCCACTAATGGGATCTCTTTTTGACCTCGCTAAAATAGAAACATTAGGAACAACCCCTCATGACAAATACAAAACTAGTGAGATGAACTGAACTCCACACAATGATGGCTGCAAAACAGCTCGGCTCCGCCACCCACCCCGCCCAAAATAACGATAAAGAGCGGCTGCCATGATTGGTTGCGGAATGGCCACGACGGAGCTACGAAATGGTGGTGCTCTCATGCTAACCCCAGCTTCAGTCTGAAACATCCAGAAACACTGTAGACTACCAATTCGATCAGTTCCGGTAGCGCCCCAATGTAACCCGGTAGAGAAGAACTAGCCCTCCCCTCTTTGACTGATGGTTCTTGTTGCCTGTCCCTTCTGTTGTCATTTAACAGAACTATTTAGCCTGCTGAAAGGGGTTGTGTTCCGACCGCTGGTTGGTGGAGACATTTTGACTATATTCTGGACCTGCATTGTCGCGTAATGCGTCATATGACGCGCCGCGTTAGCGCATCCGGAAGTCATCCGGGGCGCGACGCGCAGCGCGTAACGTAAGCATAACAAGTCATGTGACTTGTTAATAAAACTTTTCATTGGTTCATTTTACTTTTCTTATTCTAATGATGAAAGGCTTGGTCATATGACCTAAAAATTACGCTTTTTATTACTTCCGAACATTATTTTTTCTTAAATATATGTTATAATGTTCCAGGCTAATGTACTTTCCCGGAAAATTTACAACTGTCCTGCAAGTAAAATATATTCTTTTTTCGAGAAAAAGAGCGTTTCTTCGTCCCATGACGGAGCCGTTGAGCAAAAGAGGGTCGACCTGCTGTCTTAGTCGCCGATACGCCTGAATATGAGATTCTTATCGATCACTTTATGTTGCAGGAGTAGAAAACACAACAGCCCTTGACCATTTATCTTTACTGCGTTCCTGCGTATTATACCTTTTACCCTTCATGTAATTGGTCTGCTTTATTTCACTTGCCTTTTAATGATTCTAAAACAGTGACTATTATTAAAAACTTTACCAATGTATATACTACTACCATGTTTTCTTTTAAAAACCTTTATTGTGAAAATTTCATTATACAAATACGAGCCTATAACCACGTGGGCCGGCCACGGAGCAAACTGTAATCGTATATGATGAGTAGACATTTACACTGTAGAGGAACGTAACGGGCGGGCCATTAGGTTGCAAGAACTAAGGTGTCTAACAGTTGCGGAATCGGTGGGCGTACATTTTATAATTAAAATACGACAGGGCCAGTTACAATAAAATTATCTAGATATACATTTGCGGGCAAGTACCATGGGTGACGTTAATTCGAACTTTCAATAGTACAGTAATCAATAACACATCAGAACTTAATATCAATAGGGATGTCGAAATATTCAATCAATTCTCGTCCCCGCCCGCCATATGCTTCAAAACTGCATACGTATCTCGTGATTTCAAGGTTCTGCAACCAGTACACAACAAGGAGTTACGAGTCCCATTTATTCCGGCGCCATTTTGGGCGAGGACGGGCAGGTCCAGGATATAGTCAAAATGTCTCTACCAACCATAGACTATGATGATGTTCATATGCTGTATTTATTAGAGTAACACTCATCTGTCCACATGAAATTAATTTGCCACAATCTAAACATGTCATTTTAATCTTTCCAAAGTTCTAAATATTTGGGACCATTTCCCTTGCCTCTGATGCTGTCAGTGCCACTTCTTTGATGAATGTACTGGCAGGTCGGGGGTTCTCCTCCAAATCTCTCTTTTATGTAGCACTATAATTAATTGGTGCCACCTCTCCATATGACGATGCATGGTATAGTTACCATAACTATATTTTTTTTCGGTTCCTCTGGAGAGTACATCGTGGCAGATGAAGCGTGTAACGTACCGGGCATTTACCTTTTTTTGCATGTACAGGAAAGGAAAAAAAAAAATCGAGCGTCCGAGTTCTAGAGTGTCCCAGGGCCATTTTAGTAGACCAGGCCCAAATCCAAAGAACAAGCCGCCATTTTGAGAGTCCTGTTGCAGCCGCCTGTCGCTGTAGCATCAAGAGCAGCCGAAACTCAGCTGAATGGCAACTGAAACGGTAAAGGGGCGCCCCACTACAGCAGACGAGCCTCCACCTAGGAAGGCCCGTTCACGCCGCCTCCCCCCCCCCCTTCGGGCACCCCACGCCGTTATTCGGAGCAGTATTGTAGGATGGCCACACCAGTGCGGCAACTTGCTAGACATCACCTCGGTGGTAACCGAATCTCAGCGCCTTGTGGTGTCTTCTATTCAGAAAACATTGTTGTGCTGCCTTCGACCTATTCACCGCAAGTGCGCACGCAACTCAGCTGCATAGCTTGCTAGACACCACCTCGGTGCCATCCGGATCTTGGAATCTCAGCGCCTTTTGGTGTCTTCTCTTCAGAAAATATTGTTGCGCTGCCTTTGGCCCCATTCGCACATCGGTCCGCTACTGACGCCATCTCACAGGCTAATGGGGCGCCCCACGCCGAGTTTCAGCATTGTAGGATGACCACACCAGTACAGCAACTTGCTAGACATCACCTCGGTGCCATCCGGATCTTCGCATCTCAACGCCTAGTGGTATCTTCCATACAGAAAATATTGTTGCGCTGCCTTTGGCCCCATTCGCACATCGGTCCGCTACTGACACCATCTCACAGGCCAACAGGGCGCCCCACGCCGACTTTTACCATTGTAGGATGGCCACACCAGTGCCACAACTTGCTAGACACCACCTCGGTGCCATCCGGATCTTGGCATCTCAGCGCCTTGTGGTGTCTTCTATTCAGAAAATATTGTAGCACTGCCTTTGGCCCCATTCGCACATCGGTCCGCTACTGACGCCATCTCACAGGCCAACGGGGCGCCCCACGCCGACTTTCAACATTGTAGGATGGCCACACCAGTGTGACAACTTGCTAGACACCACCTCGGTGCCATCCGGATCTTGGCGCGTTGTGCTGCCTTCGGCCTATTCGCACATCGGTCCGCTACTGACGCGAACTCACAGGCCAACAGGGCGCCCCACGCCGACTTTCAGCATTGTAGGATGGCCACACCAGTGCTGCAACTTGCTGGACACCACCTCGGTGCCATCCGGATCTTGGCGCGTTGTGTTGCCTTCGGCCTATTCGCACATCGGTCCGCTACTGACGCCGCCTCACGTGCCAACGTATTTTCTCCGCATTTTATACCCTATGCCGCATAACAGGTCATGTGACTTGTTTATAAAACTTTTCATTGGTTCATTTTACTTTTGGTTTCCTAATGATGGAAGGCTTGATCATATGACCTAAAAACAACACTTTTCATTGGATGCAAACTTTTTTTTTTCCCCAAACGATGAAAGCCCCACCTTGTTTCTGGATGTTTCAGACTGAAGCTGGCGTCACCATGAAAGCACCACCATCTCGTGGCTCCGTCGTAGTCATTCCGCGAGCAATCATGGCAGCCGCTCCCCACCAGAAGCCTGCAGGAGTCGGGGGCCCCCAAAACTTTTGATGAATCCTCAAGGCGGAGGGGACGCTTTCGAGAATGGGGTCCAAGACCTAGCAGACAAGCGTCCGATTTCCAAGGTGTCCCAGGGCCATTTCAGTGGACCAGGCCCAAAAAGGAAACAGCCTGCCGCCATTTTGAGAGTCCTGTGACAGCCGCCTATCGCTGCACCGCAAGAGTGGGCGCAACTCAGCTGAATTGCGGCTTTTGACACAGTGGACCAAAAGCGGACGGAATGGCAACTGAAACGGTAAAGGGGCGCCCCACTACAACAGACGAGACTCCACCTGGAGAGGCCCGTTCACGCCGCCTCCCCCGGGGCGCCCCACGCCGTTATTCGGAGCAGCATTGTAGGATACCAAAACCAGTGCGGCAACTTACTGGACATCACCTTGGTGCCATCGTTCTGCTGCCTTGGAACTATTCGCACAACAGTTTGCTACTGATGACCCACCCCCCGCGACGCCCCACGCCGGATGCCGAAATCAGTGAAATCTGGACGTTGTGCTGCGTTGGGACTATTCGCACAGCCGACCGCTACTTCGTTGTTTTTCCCTAAAAATGTTTATATGTTATTACTGTTTTTGTTTTCTTGTATATATTTATAAGTTATTAAAGTTTTATAATCTTACTACTTTGTTGGAGTGCTATATATTTTTAATGTGACACATAATTGTAAAAACTTTGATGTACAAAGAGTCATCCCTGGAATCTTCCGCTTCAGGCTCGGTCCCCTCCCCAATCACAATACAGGATGGTTTTCAGATAATAGGAACGCGTCTGCTGTGACGGATCTCATCGAGTGTGGGCCTTGATCTACTATAACTCCTTTGAAGAGGGGTGATTCTTTACAGCTGGGTCCATAAACTACATCTGCAGGGCTAGCTGATACCCTAGGACCGGCCTGGACAATCGGACACAGAGGAAAAGGAGTGTCAGAGGGTGCGGTAGTGAATAGGGCGAAAGGGAGGTGTCGGGCGGGCACAGGGTGTGATTCTCAGTGAAGAGCAGCGCAGATGGGGGGTGGTTTATTACCCATGCATAAGACAGAGAGCGGGGGTGACCACTGCCTGGGGGAGATGCTTGCGAGGGTGGGGAGCCATGCTAAGGATCGACAGCGTGCAGAGAGTGGGTCTGGTCAAGGCATCTAAAATGACTGCCGTGCACGACAAAAGTGTGGCATTTGAAAAAAGGCAAGATGGCGCAGACAATGTTTTTCAACACTTCCTGATTTCCTTCGAATCGAACGTTAACAGACGTTGGGGCATATTACCAAAGTTAAGCGATATTTATCCCTAACGATGCTTAGCAACGATTTTTTTACCGCTAAGCATCTTCAGAAATTATCGCAGATAAACCTTGCTATTATCAAGGTTTATCGCAAATACGATAAAAAACGGCCGCAATGCATTAATATCGCTGAAAACTCAGCGATATTCATGCATTACCGAGCTAATGCTCTTAGCCATGTTATCCACCTCCCATTGGATAACATGGCTAAAAACTGCTCAGGGCAGGTGGTAGCTTTTGGAGATATTCGCGCTTATCGCGAATATTTCCAAAAGTTGGTAATAGCAGATAGCGATGTTAGCGACTGTTTCCAGTCGCTAACATCTTGGCATGCCCACTTTGCATGTCATTAGTGATAAATATCACTCACATGCAAAGTGGGGCCCAAGATGGTCGCTATCTCCTACTAGCCGTCGCTAACTGGTGTTAGCAACAGCTAGGTAATACAGAGATAATTTTATCTCCGCGAAGCGGAGCGCTGTTACAGATATATATCTTGTTTTTGAACGTTAATTTCTCAAAATCCACTGAAGCACATATATTGAGACCTAGCAAAGGCACATCGAGCTACCAGTCCCTACAATTTTGCCAAGTTTCGTGCAAATCCATTCAGCCGTTCGATTATTATTATTATTATTTTTTTTGCCCCGCGGGGCCCTTTTAAAACCTCCACATCAAACCTAAGAGGTCAAGGAGGATCTACTATGCCCCCTTATGGTCATTTGCCCCTTCGCTTTGGCCTCCTCTTGTCTCTCGATCCTACCGAGAGACAAGATGGCGGCCGCTACGGACTGTTTGCAATGTTTACAGACGCCGGAGAACCAATCAGCTTCGCAAACCTCCGTTACGCGAAGCGGAGCGCTGTTACAGATATATATCTTTTTTTGAACGTTAATTTCTCAAAATCCACTGGAGCACATATATTGAGACCTAGCAAAGGCACATCGGGCTACCAGTCCCTAATATTTTACCAAGTTTCATGCAAATCCATTCAGCCGTTCGATTATTATTATTATTATTTTTTTTTGCCCCGCGGGGCCCTTTTAAAACCTCCACATCAAACCTAGGGGGTCAGCGAGGATCTACTATGCCCCCTTATGGTCATTTGCCCCTTCGCTTTGGCCTCCTCTTGTCTCTCGATCCTACCGAGAGACAAGATGGCGGCCGCTACGGACTGTTTGGAATGTTCACAGACGCCGGAGAACCAATCAGCTTCGCTTCACAAAGCTCCGTACCGCGTAAAGTCCGCGAACCGGAGCGCTGCCCGGTCCGCTGTTACAGATATATATCTTTTTTTGAACGTTAATTTCTCAAAATCCACTGAAGCACATATATTGAGACCTAGCAAAGGCACATCGGGCTACCAGTCCCTACAATTTTGCCAAGTTTCGTGCAAATCCATTCAGCCGTTCGGGCTAAAAGTGAGGCCAACCGCCCTATGGAAAACTCAATGTTAAAAACACGTTTTGGGACCCCCCTTTTTTCTCGGCCCCCCCTTGACAAACCCCCCCCAAATTTTCAAGGGCTGCTCAGAAACAAAATGTGCCATTTTCCTGAAAATTTCAGCCAATTCCGTCCACAAACGCCAAAGTTATTAGACATAGAATTTTCAAAAATCCCATAGAGAAAAAATCCTAACTATATATACCTACTGGCGACCGCCAGTAGGTAATATATATATATATATATATATATATATATATATATATATATATATGTCAGCTCCGACAATCCCTCCCCACAATCCTTGGGAATTAGGAGGCAGCACTCCAAAGATAGATGCAAAAAAAGATTTAATCTCACAAGCGCTTTCGGCACTCGGCCTTCGTCAGGTATGAGACGCTGAGGATCAACAATAGATTGTATTTAAACTCCCGCGTTGCACGGGTAATCAACATAAAGGTAGGACTAACCTTAAAAGATAATTCAATCATAAGATGGCGGTCGCCATTTTGTAAAGGTTGCAATGTGTATTACACATATATATTCAAAGAGCAATATCGCAATATATTTACACAAAATTCAACCAATTAACCAGATCCTAACGCCCTGTATGGGCATACACCATGTAAGAGGTTTCTCTCTAATCTTTATGCTATATTGCCCAAGATGGGCATAAATCCGTTCCGGTATCAACAACGTGCACAACCCTAATGGAATTAAGTTGTTTACATAATAGAAGTTCATACATCCTTTCATATATACACAGTAAATAAACGTGAAGCAAAGTTCCAGTCAATATGAATCAATTCATCCCAGGTGCACGGCTAAGTCCTCATGCATATTCAATCCGGCCGGCGTTTTGCTTAGCAAATCAATTATATATCGGGATTCCAAACGCCTTAATTTCAGGAGTCTGTCGCCACCCCTTACATTCACCGAGACAGAGTCTAAGCAGAAAAATGTCAGCAATTCTCTGTTGCGAGCATGCTCCTTATCAAAATGTCTCGCAACCGGATAAGTTGCATCTGCATTCTGTATTGCTCTTTGGTGCTCCAGTATCCTCAATTTTACTGGGTTGGTAGTACTGCCCACATACCTTCTCCCACAAGGACATGATAGACAGTACACCACGTAAGGCGTGGAACATGTGAGGAATTTCAAAATTCTTTTAGGCTCTTTGACGCCTGGGATGCTGTATTGAGTTACTCGTTTACTTCCCTTGCATGCCTTGCATCTTCCGCAGGGAAAGAAACCCTTCATAGGTTCAATTTTCGATTTAGGTTTGGATTCATCATGGTGGCTATGAACCAAATAGTCCTTCAATGCTCTTGCTTTTCTGAATGTTATCATAGGATAGGAGGGCAAATCATGTTTTATGACATTATCCGTCATCAAAATGTTCCAATGTTTCCGCAAGATGCGTTTGATGTCACAAGAGTTCCTCGAGTATGTGGTTATTAATCTAAATTGCCCAGTCTGCGATTGTTTGTTCTTATCTTTGTCTTCCAACAATGTACTTCTTTCAAGGGTTTCAACTTTACTCAATGCTTGCTGTAAAGTTCTAGCATTGTATCCCCTTGCTTTAAATCTTTTTATACAATCGCTGGCGGCCTTTTTAAACTCATTGTCCTTAGTATTGTTCCTCCTTATCCTTAAAAGCTCACCATAGGGTATGCTGTGAACCAAGCTCTTAGGATGCCCACTGGTAGCATATAGCGTTGAGTTGCCAGCGGTGGCTTTACGATAGAGCTTGGTATGCAGATTGCCTCCTTCAATGAAAACAGTCAAGTCTAGATAGTTCACTTCCTTTTGGCTGATTTCTCCTGTAAATTTCAAATTGTTCTCATTATCATTGAGTACCTCCAGATATTCTTCAGCTAGCTCCACTGATCCTTCAATGATAATGAACAGGTCGTCTATGTAACGATACCAACATTTCACCAGTTCGTTCCATTTTTTGTTGGTATTGGACCAAGCTACCTGCTCTTCCCAATGCCCCACGAATAAATTCGCGAAGCTTGGGGCAGAGCAAGTGCCCATAGCCACGCCTGTAAGCTGTCTGTAGAGGTTGGTTCCAAACAGGAAGATGTTGTTCATGAGGCTAAATCTTAAAAATTCCATTAACATTTTATTGTGCTCGTAATACTTCACTGGTCTACTCCCAAGGAACCAGGAAATGGCCTGTAATCCTTCTTCGTGCTCAATGCACGTATACAGGCTGGCAATGTCAATGACCATCATAGTATACCCTTCTGACCAAACTATATTCTCAATACAGTTCAAAAAATGTTTTGTATCCTTCAGATAGGATTTTAAATTGACCACATGAGGTGAGAGAAAGGAGTCCACATAGATAGACAGGTTTTCAGTTAGGCTGCCTTGAGAGGCAACAATAGGCCTCCCAGGTGGATTTACCGGATCCTTATGTATCTTGGGTAGATAATAAAAGGTCGGGGTTATAGGATTTAAACATCTCAAGAATAAGTGTTCATCACCGTTTAGCATGTTTCTGTTGTACCACTTAAATATCATGTTGTGGTAATCCTGGATGCTCTTATTGTATGTTGATTCATTCACCTTTATGTATGTATTGGGATCATTCAATTGCCGCAATGCTTCTTGTTCATATTGCGATTTAGTAAGCAGTACAATATTGCCCCCCTTATCCGAGGGCTTACACACCAGGGAAGAATCCTCACATAATTTTTTCAAAGACATCCTTTGCTTATAGGTGAAGTTAGATTTACCATGATCAGTTTTGTGTCTACTTCTGAGTATTTTCAAATCCTGAATTACAGCTTCTGAAAAGGTATCTATCGCGTCTGCTTCCATAATGGGCATAAAGGTGGAACCTGGTTTAAAGTTCGTTGCACCCCCTCTTTGCTGTACCTCCATATGTGTCAACATCTGTGTATCTCTTAAGTTGACAGAATCATCTTCGTCTATCTCCCTTCTTAATTCTTCCAGGGATCGAATACCCTCCAGATCTTTACACAGTAACGTGCTCTCTTCTGCCTCTCCAGCAGCCGCTGGTTTGGGTAAGGGAGGTTTCAATTTGAAGTATTTAAACAGCTTGAGTTTGCGGGTGTATTTGAACAGATCTATCCGTGTCTGTGTGAACTCGAAATTCTTTTCAGGGCAAAAGGTCAATCCCAATTTCAGGATATATTTCTCCTCGGTGGTCAGGATTTTAGGAGTCAAGTTCACAATCGTAAGATTATCTTCGGTGCCTATGTTTTCTTCTTGAAAGCACTCTTCATGCTCCTGGTTATTGGTGGCGAGCCTGCGGTTTTTGTGGCTCCAGCCCCCCCTCCTCGTCTTCCTCTTTGTGTTCTTCTTTCTGGGGGTTTGCCCCTTCCTACAGGATACTGCTTCGTGCGCATGACTTGATACTCCTCCTGAAAACCCGAGGACTCAATTACCTCGTCCTGACCATCCTCGCTTGACACCTCCTCTCCAGTTAGAGAAGATTCAGAGGTTTCGGGCACAGAAGTACTAGCCCCAGATTGCTTTTTCTTTTTCATTCTGAGTTCTTTGCGTGGTTGGTCATACTTCTTTGAGAAGGTAAGTACCCTTCCCATCCGATAGTCCTTTTCATCCCTCTCGAATTTCTCCTCCTTTCTCAGTTTGATTTTCTCCTCATATTTCTTTAATCTTTTTTTCATTGCTTCACGTTTTTCTTCCAGTTTGGGTTGATCTTGCTCTTTAGACAGGTCATGTTCTATGTCTTTAATTTCGGCCAGGGCTTTCTCCCTATCGGACCAGGCGAAGCGTACCAATATCATAAGGCTTCCCTTACATGATTGGGCAGTGTGCTCCGCCCATGCGTCCAATAGTTCAGGATCAGGGTTCTCGTATGCAGGGATAGTGTAGATCCTTAATCCTCTGGGCACACGATTAACGTCTATGTAGTTCTGCAATGACGTGGCTTCCCACCATTTTCTGCATTCCCTTTCATAAAGACGTTCTAACGCAGATAATTTCATATTTAAATCACTCGCGTTTTTGTCTGTGATTTCAGACGCTGCACCCTGCGCTCCCATGGCCTTCTTCTTATTTTTAAACATGCCCTCTTCAGCTTTGCGTCTCTCGGTTTCATCAAACATTTTCGCCCCACGTGGTTACAGCCGTGACCACGTAAAATGTATCTATCTCGCCAGTGGTATTTCAACAATGTATCTAAGAATTACAGGCAGTTCATCTCTTACCCGGTAGCATCCGGGGACGCGCTACAATTGTTTCCTTCGTGAACCAGCGTCCTTGTAGATGAAAGAACTGCTCGTATATTCTGCGTTGAGTCCACGGTGCAACAGGAATTCAAATATCGGCTTCACTTGCACCAGCCTGTCGCACTCCAAGGCGGGTGCCTGCCAGTCGGGGGTGCACCCGACAACAATGTCAGCTCCGACAATCCCTCCCCACAATCCTTGGGAATTAGGAGGCAGCACTCCAAAGATAGATGCAAAAAAAGATTTAATCTCACAAGCGCTTTCGGCACTCGGCCTTCGTCAGGTATGAGACGCTGAGGATCAACAATAGATTGTATTTAAACTCCCGCGTTGCACGGGTAATCAACATAAAGGTAGGACTAACCTTAAAAGATAATTCAATCATAAGATGGCGGTCGCCATTTTGTAAAGGTTGCAATGTGTATTACACATATATATTCAAAGAGCAATATCGCAATATATTTACACAAAATTCAACCAATTAACCAGATCCTAACGCCCTGTATGGGCATACACCATGTAAGAGGTTTCTCTCTAATCTTTATGCTATATTGCCCAAGATGGGCATAAATCCGTTCCGGTATCAACAACGTGCACAACCCTAATGGAATTAAGTTGTTTACATAATAGAAGTTCATACATCCTTTCATATATACACAGTAAATAAACGTGAAGCAAAGTTCCAGTCAATATGAATCAATTCATCCCAGGTGCACGGCTAAGTCCTCATGCATATTCAATCCGGCCGGCGTTTTGCTTAGCAAATCAATTATATATCGGGATTCCAAACGCCTTAATTTCAGGAGTCTGTCGCCACCCCTTACATTCACCGAGACAGAGTCTAAGCAGAAAAATGTCAGCAATTCTCTGTTGCGAGCATGCTCCTTATCAAAATGTATATATATTGTGACAGTGAGCAAGGGCGTTCACGCCCGAAACGCGTCTGTTCGACGTTTTTTGCACCCCTGCACTTTATGTTTGAAAAATAAAAGCAAGAACCATAACCTGAAGACTGGCCTGGGACGTTTTTATTGTTGTTTGCGTACTGGAGAACGTGCATGAGGCATTGTTTGCACAGTGACCAGTTGGAGTTACATATATATATATATCATATATATATATATATTTATATATATATTCATCACACAAAAAGGTTACCCTTACGAATAAGCCACTCACAGGTAGGTAGAGTTTTCGTATTTATTTCAGAAGCTGCAGCTTGGAGCAAAAGTTCATCTTGCAATTGAGCATGCCAACGCGTTTCATGAATGTCTTTCACTTCTTCAAAGGCAGAATGAAAAAACAGCCGCACTGCCTTCTTTTATGTTGTTAACAGGGCACCCGCCCAGTGACTCAGGGCGAGGCTTCCTGGTACTTGTAGTGACAGTATTCCCTCAGTGGGGTGCTGTGCGCTGTTTTTCAAAAGTGAAGCCCCAGTGGGTTTGCAAACAAAGTCCATAGCTCACAGACTGCAGTTTAAATCCTTCTGATACGACCTCCTGTCCTGTTATCTGCTGATTAGCATCAACTACGGGCTGCTTCTGCGCAGCGAGGCACCATCCACGACTGGGTCAGCCGTCATTAATTCATCACACAAAAAGGTTACCCTTACGAATGAGCCACTCACAGGTAGGTAGAGTTTTCGTATTTATTTCAGAAGCTGCAGCTTGGAGCAAAAGGTCATCTTGCAATTGAGCATGCCGAAGCGTTTCGTGAATGTCTTTCACTTCTTCAAAGGCAGAATGAAAAAACAGCCGTACTGCCTTCTTTTATGTTGTTAACAGGGTACCCGCCCAGTGACTCAGGGCGAGGCTTCCTGGTACTTGTAGTGACAGTATTCCCTCAGTGGGGTGCTGTGCACTGTTTTTCAAAAGTATATATAGTTAGGACCTAGTTTCCATAGGAAATCCACAACATTCTATTTGGAATAACTTTGGCGCCGGTGGACACATCTTTGCGAATTTCTCCAAGAAAGTGGCCTGCTCTGCTCCTTCCCTGAAAGTTTGAGGGTGATTCGTGAAGCAGGGGCCGAGATAAAAGGGGGGTCCCAAAACGTGTTTTCCCCATGCAATTTTCCATAGGGACCTTTAGCCAGGGCTACAGCCCGAACGGCTGAACGGAATTACACCAAACTAGGCAAAAAGGTAGAGTTTGTTTCGCAGATCACGCTTTTTGTTAAATGGTGTAAATCCGTATGGTAGTTCCTAAGAAAATCATAAGTAAAATCATAAGTATATCTTGAGGAGCTTACCGTAAGCTTACTGTACTCTGTACCTTCCCGAGCACGAGTTGAATGCTAATTGGCTGTCAACACTCCAAACCAGGAAGTGTTGGCAGCCATCTTGTGCCTCGGTAGAACCGAGGCACAAGACAGCAGAGAAACATACGTGGAAAACATGCACCGCAGCTCCTTGGCTCATACTGGAGGTTGCTGGTGGGCTAGTTGGCCCCCAGGAACCCCTAGTTTAGGACACCCCCGTGCCGCACGGCCACCAGCTGCTGCGTGTGCCTCCCGCCACCCGCCTGCCTTGCTGACCCTGCTGCCGCCGCCGTCTGACCACGCCCCCAGCCACCGAGCGGCGTGGTCTCCTGCGGTCTAGTGCTGTGTTCGCTGTTATTTTAGTCTCCTGTGCCCCGTTTTCCTTGCTGTGTGCCCCTTGCTGTTTCTGAGATTGTCTTTTGTTTTGTTGTATTTTTTATCGCCTGTCCCCCTGTTCTCGCTCCCCCGGCTTCCTCCCGCCCCGCTCCCCGCTTCCCGCCTCCGTTGTAAACCACGCCCCCTTTCTTTCTGTGCCCTCCCCGCTCCCGCCTCCCAGCTGATCCGCCCTCCCTCGCACTTCGCCATATATGGCGACCGTGCGAACGCGCAGCGTTGACGCGCAGCGGGCGCGCCGATTGTGCGCCGAAGGCGCGCCAAAGGTAAGCCTGTCTGCGCCCGTCCGCGCCTGGACCGCGCCCAGCGCCAGGACCCCTGGCCCCCACCGACTGAAGCCGACCCGACGGACCTACGACGCCACTGAACTCAACGCACTCAACACCGGCCGAACCCCGGGCTGCTACCGAGCCACACCGAGACGCACCCACGGACCCTTCAGCTGCCACTCCTGCAAGTTCACCTGCAACCGGACCCACGCCACACCAGCACCCACCAAGCCGAACTCCAGCAGCACCCACCTGAAGTGCATCCTGCTCAACACCCGCTCCGTCCACAGACACGCCGTCGAGCTCTGGAACTTGCTCGACACCACTGCCCCAGACGTCGCCTTCCTCACGGAAACCTGGATGAACGCCTCCTCAGCGCCCGACATCGCCATCGCCATCCCGGACAGCTAAAAGATAATCCGGAGGGACCGCATCAACCAGACAGGAGGAGGCATCGCCATCATCCACAGGAACACCATCCGCATCACGACCGACACCGACGATACCCTCGCACCCACCGAACACCTGCACTTTCAGATCCACGTCAACCCCAAGACCACCCTCAGAGGCACCCTCATCTACAGACCCCCGGGACCACGCACACAATTCAGCGAAGACATCGCCGACTTCATTAACCCACACGCCCTCCCTTCCGCCGACTACATCCTCCTCGAGGACCTCAACTTCCACCTGGAGAACAACAATGACCGCAACACCACCACCCTGCTGGACAACCTCTCCAACCTCGGACTCAAGCAACTGGTGACCACCCCCACCCACTACGCCGGGCACACACTCGACCCGGTCTTCTCTTCCAGCAAGGACATCGCCTTCAGCCACGCCACGGGACTCCACTGGACGGACCACAGCTGCATCCACTTCAGCTTCAGAAGGACCACGCTCCACCATCACCAGCAACAGGTTCCCCGCAGAAGCTGGAACAAGATCACTGCAGACCAGCTCGCCGCTTCCCTGAGCAAGAACCCTCCCACCAGCACAACGAACCCCAGCCAAGCGGCCACCAACCTCACGAAATGGATCAGCGTCTGCGCAGACGACCTCGCCCCTCTGAAGACCCCGCCGAGCAGACCCGGCAGCAAGAAAGCCCCATGGTTTAACAACGAACTCAAGAGCTCCAAGAAGAACTGCAGAGCACTCGAGAAAACCTGGCGCAGAGACCCAACACCGGACAACATGACTGCCCTCAAGCTCGCCACCCGAAAACACCACCAACTGATTCGCGCCACCAAGAAAACAGCATTCAAGGAAAGACTGAACAACAACGCACACAACAGCAAGGAACTCTTCAACATCGTGAAAGAGCTCTCCAACCCCAACGCCGGAAACAACGACATCACCCCTTCGCAAGACCTCTGCAACTCCTTCGCCTCCTACTTCTACAAGATCGCGGACATACACAACAGCTTCAGCACCCAACCGACGCACGCCACGACCGAACCAGCGCCTCCCACCACCACCCTCCGCGCCTGGACCCAGATCAGCACCGAAGACGCCATCCGCACGATGAACTCCATCCACTCCGGATCTCCGACCGACCCCTGCCCTCACCACATCTTCAACAAGGCCGACGCTGTCATCGCACCCCACCTGCGGGACATCATCAACACCTCCTTCGACACCGCCACTTTCCCGGAGAGCTGGAAGCACGCCGAACTCAGCGCTCTACTTAAGAAACCATCAGCCGACCCCACCGACCTCAAGAACTACCGCCCCATCTCGCTGCTCCCGTTTCCGGCAAAAGTCATTGAGAAGACCGTCAACAAGCAACTGGCCACATTCCTCGAGACGAACGGCTCCCTCGACATCTCGCAGTCTGGCTTCCGGGCCAACCACAGCACCGAGACCGCCCTGATCGCAGCCACCGATGACATCCGAGCCCTGCTCGACAACGGAGAAACAGCGGCCCTCATCCTCCTGGACCTCTCCGCGGCCTTCGACACTGTCTGCCACCGTACCCTAGTACAGCGCCTCAGCAACGTCGGAATCCAGGAGAAGGCTCTGGAGTGGATCATCTCCTTCCTCGCCGGAAGGACACAGAGAGTCCGCCTCCCCCGTTCAGATCAGAGGCCACCAAAGTCATCTGCGGCGTTCCTCAAGGCTCCTCGCTCAGCCCAACACTCTTCAACGTCTACATGAGCCCCCTCGCAGCCATCGCACGCCAGCACAACCTCAACATCATCTCCTACGCCGACGACACCCAGCTGATCCTCTCCCTCACCAACGACCCCGCCACCGCCAGAGCCAACCTGCACGAAGGGATGACAGACGTAGCCAAATGGATGTCGAGCAGCCGCTTGAAACTGAACTCGGACAAGACAGAAGTCCTCATCCTGGGATCATCACCCTCCGCCTGGGACGACTCCTGGTGGCCCCCCGCCCTGGGCAGCGCACCCAAACCCACAGACCACGCACGCAACCTGGGCTTCATCCTGGACTCCTCCCTCTCCATGACCAGACAAGCCAATGCCGTCTCCTCGTCGTGCTTCAACATCCTTCGCATGCTACGTAAGATCTTCCGATGGATCCCCACCGAGACCAGGAAGACGGTCACCCAAGCCCTCGTCACCAGCTGTCTGGACTACGGCAACTCCCTCTACGCCGGAACCACCGCCAAACTCCAGAAGAGACTCCAGCGGATCCAGAACACCTCAGCACGACTCATCCTGGACATCCCCCGCCGCAGCCACATCTCCGGACACCTGAGAGACCTGCACTGGCTCCCGGTCAACAAGAGAATCACCTTCCGGCTCCTCACCCACGCACACAAAGCCCTACACAACCAAGGCCCAGGATACCTCAACAGTCGCCTCAACTTCTACGCTCCCAAACGCCAGCTTCGATTGACCAGCCACGCCCTCGCCGCCGTCCCCCGCATCCGAAGAGCCACCACGGGAGGAAGGTCCTTCTCCTACCTGGCCGCCAAAACTTGGAACTCCCTTCCGACCCACCTCCGCCTGACCCAAGACCACCTAGCCTTCAGGAAGCAGCTCAAGACCTGGCTGTTCGAGCAGTAGCGGACCCCCCCCCCCAGCGCCTTGAGACCCCCCGGGTGAGTAGTGCGCTATACAAATGATTGATTGATTGATTGATTGATTAATTGAGTATGCAAGGGGAATTAGTTCCCCCTCTGAAAAAGCACCAGGGGGCTGCATTGCAGAGAGGTGTTAAAAGGGGCGTGGCCTCATTACACCTCTATGCAACGTAGCCCCCTGGCGCATACTGGAGGTACCTGGGGGGCTAGTTGGCCCCCAGAGAGCCCCAGTATGCAAGGGGAATTAGTTCCCCCTTTGCAAATGTGCCAGGAGGCTGTGTTGCAGAGAGGTGTAAAAAGGGGCGTGGCCTCATTACACCTCTCTGCAACGCAGCCCCCTGGCGCATACTGGAGGTTTCTGGTGGGCTATTTGGCCCCCAGGGACTCCCAGTATGCAAGGGGAATTAGTTCCCCCTCTGCAATCGCGTCAGGGGGCTGCGTTGCAGAGAGGTGTAATGAGGCCACGCCCCTTTTTACACCTCTCTGCAACGCAGCCCTCTGGCGCATACTGGAGGTTCCTGGTGGGCTAGTTGGCCCATATAGACCCCCAGTATGCAAGGGGACTTAATCCCCCAAGTTAGAACGTGGTACGGGGCGTGTTTGCACAGTGGTGAAGGTAGGGGGCGGGGTAGAGGTGATATGTGTGCAAACATGCCCTGTGGAGCGTTTTATGTTGGGGAATTAATTCTTCTTCAATCTAGAGGTCCCCTAGGGGCCAACTAGTTCAACAGGTACCTCTAGTAAGCGCCACGGAGCTATGTTGCAGAGTGTTGTAAAAAGGAGGCGTGCCCTCTGAACACCTGTCTGCAACGCAGCTCCCTGGCGCACACTGGAGGTACCTGGTGGTACTCACCACACCCATAAAGATATTCATTCACCCAAACAACTGTTAGAACATGTAGTTTTAACTTCATATATCTACTGAATCAACTATTCACACATCTTTGGGCAGTCACACACCCTCTACCGAACCACACACACATTAACTCTCCCATACAAATACTCAGTTAACTAATAAAAAACTAACATAGACTTTCACATAGCTAGTAACCAACTGGAGAACCAGTTTACACAACAACTGACAAAGTGATACAGATATTCACACAGTTTAGTCACTATCCACTATATTTAATGAGACACTATAAATTGTTAAAGTCCTCCATCCAAATATTTATTTTTATATATCGACTCATACTTTAATGCTAATTGCTATATATATAATGCATATTTAAATACCGAAGCAAACCACATTCACTGGATGATGTCATCAGTGATGTCATCATTTATGTCATTTGAGATGTCATCAGTGATGTCACTTACCATGTCACGAATGATGTAATATGTGACATCATCAGCAGTGGATTGCGGGTGCATGAAATATAGTTAGTACAACTAACTATATAAGAGCAATTTCAATGGTTTTTTTAAATGCCAATTTCTAACTATATAAGGCCTGAAACCTATGGTTTTTTCAGTGAATTTCAAAGGTTTTTTATATGCTAATTGCTAACTATATAAGTTCTGAAACCTATGGTTTTTTCAGTGAATATATATATATATATATATATATATATATCCAACAAAACTTCACTCCAGTCCACAAGTGAAGAACGAGCCACACCGATCCAGTAAGTTTAAGGTTTCAAGTTTTAATCAGGCAAACAAAAAGACGCGTTTTGAGCAATCCTGCTCTTGGTCACATGACCACTCTTTCGGTCCCGGAAGCTTAAATGCATTTTTTTACATTACTACGTTTAAACAGACATACAAATGAAAAACAGACACCATATTTACTTAATATGGAGTCATAGTACATGTAAATTAAAAAAGACACAACCGTAACAATTGTATTACAGTTGCAAGTTTGTGAGATTGTGATATTTGACCCACATCACTGTAATATGGCATTTCGTCATATATGTGGTTATAGTACCCTAAGTATGTACATGGTTACATTCAACAGAAGTGCAAAAGTATATAAAAGGAAAAGGTTATTCAATCAGACCTGAATTCAAAATTATCATGGGTATAGTACCCCTCAGTCAATAGATGTCTCCTATTTTAAATCACAAATGAGATAGAGGCTGGAGCAGTGAGAAAAATAAAGAGAAAAATAAATCACAGTGGGTGGTCCCAAAGTCAAAGGAGGTGTGGTCAGTTCTGACACAAAACTCCGTGCTCATACGGTTTATTCATATCTTGTGACTATTTCATTCACAACTCGTATCATCTGGATGGGAAGAAGAAACAAAGAAGATAGTGATTAATATCAATCCTTCTAAATGACATGATACATTCAAATTCAATGATATTAGTATGCAAATTACAACTTTGAAAGGTAGCCCATTACATACAAACAGTTTTTTCAGGTGATAGGGAGGGAAATAAATGGTAGGAGGGGGAAGAAAAAGTGGTGCAACAAGATTTTTTTTAAAAAGCAAACAGTTCAGAAACTGTATTGCTTTAGGGTAGCGAGAGGCATATAATACTGCAGAAATCAGAGATGTACATACATTTCCTCATCAAAATTCATTCCTATTGGTGCGACGCTGCCTGCCTGGAGAATGAATTTGAATTATAATCTGCGCAAAGTTAAGATTCTGTTACCTCCTCCTGGGATTCTTGGGAATTGTGTCGAGAGCAAAGAACTTTGCTTTCTTTCAGTCGCTATTGTGGTGCTTGCTGAAGTGTTTGGCTGTGCTGTATGAGAAATCTTTGTTTGTGATGGCCCTCCAATGTTCCAGTATTCTTTTGTTCACAGGAAAGGTCTTGGAGCCTATGTACCACTTGCCACAAGGACAAGTAATAACATATATGACAAACTCAGTACTTCACTGTATGTTTTTGTTTATACACCATTTCCTTTGCGTTCTTTGCAGTGTGACTTCCCTCACATTATCACTGTGGCTACACGCTTTACATCTGCCGCATTTGTGAAATCCTCCTCTTTTCTCTAGCCAAGTACCTTTTTTGTTCTCCATGTGGCTCCTCACAATCTGATCTTTGATCGATTGCCCTTTCCTATAGGTTATCGATGGGTGGGTGCCTAGTTTTTCTTTCAAGATTTTATCTTGTAGCAGTATATCCAACCTTTTTTTGATTATTTGGCCGAGTTGTGGTGATTGGGAGTTGTAGGTAGTGATAAGTCTGATCACAGAATCTGATTTGGGTGGTTTGGTTTTGACAGGTTTATACAACACCTCTTCTCTTTTGATTTTATCAACCCTCTGTGCTCCTTTGTTTATCATTTTAGTAGGGTAGCCTCTGGATTGAAATCTCTTGAACATCTCTTTTTTGTTTTTCTCAAAAGTGATATCTGTGCTACAGTTTCTCTTAGCACGAAGAAACTCACAAAATGGAATGCTCCGTCAAAGGTTTGGGGTATGACAGCTCTCAGAATGCAACACCAAGTTGCCAGTGTTTTTTTTACGGAATACTGCAGTGTCAAGTTTGGTGCCATGTGTTGTTATTTTGATATCAAGAAAATCGACACTGTCTTGATTATGCTGCACGGAAAATTTGAGGTTGACAGAGTTCTGATTTAGCATGTTAAGGAAAACAAGGAGATCTCTCTCATTGCCTTCCCAAATGAAGAAAACGTCATCTATATACCTGAGCCAAATATGTACCTTGCTGTTCCACGGTTCCATGGTCTCACCCCAGAGGACCTGCTCCTCCCACCAGCCTACCAACAATTTGGCGTAGCTGGGATCAAAGCAGGTGCCCATCGAAGTCCCTTGTGATTATTTTTACATCTCATTGAAGGAGAAGACATTCTCGACCAAGCAAAGCTCGATCATCTGCAGCAGCATTCTGGTGTGTGCTTCAAGATGAATGCTCCTGGATTTTAAAAGGTATTCGCAGGCTTTAAGCCCGTCTGTTTACCTGATGCTGGTATATAGACTTTCTACGTCAAGGCATACCAGCCAGAAATGTTCCTCCCAATGGATATTCTCGATTTTCTGGAGGAAATCTTTTGTGTCCTTAATGTGGGACGTTAGGTCCTTGACATATTCTGCTAAAAAATGGTCCATGTAACTGGAGACATTCTCCAACAGACTATTCTTGGATGAAACTCTGGGTCTTTCTGGGGGCTGTACGGGGTTTTTGTGTACCTTGGGCAGCAGGTAAAGGGTGGGAA
The DNA here is from genome assembly GCF_964261635.1 of Lissotriton helveticus. Lineage (NCBI taxonomy): Eukaryota > Metazoa > Chordata > Amphibia > Caudata > Salamandridae > Lissotriton > Lissotriton helveticus. The sequence continues at coordinate 1,683,435,802 of NC_136061.1, forward strand.
TTGTTGGTATCTTGTTTCTCAAAAATGTAGTTTCATCCCAACTGAGTAGGTCGTTTTTTGACCATTCTTCAAGATATTGAAAAATCCTAGTTTGCAATTTGTTAGGATATGATGTGTCAACTCCTGTGTAGCATTCAGTGTCAGCGAGCTGTCTCTTTGCCTCTTTGATGTAGCTTTTCTTTTCCCAAATTATAATATTACCCCCTTTGTCAGAGGGTTTTATTATAATTGTGTCATCTTTTTGTAGATCGCTAAGGGCTTTTCTGTGTTCTGTTGTTAGATTGTGTCTTTCAACTGGTTTACCAAGAATCTTTAAGATGTCAATATTAACTAGATCATGAAAGACATCGATATTATCCCAAGGTTATTGTGGTCTATATTTAGATTTGGCTCTAAAGTGTGTTCTTACATTAGTTTGTGGGGTATGAGTTACATTAGATGCAGCTGTGTTGGGAGGTAAATCATGGGAGATCTGGGTTAGTGGTGACTCTACAGTTTCTTCGTTGTTAAGACTTTCGAGTATCTCTAAAATATCTATGTCATTTAGAGATGCTACTACATTATCCTGTAGTCTAATAAGGCCCTGTTGTCTATTCTGATGGATCTTAAACAATTTCAACTTACGTGCAAACAGGTACATGTGAATTCTTGTTTGCTCATAATCCAGAGGTGAATCTGGGCAGAAAGTCAATCCTAGTTTGAGGACTTGTTTTTCACTTTCAGTTAATGTTCTGTTCGAAAGGTTCATTACCGTTAATTCAGGTTGTTGTTCTGCCATTATATATATATATATATATATATATATATATATATATATATATATATATATATATATATATATATATATATATATATATATATATATATAAATATGTATATATACATATATACATATATATATACTGGAAGGAAATCATAACTCAGGCTGACAGAGACACTCATTTGTAAAGGCGAACCAATTGCATGCTGGATAATGCACTCTTTCAATATCAAACAGCATGAGTGTTTCCGGTTGCGATGCGATTCAGGTGAGGCCAACACTACTTTAGGGGGATGGGCCGACCAACAAAATGAGGAAACAAACGGACCCCCAGCACCCGAGGCATCTGATGAGGCTAACCGCCGAAACGCGTAATGCCACAAATCAAAATAAATGGTTTTTAAAAGTCCCAACGTGTCCCCTTATCTATTTTTACCAAAGTGGATATTCTTGGACATTGTAGCATGCTGCCATTGTCGCGCAAAGGGGACCCTTCCTGAAGTGTTCCGAGGTACAGCGGCAAATACCTGGACTGCCGTAAATCCCCACAAAGCAGCGGAACCTGTTGTCAAATCGGCAATCCATTGCATATGGACAGACGCGATCACTAGAACCGGCGTCTCCAGACGTGCTGCTAATGGGGACCAAGCGGCTGGAAGTGAGGACTTGAACACCACTTATGGTCCAGCACAGTGCAGGGGTTCAACTTGAATCGCATCCTAAATCAGCCCTTTACTGGAAGGAAATCATAACTCAGGCTGACAGAGACACTCATTTGTAAAGGCGAACCAACTGCATGCTGGATAATGCAGTCTTTCAATATCAAACAGCATGAGTGTTTCCGGTTGCGATGCGATTCAGGTGAGGCCAACACTACTTTAGGGGGATGGGCCGACCAACAAAATGAGTAAAAAACGGACCCCCAGCACCCGAGGCATCTGATGAGGCTAACCGCCAAAACGCGTAATGCACAAATAAAAATAAATGGTTTTTAAAAGTCCCGCCGTGTCCCCTTATCTATTTTTACCGAAGTGGATATTCTTGGACACATACATATATATTTATGGTTTTTTTCACTGAAAAAAACATTGATTTCAGGGACGTTATAGTTAGTTAGACATTTCACTCAGACAAAACCAGAAAAAATCAGCCATTATATTTAGTTCAGCTATCTATAACTCGCGCCCCCGCAATGCACGGCTGATGATGTCACATATTAGATCATTCATGACATGGTTATTGCCATCACTGATGACATCTCAAATGACATCGCTGATGACATCATCCACGTGATAATCTGATGCAACTCCTCACACCCTAATATAACCTTTGATACACCCACTCTTAAAATACAGACTACCATTTTCAAAACCATCAGTGATGTCATTTGAGATGTCATCAGTGACGTCATGAGTGATGTAATATGTGACATCATCAGCAGTGCATTGCGGGCAAGTGAGTTATAGTTAGCTGAACTAACTATAACAGGGGAATTTCTATGGTTTTGTACGAGTTAAATGTCCAGCTAACTATAACGCCCCTGAAACCTATGTTTTTTTTCAGTTAATTTCTAAGGTTTTTTACAAGCTAATTCCTAACTATAATGTGTCTTAGACCTATGGTTTTTTCAGTGAATTTCAAAGGTGTTTTTAAATGCTAATTCCTAACTATAACGCCCCTGAAACCTATGGTTTTTTCAGTGAATTTTAAAGGTTTTTTAAATGCTAATTTGCAACCATAATGTCTCTGAAAGCTATGTTTTTTAAGTGAATATCAAAAGTTTTTTAAATGATAATTTATAAGTGTATTAATAGTTATATCTATTTTTTGGTACTGATTTTCTTCAGTGTTTTAACTGTTTATTTTTAAATAATTTATTAATTAAATAACACTAGATATTTTTTATGCAAATTGCAAAAAAAGTAAAAAAAAAATTCAAACTGAAATATTGTTTCTTTTTTATTTTTTTTAAATAATTTTTGGGGAGTCACGCACCCAAAGCATACCCATCACGATGGGTGCGCGGATTCTAGCCACCATTTTAGAAAAGGTGTGAAGGATCCGCATACGTTAAGCGACGGCTTTGTGTTTTTTCAGTTACGTTATTTACATTTAACATTACGTGATGTGCATGATTGGTATGCGACTGATCCGCAACTCTTGGTCACGTGCATGCAGGATACATGCGCATTACGGTACACAATGCTTGCACGGTGGCGGGTCCCATGTGACGTCATATACGTGCTGGTGCACGCTGGATGCGCGACTCCTGCATATGTTTTTTATGTCTAAAATGATATATATGTATCTTTATTATACATATTAGGGTAAGACATTATCTTAGATAATTATAAAAATAATATATTGTACTTAAAATAAACTTATATTACTTTTAACTCTACTTTCGCGAAGTTGCGTTAGGTGAGTGCTTCATAAGCGTAGGGTGCGCGGATCCCATGTGACTTGAAAAAAAAGATTTGATTGGTTCATAACATTTCCCATTGCAACAATTGAAGGAGCCCATCCATTTCAATCATTCTTGTTGGAGAATCTTTGGAGAGACATCTCTGTGCATGCAAGAACCATTACTTCAGCATTTGTTTGGGTGTTTAAAAAAAAAATCAAGAACATGGCTTCAGGACAGCAGCAGCAGGAGGAGGAACATTCTTCAGAAGAAGATTGTTTGCAGGAGGTTCCACGTCCTCAAAGGCCAGAGTCCGTAGTGTGGAAATTCTTCACCTTTCCACCTGGGCAGAAGAAAGTGAATGCCACGAAGGTGACCTGCTGCATCTGCCAAAGAGTATTGTCAAGAGGTAGTAGTGAGAAGAAATATTTGTGTGGAACTGCACTAATGTACAAACACATGAAGGCAATACATCCACTCAATCTGGCTCAGGAGGAATGCAGGTGAGCTGCAAAGAATTCTCCAACTGCAGTGGCAAGTACTTCCGGTACATCAACTAGCACATCTCCACCAAACATTCAACCAGAGGTTCTCTTCCTAGAGCATCACTGCGTGAACTGCAAAAAACTGATATCTTATGGGGAACAGTCTGTGGAAGCAGTGAGTGCTGCGAAAGGGAACCACCATTGCTAATTTTTTGTTTGCTTTTTTTTTTTGAATGACAAACAATTCCTGAAGTTTCCTGGTTTTTTCTTCTTTTTTTTTTTAAAACACAAAAAAATACAAAATTGTTCAGAAAAAAAAATATAAAAGAAAAAGGAAGAAACAAAAAGTTCTTCTCATGAACTACCTTTTTTGTTCAAAGAAAGAACTATAATTGTATGGTAATGTGTGAAAGTTTCGTTTTGGTTGAATGTTTGTGTAGAGCATGAATGACAGAAAAAATGTATTAATAGTGTATGGTGAATTTATAGGGGAAGATTTATGAGGAAGTACTGCAGCGTTACAGTGCAAGCTCTTTAGCTGCATTGCGCTGTGGCACTTCCGAAGCACGGACATGTGACATATGTACGTAAATATGTTGCAACTCTATGCTTCCCTCTTCAATGCTGCACAAAGTGCAGCCATGTGGTGACACAGATACCCTTGCACCATGGGGGAGATTGTTTTTAGTGCAAAAAGGGATACTCTCCTGCAAAAAATAATCAGTAAAGGCATTTCCCTCCTTCAATGTATGCTGTGGAATGTAGCATGCATTGAAAGAGAAAAAAATGAGGAGGAATATATCAGAAAATATTGAATTTCGCTACAAACAGTGATTTCAATGCTACTCGTCACATCTGTATTAAAATATTTTCAATATATTCAACTATCTCTGCATATTCCATAAAAACAACATCTTCAATAACATACCATATAATGCAAATCACTCATATATAAAATGCTTCTTTCTAAGAGAAGCTTCTCACTTCAATATAAAAGAACTGAAATAATAATTCAATGAACAATTCTTTATAATTTCCATATACTATATATGGTGTTCTTTAAAAATATATGCTGTGAGAAAGTCCAAGAAAAGTGGCTTAATTGAAATGTATACCTTTCCTCTAGGCCATATGGTATTCCTGAAATCCTTCATACTGAAATTGCCCAATACTAATCGTATTAATACATTTTAACATATTCCTAATAGGCTGAATAATGTTCTTAAAACTTTGGCTGTAAAAATATAAGCTAAGAATTTGGTAATTCGTTAGGCAAACAGTATCTAAAAACCAAATGAGCATCATTGCAATATGTCCATCCTTTATTGCATTTTAAATAGACAGTGTAATGTCCAGATGTTGTAGAAGGACCATCGTGGAAAATAATTGCTACTGCTACAAAAGTTCTTTCAGATATTGATAGTTGACTTGCTACAAAATGTTTAATTAAAGTTTCCAATTTTCTTCCATCAGCTCTACAACGTTGTATCATTAAAATGATGTATTGTCCAAATCTTTGCATAAATAATGTCGATAACATTTCTGATTTGCATTGGCTACACTCCATGTTTTGTTTTGCTGCATTAACTAGTTTGTTGAAAGACACTGTTTTACAGTCTGGTAATGTCAAATATATAAATCTGTTAGAGTCTTTGCTAGTGCTAGATGTAAACATACAATTTTTACATCCATGTTCCCATTTATAACGAAGGCCAAAAATATTTTTAATTTCTATTCCTTCATTTTCAAATGCTGCAAACATATACATTAGAAATTCCTGAGCATCTTATTGAATATTCTGTGTAAATTGTGTAGAACCAGAACATATATCCAAAAGACTACGAATATCAGAAACACTTTGTATTTTCCTTTCATCAGTTCTCAATTTTTCATAAATAGAATGCAACAAGGAACAAAATATTTTTTCACAATTCTGCATTATTTGCTGTTGCAAACTTTCTAGAAAAAAAACAACATTGACCACTACATTAGCATAGCAGTTGATACTTGAACTATATTCTAACTGATACCCGACAATCTCTTCAAAAGTGTCCTTTTTCTTTTTGCTTGCAATCTCAACATTATCTTAATTTCTTTCCTTCTCTATAGCTACGCTACAGATATTCTCATTTCTTCTTTTTCGACCTACTACACACTTTTCATATACAGGATATTCACCTAAATAGGGAGCATACTCTTTTTAACCGATTATACTCTTTTACACAGTTTGGATCTGCACTAATCTTCCCCTCATCTAAATCAATCAAATACAATCCAAATAAAGTTCTGACTCGGGACAAAGCAACATATGCCATACCCTCTTTAAAAACGGTATTTCCAATATTTACCAAAGCATTATCTACACTTAAACCTTGAGATTTTTGAATAGTCACTGCATATGCCAGAGAAAGAGGAAACTGTTTTCTACGAACAGAGAAATCTTTAACGAGCAAAAAATGAACTGAACAAAGACCAATTTGTTTTACTTCTTTGACGTGATCAAATTTGATTTTCAAAAATTCAATTCCATCACTATTTTGATAATTAACAAAATCAACAACTTTAGTCATTGCTCCATTTACTAAACCTTTTTCCACATCCAAATTACGTCGTAAAATTACCCAACAGTTTACACATAGATATAAATTCTTTTCTAAACCAGCAGTTTTAGATATAGATTTTTCTAAAGAATCCAACTTTGTTTTCAATTTTTCCGTCAAAAATAATAGTGACTCCTTCATGCTCTATTTTATCAATGGCTTCCATTTTTATTATTTGTTCATTTTCTAGCTTCAAAAGTTCTTCATAAAATATAGAACACTAGCGCAGTGTAGGCGTTAAGCAGATTATAGATTGATTTTCTGCAATTGTTTCATATATTTTTTCAGGAAATACATTTTCATTTGGAAACAAGTTTGTAAGTAGTCAACTTTATAAAGCTTGTTTGCCATGTTCTGTCAGTACTCCGATTCTTATATCTTGAAGAATAGTTCAATAATCAGTTCTTTGTATTCAAAATATGACCAAATGTTAACATTTCCAACACTTCCCAAAGACTTTTTGGTGTCTTCATGTACAAGTGTTTTAAATACAGGTTGTCCTTTTACGGGAGTAAGTTGCAGTAAATCTCCAAATACTATCAAATGTTTTCCTCCAAAAAAGACATTGTACTCTGTTTTAAGAATTTTCTGCATTCTTAAATGCACAAAAGCAAGCATTAAGTTTGAGACCATGCATACCTCATCAATAATCAGAAGTTTCATTTTCTTTAGCACTCTTGAAACTTCATAGCAAGCTTCTCCAGATAGTTTGTTATATTCCAATTTATTTTCATGCTCTACAGATAGCATAAGTAAATGTAATTCCTTTAATGTTGTGTGCTGCCAACCCAGTTGGAGCAGTTACAACACAAGACAAATGTGAGTCAGTTGTTTTCTGTAGATAACTGGTCAATACTTTAATTAAGAAACTTTTTCCTGTTCCAGCTTGACCACTGATATACCTCCGGATAAGTTGAAATGATGTGAATGTGCATTCTTTCTTTTCATGAAGAAATTCATGATCAATCTGTAGTCTCACTTGCTCATTTATTAATTCTTCCAAGTTTCCTAAGTTCATAACATCTTCTTGAGCTTGATGCATTGCTGTTTCCACTTTAGTCATGGCAATTGCTGCTTCATTTTCAAGAATTGGTTGTCCTAGTGGATCTTGACTCAGTGGAGCAGAACTTTGACTGTCTTGAGAACTGTCTCTAACAATCTCAGCTGCAATAGTAGCTTCTTGATCAATTTCATCGTTCAACATTTTGAGATAATTTGCAAAAAATTTACATTCTATGGTATCTTTACAAGCATTGAAGGAATCTTCATAGCTATGAAAATAAATCTCCAAGTAATTCCAGTTCTGTACGCCTTTGAAGAGTTGCAAAAGTGCTAAATAGTAAAATTCCCTTTTATCAGCAGTATCACACCCAGTTTTCTGTGATTAATCAAATTTCATTTCCTTTGTTTCACCAAACATCCTTCAGAACCAATCACTGCATATTTTCCTTCATTTATGTTTTCTGTAGTATTCCTTTTAAAAGTGTAATATTGCAGCACTTCATAGAGACATATGTTCTCAAGATGATGACTTTTATTTGGATAATATGTGTCCAATATGTTTGTTTTGACAATATCTATACTTGTTGGTTCTTTTTCTGCTAAATATTTCATTTCTTGTACAGATTTAAGTGCTCCATTTCATGTTGCAGCAAGACCTAGACTCACCACAATGATTCTTCTAGATTTTGAGTATAAACTTGCAGATGGTAACCAATCTGAGCATTCATACGCCCCAATTTTTTGATGGGATAACATCTTCAAACTGAAAACTGTACAATTTCTTACTAAGACTCTTCACGAGAGAAATTTCTTTCCACATTTCTTTCAACTACATCTTTTCTGATTTTGTTATCTAAGATGTCACATACCGGGCAACAGCAATGGAATAATCCACAACATACTGGATATCCACATTAGTATTCCACATTGAGAGAATAACTGGATTGTAATCATTGACATATTTTGATTCTTCACTTCTTCTCCAATTGAATGTATTTTTGGGAGATTTTCTAGTGATGGTATGTCTTCAGCATTTGTTATCAATATTCTCATCATGCGAAATGATGAGTCATACAACCCTTCCTCCCAATCTTCTAACAAATCGCTATCCAAGTCTTCATAATTAGGAAAGATTAAAATTCTTAGGCCACGCGGTATTTTTTTGTTCTCCACATATTTTTTAAAGTGGCCCCGTCACACCATTTTCCTAATTCCTGTTTTTTTAGTTTTTCCAAGCGAATACATTTCTCCTTCAAACCCTCACTTTTTCGATTTTTATTTTCACTGTCCTTTTTTGGTGAACCTCTACTTTTATAAATAGTTCACCCAGCATTTCTTCGCGGTTATCCTCAAAATTCATTGTACTACAAAGTATTACCTGAGATGTGCAGGCTTGGAAAAACTAAAAAAAACAGGAATTAGGAAAATGGTGAGACGGGCCACTTTAAAAAACATATGTGGAGAACAAAAAAATACCCCCTGGCCTAAGAATTTTAATCTTTCCTAATTATGAAGACTTGGATAGCGATTTGTTAGAAGATTGGGAGGAAGGGTTGTATGACTCATCATTTCGCATGATGCGAATATTGATAACAAATGCTGAAAGAAAGGGATTGAAAATCAGAGAAGAAATTGCCAAGCTAGAAAAAGAAATTCTGGAAATGAATTTGAAGGATAATACACAAAAAAACTACGAAATTTTGAAAAAAGAACTCACGACTTACCAGATATATCTTAAAGAAAAAAAACTGAAAAAAGTCCTAAGGGATGAGCTAGACTATGGGCTACTTGTATGTGAAGATTTTATGGAATAAAAGCAAGAAAAGAAAACTCCTTGGCCTACTAATATCTATAATTTGATCAACATTGTTACTGTATAATATATGGTGTGCTGAACCACTGTGGTGTATTGAATCAGAATAGAGTCATATGTATTTAAATCTATCAGTTCTGGAGGAAAAGTTACAAACTCTAGATTGTTATGGAGAGCTCTAGCAGGCCTTTTATTCCCATCTAATTTGTTATAATAATATTTACAAATACGCTGATCAGAACCCAAATCAAAGCAATTCTCTACCAACAAATAAATTGCAAATTCTTCCACTTATCATTATTTTCTCTTTCACTTTTTAAATATAGATCAACAGTCATAGTCTGATTTTTATAGAGAGTTCGTCGGCAACAAATACAAGAATAATTTGGCCTTTCACCTAAAATCACCTTAAACTTTGTAATTTGTTCGTCAAAATCTTTTGTAACAGTATGTTCCATATTCTGTTCAACATCTTCTTCTATTAATGTGTCAGTTTCTGCAATCTTGTTCAGGACCAAAATAACGAAACTCAATTTAATCACAAATCTTCTTCACATCTAATACTGACCCATGCAAAAGAGCACTGTAAAACTCATTTAACTTTAGTGCTGGACTTTTTGCATAATACAATCTTCTGACTAACTTCTGCATTTGAGAATGATGTACTGCTAACATTCTGAAATGATGAAAAACATTTTGACATACTTTCCTAGAAAGACACGCCAGAGAATGACCTTGCAAACCAGTATTTTTTCCCACTTTGCAAGGATCTAGTCCATGTAACATCTTAATCTTTTGTTTAACACTTTTTTTACTATATTGTCATAAGAAATTGCATAAAATGACGTATACTACGTTTACTACTGAAATCCCAAGTTTACACTGGGGCTTTAGGACGTCTCCCTAGAACTTCATCAGCTATTAATTCTTCTACATTTCTAGAAACTATCTTTTTTTTCTCAATGGTACATCCATTTTTAAACTTATAAACTAGACCACTGGTATCAACTGCAAGCAATAAAGTATTGGTCAGAAAATAACTCTCTTCATTAAAGAAAGGCTCTGAATTTGAACTGTGTTTTCATTCACCCCAAAAAATAGCACAAAAATTAGTTCTGTTAATTACTCTTTTCTTCTTACTTTTGGTCTTCATAAAATGGATTGGTTTATCTTGTGATCGAATTCAGTTTAAAACTAAAATGAATAATTTCCTTTTTAATTCAAAAGCCTTCTCAAAAATAATTTCAATTTCTTTTTTTTTATAAAATGGTGCTCTTCTTTTGTATTTTGTCACATCTATTAACAAATTAAAGACAACTCTATTGTAAAACATCTTCTTTCTTATTTCTTTATACTGACTCTGCCTCCTTTTATGATACATTGTGTCCTTTGAATGTAATTTTCCATTGTTTACAATTTTTTTATTCGTATTCTTTTTTCTGGTTGACACATTCTTTGTACTTTCCACAATTTGCACAATGTTTTTAGGCTTTGAAAGTTTTTAATGAATTCTTTTGTTCTCTTACCAGAAGACTTATTCTTTTTCCCCACATGTTGTTGGGACCAAGGTCACGGACTATATCCGCCGGAAGGTGGATATGGGTCAATCTACCGTGCTAGTCCTGCTGGATCTTACAGCAGCTTTTGATACCCTGTCTCCCTTGACTTTAACATCCAGGTTAAGGGAGGCAGGGGTAGCAGGGCCGGCTCTCAGTCTCCTGAGCTCTTTTCTTCACCAACGAGAGCAGCGTATAACGCTGGGAGACTTCCTCTCCCCTGCAAAGTCTTTGCAATGTGGGGTGCCACAAGGGTCGGCCTTGAGCCCGACCCTGTTCAATATCTATGTGGCCCCCCTTGCAAGACTAGTAAGATCTCAGGGGATGGAGGTAGTGTCGTATGCCGACGACACGCAGATTATGGTGTCCCTGACCCACCCTGTGGATGTCGCCGCGTCCAACTTTAGGTCCTGCATGCAACTTGTTGCAGAGTGGATGATTTTCAACTCCCTAAAGTTGAACGGCGACAAGACTGAAGTCCTGGTCTTTGGTAAAGACCAGGGCCTGTGGTCAGGTGAGTGGTGGCCTTCATCTCTGGGCATCTGCCCCACGCCGACACAATCTGCTAGGAATCTTGGCGTCATTTTTGATACCCGGCTTTCCATGGAACTCCAGGTCAATAGGACCGTGGCCACCTGTTGGGGTGTCATTAGGACTCTTAAAAGAATTGTCCATTATCTTTCCCCTCAGGCACGCAAGCAGGTTGTTATCGCCCTTGTTGGTTCACGGCTTGATTATTGCAACTCACTCTATGCCGGGACCAACAAGGGCCTCCTGCAGCGCCTGCAGGTTGTACAGAATGCGGCGGCGCGTTTTGTACTGGCCCTGCCCTGGCTGTCATCTATGACCTTGGCCAGGAAGAGTCTCCACTGGCTCCCTATCTCTTCAAGAGTTTCGTTCAAACTTCTCTGCCTCACGCACCGTGCCCTGATGGCAGGTCCGACTGACGCTTTGGGATCCTTGCTCACGAGGTATGTTCCTAACAGATGTCTACGCTCATCAGAGCTAAACCAACTGGTGGTTCCACGCGTTAAGAAGGCTAGATGGGGGAGCAAGGCCTTCTCCATTCTTGCACCCCAGCTATGGAACATACTTCCCCTGGAGATCAAATTACAGCCTTCCCTTGATCTCTTCAGGAAAGCGTTGAAGACCTGGTATTTCATTAAATCATATCAGTAAGCTCCTGTTTTTGACTGCCCCTGCTAGGTTGTTTTGAGTTAGGCGCCTTGACGCCCATTGGGCATAGCTGCGCGGTATAAAAGCCTGTTCATTCATTCATTCATTCAATACTTGTTGTTGAATTTTCTTCAAATAATAGTCCTTTTTCTGTTCTTTTCTCTTTTCTGTTTTTTTAGTCATGATAAGTTTATTTTAATGATGATAAATAATCTGTAAAAAATAAATATAAATAACATTATTTTAATAAATCTATAAAATCTACTTTTGTATTACTAAACACACACATTCTATATAAAAAAACATTTAAACACTTCCTTATGTAATCACAATTAATTTACTGAAGTACACAGGTACTAATTGAATAATTATTAGAAATAATACGTTTTTTTACAAATGCATTCACAGTAAATGACCACCTAGAGTACTAGTAGTGTACTAGTAGTTCACAGCAAGGTGTACCATTGCTTGTGTCAATGCATGACACATTCTCCAAAAGCATAGACAGTGACTGGGTTCCCAGGCTGCTACTAGTTGATAGCCCAATACGTTTATGAACGCTTATATTTCTGCAGAGAGAATTAATAAGCACATGCTTCTGTCAGAATGGTAGTAAAACTGGAGACAGACTCACAGTGTGATTCCAGACAAGCAACAGCATTCCCTGGACTTTTGCAGGAGAGACTCAATAGTCTAAAAGGTGTTAAAGTACCGCATGCATTGTGTACATTTAACTGTACCAGTGCTTGTCTGAATGCCTGACTCCTTCTCCAAGTGCATAAACAGTGACTGGGTTCTGATACTGCTAGTACTTGACATCAGGATGAGTTTATAAGTACTTATGTGTCTGCAGAGAGATTACATAAGCACATGCTTCTGTCAGAATGGTGTAAAGTGGACACAAACTCACAGTGTGATTCCAAACAAGCAACAGAATTCCCTGGACTTCAGCAGGAGACACTCAGTAGTCTAAAAGGTGTTAGAGTACCGCCTACATTGTGCACATTTAACGGTACTAGTGCTTGTCTGAATGCCTGACTCGTTCTCCAAGTGCATAAACAGTGACTGGGTTCAGCTACTGCCAGTACTTGACATCAGGATAAATTTATAAGCACTTATGTGTCTGCAGAGATATTAAATAAGCACATGCTTCTGTCAGAATGGTTGTAAAAGTGGACACAGACTCGCAGTGTGACACCAGACAAGAAACAGCATTCCCTGGATGTTAGCAGGAGAGACTCAGTAGTCTAAAAGATGTTAGAGTTCTGCATACATTGTGCACATTTAACTGTACCATTGCTTGTCTGAATGCCTGACTCCTTCTCCAAGTGCATAAACAGTGACTGGTTTGTGATACTGCTAGTACTTGACATCAGAATAAGTTTATAAGCACTTATGTGTCTGCAGAGAGATTACATGAGCACATGCTTCTGTCAGAATGGTGTAAAGTGGACACAAACTCACAGTGTGATTCCAGACAAGCAACAGAATTCCCTGGATTTCAGCAGGAGACACTCAGTAGTCTAAAAGGTGTTAGAGTACCGCATACATTGTGCACATTTAGCGGTACCAGTGCTTGTCTGAATGCCTGACTCATTCTCCAAGAGTATAAACAGTGACTGGGTTCTGATACTGCCAGTACTTGACATCAGGATAAATTTATAAGCACTTATGTGTCTGCAGAGATATTAAATAAGCACATGCTTCTGTCAGAATGGTTGTAAAGGTGGACACAGACTAACAGTGTGAGTTCAGACAAGCAACAGCATTCCCTGGACTTTTGCAGGAGAGACGCAGTAGTCTAAAAGGTGTTAAAGTACCGCATGCATTGTGTACATTTAACTGTACCAGTGCTTGTCTGAATGCCTGACTCATTCTCCAAGTGCATAAACCGTGACTGGGTTCTGATGCTGCTAGTACTAGACATCAGGATAAGTGTATAAGCACTTATGTGTCTGCAGAGAGATTAAATAAGCACATGCTTTTGTCACAATGGTTGTAAAACTGGACACAGACTCACTGTGTGATTCAAGACAAGCAACAGCATTCCCTGGACTTTAGCAGGAGAGACTCAGTAGTTTAAAAGGTGTTAGAGTACTGCATACATTGTGTACATTTAACTGTATTAGTGCTTGTCTGAATGCCTGACTCATTCTCCAAGTGCATAAACAGTGACTGGGTTCTGATACTGCTAGTACTTGACATCAGGATACGTTTATAAGCACTTATATGTCTGCAGAGAGATTAAATAAACACATGATTCTGTTAGAATGGTTGTAAAAGTGGACACAGACTCAGAGTGTGATTCCAGACAAGCAACAGCATTCCCTGGACTTTAGCAGGAGAGACTCAGTAGTCTAAAAGGTGTTAGAGTACCGTATACATTGTGCACATTTAACTTGCTCCCACTATCTCTGTTCACCCCTTCTGCCCTCTCTCCGTTGTGAAGCGCTCTGATATCTGTAAGGATCTTGTTCGCGCTATATAAAACTTTGAATAAAATAAAATAAAATAAATAACTGTACCAGTGCTTGTCTGAATGCCTGACTCATTGTCCAAGTGCATAAACAGTGACTGGGTTCTGATACTGCTAGTACTTGACATCAGGATAAGCTTATAAACACTTATGTGTCTGCAGAGAGATTAAGAAAGCACATGCTTCTGTGATAATGGTTATAAAAGTGGACACAGACTCACAGTGTGATTCCAGACAAACAACAGCATTCCCTGGTCTTTAGCAGGAGAGACTTAGTAGTCTAAAAGGTGTTAGAGTACCGCATACATTGTGCACATTTAACTGTATCAGTGCGTGTCTGAATGCCTCACTCATTCTCCAAGTGCAAAAACAGTGACTGGGTTCTGATACTGCTAGTACTTGACATCAGGATAGGTTTATAAGCACGTATGTGTCTGCAGAGAGATTAAAAACGCACAAGCTTCTGTCAGAATGATGTAAAGTGGACAGAGACTCACAGTGTGATTCCAGAGAAGCAACAGCATCCCTGGACTTCAGCAGGAGACACTCAGTAGTCTAAAAGGTGTTAGAGTACTGCACACATTGTGCACATTTAACGGTACCAGTGCTTGTCTGAATGCCTGACTCATTGTCCAAGTGTATAAACAGTGACTGGGTTATGATACTGCTAGTACTTGACATCAGGATTAGATTATAAGCACGTATGTGTCTGCAGAGAGATTAAATAAGTACATGCTTTTGTCAGAATGGTTGTAAAGGTGGACACAGACTCACAGTGTGATTCCAGACACGCAACAGCATTTCCTGGACTTTAGCAGGAGAGACTCAGTAGTCTTAAAGGTGTTAGAGTACCGCATACATTTTTCACATTTAACTGCACCAGTGTTTGTCTGAATGCTTGACTCATTCTCTAAGTGCATACACAGTGACTGGGTTCTGATACTGCTAGTATTTGACATCAGGATAAGTTTATAAGCAAATATGTGTCTGCCGAGAGATTAAATAGGCACGTGCTTCTCTCAGAATGGTTGTAAAAGTGGACACAGACTCAAAGTGTGATTCCAGACACGCGTCATCATTCCCTGGACTTTAGCAGGAGAGACTCAGTAGTCTGGAAGGGTTTAAGGCACCACATACATTCTACACATTTGACTATTCCACTGCTTGTCTGAATGCCTGACTCATTTTCCAATTCCAAAACACACATAATACTCTGCAAAGTGTATATTAAAAAAACTGCAATAAATATTTCTTCATTGAAAATATATCACTAACTTCAAATGTTATGAATTATATATATATTTTTTTTAAAAAGGCACCACATAGAATACCTCAGAAATGAATACCTCACCTTTCAAATTGATTTGTAGATTATGAAATATCTGAATCACACACCAGAATGTTTTATGCACACAAAAAATGCAGACCACTGCTCTTAGCAAAACCAAAAAATGGCAAACTTTCCCTCTCTTTCTGCACACATATACCTGTAAATATAAAATCCCATTGCTTTCCACATCAATTCAAAAGCTAACGCACATTTCTATTGGTTACACATTTCAACCCTTGCCAATTGACATAACTTTCAATCCTACCCCGATTCTGCTTAATGCCTTTTACACTAGTAACATTTCCTGGAACACTCAACTGAACACACAGGTCACAAGTTCAGCACACAATGTTACAAATGTAAACAGCAAGTGTGCTAGACTTTCCAAAGTACAAGCTTATCTTATCTACAGTACCTTTCAGAAACTTCTAACAAATAAGCAACATGCTTTTAAAACACAGAAACATGCACCCTATTTTTCAGTGTATAATGTTCTCAATCAGCCAAACATTTCTCTTCCTTTTTAAAACTGCGTCTTATCCACCATTTTAGAAACATCCTATTTTACAAACTGCCTATTTCACCTACAGGCATTTTCTGAGTGCATCTAGACTTCCCTTCAAGATGCTTAGAGTGTGGATTGCGGGACACAGCTATATTTTCTGGTGCAAAAGGTATGCTGAAAGCAGAGGTATTGACAAAGACCTAGCTTTGCAAAATGTAGACATTAAATGGATTGGACAGAGAGGATTAAAGTGGCACCAATTAATGCAATTGGTTAAATCCTTTTTGCATCTCCAATACCCTGACCTCATAATTGTGTACTGTGGTGGCAATGACCTAGGCACTTTGACTAGGGTAGGTCTGGAAATGCTAATGAAGGACACCTTTGCAGAATTTATGTTACTTTTCCCCCAAACGGCCTTTGTCTACTCCAACATACGCCAAAGACAGAAATGGAACTGGTCCAATCAATTTTGTCCGCAAATTGAGAAAGCTAGGAAACATGTCAATAAAGCTGCTTGTGCTTGTCTCAGAGATTATAGGATGGGGTCCATTTACAGCAACCATCTGCATTTTAATATGGATGGCATCTACAGGAGGGATGTTGAATATTTCACAGATGAGGGTAACAGAGTCTTTCTCAACAACTTTAGACTCTGTATTAACCGTGGGCGTAGTTTGAGTAGTAGCGCTACGCGTAGCTACGTAAAGTGCACTTCGCACTACGCGAGCAACGTGCAGCTACGCGAACTGCGTAGTGCACTGTGAAAAATGCTGTTTGTACTGATTGCACAGGGCCGTATGCGTGTCCGCACTGTACAATCAGTACAAACCGCATCTTGCACAGTGCAAGCGGTCATTTTCTGCCGCTCAAGTAGATTTCTACTCGAGCGGCAGCTTTCTCAATGCGGACTGGTAGTTTCTCATCGCAAGCGATCGCGAACATTCATGACCACTCGCAATGAGAAATTTGGCCTCCCCGCGTTGAGAATCTCACTGGGAGGTTTATTTTCCCAGCTTGCGATTGCAAACTTGATATTGCTTATTGTGAATGAGGAAAAAGTCTCGCCGGGATGTAATTTTGCTTGCTCGCGGTCGCCAACTTGAAGTTGAGGACCACGAGCAAGCAAAAAATGACCACTATGCTTAGCGTGTTTGCACTGTGCTACGTGCAATTCGCAAAGTGAGAAGTAGCCCAAACTTCGCAAACTACGGGAGCACCGCATAGTACTTCGCCCAGGGTTACTCTGCATAGGTACTTACTTGTAAGGACCAAAATCTCACAATAAACACAAGGGCTCTTTTTATAGCCACCCAAGATCTATACATATAAGCATGATTCATATTTAAAAAAATATTTTTTTTTTGCTTGGAGTCCTGCAACCA
This sequence comes from Lissotriton helveticus, assembly GCF_964261635.1. Taxonomy (NCBI): domain Eukaryota; kingdom Metazoa; phylum Chordata; class Amphibia; order Caudata; family Salamandridae; genus Lissotriton; species Lissotriton helveticus. The sequence continues at coordinate 1,683,453,294 of NC_136061.1, forward strand.
GCGCGTTTTAGAGTCGCGCACCCAGCGCGTTCACACCGGGGGGCCGCGCTGGGAGTTGCGCACCCAGGGCATTTTGGAGTCGTGCACCCAGCCCGTTCCACCAGGGAGCGCGCTGGGAGTCACGCACCCAGCATGTTTTGGAGTCACGCACCCAGCGCGTTCACACCGGGGGGCCTCGCTGGGAGTCACGCGCCCTGCGCTTTCACACCAGCGGGCCAAATTCTTCCGCAAAATAAAAATTGCCCCCATTCTCCACGGGGACCCCATCCCCCGGGGCCTATAAACAATGATAGGGACAATGGGCTGAGCACCAATGCCCAAACGATCCCGCCGGCTCCCCGCTTCCTTCAGCAGCCGGCATTGCTTTTCCACATGGGGAGCTGCTAACATACAATTGCACGTGTGGAAAAGCAATCGACTTTGGTTTTTGGAAGAGAGAGCAGGTTTCCCTGTTCTCTCTTCAATAAACCAAACCCCAGTTTGCTATGACATGGCGGGAGCCAAAAGGCTTCCACTCAGTTATTGCAAAAAGCAGTGTCCAGGGGTGGGCACCCCAGGACACTGCAGGTGCCTGCCCTGGGGGGTGGCAGTACCCAGGGCAATCAAGGGCTCCTGGAGGGGGGCCATGTGGCCCCCCTTCCAACATTTACAAAGCCCTGGGGGGTGGTGGTCTCTGGGGCTTGGGGGTCTGTCACGGACCCCCATTTTTAACAATTAGAGCCTCGGGAGGTAGCGGTCACCAGGGCGTGAGAGGAGGCTCCAGCCCCCCCACACAGGAATTATTTTTAAAATAGAAGCCCCGGTGGTGGTCCCTGGGACAGCGGATGAGCCAAGTGCCCCCCTGCAAAATATTAATAAAAGCCCGGGGGTGGCAGTCCCCGGGGCTTGGGAGGGTGCTTAAATGCCCCACACGTTAAAAAACAAAGCCGGGGGTGGCGGTCCACAGGGCAGTGTAGGGGGATTGGGGCCCCCCCACACTGTTGCTTTTCTGCCCCTAGGACCTGGCCCACTTTTTTTTTTTTTAACGAAGCGCGGGAGCCCATGCTTCATTTTTTTATTTTCACAGCTGGATCCATGCACCAAGCGCGCATCTCGCTGTTTTAAAAAAAAAAGAAAATGTTTCTTTAGGCCTGGAGGTCCTTGTAGGACCCCCTATACAGGCCTAGGGTGTCAGGGTTTTTAAACCCTGCCCCGTCTTCTTGATTTCTGCCTTCATTTTACTGTTTTCTTTGCATCGCACAAGATGGCTGCCAACAGTTCCTGGTTTGGAGTGTTCACAGCCAATTAGAATGCCACTCATGATGGGCAGGGTGCGCGGATGCTAGTCTGCAAGTTGCGCGGATCCTGCACACCTCTAAATATTGAAACTTTTTTAATTTTGATTTTCTCAGCAAGTACTGAACGGATTTACACCATTGAAAGAACAGGGATCTTTCTAAACCAAGAGCTACCTTTTTGCCAAATTTGGTGTAATTCCGTTCAGCAGTTTTCCTATGGAAAATTGCATGGGGAAAACACATTTTGGGCCCCCCTGTTTTCTCAGTCCCCGCTTGCCGAATCACCTCGAAACTTTCAAGATAGGAGCGGACCGGAGAGGGCCATAAGTTATGAAAAATTTGCAAATATTCATCAATCAGCTCCAAAGTTATAGGGAATAGAAAAGTGCGATTTTCCTATAGAAACTAGGTCATAACTATAACTACCTACTAGCGACCGCCAGTAGGTCATTTAAATCATGCAGTCAAATTCAGTTACATCCAGCAAAGGTGGAGTTGGTGTGAGCAAGCGGGCGCAAGGTCTGTTTTGAAATATCCAAAGGACCGGGGTCGGAGAATTTTCAAAGATTTATTGTGGCAATTTGTTTCAGCCTCACAGGGGCTTTATCATGGATAATGGAAAAACAATGTGCCCAATCCCTTTAGAAGAAAAGAGTCAGGTGGCGAAATAGACATTAATGAAATTCAAAACATTACAGCAGGTATGAAATATACATACATCAAAACAAACAGTATTTCATATTGTACCTGATTGCAAATCAGATGTCATAAAGAAAGAAAATATTGTAAAAAAAAATATTATTTTACATCCCAAGAAAAAAACAGAATCAAAAGTTGATCTTTTAAGTGGGGCACTTGTATAGTCAAGGCACGATAGGAGTAAAGTGAAATAACAAAATTGAAATCAAATCTAAGCATAGTCAGATGCATCATAGTTAAACTGTTCCAAATCTGACAGTACAAGAGGTATAACAGCCAAGTGGCTGAGATTCTTATTGCCATAGACCTTGACCAGTTTGAGATACACAAAGTGTGATGTGACAGAATTAGACTGTTTAAAAAAATGGGTTTCTGATTGTTAGACCAGTGGCTAAATTGGCCAGCCCCATGGGGAGTGTGTGAGTTTGTGTATAGGTGATTGAGTGTGTGTAAATGTCTATATCTCGGTATGACTGGATGTGTGAGTGACTTTATTAGTGAGTGGCTGGGTGCATTTGTGGATGTATTAGTGAGTTAGTGAGTATTTGAGTGGCAGTGTGAGTGAGTAGATGTGCGAGTGGCTTTATGGATGAGTGATTGGTTGTGAGTATTGTTATGTGTCTGTGAATGAGTATGTGATGGGTTGTGAGGGAGTGAGTGTATGAAAGGTTTTTGGTGGTATGGGTCGTTATGTGAAGTCATTTGAGATATCATAAGTGAGGTCATCTGTGATGTCACTGACCATGGCATGAATTATGTAATATGCAAGGTCATAAACAGTGCATTGTGGGGGCAGAAGTTATAGTTAGCTGAGGTAATTATAATTTGCTGAATTTATATGATTTTGTACAAGTGAAATGTGAGCCTTACTATAACATCCCTGTAATTTAATTTTTTTGAATTTCCAAGGTTTATTAATTATTTTTCATAAATATAAGGTCCCTGTAACCTCTGGTTTTGTTAGTGTTTTTTATAATCTATTCCCAACTATAGAGTCTTTGTAATGTTTCATTTTTTCAGTGAGTTTCTAAGGTATTTTAATGTTAATTTTAAACTGAAACCTGTTACCTTTGAGAGTGAGTGTGTGAGTGAGTGGATCAGTGTCTCAGAGGGTGTGTGGGTGACTATGTGAGTAGCTGATTAGGACTGTATGTGACTGAATCAGTATATGAGTGGGTCTGTGAGTGGGTGTTTGTGTCCGAGTTAGTGGCTGCATGATTGTCTGAGTGCGTCCATAAGTGAGTGTATCAGTCTTTGAGTAGATCTGTGTGTGGGTGCATGAGACTGTAAGTGGATCTGTGGGTGGTTGTCTGTGTCTGAGTAGATGTGTAAATGGGTACACATTTTTCTAAGAGGTCTATGAAGGGATGCATGAAGATCTGAGTGGATTGCAGGTAGTGGTTAGTAAAATAAGGAGATTCACAATTTATTAGTATTGCTATAGCAGTATATTGTCTTGCTTTCAGCTAAAGGTGTACTGTTTAGCTAATTTGGTAAATAACATTTGTGAGTAGCTTATGAATGTTATTGCTGTAGAACTGTTTTACTTGCCATGATACGTGAGTAATATTTTTTTTTTTGTTGGGACAGCATTTCTCATGCAGTACCACAAACAAGGATGGCCAATACTATATGATGTTCATACCGATCACTTGATGTAATGTAAATGTATAGGCATTTATATAGCGCACTACTTACCCGTAGGGTCCCAAGGCGCTTCGACCGCTGCGAAACCCTTCCTGGCTTCCCTGAGAGATGGTCCCTTAATGGGTATCTCCAGGGTGAGACCAGGCATCCCCGGCGGTCTGGTGGGGCCGTTAGTGAAGATGAGGCAAGCTAATGCCCAGAGTTGCCGAGTGTGAACGCTGATCAGAGTGGGCACCGAGGCGAGAGAATTATCGAGTCCGCTGACCCTGGTCCAGAAACCTGCCGCGCCGGGAATCGAACCCTGGTCCCGGGCCGTCCTCTGCTCTCGGGTCTGCCGCCTCTAACCAGTGAGCCACACTACTTCACTGATCAGAATGGCACCGCTGTTCTGCATAGCGGATTCAACGAAATTTCAATTATATTTTTTATGTATATAGGAGGCTCTGCTTTGAAATTTGGCTTTAGAGTGGACATACGTCAAAGGCCAAAATACCTCCAATATATTTAAATTAAATAACAATAACACTTTTGCGATATGTGAAGATCTACATATGAGCGGACTCTGAACCATGGGTCTGCACAAAATGAAAAGGAATTCTTCCTTTCTATTGGTTAATATTGAACCACACCTTATTTTAATTAGGACCATACTCTCTCTTTATAGGTTTATGAATAGGTGAAACACTGTCTGTAGAGTATGTGAATCGGTGTAACAGAGTCTGTATGAATATGTGACTGGGTGTGAGAGTATGTCTATATATGTAAATGTTGCTGTGAGAGTCTGTATAGATTGAATGGATGGAAGAATGTATGTATGGGTTTGTGCATGGGTGTGAAAGTGTATGTATGGGTGTAACCGTGGGTGTGAGCGGGCCTGCATGGATATGTGAGTAGGTACGAAAGTATCTGTATGGGTGTAAGTGTGGGTGTGACAGTGTCAGTATGGGTTTTTGAATGGTTGCAACACTGTATGGGTTTGTGAATGGGTGTAAACATGTCTATATAGGTTTGTGAAGAGGTGTGCCAGTGTCTGTATGGGTTTGTGAATGGTTGTGACAGTGTCTGGTTGGGGATCTAAAGAGCTGTGAGAATCTGTAAGGGTTTTGAATGGGTGTGACATTCTTTGTGTGGGTTTGTGAATGGGTGTGACAGTGCCTGTATGGGTGTAACAGTGGGTGTATGGGCTTGTGAATGGATGTGACAGTGTCTGTATAGGTATGCAAATGGGTGTGACAGTATCTCTATGGGTTTGTGAATGGGTGTGATAGTGTCTATATGGGTAATGAATGTGTGTGACAGTGTATAGGTTTAGGAGTATGTGTTTGTGTAAGTGAATGGCTGTGACAGTGTCTGTATGAGCTTGTGAATATCTGCAGCAGTGTCTGTATAGGTGTGACAGTATCTGTAGGAGTTTGTGAATGGGTGTGACACTGTCTAAATGGATTTGTGAATGGGTGTGACAGTGTCTGTATAGGTTTGAGAATGGGTGTGACAAAGTCTTATGGGTGTGTGATTGGGTGTGATAGTGTCTATATGGGTTTGTGAATGGGTGGAACAGTGTCTGTATAGGTCTGTGAATTGGTTTGACAGTGGCTGCATGCCTATATGTATACGTTTGGCTGTGAGAATCTGTATGGATTTATGAATGACCGGGTCTGTATGGGTATGTGAGTGTTAGTGAGAGTGTCTTTATGGCTATGTAAGTGTGTGTGAAAGTGAGTCTATTGGTGTAGGTGAGGGCATGATAGTATGTGTATGGATGTGTCAGAGGGAGTGAAAGTGTGTGTGTAGTTACGATTGTTGGTGTGACAGTGCCTTTATGAGAATGTAAGTAGGTGTGTCAGTGTCTGTAAAACTGTAGGGATGAGCATACCAGATTGGGCCCGATTCACAGAACTAAGGGGTCGATTACGATGGCGGATGGATTGCCCCCGCCGGGCCAGCGGTAGCCACTGCTGGCCCGGCAGGGGCAATCCGTCCGCCATCCTCACAGAAAAGACCCCCCGCCACATTAGGATGGCTGGGGGGGTCCGCGGCGGACGGCAAGACCGTCCGCCGCTTTTCCGCCGGTCGCCTTCGCGACTGGCGGAAAAAGTGCTTACATATGGTGGCGGTGTCTGCGAGACACCGCCAACCATATTACGATGCCGGCGGTCATATGCCTTTCCACGGCATCATTGCCACTGTGGAAAGGCATACGGTCTTTGATTTGGAGGCCCGTTGCGGGCCCCTAGGGTGAAGGGGGGGTGGGGGGTGCACATGGGGGGTACCTATGGTACCCCCCTGCGTTTCAAAGTACAACATTGCAGGAACTGTGCGGTGCCTGTCATGTTGTGCTTTGAAACGCACAACATGCATTTTCAGCATTGCGGCGGACGGTGCTTTCAGCACCGTCCGCCGCAATGTTAAAAATGCAGGATTCACCCGCCACTGTGGTGGGTGCATCCTAATTCGACACACGGACCTCCGTCCCTGTGGCGGACAGTCCCTTCCTACAACTGGATGGCAGACAGACTTTGTCCGTCTGCCATCCTAATCGACCTCTAACTTAGGACAAAATCCTAAACTTACTACCATTTTGGTATTCACAGAAGGCACTTACTCATTTTAGTATTCACAGAAGGCACTTACTATTTTCGGTAATCACAGAAGTTAGGGGCCAGATGTAGGTAGCCAAATACCGGTCGGTAACGGCCGAATTTACCGAATTTCTGCCCTTACCTACCGGTGTTTGGACATTGAGATGTAGGGCGTCCAAAAACTCCCGATTCGGTAAAAATTCTGATTCGTTAGATTTACCATATCGGAAAATATTCCGAATCGGTAAATGTACCGAATCGGTAAATTTACCAAATCGGAAAATATTCCGAATCGGTAAAAGTTCCGAATCGGTAAATTTACCAATTGGGAAAATATTCTGAGTCGGTAAATGTACCGAATCGGTAAATATACCGATTCGGAAAATAAGAAATGGAAAAAGTAAAACCCTTGAGATGTAGGTGACCCCTAAAATACAGATTTTGCTGAAAATTGGGTATTTAAGTGTCGGTAATTAGCATGGATTGAAAGCAGGTGGTAACCAGGTGCAGGCTATAAAATAGGGCCCCAAAATGCAACAGTGTAACCAGAATGGCGGCATTCTACGTCATAGCAAGGCAGCTACTGCTACAGGCAGCAGGAAAGAGGGAATGGAGAAGGGAGGAGCAGATCTACAGGCAGAGGATTACACTCTTCCAACTGACAGAGCCAGAGATACTGCAAAGGTACAGACTGCACCCCCAAACCATCCTGGACCTGATCAGGGACCTGCACCCACTCCTGGAGCACCCAAAACCAAGGGCACACGCCATCCCACCCCATGTGCAGGTGCTCTGTAGCATACACCTGTTTGCATCTGGGAGTTACCAGAGTGTTGTTGCTGCGGTAGGTGGGGTGTCCCAGAGCTGCATGTCCTGTTTCTTCAGGAAGTTCCTGGATGCCATGATGCAAAGAATGGAGCATTACATCCACTTCCCAGACACTGATGCGGACCTGCTCAGGACCAAGACTGACTTTTACCTAATGGCAAATTTCTCACACGTGATTGGCTGCATTGATGGCACCCACATCCCAATATGCCCACCTGCTGCCACTGAGCACATATACAGGAACAGGAAGTCATCACACACAATAAATGTACAAGTAATCTGTGATGCCAAGTACATGATCACAGATATAGTGGCCAGGTACCCAGGAAGAACCCACGACTCCTACATCTTCCAAAACAGTGGGATCTACACACGCCTGACAGCGGGGGAATTTGGGGAAGGATACCTGCTAGGTAAATTACTGTGTGACACTCCCTTGATAGATGATGCAGACGTATGTTAATGTGTGCCTGTTAGTAATGGTTTTCTCATTTCACATTAGGGGATAGTGCATATGCACTCCGTTCCTTCGTCCTGACACCCTATCTCAACTCCACGACCCCCACCCAGAGACGATACAATGTGGCACATAAATCAACCCGAAACATCGTGGAGCACACCTTTGGCCTCCTGAAGAGCTAGTTCCGCTGCCTCCAAAAAAGTGGGGGGGCACGGCAGTACTCACCAGTAATATGCTGTAAGATCATTGCAACCTGTGCAATGTTGCACTACCTCGCAACTATCAAGGGCACAGAGGTGGAATTGAAGGACTGTGAAGACCATGACGATGAGCAGGCACTACAAGCAGCCGACACAGTAGGAGTACCAACACCGACAGACGGAAGACAGAGACGGGCAGAGATCACACACAACTACTTTTGAGTAAGTATAGATGCAAAGCAAGTGTTTAAATGCAATGAACGTAGTTTATTTGGCACTACGTTAAATGTCTGAAGACACAATTGTTACATCCTAAGTGTGCCTAGCACAACTGGGTGGACGGGGGTTACCTCACCCTCACATGTCCGACCGAATTTGGCAGCCTCACTGCCTGCGCCCATGCACTGCACTGCGTGATGCCTGAGGTTGGCTTTGTTCTATGTCTGCTGTGCCAGCGCCGGTACTCTGGCGTATGCTGCTCCTCCGAATTTCAGGGATAGGGGTGCTGCTCCTGCTACTGGTGTTGTCTGTGTCCCCTAAACCTTCACCTCCTGTGGTGGCTGACTGGTTTGTCAGCAGCACTTCCATTGCTGTAGTGACTCTCCCCATCCCCTTTGTGAGATCAGTGCAGCAGTGCACCAGCCCCTCCTGCATCGCAACAGAACGGCGACACAGCAGTGAAGTCGCTGTTGCAAGACGGTCCATGCCCCTTGTCTGCTGGTGCATGCACTGCCTCTCCCTGTGCGTTTGGGCGTGGTCCTCATGTAGTTCGTCACAAAGTGACATCACACACTGTGACATGTCCCTGACTCCATCGGCCATGTCCCTCATGCTGTCCGCCATTGATGTTATCCCCTGGTTCATATTGTCTAAGGTTTTGTTCATATGGCGCATTTGTCTGTGCACTGCACTAATAGCTTTTGCCTGCAGGCGCTGCACCTTGACCATTGTGGTCTCAAAGCCACGGAAGACACCCTCATCATGTCCATTCAAGCTTGCCTCCCGGACCCTACGACGTCTTGTGCCTCTGGATAGAGTGACAGGAGTGGATGGAAGACCAGCTGTATTTCCTGCCATTGACTCCATTGGGTTCTCACCCTCCCTTTCCTCATCGGAGGATGTTTGTAAGATCCTTAGCGGGGGAACGTCATGCCTCCTGGGCCTGCAGATGTCTGACACCTCTGAGTCTGCTGGTGTGGCAAGTTGTTGTGACTCATGTTGTGATGAGTCAAGGAGCAGAGGAGATGCTTCAAGTTGCATGGTGGCTGCCTCAGGTGTGGCAGCTGCTTGTGTGCAGGGTGCTGGAGGTGTTGCAGTGCTGGGCCCTGCATCCCTGGCTTCTTCCTCACTCCTCTCCCTTTGGGGCTGTGTCTTCTCCGTCTCCTGCATTGTCTTGCGCAAAGTCTCTCCTGTGGACAGATATGGACAGTGTCTTAGTGGTGCTTTCACCGTGTATTTCACAATTAGATCACATGTCATTTGCACTATTTCCTGCTCCGCCCCTGTCTCTAATTGTATTGTGTGGCATGCCTGACATTATTTCATGTTGACTGCTCTGATGTGTATTCTTATGACTACCACTTCCATGATGCATTGCAGGTGGATACTGAAGCCTGTACTGGAGTTCCTCAACACACAGCCACATTGGGGTAGGGAGACAGGCAAGGGGTGAGGAATGATGGACATGTCCCTTACCTTTCTTTGATGCAGCTCGGGCTGAGCTGTCTGCATCACCAATCCCTACAACACACTCTGGCTCCAGTGTGGACTCCACCAGCTCTTCCAGATCCGTGAGTGCAGGTGCCCTGTTCTTTCCTCCACCTGTTGCATTGGCCTCTTTCATTCTTGCTGCCAATTTCTTTTTGGTAATGATCCGCAGATCATACCAGCTCTTCTTCAGATCGTCCACTTCCCTGGTTGTCACTCCTATTGCGTTCACTTTTGTTTGGATCCCCAGCCAGGTGTTCCTCTTCACAGCCTCTGCTACCTGCAGAGACTGCTTTCCAAATATCTTGGAGTAGTGCTTTACCACCTCCTCCACCAGCACCTGAAGTTCACCTGTGCTGAACTTCATCTTCCTCTTCCTCTCTACGCCTTCCCTCTGGTAGTCTTGGGAATCCATTTGTTAGTCCTGCACAGCTCAGCTTCACAACAGCCTGTCACTGTGTAACTGTTCTCCTATGTGATCAGTTACTCTGCACCTGCATGTGTGTGGCCACTTCCTGGTTGTGGGGTGGGGTGGATGCACAGGATTGGTCGATTGCTCTGTTGGTTGGCTGAGGGGCTGGGTGGAGGCACGTGATTGGTTGATAGCTCAACTGCCTACTATTTTGTATCCCTGAGTCGGTATTTACCGAATCGGTATTTACCGACTCGGTAAATACCGATTCGGCTAATCCCATTCATCCCTATGGGCATCCAGGCCCATAGGAATGATTGGGATTAGCCAAATCGGTATTTGCCGAATCGGTAAATACCGACTTGGGGGTCTCCGAATTTTACCGAATCGGTATTTTTTACCGATTTTTTTCCTACATCTCATTTCACTTTTCTAAAATACTGATTCGGTAAAATTCGGTATTTTAGAATCGGTAAAAATGAGTTACCTACATCTGGCCCTAGGAGTCCTAACTTTAGGACTCCTAAATGCCTTCTGTGAATACTGAAAGTCTTAAAGTTAGTCTTTTTCTCAGTGTCGGAGTAGTAAAGTTAGGATTCCTAACTTTAGGACTTCTAAATGCCTTCTGTGAATACTGAAAATCTTAATAAAGTAAGGAGTCCTAACTTTAGGACTCCTAAACTGAGAAAAATCCTAACCTTAATACGTTCAGGACTCCTAACTGTAGCGATTTCAAGCAGCAAAGTCCCTTGCAAGGCAAGGTATTGTGAAAACAGCCGCACTACATCTCCCAGAACACCCTGGGCTCTGGCGGTCTGGAGATTGCAAACGGCAGTTGGTACATAAGCACCTCCCAGGAGGGGGTGGGTGCTTGTCAATCCTTCCTGTTTTCCCCTGACTGAGCCAGTTGTGATTTACGGAGTTCCGCGGACGCTTTCCTTCCCGCTTGTGAGGACGCCGGAGTTTCGCGGACGCTTTCCTTCCCGCTTGTGAGGACGCTGGAGTTCCGCGGACGCTTTCCTTCCCGCTTGTGAGGACGCCTGAGTTCCGCTGACGCTTTCCTTCCCGCTTGTGAGGAGGTTTACATCCCAGCAGTGCGAGGTAGGATCTAGTGAAGTAGATAGCGCGGCTGTGCTATCTAGACTGCTCCTTACCTTTTGCTATATTCAAGTTACTTTCTTTGGAGCATTGCATGCAGATAAAGACTTCATTGATCGCCAAGTGCTATCTGTAGTGACTTTAACCACATTGGTGCTAAGGCAATTCATGCTGGGTGCTGACTTCATGGAATTTCCATTGTTCATGACAAGGTCAGCTCGTCATAAGCACAGCTCCAGTGCACTGCATGATGAGCTGGCCTTGTCATTAGCATGGAAGGGGTTAACTACAAATACCCCCCTCCCCAGGAAACTATCCCAAGACTTACTGAGCCCGAAACCGTTACTGTTAAGGCTGCTTTTCTAGAGTTGTGAAATTAACAGCTGAAGATTGTTGAGTATTCGAGCTACAGCCGATGTTATTGTATGACGGATTAATACCCAAAACATTGCTGAGCATCTAGTAAGTGATTCCTAGCACTAGTCCTGTCTAATTGTGTATGGGTCAACCTAACAGTTCAAGTAAACAAGCTCTTCTTTTTGTCTCAATAGCTGTCCTGGGTTCAGAAGAATCACACCTTAGACCAGAACAAGAGGGGTGCCCTATCAGCGGTGTCCTTTATTATTTTGTCCCCATCCCTTTTCCCCCGGAGTGCGACCTGTCCTAATTGTGTTTATCACGTTGGGGGAGTTGGCGCTTGAAGGAACTGGGAGGTTTCTCTTCAAGCTGTGGCCCCTGCTGGCTAGAAAGACATAGGTTAGTGGCATGTGCGTTTCTTTGTTGGGCTACTAACTTTCTGACCAACCGTGACACTAACCTCTGTGAATATCGAAATGAGTAAGTGCCTTCTGTGAATACCAAAATGAGTAAGTGCCTTAAGTGAATACCAAAATGCTAGTAAGTTTAGGATGTTGTCTTACGTTAGTTCTGTGAATCGGGCCCTATGTGTATAGGTATGTCAGATGATTTTAGAGTGTCTGCATGGGTGTAAGTGTGAGTCTGACATTGTCTGTATGGGTATGCAAGTGAGTGTGAGAGTGTCTTAATGCATGTAAATGTGTGTGTAAAAGTTGTTCTAAAATATTTTAGGAGTCACACTGGCTCTGCAGACTCCTCATGGAGTTACACCAGGATCCCACTGTGACCCACAGTGGGCATTTGCGGATGCCACAACTGGAGATAAAAGGATTTAGGCGTATTTTAGACCCTAGTACTCATGTTTGCTCCTCTTTTTAAAAATACACTATGGGTCAGGGAAGCTCTCACCTGACCCCTAGAATTAGTATTTAACCCACTTTCTAGCCCTTAGCTTTGTTTTCTCACATATAAAATGGCAGATGTAACTTTCTATGCAGGTACGGGCACCAATCAGAGCTTTGCTGTAGCGCATAGAGCCGCGGAGTCACCGCAGGGGATCGGCAGAGGAGTTGACCCCCAGAAATACACATTTGGATTTACGTTTATATTTCTATAACTACTGAACGTATTTGCACCAACCTAGACAAAGGAACTACTCTGAAACATCATCTAGCTTCCTGTCAAATTTGGTGAAATTTCATTTGATGCGAGCTGGAGACCTCGTCAAAGACCCTACGAGAATTAACATGGGTAAAAGATGTTTTGGGACCCCCTCCTTTTTCTCGGCCACCTTTTCATAGATCATCCCAAAACTTTGTAGAAACAGCTGATGTAAACATCAATATTTTTAAGAAAAGTTCATGAAGATTAGTCAACCAGTACTAAAGACTTAGGCAATTGAAAAAATGGCTTTTTAATAGAAAGTAGGGCCTAAATATATCTATCTTCTGGCAAAAAGATATGTCATTTGAGTTGTCATCAGAGATGTCATCAATGATGCCACTGACCATGTCATCAGTGATGTAACATGTGAGGTCATAAGCAGTGCATTGTGGAGGCGTAAGTTATAATTAACTCAGGTAACTTTAACTGCTGAATTTTTATTGTTTTGTACGAGTGAAATCTGAGCCTAACTATAATGTCCCTGTAAACTTGGGCTTTTTCAGTGAATTTCTAAGGTATTTCAAATTCTATTTCCTAACCATGACGTTCTTGTAACCTTTAGTTTTTTAAGTCAATGTCTATGGTTTTTTTTAAACAGTAGTTGAATTTACAAATGGATGGCATCTACAGGAGGGATGTTGAATATTTCACAGATGAGGGTAACAGAGTCTTTCTCAACAACTTTAGACTCTGTATTAACCGTGGGCGTAGTTTGAGTAGTAGCGCTACGCGTAGCTACGTAAAGTGCACTTCGCACTACGCGAGCAACGTGCAGCTACGCGAACTGCGTAGTGCACTGTGAAAAATGCTGTTTGTACTGATTGCACAGGGCCGTATGCGTGTCCGCACTGTACAATCAGTACAAACCGCATCTTGCACAGTGCAAGCGGTCATTTTCTGCCGCTCAAGTAGATTTCTACTCGAGCGGCAGCTTTCTCAATGCGGACTGGTAATTTCTCATCGCAAGCGATCGCGAACATTCATGACCACTCGCAATGAGAAATCTGGCCTCCCCGCGTTGAGAATCTCACTGGGAGGTTTATTTTCCCAGCTTGCGATTGCAAACTTGATATTGCTGATTGCGAATGAGGAAAAAGTCTCGCCGGGATGTAATTTTGCTTGCTCGCGGTCGCCAACTTGAAATTTAAATTTAAAAATATTTAAAAAAATTTTTTTTTGCTTGGAGTCGTGCACCCAGCGCGTTGTAGAGTCGCGCACCCAGCGCGTTCACACCGGGGGGCCGCGCTGGGAGTTGCGCACCCAGGGCATTTTGGAGTCGTGCACCCAGCCCGTTCCACCAGGGGGCCGCGCTGGGAGTCACGCACCCAGCGTGTTTTGGAGTCACGCACCCAGCGCGTTCACACCGGGGGGCCTCGCTGGGAGTCGCGCACCCTGCGCTTTCACACCAGCGGGCCAAATTCTTCCGCAAAATAAAAATTGCCCCCATTCTCCACGGGGACCCCATCCCTGGGGCCTGGGGACAATGATAGGGACAATGGGCTGAGCGCCAATGCCCAAACGATCCCGCCGGCTCCCCGCTTCCTTCAGGAGCCGGCATTGCTTTTCCACATGGGGAGCTGCTAACATACAATTCCACGTGTGGAAAAGCAATCGACTTTGGTTTTTAGAAGAGAGAGCAGGTTTCCCTGCTCTCTCTTCAATAAACCAAATCCCAGTTTGCTATGACATGGCGGGAGCCGAAAGGCTTTCACCTCAGTTATTGCAAAAAGCAGTGTCCCGGGGTGGGCACCCCAGGACACTGCAGGCACTTGCCCTAGGGGGTGGCAGTACCCAGGGCAATCAAGGGCTCCTGGAGGGGGGCCATGTGGCCCCCCTTCCAACATTTACAAAGCCCTGGGGGGTGGTGGTCTCTGGGGCTTGGGGGTCTGTCACGGACCCCCACTTTTAACAATTAGAGCCCCGGGAGGTAGCGGTCACCAGGGCGTGAGGGGAGGCTCCAGCCCCCCAACACAGGAATTATATTTAAAATAGAAGCCCCGGTGGTGGTCCCTGGGACAGCGGGTGAGCCAAGTGCCCCCCTGCAAAATATTAATAAAAGCCCGGGGGGTGGCAGTCCTCGGGGCTTGGGAGGGTGCTTAAATGCCCCACACATTAAAAAACAAAGCCCCGGGGGTGGCGGTCCACAGGGCAGTGTAGGGGGATTGGGCCCCCCCACACTGTTGCTTTTCTGCCCCCAAGACCTGGCCCACTTTTTTTTTTTAACGAAGCGCGGGAGCCCATGCTTCATTTTTTTATTTTCACAGCTGGATCCATGCACCAATCGCGCATCTCGCTGTTTAAAAAAAAAAGAAAATGTTTCTTTAGGCCTGGAGGTCCTTGTAGGACCCCCTAAGCAGGCCTAGGGTGTCAGGGTGTTTAAACCCTGACCCGTCTTCTTGATTTCTGGCTTCATTTTACTGTTTTCTTTGCAGGGCACAAGATGGCTGCCAACAGTTCCTGGTTTGGAGTGTTCACAGCCAATTAGAATGCCACTCATGATGGGCAGGGTGTGCGGATGCTAGTCTGCAAGGTGCGCGGATCCTGCGCACCTCTAAATATTGAAACTTTTTTCATTTTGATTTTCTCAGCAAGTACTGAACGGATTTACACCATTGAAAGAACAGGGATCTTTCTAAACCAAGAGCTACCTTTTTGCCAAATTTGGTGTAATTCCGTTCAGCAGTTTTCCTATGGAAAATTGCATGGGGAAAACACATTTTGGGCCCCCCCTGTTTTCTCAGTCCCCGCTTGCCGAATCACCTCGAAACTTTCAAGATAGGAGCGGACCGGAGCGGGCCATAAGTTATGAAAATTTTGCAAACATTCATCAATCAGCTACAAAGTTATTGGGAATAGAGAAGTGTGAATTTCCTATAGAAACTAGGTCATAACTATAACTACCTACTAGCGACGGCCAGTAGGTCATTTATATCATAAAGTCAAATTCAGTTACATCCAGCAAAGGTGGAGTTGGTGTGAGCAAGCGGGCGCAGGGTCTGTTTTGAAATATCCAAAGGAAAGGGGTCAGAGAATATTCAAAAAATTATTGTGGCAATTTGTTTCAGCCTCACAGGGGCTTTATCATGGGTAATGGAAAAACAATGTGCCCAATCCCTTTAGAAGAAAAGAGTCAGGTGGCGAAATAGACATTAATGAAATTCAAAACATTACAGCAGGTATGAAATATACATACAGCAAAACAAACAGTATTTCATATTGTACCTGATTGCAAATCAGATGTCATAAAGAAAGAAAATATTGTAAAAAAAAAATATTATTTTACATCCCAAGAAAAAAACAGAATCAAAAGTTGATCTTTTAAGTGGGGCACTTGTATAGTCAAGGCACGATAGGAGTAAAATGAAATAACAAAATTGAAATCAAATCTAAGCGTAGTCAGATGCATCATAGTTAAACCGTCCCAAATCTGACAGTTCTAGAGGTATAACTGCCAAGTGGCTGAGATTCTTATTGCCATGGACCTTGACCAGTTTGAGATACACAAAGTGTGATGTGACAGAATTAGACTGTTTAAAAAAAAGGGTTTCTGATTGTTAGACCAGTGGCTAAATTGGCCAGCCCCATGGGGAGTGTGTGAGTTTGTGTATAGGTGATTGAGTGTGTGTAAATGTCTATATCTCGGTATGACTGGATGTGTGAGTGACTTTATTAGTGAGTGGCTGGGTGCATTTGTGGATGTATTAGTGAGTTAGTGAGTATTTGAGTGGCAGTGTGAGTGAGTAGATGTGCGAGTGGCTTTACGGATGAGTGATTGGTTGTGAGTATTGTTATGTGTCTGTGAATGAGTATGTGATGGGTTGTGCGGGAGTGAGTGTATGAAAGGTTTTTGGTGGTATGGGTCGTTATGTGGATGAAGTCATTTGAGATATCATAAGTGAGGTCATCTGTGATGTCACTGACCTTGGCATGAATTATGTAATATGCAAGGTCATAAACAGTGCATTGTGGGGGCAGAAGTTATAGTTAGCTGAGGTAATTATAATTTGCTGAATTTATATGGTTTTGTACAAGTGAAATGTGAGCCTTACTATAACATCCCTGTAATTTAATTTTTTTGAATTTACAAGGTTTATTAATTATTTTTCTTAAATATAAGGTCCCCTGGGGGCGTGGCTAGCAGCCTAAGATGGTGGCAGCCTAGAGGGCGAGCTCCGCGGTTGAAGCGGCCTCCAGACATATCCGCTCACAAATCCGCTAATATATTTCGCCCTGCGGGCTGGGACTGAGGCCCGGGGCCGGGCGGCACGCCCGACAGCAACCAGATTTTGAATCCGATTGCGGGCAGTACAGATATCCGCGCCACTCGCACTGGCCTTGGAGGGCGATTGCAGCCGGGGACCTGCCTGGCATGACGGAGCCGACGGGAAGTGCTCCGGACTGGGCGTGAGGGAGCCGGAAGTGGGGGCGGACGCCGGAGCACCGGAGACGTGAGTGCTCGAGACCCGGCGCGACCACCGGCGCCCTTGAGACCTGCATGAGAGTGACCGGCCGCCACCGTCTGCTACCCGGTGAGTGCTGGGAGCGCTCCGGACCTCCGCATTGCGGCGACGGGATCTGATCTGGGCCTGCGGCCGCCATCTTGACTCCAGGCCAGCCGGAGGAGCCGGGGCCCAGCCTTGCACTGCGCTACAGCCTGCTACAGATCAACAGTGACAGACACCCGAACTGCAGAAAGATTGTCGCGGAGACTCCTGGGGGTGAGACGCGGGGGCAGATATTGACGCGCTGGCAGCGCGACCACATCCTGCGGAGACCGCGCAGCCGGCTCAGTTCAACCTGGACACACACTCCCCATCCGCAGTGCTCTGAGTCCTCGCTCCGTCTGCTGGGGAGAGGCACAGCTGAGCCCCCGCCGCTAAGGGGGCAGATCCTGACCCACTGTGGGCGCTGTAGTGTACCCTGTGCCCTTCGGACCGACAGGCGCCCCCCGGGGTGTGGCAGCGCCGTACCAGGCGAGGGCGAGGGCGAGGGCCTGGGGACATCGAGATCTGCGACACACCTGCTAAGGGGGTGAGTGAGTCGGCTCGTGGGCCCCTGGGGACTTGAACTTCACACGCCGCCCTGATCACTGGTTCTTTCTTCTCCTTCGGTGCAGAGGGCCACCTGGATCGCCGAATTGCGCAGCGAACCGACCTCACCCTCTGATCTAGTCGGCGGACCAAGAGACGAGGGCAACGACAATTGGTCCCCTGATCCAACCGCTTTCGGGGACTGCTGCTACCGGAGCTCCTTTTGAAGAGTCTTGGCTCCCTCGCGACCCTGCATATACCCTCACTGCGGCACAAGCATATCTGTCATGGCGGGCAAAGGACCGAAGGGTGGCAATGCGCAGGCACGACTTGAGAAGTACGCATTCGACAAAGCGTCCACCTCCCCACCAGACGCTAAATCGCAGGCCAGCAAGTCGGCAGACCCGGCGGGGGGGAAAAAAGCAACCCTTGATGACGTCATGCGGGCCCTGGCGCAAGTGCAGGCTACAGTGGGTTCGATCTCGACGGAAATAACACTGATCAGAGCCGACTTCCACAAGATGTCGGAAAGAGTTTCCTCGATGGAGGTGGTGACCAAATCCTTGGTGGAGGACGTCTCGGAGCTCCAGATTAATGTGGAACGGATCTCCAACGACAATAAGGACCTACGTGCAAAGCTGGACGAGCAGGAGGGACGCTCGAGGTGGAACAACATCCGAATTATTGGGGTTCCGGAGTCGGAGGACACGAGAGCGATGGATCTCTATGTGGAACAATTGATCGAACAGGAACTCAAACCCAAGGGACTATCCGCCTTCTTTTCAGTGGAGAGGGCGCATCGGGTCCCGGGGGGACGTCCAAAACAAGGAGTGGCGCCGCGGCCGATCATTGCACGACTCTTTAATTTTAGGGACCGCGATGCGATCTTACAAGCGGCAAGGACCTCTCCCCCAGTCAGGGTTCAAAATTCCACCATTGCGTTTTTCCCGGACTACACGGCGGAGGTCGCACGTAGGCGGAGGACATTCTTTGAAGTTAAAAAGGAACTAAGGGCGAGAGAACTTCCCTATGCCATGCTCTTTCCAGCCAAGTTGAGAGTGGTGGCTGACAACAGAACGTGGTTCTTCGACACTCCGGAGGCTGCACACGACTGGCTGGAAGGATGGAGACCAGCAGGGCTACCCCGCCGCTCCACGCGACCGAATAAACACCGTACAAATGGATCCCGACCAGGTCCCCACGTGCCCGAAGGGAACGTGGATCCGCATTCCCCGCTGAGTGAAGCCCCAGAACCTGAGAACGACGGCGACGAACAATGACTTCCCAGGCTCACTAGATTAAACTAAAGGTAACGCTGGTCGGGCGGGCCGTCCAGGACGCCGGGCGGAGGTCCTCCGTGGACATGAAGGGAGGCCGCCGACTCCGGAGAGTCCCTCACCCCGACGAGCAAGTACTATGTTTGGGGTTTGGATCAGGCACTCTGCTAAGTTGGGGGGGCGGGCAGTTCGGGGTCCGTCTAGCAGGGGGGCAGGGAGGGGGGAAGTTGGGAAGGGGGGATGTTTGTTTGTTTTGGTTGGTGTTCCAGGTGTAGATTGGCAACACGAGACACACGCACTTAGTATGATGGGCTCGTGTCCAGAGATTGGCTCGCACTTTCTATGTTGTACAGATTTTCTCACCCACAGAAGCAATGGCTTGCGATTCACGGAATGAAATAGGTAGGGGGGACCTGGGGACAGGGAGAATGACACCTCTGCAAATAATGTCCTGGAATGTGAGGGGGCTGGGGGACAAGGTCAAGCGAGGTCTGGTGTTACACAGTATTAAGAGATTCAGCCCAGCCCTGGTCCTATTGCAAGAGACGCACCTCACGGGCACAGCCACGCGCGCCTTAGACAGGAGAGGCTACAATATGATCGTCCACTCCGAATTCACGAGGGGGTCCCGTGGGACAGGGATACTGATGCACCGGTCCTCCAGATTTATACTTCAGTCCACGAAGCTAGACACACAGGGGCGCTTCGCAGCGGCACTCGGGCAGTGGGAAGGGAGACAGCTGAATATAGTTTCGGTGTATATTCCACCGGCGCTACACACGATAGCTCTCCCAGATTTGGGACAATTCCTATTGGACCTCCCGGAAGGTGACCTTCTTGTAGGGGGGGACTTCAATGCAGTGGTACACAATACACTGGATAGGTTTCCGATTCGAACACGGACTGCAGGGCCCTCCCGGCTCAATGACTTCCTAGAAGCGCAAGGCCTGATAGACCTATGGAGGCGCCTGCACCCGACTGACCGACACTACACCTACCACTCGGCGGTCCACGACAGCCTGTCGCGGATCGACTACTTCCTTGCACCGGGACACGGGAGGTTCACTGTCGATGACGTTCAGATTCAACCCAGGGGTGTCTCGGACCATTCCCCGTTGATGTTGACCCTCTCCAACCCAGAACGGTCCCGAGGGCGCATATACCCGATATTCCCGGGATACCTCAGGGTCCCACAGGTGACCAAAACTCTTAAAACAGCGACAAGGTGTTACCTTACGGAGAATAGTGGCTCGGTCTCCTCCCCATCGGTCCTCTGGGAGGCTTATAAAACGGTCCTCCGAGGCCAAGCCATCTCCGTTATTACGAGTTATAAGCGCACTCAGACGGGAGAACTACTTGATCTAGAGGACAGACTTGCCAGGGCACACGAGGCTCACATGGCTGACCCGACCGGAGATACACTCCACACACTACGGCTGTGCCAACAGAGTCATACTGATCTTCTACGCCGTAGAGTGGTTGACAGCATGTCGGCCTCAGCAACTAGGGTATACGATGTGGGAGATAAGGCGAGTAAACTCCTGGCCTGGCTGGCGAAAAAACGTGAGGGACAGAGGACCATCTTACAACTGAGGGACTCTGCTGGGGCGATGCACACCCGCCCTGCCCAGATAGTCGAACTCTTAGCTGATCACTTCCAGGCGGTGTATACCCCTGACATCGCGGTCTCCCGGGAAATGGCGGAAGGGGCACTCGCGGGGGTGCCCACCCGCACCCTGACACAGGACGGGGTTGACGACCTAGACTCAGACTTAACAACTGAGGAGGTACAATCGGCTATCGCAGCACTGCATCCGGGGAAAGCCATGGGCCCCAACGGAATCCCGATTGAATGGTACAAGATCATGTCGGAAACGCTCGCAACACCGCTACTCAATATGTACCTGGACAGCTTGAAACAAGGGTGCCTGCCTCCTGATCAATGTATGGCCACCATCGTGGCAATCCCAAAACCTGGTAAGCCCCCTGAGGACTGCGGCTCTTACCGGCCGATTTCCCTCCTTAATGCCGAAAGCAAAATTCTAGCGAAATTACTAGCCAACAGACTGTTGCCTCACCTTAGTCATCTCATCCATCCAGACCAATCGGGATTCATGCCACACAGGAGCACGGCGCTGAATCTCAGACGCCTGCATGGTGTTATGGCGAGAGCTCCGACGTTGACGACCGATGCAGCTGTCCTCTCATTGGATGCCACTATGGCGTTCGATTTGGTGGAGTGGAGGTACCTCTTTGCAGTCCTGCACCATATGGGCTTCGGCCCGAAATTCATAGGGTGGATCAAGCTACTGTACACATCCCCAATGGCAAGAGTGACTGCAAACGGACACGTCTCGAGAGTCATCTCATTAGCAAGGGGCACGAGACAAGGCTGCCCGCTCTCACCGCTACTGTTCGCCCTGGTACTGGAGCCGTTGGCAACTATCATCAGGACTACGCCACTACTCCGGGGCATTGACTGGGGGGATGGCTGGGAGGACAGAGTGTCCTTATATGCCGATGATATGCTAATTTACCTGACGAACCCGGCAGAGGGGATTCCAATATTATTGGCACTGTGTGAGCGGCAGGGTGTGGCCTCTGGCTACAAGATTAACTGGATGAAATCGGTGCTCTTCATGCTGCATGGCACCCCGCCGCGTCTAGAGGAGGATTGCCCCTTGGTGTTGGAGGCTGTTTCCTTTCGATATCTAGGGATTCAGGTCGCGCGAGACCCTGTAACCTTTCAAGACTTGAATCTGAGACCGCTGCTCGACAGATTGAAAGCAGACGTGCGCCACTGGATGGCGCTCCCGTTGACACTGTTGGGCAGAGCGGCGCTTTTCAAAATGATGGCGCTGCCCCGGTTCCTCTATGTTTTAGAAAGCTCGCCGGTGATAGTACCGCCTTCCTTTTTCAAACAGATAGCTGGGCAATTGTCGGGCCTGTTGTGGGGAGGCAGACCGGCGAGGGTGGCACAGGTAAAACTGATTAGAGATTGGTACAGTGGGGGAATTGTGCTTCCTAACCTGGAATTGTACTACTGGGCGGCACACCTTAAGGTGATCAACCAGTGGCTGCAACACCGCAGGACGACCCGGCATACTTAGCGGATAGACGGCAGCTTGGCACTACTACACTTCTGGCCCCGCTTTACAACAAAGGACTTATGACAAAACTGATCGGCCCGACTAAACACACCGTCACATTGTGGCACAGAGCTCAATCCCGTCTGAAATGGAGGGGGGTGATTACACAGCTCACACCACTATGGGACACTAGATCGCTTGGTAACCTGAGACGTAGTAAAGGATTTGATCACTGGGACACAATAGGGATTTCCACGGTGGGTGATCTCTGGACTAATGAGGGAGTGGTTTCATTTGACACGCTGCGAGAACAGTATGAGCTGAGCACCACTGAGACATATCGATACATACAGATTAGACATGCTTTACTGGGAGCGCTGACACCAGGTACTCAGGTCCCGGCTTCGGCCCCTTTGGAAGATAGGCTGCTCACTGACTACATGGAAACTAGCGCTACATCCTTAACGTATCGAAAATTGGTGAATAACCTGCCTGACCCACTACAGAAATTGAAAGGGAAATGGGAGGAGGAGGTTGGAGACATGGATGAGGCAGAGTGGAATGCCGCAATGGCATCGCCTAAAGAAGCGGGAATCTCAGCAAGATTCCGTTTGGTGCAATTCAAGATATTGCACCGAGTGTACTACACGCGCACCACCCTCCACAAATTCCACAGGGCAGATCACCCATACTGTTTGCGAAATTGTGGGGAGGAGGGCACGCTGTTCCATACCCTTTGGTCCTGTCCGTACATAATCGAATACTGGAAGCGAGTGGCACGCACAGTCGCCCAAACATTACAGAACTCATACACTCCCGACCCAAGGATTTGTTTGTTAAATGTATGGGGCCCAACCGACCTTACACCACATGGGCGGAAATGGGCGGTTATTGGGATGATGCTAGCAAAACGGGATATAGCGCAAAGGTGGGGGGCATCAGAGTTACCGACTTTGGCACAGTGGTGCAGGAATATGGATTTGCTCATGATGGTGGAGCGGGCGGTTTATCAGCAGCGGGCCAATCCTCGTAAATGGAACAAAATATGGTTGCCATGGAACACTTACAGGGGGGAACTTTGTGAACCACTACCGGAAGAAGAAGAAGTGGACAGTTCAGAGGGGGAGGATGAGGTAGAATAGCAATGGGATTGCGGGTGGGATGGGGTGGCGCGGGGGCGGGCTGCTTGGGTCCTCCATTGCCCGTCAGAATTAGCCGGTGGTAAGACTACCTGTGGATGGTGCAATCTGGCCAGCTGGCCTGACATACCTAGGATAGATACTGTACAATTAATGTGCCTCTGTAAGCCCAATCTGTAAACCTGAATGTTGTTTTTGGTTCAATATTTCAAAAAATAAGATCTTGGCGGAATGTTGACGCCACGTCTCATGCTACCTACACTGCCATATATGTTTATTTGCTGCAACAATAAAAATTTAAAAAATATAAGGTCCCTGTAACCTCTGGTTTTGTCAGTGTTTTTTATGATCTATTCCCAACTATAGAGTCTTTGTAACGTTTCATTTTTTCAGTGAGTTTCTAAGGTATTTTAATGTTAATTTTAAACTGAAACCTGTTACCTTTGAGAGTGAGTGTGTGAGGGAGTGGATCAGTGTCTCAGAGGGTGTGTGGGTGACTATGTGAGTAGCTGATTAGGACTATATGTGACTGAATCAGTATATGAGTGGGTCTGTGAGTGGGTGTTTGTGTCCGAGTTAGTGGCTGCATGAGTGTCTGAGTGCGTCCATAAGTGAGTGTATCAGTCTTTGAGTAGATCTGTGTGTGGGTGCATGAGACTGTAAGTGGATCTGTGGGGGGTTGTCTGTGTCTGAGTAGATGTGTAAATGGGTGCACATTTTTCTAAGAGGTCTATGAAGGGATGCATGAAGATCTGAGTGGATTGCAGGTAGTGGTTAGTAAAATAAGGAGATTCACAATTTATTAGTATTGCTATAGCAGTATATTGTCTTGCATTCAGCTAAAGGTGTACTGTTTAGCTAATTTGGTAAATAACATTTGTGAGTAGCTTATGAATGTTATTGCTGTAGAACTGTGTTACTTGCCATGATACGTGAGTAATATATTTTTTTTCTGTTGGGACAGCATTTCTCATGCAGTACCACAAACAAGGATGGCCAATACTCTATGATGTTCATACCGATCACTTGATCAGAATGGCACCGCTGTTCTGCATAGCGGATTCAACAAAATTTCAATTATATTTTTTATGTATATAGGAGGCTCTGCTTTGAAATTTGGCTTTAGAGTGGACATACGTCAAAGGCCAAAATACCTCCAATATATTTAAATTAAATAACAATAACACTTTTGCGATATGTGAAGATCTACATATCAGCGGACTCTGAACCATGGGTCTGCACAAAATGAAAAGGAATTCTTCCTTTCTATTGGTTAATATTGAACCACACCTTATTTTAATTAGGACCATACTCTCTCTTTATAGGTTTATGAATAGGTGAAACACTGTCTGTAGAGTATGTGAATCGGTGTAACAGAGTCTGTATGAATATGTGACTAGGTGTGAGAGTATGTCTATATATGTAACTGTTGCTGTGAGAGTCTGTATAGACTGAATGGATGGAAGAATGTATGTATGGGTTTGTGCATGGGTGTGAAAGTGTATGTATGGGTGTAATCGTGGGTGTGAGCGGGCCTGCATGGATATGTGAGTAGGTACGAAAGTATCTGTATGGGTGTAAGTGTGGGTGTGACAGTGTCAGTATGGGTTTTTGAATGGTTGCAACACTGTATGGGTTTGTGAATGGGTGTAAACATGTCTATATAGGTTTGTGAAGAGGTGTGCCAGTGTCTGTATGGGTTTGTGAATGGTTGTGACAGTGTCTGGTTGGGGATCTAAAGAGCTGTGAGAATCTGTAAGGGTTTTGAATGGGTGTGACATTCTTTGTGTGGGTTTGTGAATGGGTGTGACAGTGCCTGTATGGGTGTAACAGTGGGTGTATGGGCTTGTGAATGGATGTGACAGTGTCTGTATAGGTATGTAAATGGGTGTGACAGTATCTCTACGGGTTTGTGAATGGGTGTGACAGTGTCTATATGGGTAATGAATGTGTGTGACTGTATAGGTTTAGGAGTATGTGTTTGTGTAAGTGAATGGCTGTGACAGTGTCTGTATGAGCTTGTGAATATCTGCAACAGTGTCTGTATAGGTGTGACAGTATCTGTAGGAGTTTGTGAATGGGTGTGACACTGTCTAAATGGATTTGTGAATGGGTGTGACATTGTCTGTATAGATTTGAGAATGGGTGTGACAGAGTCTTATGGGTTTGTGATTGGGTGTGATAGTGTCTATATGGGTTTGTGAATGGGTGGAACAGTGTCTGTATAGGTCTGTGAATTGGTTTGACAGTGGCTGCATGCCTATATGTATAAGTGTGGCTGTGAGAATCTGTATGGATTTATGAATGACAGGGTCTGTATGGGTATGTGAGTGTTAGTGAGAGTGTCTTTATGGCTATGTAAGTGTGTGTGAAAGTGAGTCTATTGGTGTAGGTGAGGGCATGATCGTATGTGTATGGGTGTGTCTAAGGGAGTGAAAGTGTGTGTGTAGTTACGATTGTTGGTGTGACAGTGCCTTTATGAGAATGTAAGTGGGTATGTCAGTGTCTGTACAACTGTAGGGATGAGCATAACAGATTGGGCCCAATTCACAGAACTAAGGGGTCGATTACGATGGCGGATGGATTGCCCCCGCCGGGCCAGCGGTAGCCACCGCCGGCCCGGCAGGGGCAATCCGTCCGCCATCCTCACAGAAAAGACCCCCCGCCACATTAGGATGGCTGGGGGGTCCGCGGCGGACGGCAAGACCGTCCGCCGCTTTTCCACCGGTCGCCTTCGCAACTGGCGGAAAAAGTGCTTACATATGGTGGCGGTATCTGCGAGACACCACCAACCATATTACGATGCCGGCGGTCATATGCCTTTCCACGGCAGCATTGCCACCATGGAAAGGCATACGGTCTTTGATTTGGGGGCCCGTTGCGGGCCCCTAGGGTGAAGGGGGGGTGGGGATGCACATGGGGGGTACCTATTGTACCCCCCTGCGTTTCAAATTACAACATGGCAGGAACTGTGCGGTGCCTGTCATGTTGTGCTTTGAAACGCACAACATGCATTTTCAGCATTGCGGCGGACGGTGCTTTCAGCACCGCCCGCCGCAATGTTAAAAATGCAGGATTCACCCGCCACTGTGGTGGGTGCATCCTAATTCGACACACGGGACCTCCGTCCCTGTGGCGGACGGTCCCTTCCTACAACAGGATGGCAGACAGACTTTGTCCGTCTGCCATCCTAATCAACCCCTAACTTAGGACAAAATCCTAAACTTACTACCATTTTGGTATTCACAGAAGGCACTTACTCATTTTAGTATTCACAGAAGGCACTTACTATTTTCGGTAATCACAGAAGTTAGGGGCCAGATGTAGGTTGCCAAATACCGGTCGGTAACGGCCGAATTTACCGAATTTCTGCCCTTAAATACTGGTATTTGGACATTGAGATGTAGGGCGTCCAAAAACTCCCGATTCGGTAAAAATTCAGATTCGTTAGATTTATCGTATCGGAAAATATTCCGAATCGGTAAATGTACCGAATCGGTAAATTTACCAAATCGGAAAATATTCCGAATCGGTAAAAGTTCCGAATCGGTAAATTTACCGATTCAGAAAATATGAAATGGAAAAAGTAAAACCCTTGAGATGTAGGTGACCTCTAAAATACCGATTTTGCTGAAAATTCGGTATTTAAGTGTCGGTAATTAGCATGGATTGAAAGCAGGTGGTAACCAGGTGCAGGCTATAAAATAGGGCCCCAAAATGCAACAGTGTAACCAGAATGGCGGCATTCTACGTCATAGCAAGGCGGCTACTGCTACAGGCAGCAGGAGAGAGGGAATGGAGAAGGGAGGAGCAGGTCTACAGGCAGAGGATTACACTCTTCCAACTGACAGAGCCAGAGATACTGCAAAGGTACAGACTGCACCCCCAAACCATCCTGGACCTGATCAGGGACCTGCACCCACTCCTGGAGCACCCAAAACCAAGGCCACACGCCATCCCACCCCATGTGCAGGTGCTCTGTAGCATACACCTGCTTGCATCTGGGAGTTACCAGAGTGTTGTTGCTGCGGTAGGTGGGGTGTCCCAGAGCTGCCTGTCCTGTTTCTTCAGGAAGTTCCTGGATGCCATGATGCAAAGAATGGAGCATTACATCCACTTCCCAGACACTGATGCGGACCTGCTCAGGACCAAGATTGACTTTTACCTAATGGCAAATTTCTCACACGTGATTGGCTGCATTGATGGCACCCACATCCCAATATGCCCACCTGCTGCCACTGAGCACATATACAGGAACATCACAATAAATGTACAAGTAATCTGTGATGCCAAGTACATGATCACAGATATAGTGGCCAGGTACCCAGGAAGCACCCACGACTCCTACATCTTCCAAAACAGTGGGATCTACACACGCCTGACAGCGGGGGAATTTGGGGAAGGATACCTGCTAGGTAAATTACTGTGTGACACTCCCTTGATAGATGATGCAGACGTATGTTAATGTGTGCCTGTTAGTAATGGTTTTCTCATTTCACATTAGGGGATAGTGCATATGCACTCCGTTCCTTCGTCCTGACACCCTATCTCAACTCCACGACCCCCACCCAGAGACGATACAATGTGGCACATAAATCAACTTGAAACATCGTGGAGCGCACCTTTGGCCTCCTGAAGAGCTAGTTCCGCTGCCTCCAAAAAAGTGGGGGGGCACGGCAGTACTCACCAGTAATATGCTGTAAGATCATTGCAACCTGTGCAATGTTGCACAACCTCGCAACTAAGAAGGGCACAGAGGTGGAATTGGAGGACTATGAAGACCATGACGATGAGCATGCACTACCAGCAGCCAACACAGTAGGAGTACCAACACCCACAGACGGAAGACAGAGACGGGTAGAGATCACACACAACTACTTTTGAGTAAGTATAGAGACAAAGCAAGTGTTTAACTGCAATGAACGTAGTTTATTTGGCACTACGTTAAATGTCTGAAGACACAATTGTTACATCCTAAGTGTGCCTAGCACAACTGGGTGGACGGGGGTTACCTCACCCTCACATGTCCGACCGAATTTGGCAGCCTCACTGCCTGCGCCTATGCACTGCACTGCGTGATGTCTGAGGTTGGCTTTGTTCTATGTTTGCTGTGCCAGCACCGGTACTCCGGCGTATGCTGCTCCTCCGAATTTCAGAGATAGGGGTGCTGCTCCCGCTACTGGTGTTGTCTGTGTCCCCTAAACCTTCACCTCCTGTGGTGGCTGATTGGTTTGTCAGCAGCACTTCCATTGCTGTAGTGACTCTCCCCATCCCCCTTGTGAGATCAGTGTAGCAGTGCACCAGCCCCTCCTGCATCGCAACAGAACGGCGACACAGCAGTGAAGTCGCTGTTGCAAGACGGTCAATGCCCCTTGTCTGCTGGTGCATGCACTGCCTCTCCCTGCGCTTTGGGCGCGGTCCTCATGTAGTTCGTCACAAAGTGACGTCACACATTGTGACATGTCCCTGACTCCATCGGCCATATCCCTCTTGCTGTACGCCATTGATGTTATCCCCTGGTTCATGTTGTCTAAGGTTTTGTTCATATGGCGCATTTGTCTGTGCACTGCACTAATAGCTTTTGCCTGCAGGCGCTGCACCTTGACCATTGTGGTCTCAAAGCCATGGAAGACACCCTCATCATGTCCATTCAAGCTTGCCTCCCGGACCCTACGACGTCTTGTGCCTCCGGATAGAGTGACAGGAGTGGATGGAAGACCAGCTGTATTTCCTGCCATTGACTCCATTGGGTTCTCACCCTCCCTTTCCTCATCGGAGGATGTTTGTAAGATCCTTAGCGGGGGAACGTCATGCATCCTGGGCCTGCAGATGTCTGACACCTCTGAGTCTGCTGGTGTGGCAAGTTGTTGTGACTCATGTTGTGGTGAGTCAAGGAGCAGAGGAGATGCTTCAAGTTGCATGGTGGCTGCCTCAGGTGTGGCAGCTGCTTGTGTGCAGGGTGCTGGAGGTGTTGCAGTGCTGGGCCCTGCATCCCTGGCTTCTTCCTCACTCCTCTCCCTTTGGGGATGTGTCTTCTCCGTCTCCTGCATTGTCTTGCGCAAAGTCTCTCCTGTGGACAGATATGGACAGTGTCTTAGTGGTGCTTTCACCGTGTATTTCACAATTAGGTCACATGTCATTTGCACTATTTCCTGCTCCTCCCCTGTCTCTAATTGTATTGTGTGGAATGCCTGACATTATTTCATGTTGACTGCTCTGATGTGTATTCTTATGACTACCACTTCCATGATGCATTGCAGGTAGATACTGAAGCCTGTACTGGAGTTCCTCAACACACAGCCACATTGGGGGAGGGAGACAGGCAAGGGGTGAGGAATGATGGACATGTCCCTAACCTTTCTTTGATGCAGCTCGGGCTGAGCTGTCTGCATCACCAATCCCTACAACACACTCTGGCTCCAGTGTGAACTCCACCAGCTCTTCCAGATCCGTGAGTGCAGGTGCCCTGTTCTTTCCTCCACCTGTTGCATTGGCCTCTTTCATTCTTGCTGCCAATTTCTTTTTGGTAATGATCCGCAGATCATACCAGCTCTTCTTCAGATCGTCCACTTCCCTGGTTGTCACTCCTATTGCGTTCACTTTTGTTTGGATCCCCAGCCAGGTGTTCCTCTTCACAGCCTCTGCTACCTGCAGAGACTGCTTTCCAAATATCTTGGAGTAGTGCTTTACCACCTCCTCCAGCAGCACCTGAAGTTCACCTGTGCTGAACTTCATCTTCCTCTTCCTCTCTACACCTTCCCTCTGGGAGTCTTGGGAATCCATTTGTTAGTCCTGCACAGCTCAGCTTCACAACAGCCTGTCACTGTGTAACTGTTCTCCTGTGTGATCAGTTACTCTGCACCTGCATGTGTGTGGCCACTTCCTGGTTGTGGGGTGGGGTGGATGCACAGGATTGGTTGATTTCTCTGTTGGTTGGCTGAGGGGCTGGGTGGAGGCACGTCATTGGTTGATAGCTCAACTGCCTACTATTTTGTATCCCCGAGTCGGTATTTACCGAATCGGTATTTACCGACTCGGTAAATACCGATTCGGCTAATCCCATTCATCCCTATGGGCATCCAGGCCCATAGGAATGAAGGGGATTAGCCGAATTGGTATTTGCCGAATCGGTAAATACCGACTTGGGGGTCTCCGAATTTTACCGAATCTGTATTTTTTACTGATTTTTTCCCTACATCTCATTTCAGTTTTCTAAAATACCGATTCGGTAAAATTCGGTATTTTAGAATCGGTAAAAATGAGTTACCTACATCTGGCCCTAGGAGCCCTAACTTTAGGACTCCTAAATGCCTTCTGTGAATACTGAAAGTCTTAAAGTTAGTCTTTTTCTCAGTGTCGGTGTAGTAAAGTTAGGATTCCTAACTTTAGGACTTCTAAATGCCTTCTGTGAATACTGAAAGTCTTAAAGTTAGTCTTTTTCTCAGTTTAGGAGTAGTAAAGTAAGGAGTCCTAACTTTAGGACTCCTAAACTGAGAAAAATCCTAACCTTAATATGTTCAGGACTCCTAACTGTAGCAATTTCAAGCAGCAAAGTCCCTTGCAAGGCAAGGTATCGTGAAAACAGCCGCACTACATCTCCCAGAACACCCTGGGCTCTGGCGGTCCGGAGATTGCAAACGGCAGTTGGTACATCAGCACCTCCCAGGAAGGGGTGGGTGCTTGTCAATCCTTCCTGTTTTCCCCTGACTGAGCCAGTTGTGATTTACGGAGTTCCGAGGACGCTTTCCTTCCCGCTTGTGAGGACGCCGGAGTTCCGCGGACGCTTTCCTTCCCACTTGTGAGGACGCTGGAGTTCCGCGGACGCTTTCCTTCCCACTTGTGAGGACGCCTGAGTTCCGCGGACGCTTTCCTTCCCGCTTGTGAGGAGGTTTACCTCCCAGCAGTGCGAGGTAGGATCTAGTGAAGTAGATAGCGCGGCTGTGCTATCAAGACTGCTCCTTACCTTTTGCTATATTCAAGTTACTTTCTTTGGCACATTGCATGCAGATAAAGACTTCATTGATCGCCAAGTGCTATCTGTAGTGACTTTAGCCACATTGGTGCTAAGGCAATTCCCGCTGGGTGCTGACTTCATGGAATTCCCGTTGTTCATGACAAGGTCAACTCGTCATAAGCACAGCTCCAGTGCACTGCATGATGAGCTGGCCTTGTCATTAGCATGGAAGGGGTTAACTACAAATACCCCCCTCCCCAAGAAACTATCCCAAGACTTACTGAGCCCGAAACCTTTACTGTTAAGGCTGCTTTTCTAGAGTTGTGAAATTAACAGCTGAAGATTGTTGAGTATTCGAGCTACAGCCGATGTTATTGTATGACGGATTAATACCCAAAACATTGCTGAGCATCTAGTAAGTGATTCCTAGCACTAGTCCTGTCTAATTGTGTATGGGTCAACCTAACAGTTCAAGTAAACAAGCTCTTCTTTTTGCCTTAATAGCTGTCCTGGGTTCAGAAGAATCACACCTTAGACCAGACCAAGAGGGGTGCCCTATCAGCGGTGTCCTTTATTATTTTGTCCCCATCCCTTTTCCCCCGGAGTGCGCCCTGTCCTAATTGCGTTTATCAGGTTGGGGGAGTTGGCGCTTGAAGGAACTGGGAGGTTTCTCTTCAAGCTGTGGCCCCTGCTGGCTAGAAAGACATAGGTTAGTGGCATGTGCGTTTCTTTGTTGGGCTACTAACTTTCTGACCAACCGTGACACTAACCTCTGTGAATATCGAAATGAGTAAGTGCCTTCTGTGAATACCAAAATGAGTAAGTGCCTTAAGTGAATACCAAAATGCTAGTAAGTTTAGGATTTTGTTTTAAGTTGGTTCTGTGAATCGGGCCCTATGTGTATAGGTATGTCAGATGATTTTAGAGTGTCTGCATGGGTGTAAGTGTGAGTCTGACATTGTCTGTATGGGTATGTAAGTGAGTGTGAGAGTGTCTTAATGCATGTAAATGTGTGTGTAAAAGTTGTTCTAAAATATTTTAGGAGTCACACTGGCTCTGCAGACTCCTCATGGAGTTACACCAGGATCCCACTGTGACCCACA
The DNA here is from genome assembly GCF_964261635.1 of Lissotriton helveticus. Classification (NCBI taxonomy): domain Eukaryota; kingdom Metazoa; phylum Chordata; class Amphibia; order Caudata; family Salamandridae; genus Lissotriton; species Lissotriton helveticus. The sequence goes on from NC_136061.1 coordinate 1,683,485,314, forward strand.
GTGGGCATTTGCGGGTGCCACGACTGGAGATAAAAGGATTTAGGCGTATTTTAGACCCTAGTACTCATGTTTGCTCCTCTTTTTAAAAATACACTATGGGTCAGGGAAGCTCTCACCTGACCCCTAGAATTAGTATTCAACCCACTTTCTAGCCCTTAGCTCTGTTTTCTCACATATAAAATGGCAGATGTAACTTTCTATGCAGGTACGGGCACCAATCAGAGCTTTGCTGTAGCGCATAGAGCCGCGGAGTGACCGCAGGGGATCGGCAGAGGAGTTGCACCCCCAGAAATACACATTTGGATTTAAGTTTATATTTCTATAACTACTGAACGGATTTGCACCAAACTACACAAAGGAACTACTCTGAAACATCATCTAGCTTCCTGTCAAATTTGGTGAAATTCCATTTGATTCGAGCTGGAGACCTCGTCAAAGACCCTACGAGAATTAACATGGGAAAAAGATGTTTTGGGACCCCCTCCTTTTTCTCGGCCACCTTTTCATAGATCATCCCAAAACTTTGTAGAAACAGCTGATGTAGACATCAATATTTTTAAGAAAAGTTCGTGAAGATTAGTCAACCAGTACTAAAGATTTAGGCAATTGAAAAAATGGCTTTTTAATAGAAAGTAGGGCCTAAATATATCTATCTCCTGGCAAAAGAATATGTCATTTGAGTTGTCATCAGAGATGTCATCAATGATGCCACTGACCATGTCATCAGTGGTGTAACATGTGAGGTCATAAGCAGTGCATTGCGGAGGCGTAAGTTATAATTAACTCAGGTAACTTTAACTGCTGAATTTTTATTGTTTTGTACGAGTGAAATCTGAGCCTAACTATAATGTCCCTGTAAACTTGGGCTCTTTCAGTGAATTTCTAAGGTTTTTCAAATTCTATTTCCTAACCATAACGTTCCTGTAACCTTTGGTTTTTTAACCACATGAGCGCTAGCGAAATTCTGCCCCTGTGCTTGTTTTTTAAAAAACCCATTATTCATGACGAGCTGGGCTCGTCATGAGCGTGCTGGGAGGCTACCTCATGACGAGCCCAGCTCGTCATGAGCGTCGAAGGGGTTAAGTCAATGTCTATGTTTTTTTTAGATATCTAGGGAGAGAGTACCCCACTATCACCAGGGAACAGGGTACAGTGACAACCGGTCAGAGAAAAATCCCTGGGTACACACTATCGTATGGACTTGCTATATTTCCATACCCAATCTGTCTAGGCATTCATACACTCTTACTCCCGCAAGGACAACCAAATCAAACGCAGTGATGGTGAAAGGTTAATTTCCACACTAAAATTGAACGTTCACAGTCTCTTTAATAAAAAACATAAAGGAAGATCTACACAAAATGACAAATTAAAATTTCAAAGAACCGTCTTTGAACATGTACAATAAAAAACAGATATTCATAACAATTCATTACATGCATTAGGCAAGCACGATTTCATTATTTAAATTAATACATAAAAAAGGAAAACACATTAAAAGCAAATATAGCAGGCAGATATACTATTCAATCACAAAAGAACCCCCTATACAACGTGGCCTTTAGATTCCCTAGCCACTCTAGTTTCTAGATCCAATGGTCCTTTGTTAATATACCAGTGGTGCAGTTTCTTTGGGGTCACCGGCTTCAAGGGCTATTACTTAACACCCTCTCCTTTGGAATCGAAGCCGGTGACCCCAAAGAAACGGCAGTCCTGAAGAAGGTGCTACAGTATCAAGTGTCCATAGCACCGAAACGCGTCGATGCATTCCTTTATTGTATAGAATCCAAGTAGGGTCTAGGGAGCAATAGATATGCATATATTTATGGTAGCAACTCTGGAGAATATACATTTTTTTCAAAGATTTCAAATAAATATTATTTAGTAATGGGCAATAGGGTGGCTCAGAAGAGAGCCTTTTTGTTTATTGAAAGTATATGTCACTACAGATAAGAGTGGATGCAGTGTTTCAGGTTGCTGAGAAACATTGTGTTGCCTTCATCTGTAAAGTAAACTCCATTATTTCAATAGATTCCATGCAAATTGAAACTTAACCCGTGCTATGGCCTCTGTGGTATGCAGAAACAGCATTATCAAAATGTTTCCTGGCTTTGTCAATCTGTGGACTGAATTGGTTTCACAACTTCCATCTCTGCCTTTGACATATGTTGGAATACATATGTTGGAATACACCAAGACAGTGTCAGTCAAAAGTGCCATTAATTGGCTAAAGGTCTGTTTTATTGCTGTTTCATTTGAATTTCCAAATCACCCCCAGTAATAGTGCCTAGGTCATTGGCGCCACAGTGCTATTAAGCTGTCTGGATGTGGGAATGTGCAGGACTCTTAAACAAAGGCAGCAATTGGTGCCAAACCTCTGTGACCAAACCATTTAATGTCCGCATTTGTCAAAACCAAGTCCTTGTCAATTCCACTTTTTCTTGCATACTGTCTGGCCCAGAAGATATAGCTGTAACCCACAATGCACACTCTAATCATTTTGAATGAAGGAGCAGCAGCAATCAGGAGAAGGCTGTAGGTGAATAAGAGAGTTGGTAGAGTGACAGTTAAAATGGAGGAGTGGAGTTGGTTTTAAAAAAATATGTTTTTCATTGGATGCTGTTAATAGTTTGAAACATACAAATAGGTTGTGTTTCACTTAGAAATGTGAGTATATCTGTGATTGGTTGTGTTTAAATGTTTCAAAAGTAATCCTAGTGTGGATAAGCTTATGTTTATATGCCCTCAACCACACCTGTTACTTTACAATTGCAAGCTGCTCTGCTGTGGCTGAAAAGTGAATGGACTTTTGACTTACTGTTACAGTGCAGTATTTGAAAACAGGTTGCTATGGAAACGGAAGCAAATCAGTGTGGAGGAAGGGTGTGAAATAGGATATGGATTGGTATGTTAAAGTACAGAGTTTTAAATATAGTGTGTATTTGAAAAATATACATTTTCTAATTCACTGTAGTTATTATAGAAGAGATATGAATTTAAATATATAGTTTTATTATATTGAATGTTAAAACAGACTCCCATGCAGAGTCGCAACTCTGCCGTGGAAATCCAAAGGGGCCACACTGGGCTCCACAATGGGGTTGTGACTCCACCCGCAGGCAGTATTTAATTAACCTTTCTATCAGGAGGGTACTATAGGTTTAAAAGAAAGTGACAAATGAGAACTAGTATAAGAAGAGGACAGAAAGTCTTCCTTTGCTTAGCATATATATATATATATGGAAAGAAAAAGAGAGGGAAAAATGTCATTACTGCTTCTTTCTTCCAGAGAGACATACTAATCTCACAGAAGAAATGTGAATTGAAACAATGCATGTAATTTAGGAGATGAATAATCCAATTAAGAGGTATGTTAATAATTCTGAGATTTATAACCAGAACCAGAGAGCCAGAAAGAGAGACAGCAATGTGCTGAGAGATTTTGGTATATGTAAAAATAGAAACAGATAGGAAGTGTTGCAGGCATTGTTTACTTAAGCCTGGCCATGCAGTTGCACTACTAGGCCGATATGATATTTCAAACTCATTGAAAAGCCTTAACCTGTGGTTTAACTACTTAAAAATCACTCCTAAAGGAGCCTGTATCTAGATAATAGGATACGCTGCTATGTGTATAAAAGCAAAGGGAAGTACTTAAAAGTGCCTAACAGATATATGCACACATTTAGACGCATATGCTCATTTATACATGCAATGTTCTTCATTGCGTTGAATGTTATGTAAGTAGTTATAAAAGGGCAGAGCTTCTAAAATATTCTCTTAAACAGTGTTTCAAGTAAGTAAGTAATCTCTTTATTGCATGATTGATTACAACCTTTGCAAACAGCTAAAACACATGTGCAAAAAGCAGAACAACATGATTTGTAATACTGAAATTAGTTAAAAACAATTAAAACTTGTGATTTTTCCATAAAGTTACAAACGAGTAAAGACTAATATACAGAACAGCCACTAAGGTGCATAAGGTATCGAAAGTATAAGCTCCTAAGCGATCCTTGGCAATGCCATTTCCTTTAGTGTTAATGTACCTTTGAGGTTAGTGTTAAGGGTTTTATCTAAATAGCATTGAAGTCTATGAGTGGGTATTCGTGAGTTCTTGTTGACAGTTGCAAACTGCAGTTCGACGAGTCATTTGCTCGCCCAGTCATAGTACCCCTTCCTGGGTGATTCCAATGTTGGTGATAGGCTGGTTTCAATGCCCGCGTTGCTGAGCCTGGGCTGACACAATATATTTGAGGATTTTGTGTGGCCATTACTGGCCCACATTCCAGAAGTGGCTGTTTAAAAACACAAAGGAACAGTAGTGATGGACAAAATTGCAGAGGACAATCTTTTTTAACCAATGTTGTAATAAATAACTCGGAGAACGGTGGAGCTAAATTGATGAGCAGTTTGTTAGGGTTCTTCCGGGAATAACTTTCCTTTTGCTGCACTCATAAACCGGACAAGGCTGCAGGCCAACCGAACGTTACTACCTTCAAAGCAGGTCTTTACCGCCTGTCTGCATGTTCACACCTGGCTATCGATCAGGCGCAGCTTTAATAGCTGTCTTCGTTCTGCTTCCAAGCCCTTGCAAATGCATAGTAGATGTAAAATGTCCTCATTGGTGTCTCCGCATATTCTGCAATGATTAGTTGTGTCTGCACGTTTCCACGGTTGGAGGGTGGCATTTTACGGGTAATATTCCCAACCTCAAATGCAAGAATCTTTCTTTTGTGAATCTTGAGAAGCTTATTCCTAGGTATGGTTGTGGCCTGCCCCTCGTATAGCTCTGGATTACAAACCAACCATGGGCCCTCCTGCTAAGTTGAGGTTCCGAGATTCTGAACCTGTTTCATAAAAGTCGTCGTATCATGACGATTTTGGTATCAGCGGACCGAAAATGGCGAGCGTAAGATGTACGAGTGTTTTCGTCATGCTCGAGTAACATGATCATCATGAAATCAGGGATTCCGTTCTGAACCCTTGGGTTCCATTTTGTGTACGGCAGCCATTTTTGTGGTTGCCCTCACATAGGCCGATGACTAAGGCCGAACGAGTCCTTGGGACACGTACACCTTTAGCTGACTTCTGTGTGACCTGGGCAATCTGACTCCGTTGCCCGAGGCCAAACTTGTTGAGCCAGTTCCTTGTTCGGCAGTTGGTCAAGATTGAGGATCAGGGCATAGGACATCATAAACCTTTTATTGCACACAACGATGTCTTATCTTACTCACACCTGTCTCTGCTCCTTTCTTTATGGTCCGTTTACGATGGGGAGGTGCCCGTTTTTATTAGGGGTCCGTTCGACTTATCTGATGAAGAGTGTTGGGCCTTCCCGGATAATTGATGGTGGGCTGGACAATGAAATGTGGGTTTGTCATGCAATGCATTTTGTCGAGTACACATGGGATTGGTCAACTGTAAATAAGGAATGTTTGCCTGAAGCACAATATTTGGTATAAAAGGGATGGCTTGCTTTGTAAAATTGAGCAGTCTCCTACGAATATACAGCCATTGTACTTCGTGGACCTCTGTTTCTGGTTGCAGCCAATAAATTCGTTCTTTGACGTCACCAAGAAGATTCTGTGTCTCTGTGTTTAGAAGACAGGTGTACTCGGAGACTTTGGGCGTGTCCCCTGACGCCGCTGGGTCTTAAATAACCCGGTTCTTCATTTGGCGCCCAACGTAGGGCGACTTCAGCGGTACCGGTCCAAGCCTGGCGATCGTGAGGAGCTTCGTGTGAAAATTCTGGAGGAAGGCCAACCACTTCATCGACCCCTGTATGTCGTCGTGGTCCGAAAGTCTTTGCTGCGAGGTTCCCCGCTTTCCGACGGCTACGAAGGACTGCTGCCCTGACTGTCGCCCTGTCTTGGAGCCTTTTATGATTTGTAGAGCGAGACAATAGACGGATCTTCTGGCGACGTCATCGATATTTCAGTTAAGTATGAGTGGAGCGTCTCCCAGTCCTTAGTTTTGGGTATCCCTTGGGATCTTTGATTTGGGTTCTTTGATTTGGGACTTGCAAGCTCCAAAGCCGAGGGACTTGTGTATTCACGAGACTATCGTATTCGATACTCCCTTGAAGTTTGAAGCTAGACTAGAGAGCGAAGATGCCTGGTCTTAGCAGACTTGGAAGAATATTTTGTTGTGGTCGTAACAGGGATTCACGATTGGAGGACTCGTGTCCGGTTCCTCCGATTGGAACTCCAACCTATGAGCTGTATGTGAAACATGGCGTGGGCCCCATCACGTATAATGAAGTGTGGATCCGATACACCAGGAAGGATGGTGTCCTAAAGTAGCCCCAATACGGAAGTTTTGTCACGGAAATTTTAGATAATCTGGAGGTTAGACTTTTTAAGAAGAAAGCCCGGCCGGCGATGTTTGACTCTTTCCGCCTATTGCGAAAGGAAGCCAAACAGAAAGAAATTAAATTAGCGAAGAAAAATAAAAGAGAAAAGGGTATATCGATAATGCAAGCTGCTATACAGTTTTAAGATAATGAAGAAGAACAAGCGAGTGAGCAGTTGCATAGACAACGTAAAATGGCGATAGATAAACGCTATCCAGCTTTGCCGCCTCTTCAGCAAGATGCGATGAAGGATCTTGTGAAAGATCCTTTGAAGTTGCATTTGTTGAATTCACCACCCTCTTATGCCCAGAATGCTACAGCACCTCCGCAACCTTTAGTTGCGCAACCACCGGCTGTTTTGCCTCATGCTGTTGTACAACCGCCAGCTCCTCTTCAGTTGGCCCCTACTCCTCTGGTGCAGCCTTCTCAAGGGCTGCCGACTTTGCTACCTGTTCCGCCTTTAATTCCTGCGACCTTTTCGCCTGTTCTCCCTGTCTCCTCTGCTACTGCTCCTACGTTGACCTTTTCTCAATCCGCTTTATCTCCTGTCCTGTCAACTTCTCCTTCTGTTCGTCAGAGAATGACGGATACTGTTACTAGTCTTTTGTCCCCTTTCTTTGGGTCATTTAGTACGACCCCCGTTTCAGAGCGTAAACAGTTGCGTAGTCAACTGCCTGATTCTCGAGAGAGGGAAGTATTGGATCATTTAGCGCATAAATGGGTCACTCGCCCTTTGAGATATGAGCTCTGATAAAATGTGCACGTTCCTTCGTGAGGAATGGGAAGATGGTGATCTGGAACTAACTCCGCCAGAGTTGTCCAATGTGCAATCCGAGTTTGCAAAAGGCATGATTGTGGGTCCCGACGTCGAAAGAGCGGTAGGGACGCTGCTTTCGTTCAGGAATGAGTCTCCTTCTCGGTCGTTGTTTGAGCCTGACCCTTCAGCTAGGAGGAAAGTGAGACAGTATCCCATGAGAGAAGTTCCTCCTGTATGGAAGGAAGCTGTTGCGGCCGATGTCGCTAATCAAGTTGATGCCGTACCGGCTAATTTTCAACGTGTTTGGGTGCATGTTCCGTGGAAACGAGCCAAAGTTTTGGCCCTTAAGCAGACTTTACCCGACCCCCGTAAAAATCCTGCAGGATATTATAAGGAATTATCACAGACTGCAGACTCATGCATCATGAATTTAGCGGATATAGACATGTTGTTTGGTAATGTGGTCCCGCAGCCTTTATGGGGTTTGATTCGTCATACTGATCATGTGCCGGAGTTAGGTGATACATGGGCTAATATTGGTGCTGCGGATGCACGACAAGTTGGTGGTGCTAAACCTGAGCCTTTAGTTGCAGATCTTCCTGGTAAGATCGCTACCTACATGAAAACTTTAATGCCTGCTATGCGAGTAAGTTGGGACAAATTGTCTGCGTGTAAGCAGAAGAAAGATGAAAGTGTATCGGATTTCTTCACCAGGTTTGAAGAAACGTTTATTGACCACAGTGGTCAAGACATGAGTACCGAGGGTGGTCAACGGTTGTTTGTTGATAAGTTTGTGCATAATTTACTCCCTGAGTTATGTACCAAGTTAAAGGATTCAGAGAGTTCTTGGGCTGTTTCCTCATCAGCACAGATATTGGCTACTGCACAATACTACGAAAATAGGGATAAGGATGAGAAGGATAGAGCAGACAAGAAGACTAAAGATTTGAAGATGAAGGTTCTTTTACAGCAAGCGTACCCGCCTCATAATAACCAACGTGATTATCAGCAACCTCAGCAGTTTCAGAGAAGCTCGCAAAGGTTTGAGCCTTCTCAACTGCGTTTTCCTGTAGGCCCTAATCAATGTGCATATTGCAAAGAAGAGGGTCATTTTAAACATAGTTGCCCTGTTTTGTTACAGCGTATGAATGGTGTCTCTGGTGCAAGAGGTCGAGGTGTTCCGCAAGCTTCTAGAGGTAGGGGACGTGGAGGGTTTCCCCAGAACGCGCGTTCCTTTCCTTCACAAAATTCAATGAATTGTTTCGATCAGCAGAATAATGTGTCTGGTAGGACGACTCAGTACTATGCTGATGACTACTACATCCAAGGTGAGAATGTGGATGATAATGATTGCTAGGACAGCCATGGACAAAGAGAGGGAGTTGTTTCAGTTCCAGTAGATCAGAGTGGACCTTATGTTGAAGTGATTACATCGGATGTGTCAGAACCTTTTCTGTTGGATACTGGTGCTACGAAGAGTTCTATTATGCACTCTAAACTCCCTGGCGCACCTTTGTCTGGCTTAACAAATGTTTCAGTAGGTTTTTCTGGCGCCCCAGTTAGAAACCTGATTTCGAATCCATTGTCTCTTTCTGTTGGACCTCGTGAACTGGAAGCACCCCTTATTCTGACAACAGGTTGTGGTGAGAACTTATTGGGATTGCATCTGTTGAAAAGATTGTATGCAACGTTGTATTGTTCTCCTTCGAGAGTACAACTTACATTGGGTAAGAAAGTGGTCTCTCCGATGTATTTGTCGAGGGATCAACTTCCGGCAGAATTGTCTTCTCTTCCTGATACTATTTGGGCTACTGGTCCTAATGATGTGGGTCTTTTGAAGATACCGCCAGATGTTGTGACGCTGCCACGCATTCCCCAATATAGGATCTCTAGTGATGGTGAAAGAGCGTTGCTGGCGATTATCCATGATTTGATTGAGAAAGATGTGATTGAGGAAACAAGAGGTAATGTGTGCAATAGTCCTGTTTTGCCTGTCTTGAAACGCACTGACTCTTCTCAGCCACCTGTTTACAGGTTTGTGATTGATCTCAGAGAGGTTAACAAGATAGTGGTTCTGCAATTTCCTGTTGTTCCGGATATCACTGCCTTGTTGACCATGATTCCAGCTTCAGCCACTTGGTTTTCGGTGATTGATTTGAAGAATGCTTTCTTCAGCATCCCGATTGCCGAGGAGAGTAGGGATATCTTTGGCTTCTCTTTAGGAGGTCGAAGTTTCCGGTTCAAACGCGCTCCTCAAGGCTATTGTGAGAGTCCATCAATATATAGTCAGGCTTTGAAAACACAGCTTGAAACGATTGTTTTACCTAATGGTGCTGCTCTTCTTCAGTACGTCGACGATTTGTTAATAGCTGCCGATACTGAGGAGATTTGTAAAGAAGCTACTTTGTCGTTGTTGCGTCATTTGTCTGACTTCCATCACAAAGTGTCTCTTTCAAAGTTACAGTATTGTCGACAAGAAGTGACTTACCTAGGTCATCTCTTATCGAAGGAGGGAAGAAGATTGACCCCAGAACGAATTCATGCGATTGCGAAAATGAGCGTGCCAATTACACAGAGAGAAGTGCGCGCTTTCTTGGGTATCACGTCATATTGCAGACAATGGATACCGAATTTTTCCCTGCTGGCCAAACCTCTGGTGGCATTGACTTGTAAAGATACACCGAGTCCCCTTCCATGGTCTGACGATTGTCAGAAAAGTTTTTCCGATTTGCGCGATGCATTGTGTTCGGCTCCTGTGTTGGGTACCCCCGACTACAGTAAGCCCTTTACGCTTTATGTCCACGAGAGAGAGGGATGTGCGTTGTCAGTGTTGACACAATCTTTTGGGGACAAGCAGCGTCCGTGTGCGTATTTCTTGTCGACCTTGGATCCGGTAGCTAGAGCGTTGCGAGTTGTTTGAGAGCCACAGCGGCGGCAGCTGTTTCTATTTGACAGTCTGCTGGTTTGGTGATGAATAATGCGCTGATTGTGATGGTTCCACGTGCAGTGGATACCTTGTTAAATAGGACCAAGACACAGCACTTAACTTGCTCGATTGTCAGGTTATGAGCTGACACTCTTAGCGAGTCATATACACATAAAGAGATGCAATACGTTAAATCCAGCTACGTTATTGCCAATTTTAGTTGAGACAGACGTTTCTGAACAGCATGATTGCTTTCTCAGGACAGAAGAGGAAACAAAAGGGAGAATAGACCTTAGGGACACTCCTCTTGCGAAGTGTGATGGTACCTTATGGGTGGATGGTTCATGCTTGAAGCTTCCGAATGGTGATACATCTGCGGCATATGCTGTTACGACTTTGCATACGATTGTTGAAGCTGCACGTATCCCACATAATTCAGCTCAAGCAGCAGAGTTGATTGCACTTACGAGAGCGTGTGTGTTATCGAATGGAAAGAGAGTGACCATATATACCGATAGCCAGTATGCGTTTGGTGTGGCTCATAGTTTTGGACGCTTGTGGAAGGAATGTGGGTTCCTCACGTCTCATGGAGCGAAGATTCAGAATGGTCAGCTGGTGAACGAGCTTCTAGAGTCACTTACCTTGCCGTTGCAAGTTGGGTTTGTGAAATGCAGTGCACACAAGAAGGTTACAGTTGACGTTGGTCGCGGTAACGCGTTTGCAGATGAAGTTGTGAAAGAAGTGGCGAGGGATGTGATGACTCGAATGTATGTCTCAGGCCCTGCAAGATGGATTGGTGATGTTGGAATGTGTGAGGATACGATAGAAAGCGTGAAGTCTATTCAAGCTGAAGCTACATAGAAAGAGTTGAGTGTATGGAGAGAGAGTACGGGTAAATTGGATGCGAATGGTTGTTGGGTTGAGTTGTCAGAGCATCAGCGATGGTTCTTACCCGATGCGTATGTGCTTGCAGTGGTTACGATGGCACATGGAATGGCTCACATCAGTGTGAAAGGGATTTGTAAGTTGTTGGCTCCAGTATGGCAAAATGCTGGAATTCCTAAGTGTGCAGAGAATGTGGTCAAAAATTGTATGGTTTGTCTGAGGTACAATCCTGGTAAGGGAACTCCAACTCCAGCTGGTCAGTTTGCTCCTCCGACGTATCCGTTCGAGGTTTTGCAGCTAGATTTTATTCACATGGAGAGATGCTACAACCTGAAATACGTATTTGTGGTTGTTTGTGCCTTCTCAAGATGGGTAGAAGCATATCCCCTGAAAGATACTACTGCCTTGTCCACAGCTAAAGCCCTTGTCAAAGAGTTTTTCCCTAGGTATGGTTTGCCGAGAATGGTCTGGAGTGATAATGGGAGTGAATTTCTGGGTCAAGTGATGAAGAGAGTGTGTGATGGGTTAGGAATCCGCCAGAAATTCCACGCTGCAAATCACCCCCAATCAGCTGGTCTAGTTGAATGCTATAATGGCACTCTTAAACTGAAACTTGCCAAGATACAAGCGGGCTCTGGTCTTAAATGGCCTGATGCTTTGCCATTAGCACTTTTGCCAACTAGGATGACTGTACATTCTCGAGTGGGACTTAGTCCCTATGAAATAATCTTTGGTCGCCCGGCAAACATATGGGGAGTGCAGAGGCCGACGAAATTTAGTGAGATCGAACACCCTATATTGCTTGACTATCTGTATGATTTGACGGCTAAATTGCGTGTCTTACACCAACAGGTTCATGATACACTGCCTCAGGCTTCTGAAGATCCAGGACATGTCATCGATCCTGGCTCATGGGTGTTGATCAAGAATTTTCAGCGGACAAAGAACGATCAGCCTCGCTGGATTGGTCCCTACTTGGTGCTGTTATCTACGCGATCTGCAGTGCGAGTGCAAGGAAAGAAGAACTGGATCCACTGCGTACATTGTAAGAGGGTCCCTTTGCCTCTGCCGTACAACCGGTGGGTCCAGGAGGGTATTCCTGATTCGGAAACTGACACTGTGCCTCGTTTTCTGCCCTTTAGCGATGCACGTTTAATGGGGACAAGTTCTGAGCGTGAAAGCGACGATCTTCTGCAAGAAGCTGTGCCACCGTCAGTTCGATTGGACACTACCGAGCCTGAACTCTTATTCCAAGACCAGACATCGCCTGGGAAAGGCCGTTACAATTTGCGACCAAGAGTTGTGGGACTAATAAAATGAAAATCCTTTTCTTTGCTATTTTTGAAGGTTCAGCTCTCCCATCTGAGAAACTGTTTTGACTGATTTTTGTTTTTCGAACCGCCATCCGGGTTCAGCTGTAAGGTCGCGGTGTCAAGTCTTTGGAGTGCAAGCCGGAGACACAAGGTCGACGGTTCTGGTTGGTCCTAGGGCGTTCCCTGGACTGACAGACGCATTCTTTAGCACGGAACACCCAACAGCCGCGAACAGCACGGTTAGAGGATGGAGTTTTTCAAGATGGAGAGACCTGTTGGACAATTGAGCTTTAAGAGCAAAATGTTTCGAATTATGAGTAGAAAGTGTTTTTTAATATTATGTCTTTTCATGTTGCTTAGTTTAATGTTGTTTTTGATGGGATATATAATATTCTCCTTTCAAGTGACGTTTGCATGCACTACACAGCCCATACCTTCTTCTACTGTTTCTTCGCATTCTTTTCATCCTTTGCCTGAACATGAATCCATTAGAAGATTGGAATTTGTTAATAACTCCTTTGTTCAGCTTCTACACCAACACCAACTAGCAGTGAACACAACTAACTGTTGGGTGTGTGGCCTTATGCCTCATACTACTGGTAAAGGTATTCCTTACCTGGTCCTGCCATTCAGCTACAATGGTTCTGTGTGGGCATACAGAACGATGTTTATCTATGCTCGTGAAGTCTACCCCCTACGTTCTGTGAAGGACAATCCAAAGAATAGTGCTCTAGTTAAGGGTATAGTCGATATGATTAGAGGAGTTAGTTCCTATGAGACAATCCCGAGAGATGAGACACTAGCATACATTGGATGGAACGTAACTGGATATGGAGTTAGTCTGAGTGAGAACCAGCGAGCGAAAAGATCCTCTCCGATTTGGATCGTACCCCATCAGGGTCATCTTTGTCTGCAAGGTAATGGCAAGAATCCGAGAGCTCAGTTAGGGAAGAGTATCTGCACTGAGACGTATGTTTTTGCATCCCAGACTTCCCCATCGTTTCAAGCAGCTAAGGGTAGCTATTTTGTCTGTTACGATAGAGCGTACACATGGTTGCCCCCTGATTTCTCGGGCACATGTTTTGTCTCGTTCCTGTTGCCTCCCACCTACACAGCTGCGGCAGATTATCACAAGACAAGAATTGTTAGAGGTGTCTTCAGTAAGGGAAATACTGCAGGACAAGAATTAGGAGATTTCTTGAAGGGTTCTCTGCCATTTTGGGGACCTATGGTTAACAGCAGGAACATATGGCAATTGACGAGAGTGGTTGAGTCCACCGTAGTTGAAACTGCCGGTGCCCTTAGTAACTTGACTGCTGAGCTCCAGTCGGATCGTCTTATGACTCTCCAGAACAGAGTTGCGTTAGAAGTCATACTTTGCAGATCGAGGTGGGGTATGTAAAGTGATCCAATCAAGTTGCTGTGTTTTTATTCCAGACAATGCTCCGACAGTGTACCAGGCCATTTCCAAACTGCACAAGATCTCCGAATCTATACACGTGGATAAAGGAGATTGGTCGTTGATGGGATGGTTCTGGGAACTGTTGTCCACGTGGGGATGGAAGATTCTGATGGTCCTTGGGATGATCTTAGCCATCCTTTTCCTGTTCTGTCTTTGTGTAGTGTGCTCCTGCTATATGTGGCCTCTGTGCTACATCATGTGTAAGGAGACCTGTATCACGAGACGTGCTAAGTAATAGGATGGTGCTACAGCAACATCTTGATGATCTGATGAGTATAGACCTGGATTCAGACTGACATGGGTTTAGGTTATTGCCTATGTAAGGGCAAAAGGAGGGTCTGAGGTTCTGAGATTCTGAACCCGTTTCATAAAAGTTGTCGTATCATGACGATTTGGGTATCAGCGGACCGAAAATGGCAAGCGTAAGATGTACGAGTGTTTTCGTCATGCTCGAGTAACTTGATCATCATGAAATCAGGGATTCCGTTCTGAACCCTTGGGTTCCATTTTGTGTACGGCAGCCATTTTTGTGGTTGCCCTCACATAGGCCGATGACTAAGGCCGAACGAGTCCTTGGGACACGTACACCTTTAGCTGACTTCTGTGTGACCTGGGCAAGCTGACTCCGTTGCCCGAGGCCAAACTTGTTGAGCCAGTTCCTTGTTCGGCAGTTGGTCAAGATTGAGGATCAGGGCACAGGACATCATAAACCTTTTATTGCACACAAGGATGTCTTATCTTACTCACACCTGTCTCTGCTCCTTTATTTATGGTCCGTTTATGATGGGGCGGTGCCCGTTTTTATTAGGGGTCCTTTCGACTTATCTGATGAAGAGTGTTGGGCCTTCCCGGATAAATGATGGTGGGCTGGACAATGAAATGTGGGTTTGTCATGCAATGCTTTTTGTCGTGTACACATGGGATTGGTCAACTGTAAATAAAGAATGTTTGCCTGAAGCACAATATTTGGTATAAAAGGGATGGCTTGCTTTGTAAAATTGAGCAGTCTCCTACGAATATACAGCCATTGTACTTCGTGGACCTCTGTTTCTGGTTGCAGCCAATAAATTCGTTCTTTGACGTCACCAAGAAGATTCCGTGTCTCTGTGTTTAGAAGACAGGTGAACTCGGAAACTTTGGGCGTGTCCCCTGACGCCGCTGGGTCCTAAATAACCCGGTTCTTCAAAGTGCTGTTTTGCCTTCTTGATGAGGTACAATCTTTACTGATTTGTTAAACAGTGTTTCATTCATCTACACCTTCTCTCACATGGACAGACACAACCGTTAAGTATCTAGCACTAATGGAGGCAGTTACACTTTTGCTTAAATAAGAAATGACTGGCTGACACACCCAAGAAACAATCCATGCCACCTCTTTCATATAGATTTACACATCCAAACAGCCTGAAGCAGATGCAGCAGTGTACTAAGACTCTTCACTATAGAGAGAAAAAAACACAGATAAGAACTTGCACCTATCCTGATATGTAGTGAAGGTGTGGAACTAGGTATTGGACCATCCAGATAAGTAACCCTTTGAAAATGTTGCAGGCTTAGTGCACTTCATCCTGCCCAAGCACTTCTACTGTAGTCCGACTTCATATGACAAGCCCCTTAACAATCCTTAACCTGCAGTACTACTACTTAAAAGTCACACTAACGCAGCATGTAGCTAGGCTGTAGGGTAAAGTGTAGATGCATAAAAGCATAAACATATATTTAGAACTTTTTGCCAGGTATATGCACACTTTGAGACACATATGCTGACTTGTAAATTGAGTGTTATACAGTCAGTTCAATACCACCCGGGCACCGTTTACAGAGCAAGCACAGGTCGCTACAACCGGCAACGCCAGCAGGTTGCTATGCCTGCCAGTCCCAAAGGAAGACCAAAATTAGGGAATTGAAGTTATAGGTACTACCTGACCCGTAACGAACATAGAAGAGTGATAAGTCATTAACCTACCTATCAAGCCTGCTAAAGTTAGCAACACCTCATAACTACTGGCCCTGAAGAAATCCCCTGACACAGCTGAGCATATCTATGAGGCTGAAACATGTTTTTACTTTCCTACATTCCGAACTGAATAAATCATTTAAGTTTGGCAATGCAGGCAATTTTAATTCACCTCGCACCACTTATCACTGATCACTACTGTATTACCAGGTGGAGGATAGCATACCAAGAGAAACCCAATGATGATGCTGTCACATTTATAATAAGGCATACAACCAAGATATACCACCCGACTACCTTTGTACCTTTAGACAAGATCTATTATCTCTTGATGCTCACCATTTGGAAGGAGAAAGGGTATTACAGAATTCTCTGGGGATGGAAGGAAGAAGAGTATCCCTACAACCAGAGAAAAAGAGTGATGGAATACTACCTATAGAGAATGAAAACAAGAAATGGAGTTGGGTGGCAGCGGCCCTGAATACAAATAGTTCAGTTGACCTAAGGTGTGGGAATTCTTCCTAGCAAGGACCTTAAATTAGTGTCCTGGAAGACAGCTGGCTTAAGCACAAATAATAATAAATGGCTGTTCTTGAAAGAACAGAATGCCAACATAATATCTATTCAAGAGTCCTGGATTATAATGAACTGGTCCATGGAAGATTATTATGTGCAGAGCCGTCCTGCGCTACCGGCGAGTAGGGGACATACGAAAGGAGGCATCACAATTTTGATTAGATCAAGCCTCAAATGGACATATAAAACAATACCACATGCCTCTAATCTATTTCAGGCAATCGAGTTTGAGACTAATGAAGATTATGTTAATTCTGAGTCCCTAATAATTGTAAATGCATACATCCAACCGGACTCATCTAATATATATTTGCTAAAAAATCTGCTGGCCTTTGGCTCATCCATCCTCAAAAGTACAGAATGTAAAAACCTAATGCTGGTTGGAGACCTGAATGCTAAGGTCTCCACCTATAGAATCGGGCTTTTTGCTAACTCTGCTAAGGAGGAAGCATTAAATATACCACCAGCTCAATTGCCAATTCATAGTCAAACTGATAAAATAGGAACAATTTTAGTAGAAGGCTTAAGAAATTTTGAGGCAATAATAGTCAATGGGAGATTCGAAAAAGATATTCCAGCGAAAAATACACTTAAGAGAATTAATGGTGGCTCTATAATTGACTATGTAATTACCTTGGCTGATTATTTTAATAGATTATCAAATATGGACATTTTAGAAAATCAATTTAGTGACCATGTGGAGATTAGCTTAAAAATAGAGAGGTCCTGTGTTGGGGAGTACTCTTGGAAATGTAACGATAATACGGTAGCGTTTAACAAAGCAAATGGTAGAATTCACTGGAATCCTTTAGGTATTTCAAAACAAAAACACTCCCTAACTATTTTAATCGGCGATAAGCAGCACACAGTAACAGAATACTTCGACCACCCCCAAAATAATTTACTGGAATATTATAGCCATAGTATAAACAGTATGGCTATTTCGTGTAAATCCATCCATACAATAATTAAACAGAAACCTGGTTTTAACCCATTACTTCAAATTAATAAGGATTTAAACAAATTAGTGAGGGCTCAGTTTTTGAATTATTCACTTGAACGAAATAGACTATGTCTACTAAAGAGGAAAAGACAACGAAAAAAACACTTGTTAAAACAAAAAACGGAAGACTATTAATGAGTCCAATTAACGGATGCTGCTTCTAAAAATAACTCAAAACGCTACTGGGAAATATTTGAATAAAGTAGTGGCACTAGAATTAGATCTCTTCCCATTCCAATAAATGAAGAAGAATGGAAATCCCACTTTTTAGAACTTTACTCTGCGAATTCAAATTCTTCCTGGCCTGACTTTTCTCTAACGAACTCCCCAAAAATGTCAGTTTATGATAATGTGCCTTTTAAGGAGGAAGTTGTTAGACTGATTAAAAAAATAGGAGCCTCTGGGGCAATGGGCCCAGATGAAATACCTATGTCAGTCATAAAAAAGAGCCGATACTGTGGGCAATATATCTTACCCCACTGTTTGAATATTGCTATCTGAATGGGCGGACCCCTTCGTCAAGGTCTGGTAGTATCCTAATTCAGTTATACAAAAAAGGTGAAAGACATCTTCCAGGTAACTACCGACAAGTAGCTTTATTGGACGCAGTGGGGATAATCATTGCCCGTAGTGTTCTTGAGAATCTTACTGATTGGGTAGTAGAGTAGAAAATTCTCCCTATTGAGGAAGTAGGGTTTAGGAAAAACCATTGCATTTTAGACAACATCTGTTTGTTGAAATTAATAGAAGAGAAATATACAGTCTTTCGCAGGACAAACGTCTAGGTAGCATTGATAGACTTTTCTACTGCATTCTATAAGGAAAAAGCTATAAAAATGCGGATGCCCTTAACTCTGTTATCCTTAGTCATAGACCTACACTCACAAACATGGTGCCAGGTACTAATGGGGGGTACTCAGGGCCTATCTTCAGTTATTTCCACAGAAAATGGCTTGAAGCAAGGCTGCCTATTAGCACCTTGTGGTGTCTTGCTTTTGATCCCAGCTGCATTCTCGTGCTCTAGAATGTTATGGGGGTTGCTTAGCACCACTTGAACGGTGAAGCAGTTACTCATCTCCAGCTGCTGGATGGGATCTCTGTGTTTCTTCTTGCTTTAATAAAGTATATTCTACAGTACTACGACCTCTTCTTGGATTTTCTTGAAGACCATTACAACATTTTTGGCGACGAGGTACTCACGTGCCCACAGAGACCCCAACAGATTATTTATAGAAAGAAAAGGAGCACCTTACCTGCTTGTCATCATTCAACACTGGAGTGGACGCTGACAAACAACATCTGAAGGAGAGCGAGGGACATTATTCTTTTGGATTGCCCCAGACCTGCACTCCTTCTTCTGTGAGGCTTCTAGGAGGTCTGGACCATTCTGGCGAGTATTTATTGCGGATTTCTTGTGTGAGTTGATGATTTTTGAGTCAACCCCTGAAGGCATGTGCGCGGCGTTTGTTGCGAGCAGGAAACAGCCAGAAAGAGTTTCACGTTCTGGTTGAGACACGCTGTGGCCTTCATTCTTTCCTCTGCTGACTTCTTTGTTGTGCCTGTTGTTTACGTCATCACAGTCATCCAAAGTATTGTCCCTGCCTGCAGTGGACATTTTGTGTTTAGCGCGGCATCAGCTTACAGACTAGTTCTCCTACAACTGTGACGTCATTGCGCTGTGTTGCAACGTGGCGGACATCTTAAGTAAGGTGTAATTCCTTCATTGAAGCAACACAAGACTCTCATTATTAATGGAGTGGCAATCTGGATAGAGGATTTATCAGCGCTGACGTGCACCGCTGATTCATTTATTTAGTGCGTCTTACATCTTTCGTTGACATGCACAACATTTGTCTATTATCTACGGGTGCCTTCTCATCTGCGCTGAAGTGCACAACTCTTTCAAAGTGCTAATTTTGAGCAAAGGTTACGATGACACACATAGCAAATGTGCGTCAATTATTAACTTTTCTGTCTTTAGGCTGACACACACAGCAAATTAAATAACGTTACAAATACTCAAAGTATTATATATATGAGTTTGTTAAAAAAAATTATGAACATGATATAATTATTTTGACAGGAAACTTTCACAGCTTTGATCTTCCTTCATATAAATATTACATTTATATTGTTTTAAGCTATTTTTCATAAGTCTTTGTGGTGTCATTGTTAGTGCAGTCATGCAAAATGTTATGGCACCACCATTCTTCCTTGCTTCCCAGGTGAATCTTCTCTTCTTTGGCAAAAGTGGAAGAAAGTCTTGGCTCATTATGCACATGTATGTGGTACCTCCCTTAGTGCAGAGAGAAAAACCTCTTTACTCATGCACTGTTTGAGAGCTGAGGGGCAAGAAGTGTTTTGGCACCTACCTGAACTCAGCTACAGTGTCTCGGTGTCTCTAAATGAATATGAGATTTGCATAAAAAAATTGACTAGCACTATTTACCTAAAATAAGTACTGTGCTCGAAAGGTACCATTTTGGTCGTAGGATGCAAAGAGAAGATTAATCAGTTTGTGGTAAATAAATAAATAATACCTCTATTTTTTGACTAGATATACAATAACAGATAGCTCAATAAATAAGAGTCAAGATTCGAGGTAGTAGGAGTTTGCAGGTTTAATACAGCATAAAGGACAGGAACAGGACAACCTGCACGGGAATAGGATGGCAGCGCTGCACGGGGCAGGGACAAAGGAATGGAATGGCAACTTTTAATAACAGTGCACAAGTATATATACTTAAACAAAATACATGGTATTCAATACAATAGGCGTAACAGTAGGCAGGGCCTATAGCAGTCGCGAGAGATAAGGCAGAAAGTAGGTGTAACAAGAGGCGTGAACAGGGCGTATACATAGACATGTGATGTAAACGTAACGGAATATGTCACAAATGGGGCTGAAACATGGAGGGGGCTACCTAAGGAGCCGGGACCTCTAACCTAGTGGTGCGCGCAAGCTGGCAATGACGTGTTACTAGGGAGAAGCTGGGGGCTCTGACTTCTGAGCTAGAGGGAGAGACGAAAGTCTGGAGAGTCAGAGCGACATGTACCTAAACACTATCTAGTATCTGATGTTTAGAGAACATGTTGATAGAATCCAAAAGTTATCAGGGCAAAGGCTAACAGACACTAAGACTGGTGCATGCATTATTCTACATGTAGTGTGTATTGAGGAATATTAAATGACCATAAATACAGTATTTCTCTTACATGGAGACGTAAAGGCTAGACGATGACTGAAACTATTGATGCAATTCAGTAGCTTAGGAATGCAGAGAAGGAGGGCTGGACTGATAACTAGAATCATAACATACTCTTGGCAGACTGGCAGGCAGAGCCAGGCCGAGCCGGGCACTGTGAGGCAGGAAGTAAGTGAAGGGTCAGGGATACAGGTGGGGGCTGTATCGCTCCTCGGAGAGGGTTCAGGAGACTGGAGCTGAATCTGAGTCCGGGCCCTTTTGAGGCCTAGAAACGGGGACTTTCAATGAAATAACGTGCACACTGAGAAACGTGGCAATGTAGCTTTACATAGGCCTAATACTCGTAGCTTTCACGAGAACTGGAAACTGGCATACTAGAGATGGACACAACTGTAATTGCGTCTTTAATCGATCATGGGGAATACATATGCATATTAATCATGCACATATAGCATAAGATGGGGAACACGTAGGGACACAGAACATGGCAAAATTTTACTTTTCCACATTCCCTCCTTGTCACTACGTTTCCATCAGGAAACATCGATATTCATGATACCATCTATCATTTCATACAGTATCATTTGCTCGTCTCGAAATTTCTTGGAACGGGATCTAGGACGGGACTTGGGACTAGGAATACAAGAGGTAGCACAAATGCCGCAAATCGCAGGGCCACATTGTATACAGAGGCAGCAACTGAATATGATCGCTACTGCAATACCTAGAAAGGACAATACTTTCCATCCCCAGGCAGAAATTATACTCCAAAACCAACCGGACCATGTCCAGGTGCCTGGATTCTGGTGTAACTGATGGGCAATTTTATGAAGTCTGGTTATAGCTGAATAAACAGACGGCGCGTTATTAGGAATGAAAATGCAGCAACTAGATCCGATGACTCTACATGCTCCTCCTCTATCGGCCAGTATGACGTCAAGAACGAGACGATTTTGGAGCACGACAAATCTCATAGCAGATTGCTCTTCGGTTAAGTTACCTAGGGCAGAGGCAGTCTCATTCACTACTGCTTCAAGGGTTCTGGTTAATCTACGTATTAACTTACTATTCTGGATAGGTCCTATAAAGAAAAAGAATCCTCTATTGAAATCTGTATACTGTTCTAGAGCAGTTTCAGTTTGATCGACAATTGGGGACTCGATCTCCCTTCTATGTCTAATGTGTACTAGATGTGTGTTTCTATGATAATCAGATGGGGCTAGAAAAACTGGTGGCAGTAGGAAGGCAATGTAACAGGTTCCCTCCCAATCGAGGGGCAGACGAACATATGCGGTCTGACCACAAACAAAATAAGAATGACGTGAAGCTTTGAAAATAGATTTCCCACTGTCACTATACTCGACAATAGTAGTACAATCACTATGTCCTACATGTACGGAACCATTATTTCGGACACATAATTCGCCTTTGACTGGTAATACTGAAATAGCAGGTAAGTCTGGAGTAGGATCAGACTGAACATTCAGAACCATGAAATTAGAAGAATAATTACCCAAATTATAAACTTCATTTTCTAGATCTAACCCTGTTCTGTGGGGAAGACCTTGCTTGTCTGGAAAACATGTACTGTTCAGAAGGGACATATCAGTTGAGGATGACGTTAACGTGGACCATGCTCCACATGAACCATTATGTGAAAACGGATAAGGAAACAGTGGCAGAACTCCCTTCGGTGTCTGGAAAGGGGGGAGTCGACCACACACCCAACAATTAGTGGCATTGCTGGTCTGGTGTGAATAATGTAACATACGGATGAAGGAATTGTTGCGCATAGCAAGACGATAGGATAGTTCGTGAGGAGGCAGATCACTAAATGTGTGCTCTACTGTAGCATTAGAAAACATATTTACATGAGAAATTGGAAAACATAAATGAAATGCATAACTCGTGCAGGTAACCATTAAGCTTAAAAACAATATACAACTTAGAAAAACGATACATCGGATAGAGTTTTGACTAACTCTCTCACTATGGGGGTCTATCTCATACATGTCAGATACCTGTCTAACCGTTTCACCTAGGGGAGGACTTAGACAATTAAACTGGCTGACTTATTTTACTAGACCGTAGCTTACTTTTATACTCCTGCTGCGGAGTTTTCTCTAACAGGGAGGGCTTGATATCAATGTCATTTGCGGGACAGTCCTTAAGAATAGTATCTTGGCAGTCTTTAAAATCTTGACAATCCTTGGAAATGTTCTTGGAAACAGTTTTTAGTCCGTGAAATTTCTTGACGTGTGACAGGTGCACCCACCCCTTCCTGCCTTCCAACTTGACGGCAGTACGGGTGGTTAGAAGGACTAACTTCGGCTCCTTCCAGCGAGGCTCCAGCGGACTTGAACGATCAAAATTGCGGACGAGGACCAGGGTGCCGGGAAGGATCTCGTGTGGCTTGACTTCAGTATTGTCGGGAAATGCAGCGGCAACCTGTGAACGACAAGAGTGTAGGGCAGACATCAAGGAAGCTAGGTAATCTGTCAGCATATTACTGGAAACATCGGTAATACTTCGGGGTCTAGGTGTACCCCACATATTCGGGGGGCGGCCGAATACGACCTCATAAGGGGACAGACCTGATCTGGAGTGTGCGACCATGCGCATATAAAACAAAGCGACTGGCAGAGCAACTAACCAGTCTACACCTTTTTCTTGACAGATTTTGGCAATGCGGATTTTCAAGGTTTGATTATGTCTCTCTACGATACCGGCTGCTTCTGGATGGCGTACACAATGGAACTTCCACTGGTACCCTAACAAAAGGGAAACGTGCTTCATTAGTTCAGATGAGAATGGCTGGCCGTTATCAGAATACACGACCCTAGGGAGTCCATAACGGGGGAAGAATTCACGAACCAACTGCTTGGCAGTGGTCGCGGCTGTGTAATCTGGGACTGGATATGCTTCTGTCCACCTGGACAAAGCGCATACAACTACAAGGACATACTTGAAACCTCGACATCGCTCCATCTGAATATAATCCATTTGGAGGACTTCAAAAGGGTGGTCAGGAGGTTGGAATCCACCTTGTTCCACCGGGACACTTTTACCTGGATTGAACTGGCAACATATCATACAGGTACGGACTTTCTGCTCGGCTGCAGCTCGTAAATGTTTGTTAAACCAAATGTTCTGGATACTGTCTAACATGGCTTTTTCTCCTAAGTGTGCTGGACTATGTGCGGTATTGATAATGACTTGAACCATAGAGTCGGGGAGAAACCATGTGGCTTTTCCCCTCGTCAACCATCCCTGATCTGTCTGGACCCCTCCTTGTTCGGACCATTTCTTAATTTCTTCGGGAGTAGCATGTAACTGGATATCTATGATATCTTGAGTAGGGTCCTTAACTGTCATACAAGTAGTTTGTTCGAGAGTGGATGTCGGTGTCTTGTTAACTGGCATGTCTGGAGTCTGTGCTGTAAGCTTGGCTGTTCGATCTGCTAGATCATTACCTTGAGAAATAATGTCTGTAACTTTCGTATGTGCTTTGCATTTCATAATAGCGATGGATGTCGGTAAATGTATTGCATCTAACAGAGCTTGAATAAGGAACCCATGCTGAATCTTGGTTCCATGAGAAGTCATGAAACCTCTCTCCTGCCAGAGCACTCCGAAGTCGTGTACAACTCCGAATGCGTAGCGTGAATCTGTGTAAATATTAACTTTCAGGTTCTTGGTGTGTATGCAGGCTTGAGTCAGAGCAACTAGCTCTGCTGCTTGAGCAGACAGGGTGTCAATACGGTGTGTTTCAATAACTTCAGTGTCAGTAGTCACTGCATACGCGGCTACTAGTTCTCCTGTACTCGTTCTCATACATGAACCATCCACATAAAGTGTCAGGTCGGGGTCTGGTAATGGAATATCTGTCAGGTCTTGTCTCGGCTTAGTCATAGTGTTAACTACTTCCACACAGTCATGTGTGGCAGGATTTGAAGTAACTGACGGTAACAGTGTAGCAGGATTTAAAACGTTGCAGCGTCTGATTTCTATGTGTGGCTGGAACAGTGTCAGTTCATAACCTGTCAAACGTGCAATTGTCAAGTGCTGAGTCTGTGTTCGGTTTAAAAGAACTTCCACGGAGTGTGGAACTTGTACTGTCAGGGAATGTCCTAATACTATGGAATCACTTTGTCTAATAGCTAGTGCTGTGGCTGCAACTGACTTGAGGCACGCAGGCAGCGCCTGGGCTACTGGATCTAATGTGCTCGAAAAATAAGCACAGGGCTTGTATTGTCCGGCTTGATCTTGTGTGAGAACAGATAATGCTGTACCATCGCGTTCTGTGACAAAAAGTGTAAAAGGCTTACTGTAGTTCGGTGTAGCTAGAACGGGAGCTTGGCATAAAGCTTTCTTTAACTCATTAAAACTAAGTGTATGTTCAGATGTCCAAGGGAGAACAGTCGATACGGCTGCCTCCTGTGTCGTTAACTGTATCAGTGGCTTGGCTAGAAATGCATACTGAGGAATCCATTGTCTGTAGTAAGAAGTGAGGCCGATAAAAGCACGTACCTCCTTCTGTGTCTTGGGCTGAGGGAGACTCGCTAATAACTGGATACGGTCAGGTGTCAACTGCCTACCCCACTTGGACAGTAAGTGGCCTAAGTAGATCACTTGCTGGACACAGAATTGAAGCTTTGAAGGGGACACCTTGTGCCCCATCTCGGCTAAGAAGTGCAGAACTGTGAGTGACGCTCGCTCGCAAGTACGTTCAGAACGGGCTGTGATCAGTAGATCATCGACATATTGGAGCAGGGCAGTGTCAGTTGGCATGTGAATATTGTCTAGTTGTCTCTTAAGTGCTTGACTGTAAATACTAGGACTTTCTGTGAAACCTTGAGGAGCTCGTGTGAATTTATAGCTCCTTCCATTT
The DNA here is from genome assembly GCF_964261635.1 of Lissotriton helveticus. Lineage (NCBI taxonomy): Eukaryota > Metazoa > Chordata > Amphibia > Caudata > Salamandridae > Lissotriton > Lissotriton helveticus. Next base: position 1,683,510,645 of record NC_136061.1, read on the forward strand.
AAACAGAATCCGAAAAGGTACTGGCTGTCTGGATGAATGGGGACACTGAAAAATGCATTCTTGAGGTCGATTACTGTAAAAAATATTGCCTCAGAATCAATGGCTGTCAATAGAGATGAGATATCTGGAACAACTGGGTACTGAGGAATGATACATTTATTGAGTTCTCGAAGGTCAATCACTAATCGATATACTGGGGGTGCATTTGGATCAGTACGTTTCATGACTGGAATGATAGGAGAATTACATACATTGGAGTCAGTTTCTACACCTACTCCTTGAGCAATGAGCTCGTCAATAATTTTGGATAAGGCTGCTACAGCCTCAGGTGGCAATCTGTACTGTCTGATTCGTGGTAACACTACACCTTGCTTGAGAGTCACACGATGGGGTGTGATTCGCATGAAACCAACATCAGTTGGACCTTGCGCCCATAGATGTTGCGGGACATTTGACAATCTCGGATCAAAATCTCGTAATACATAGTGACCCTTGAAGTCACGTAAAAACAAACGTATCCCCTCTGGGGAACAGCAAATAACTGCACCTAATTCTTTCAGTGTCTTAATGCCTAACAAATTTTCTGGACATGACTTCGTAAGCAATAGATCAGTAGTTCGGGACAATGGACCAACTTCTAAAGTAACTGGCTTTGATATCTCGTTTACAATAGGCTTTCCTGAAAATCCAAGGGAAACATTTCTAGAGCCTGAGAGCGGAGCCCCTGGAACCTCGTCGTGACTAATGGTAGTCCTACTTGCCCCTGTATCAATCAGAAACTTTCTGTCTTTCCCTAATACTTGACTGTGAACATAGGGACCTTCTTGATCTACAGGAATCTCGATGAGAGGCAAGCCTACCTCCCTCTCTAGGCTGTTTCATGAATACGCTTGATACTCTGGATACTCGGATTGTGCATACTGGTACATCTGCTGTGTAACATGCTGTGTTGCAGCGATAGGCTGCGGTGCTGGAACTGTCTGTTGTGCATTCTGCGGTGACTGAGAAGTCTGTGAAACTTGTTCTTGTCTAGGCGGACGTGGTCTTTCTTTAGTTTTACCAGTGGCTATATTGTGTTTCAGAACTGCACACTCGTTTATGAAATGACCTGGTTGTTTACAATAATTGCATGTCCCTTTAACGGGAGCTGCAGGATGACTGGCTTGATTCGGACCCCTCTTCTGACTGTCTTGAGGAACAGATTGTGCAACTAGTACTTTCATTTTTGTGTCTTTCATACGTCTTCTCTCGTGTTCTTGCTCTTCTCTGATTCTATTCTGGTGATACTGGAGCATTTGGAGCATCTGGGACGGGGTACTAGCTTGCCAAGTACTTTCGACTTTCAAAACTCGATTTTTAACTTGTGGACTTGAATTCTCGACTAATTTAGTAACAAAAAGATGAGGGTATGACTCGCTACTCGTCTTCAAACCACTGTTTATTATAAAACATTTCTCAAATCTAGAATAAAAATCACTAGTGTCTTCGTCTTGTTTCTGTTTACAGGCTGAGATTGCATCCCAGTCTTCCTTTTTAGTGGCTAATAATCTAGGCAAAACTTGTATTAATAGTTCTGGTAATTCTTTACATTTGTCTCCAAGACCGGTACCTGGTACACGTATCTTATCTTCAGCTTCTAGAGCTGTCCAATCTATCTTTTTCTCTCCCACCTCCCAATCTTTTTCCTTGAGTTTTTCGTATATGCCCGCAGGCAACAGGACTTTTAACATTTTAATTATATCCGGATATGTGTATTCTCCCATACGGAGCATGTCTTTTAATTCTCGGTGGAACCCTGCTGGATCTTTGTCGTGACAGGGAATTAATTTCTTCATCTCTAAGAGTTCCATCTTGGTAACTGGGGTGTAAACAAATACTTGTTGCATTTCACCACCCGCTGTCCTAACTGGGTGTACTTCTCGTAACGGATGCTGTCTATCTATATAAAACGGTTTACTTTCTGGAGGTGAGACATGAACAAAATGCGGATTTAGGAACGTTCTATATTTGTGGCGCTGTTCTAGAATGACACTAATTAAATCGGTGCCTAAACCTTTCCATCTATACTGGAGTAATTCGTTCAGGACATCATGTAACGGACCTGGATCAGAATGTTGACCCTCATACAGAGTAATGAGGTGTTGGATCATATACATACCCACCAGTCGCTGCTCGGCTGGGGGCAGTTTCAGAAACATTTGTGCCACTATTTCGTCTGGAAAAGTGGTAGAATCAGTAATCCATCGGACTGCTGATCGGGCTAGTTCTTGTTCATGCATGGTACTTAACTCACTATAACCGATTCGTGATTTCAGAATGTGATCGGTAGCTTGAAATACTTGTTCTAGAGAACCTTGTTCTGGTGCTGGAAGAGGAACAGTTTTCTTGTGTTCTAGGCGTAAATGTCGGTCTGGAAATCTAGATTTACCTACATACGCTATTCTGGCGGTGTTCTCGTCGTCTACCTCTTCAGTAGGAGAGTCATTTTCTTTCTCGCTTCCTAGAGCTTCTTTGCGTTGTTTGTGTAACCTTATTATTTCTTTACGTATTTTCTTGTACATACTCTCTATACTATTGAGTGTCTTGTGCTTACCCTCGGCTATATTATCACTCCACTTTGTCAGAATTTTCATTTCGGTCGGATCTTTAGTCGGGGAATCTTGTTCCCTAATTAAACAATTGATCAGAAACTTTAACAGCATGAACTGGATCTCAGATTTTCTGTGAGACATGACTTCACCAATACTTTCTGGATCTTGTCCTGTACGAATGAAACGATACATTCTGTCTAGATCTTCTTTCATATTCGGTAGGGTGTCCAAATACTCGGTCACGCGTCTTACACGTAATGAATATATAACCATACTATCATCACCTGGGACCGGATCATAACGGCATTCGGTAAGAGCTCGTCTGATATCTGCAACAGACTGATGTTTGGGCGTGCGCTGTAACGCACGTTCATGTAACTCGACTGACGTTACACGTTTGTGTGGCGGCGGGGTTCCCGGAGGACCTCCTCCCGCGGCCCCTAAACTGGAATCGTCGACTGATACTCTTCGTGCTGGCAGAGTGACCAGTGTAGCGGGTACTTGTAATGTAGGCTGGACCGGGGGTACCGTAACAGGTGCTGTAACAGGTGCCCCGGTGACTGGAGGCCATTAAAGAAATGGGGTGACCCAAACGGTACTGGACCTGGGTGACGTATTAGTATGAACAGACAGTGGTCCGAGACCTATTATTCCAAATACGTGAAAAATCACAATTTAATCAATCAAGAGGCGTATGTAATTTTAACAGCCCTAATCAATAAATAAAGAAAAGGTAAAAAATAGGCAACAGCAACAAACTCAAAATGTATATACAATATTTTAATCTATTGTCAAGTTTTTGAAACGAAAGCACAATTCATAGTGTTATGTACTTTTCTTTATATGCATTGTCCCGTATTCAGAACGTGCAGTAAAGCAAAAGGGGTGTCAAAGGAGGGTGAACGTGATAAAGTGAAAGGAAAGGAATCACACAGATTGAAAAATTATTACAAACAATTCAAAAGAAACACCAGCCACTGAAGGCTGGAACCATATATATCCTGGCCACTTCAATTAATCAGCACAAATTCCCTAAATTTTTTATTCCTAGGTATACGATGTACAAAATGTCTGCACTATATCTTGGAGGGTGATATAGTTAGTGGTCCAGGTTAAATAGTGAAATGTCAAAATTACATACGCCTCTTGATTGATTAAATTGTGATTTTTCACGTATTTGGAATAATAGGTCTCGGACCACTGCCGGTGACTGGAGGAGCAGGATTTACATTATTTACAGGAGCTGGCGGAACAGGATTTGCATATTCTGGGACTGTGTCGTCCAAATAGGACGAGAGAAAAATATCAGCTGCGGTCGGTTTGTGACGTAGCTTGGTCGGAACTAAAGGTGGCGGAAAATTACTGGATGCCTCCGGGGTTGCTTTTGGCAAGCCCTCGGCAAGAAGAGGATACATACCCTTAATGAGGGCATTCCTCTGTCTGTCTGACTGTTCGGTTTTAACTCGTTCACCTATTTCGATTAATTCCCTTTCTTGGGCTCTTTCTAAGGATTCTCTACTTAATTCTGACTTTCTGATTTCTTTTTCGGTTCTTTTATGAGATTCTTTGCGCCATAACTCGATGGCATCTTTCTGTGACTGTCTGGCTTTCTTTTTCCATAATGCTTCTTCTACTCGCATGATGCACTCGGCATCCCATGTACCCGATACGGGCCATCTATACTTTTCTTCTAACTGTTTGGTGTACTCCACCCATAAATCTAGGTATAATATGGCACTTATGCCATGCTTCTGATACATAAAATGACCTGGACTGTCCCTAGGCGGGACAGGAACTGCTTCTTCTAACAGACCTTTTCTAGTTTTTAACTGACGTAATTTGGAAAACAAAGGCATGACTGAACTGTAGTCTAGACACAATACAATACACAATGAACACGATAATTACACCACTTTCATACCACGACATTGAAATACATTGAAATACATGAATGACATTTAAAATAACAGTTTTGACAAAATACTACCTGGAATACTGGAAACTGGAAACTGGAAACAGAATACATGAATACATGAATTTCTCGAGAACAGAACGGACTAGAACAGAAACTAGATGCACTGCTAAAACAGTACGAAACTTACCGGTCTCATAAAGAGACTCGTCAGGACCCGCATCCACCTAAGTGGACACTTCGTGTTGGATCTGTGTACCCAAACCCACGGACCAGAGACAATGTAATTGACCCTGTCTAGATACTACCCCAGCAACGGTACTCACCGGGCAGCAAGAACGGAAGGCCTCGGACTGGACTGGACTACTACGACGACGGACGGACGAACTTCGGACTTCAGTTACAGGTGGGCCTCCGGATACCTCGGACCTTGGACTCTCGGCTTGGGCTCTGGTCGGGACTCGCCGCGTTCCTCCACTGCCTCGTCTGGACGCTGGACCGCAACCTCCGTCTCCTCCGTGGGCCTGAGGGATACTTGAAGCAGAAATATCTGCACGTGGCCGGTATGGTTCCGTCACGGCTGCAGAGGATCAGGGGGCTTGCGTGGCTTCACCGGCGCGTGGGGAAAGGGCAAGTCCCTATTCGGTCGCCATTATGTGGTAAATAAATAAATAATACCTCTATTTTTTGACTAGATATACAATAACAGATAGCTCAATAAATAAGAGTCAAGATTCGAGGTAGTAGGAGTTTGCAGGTTTAATACAGCATAAAGGACAGGAACAGGACAACCTGCACGGGAATAGGATGGCAGCGCTGCACGGGGCAGGGACAAAGAAATGGAATGGCAACTTTTAATAACAGTGCACAAGTATATATACTTAAACAAAATACATGGTATTCAATACAATAGGCGTAACAGTAGGCAGGGCCTATAGCAGTCGCGAGAGATAAGGCAGAAAGTAGGTGTAACAAGAGGCGTGAACAGGGCGTATACATAGACATGTGATGTAAACGTAACGGAATATGTCACAAATGGGGCGGAAACATGGAGGGGGCTACCTAAGGAGCCGGGACCTCTAACCTAGTGGTGCGCGCAAGCTGGCAATGACGTGTTACTAGGGAGAAGCTGGGGGCTCTGACTTCTGAGCTAGAGGGAGAGACGAAAGTCTGGAGAGTCAGAGCGACATGTACCTAAACACTATCTAGTATCTGATGTTTAGAGAACATGTTGATAGAATCCAAAAGTTATCAGGGCAAAGGCTAACAGACACTAAGACTGGTGCATGCATTATTCTACATGTAGTGTGTGTTGAGGAATATTAAATGACCATAAATACAGTATTTCTCTTACATGGAGACGTAAAGGCTAGACGATGAATGAAACTATTGATGCGATTCAGTAGCTTAGGAATGCAGAGAAGGAGGGCTGGACTGATAACTAGAATCATAACATACTCTTGGCAGACTGGCAGGCAGAGCCAGGCCGAGCCGGGCACTGTGAGGCAGGAAGTAAGTGAAGGGTCAGGGATACAGGTGGGGGCTGTATCGCTCCTCGGAGAGGGTTCAGGAGACTGGAGCTGAATCTGAGTCCGGGCCCTTTTGAGGCCTAGAAACGGGGACTTTCAATGAAATAACGTGCACACTGAGAAACGTGGCAATGTAGCTTTACATAGGCCTAATACTCGTAGCTTTCACGAGAACTGGAAACTGGCATACTAGAGATGGACACAACTGTAATTGCGTCTTTAATCGATCATGGGGAATACATATGCATATTAATCATGCACATATAGCATAAGATGGGGAACACGTAGGGACACAGAACATGGCAAAATTTTACTTTTCCACAAGTTGAACAATATATTACAATTTTACGCAAATTAGCTTCAACATGTAATTTTGGAGCAATGTTGGAAGAGCGACTGAGAGATCAGTTTATTTTAGGTTTTATTCAAGAAATAACTAGAGATGCTCTTTGGTAAAAAGATGACCCTCCTCTACAAGAGGTCATTACCATCGCCAAGAGCCATGAACACTCTAAAACGTGTGTTGATATTATTAAGAAGGATTCTTCGTCAGATAAGAAGGACAATTCAGAAGTGAAATCTATTTCAGATAAGTCTGTCAAATCTAAAAATGGTTTAGAGCAGAAACAGTTTAGTGGTTCCCATAAAAGTTGTCTTATCCACATAAGTCAACTGTCACTAGTCAAAATTGGAAGGGTAAACAATTTCAAGGCAAGTGTTTTTGTTGTGGTGACACTGGTCACATGGCTGATTTAAAAACATGTCCTGGGGGGGAAACCATTTGTAAAACGTGTGGAAAGAAAGGACATGTATCTAAATGCTGTAGGTCTGTGATAACTCACGGATCTGTAAAGGAAATCGACATATATGATGATGATTCTGAGGAGATTGTTGTTCATCAAGTTGGTGAAAATAAGCAAGATGGTCCTTATTAGGATGTTTTGGTCAATGATGCTTTGTTAAAATGTTATTCGACTCGGGAGACAAGATCACTCTTGTTCCTAAAGTTTTTAAAAAAAGTTTTCTGCAAAACAAAGTAGTTCTTAAAAAAACATACATAAAACCTAAGGGTTATGGTGGCCTCACCATAGATTTATTTGGTTACTTTTGGGGGATATATAAATTTAAAGGTAGAGTTATCTCTGGTAAAATCTATGTGTCAATGAAAGGTGACTCACTGATGAGTTGGCTTCACCAGAAGGATTTACATGTATTTCTTGATCCCAATGAAGATCCAAAGGTCTGTGGTCTGTTTAAAGGAAATACCAAATGTTAATATTGTAAATGTTCTGCTTGATGATTTAATCAAAGAATTCCCTAGTGTCTTTGCAAATGAACTTGGTTGTTTAAAGAACTATGTTCATTTGATAAAACTCAAGGAATGTACTGTTCCTAAAGTGGATAAAGTTAGGAATGTTCCCCTCTTAGTGAGGGATAGTATGAGGAAGGAACTTGACAAACTACTGGAGAAAGGTATCATTCAGGAGGTTGAAGCAACAGAGTGGGTCTCTCCGGTGGTTATGGCTCGAAAGGCTAAAGGAGAGGCTCGGCTCTGTGTTGACCTGAGAGAACTTAATAGAGCTGTGGTCGTTGAACATTACCCTCTGCCAAATATCTCTGAGATGCTCTGTTCCCTAGAAGGGGCTAAATGTGTTTCCTCTCTAGACTTAACCTCCGCTTACCAGCAGGTTAAGTTACATCCTTCTTGTCAAGAATACACTATGTTTACTACACCATTTGGCACCTTTATATTTCTAAGAATGCCGTTTGGATTGATATCCGCAGCATCTGTCTTTCAGAGGGTAATGGAGGGCATTCTTGGAAAATTGAAAGGTGTCAAGGCCTATCAAGATGATGTCCTTGTTTATGGCAATGATAAAAAAAGAACATGATCCAAGGTTGAGATCTGTCTCAAGTAAATTGCAAACTGGTGATCTAACTTTACGTCCTGACAAATGTAAATTCAATGTTAAAGACATTGAATATCTTGGTCACTGGGTATCAGCAGAGGGGATTAAACCGAAGAAAAGTCTTGTAGAATCCATTGTAAAATTGCGCACATATTCAAATAAATTTTTAGGCATGTCCGAGTTCTATCATAAATTTATACTGAATTTTGCAGGAAACATGGATGAGGTCTTTGCTAAAAAAGGGGTGTGAGTTTGAATGGTCAGAAAGTTGTGAGAAAGAATTTGCTGATATTAAGAGTCATCTCAACAAGGCCCCATGTCTTAGTAGTTTTGATCCTTCTAAGCCATCTATACTTATACCCCCTCCCAGTTTCTTGGTCTGACCACTATTTGACCTTTTTTCCATGGGAGTTGGCCACAGCTAGTCTACCAGTCCCTGCTTCCCATAAAGCAGCATTTAAAAGAATGGAGCCTTCTAAATTTGCATCAGCCTTGACTGTTCGTAGGCCGGCACTTCCTCAGGATTTGGAAGGGAGTCTCCTGGTTTTTACCAACTGGCTTCAGTCTACTATGTCGTCTATTGCTATTTCCACTTCAGCAAGGCGTACCAGGGAGACTCCGTCCAAATCGTGGTATACAGCAGAGTTGACTCTATTGAAACATGACTGTAAGAAATTGGAACGCTCGTGGCGTCTCAGCAAGTATTGCACGGTGGCAAAGGGTATGCTTAGGCAGAGACAGAAAATCTATTATGCTGCTATCTCTCAAGCTAAAAAGGACTATTATGCTGTTCATATTGATCAGGCCCAAAACAATTAAAAGGAAATCTTTGCAATTGTACAGAGCTTTATGTCACCTATATCACAATCATGTCCTCTGCCAGCCACAGATGTTTGGTGCGACACGTTGGCTAACTTTTTTATGGACACAATTTGTGCGATTCAAGCACGCTTTTTACCATGTCCACCCAATTTTCTGTCATCTTCCGCTGCTCCCATCTCCCCTCCACTCTCTGGATAATTTTGCCCCGGTTGATTTGCCTAGTTCATTGAGAATTTTCAAGGGATTAAAATCTGGCTCTCCAACTGACCCCTGTCCCGCCAGATTGATGGCAGCAGTAGTGAAGGTTGTTAATCCTGCGGTTAACAGTATTATAAATTACTCTCTGCAAGAAGGCCGAGTCCCGGATAATTGGCAGCAGGCTAAAATTCTTCCTTTATTAAAAAAGCCGGCACTCAATCCCTTGATTCCTGGGAATTATAGGCCCATTTCTCTTCTTCCCAGTCTTGCCAAAGTCTGTGAGAAGATAGTGAATAGACAGTTGACTGAGTTTGTGGAGAGAGCGGACATCTTGCACCCAGCTCAGTCGGGCTTTCGGTCGTCTCACTGTACCGAATTAGCGTTGGTGGAAGTGATAGAAGCTATTCGAGAGTGCCTTGATGCCGCGGGAGAGCAGCCTTAGTGCTGCTTGACCTGTCGGCTACTTTTGATACGGTCCCTCATTCTTTGTTGCTTGACCGACTCGCGGAGATCGGTGTTTCAGGGTCGATTGGCGGCTGGATTAGGTCCTTTTCGGAGGGCCCGGTACAACAAGTCTGGCTACCATCGGCCGTTTCTGCCTCTCTGCCAGTTACCAATGGGTTCCCACAGGGGTCGTCCCTTAGCCCCCTTTTGTTTAACATCTATCTCACTCCTCTAGTTATATTGGCTGAGGATTTGGGGGCTAAGGTGATCGCTTATGCTGACGATACCCAGTTAGTTTTCACCTGGAAAAAGGACGAGGAATCTGTGGCTCCTGTTCAATTCTGCCTGTCTTCGGTATTAAATTGCTTGCGGGCGCCCAATTAAAATGCAATGATGATAAGTCAGAGATACTCCTGATAACTTTCCCCCTGGTTTTAGTGATCTAATCTGGCCATCTGAGTATCCGCCACCATCTTCCAGCAGCAGTATCGCTAAGAATTTGGGAGTCTGGTTTGAGGATAATTTATTTATGCCATCCAGGTTAAGAGGCTCCCTGGGTGCTGCTTTGTCTTCCTTAAAATCTTAAGAAAATTTCTTCCACTTCTCCCACAGGCGGTGAAAGAGACAGTAGTCCATGCGCTCAATCTCTCCTGCCTTGATTACGCTAATGCACTTTATGTGGGGATTCCTGCATACTCTCTTAATAAGCTTCAAGTGGTGCAAAATGCGGCGGCACGGCTTTTGGGAGAGATCTGTTTAAGAAGTAGCCTGCTCCCTTCATTGGCTTCCTATGGTGGCCCGGGTGAAATTTAAATCTATTACTATTGCCCATCATGCCCTACATGGCCTTGGGCCATCCTACTTGCAGAAACGGTTCTCATTTAAGTTCCGGGGAGACTGTTACACTCCTCTGCTCTCTGCTTGGCTAAGGTTCCCTGCTTTTATTGGCACAGGCTCGGTGGCTGTTCTCCTGCTGTTTTGGCGGCCCAGGCCTGGAACGCTTTGCCACTTGCACATCGTAATATTGAAAATCCTGTGGTTTTTAAAAAATTCTAAAAATCCATCTCTTTGTTTAGTTGTGTTGTGCTCTCAGTCCCCATGTGCTCGCGCCGTGACACTCCTTGGAGTAGCTGTGTGCGTTAGAAAATTAATTAACATAACATAACATGACTGATGCAGGTTCGACTGGCTTTGGAGCTGTTTTACTACAGAAAGCAGGTGATGTGGAAAACACAATTCTGTTCATTTCTAGACCTTTGCGGGGTGCAGAATGCAACTATTCAGTCATAGAGAAGGAGGCACTAGTGGTTTTCTGGGCTGTACGAAAATTAAGACATTTTTTGTGGGGAAAGAGTTTCAAAATCCTTTTTGATCACAAAACGCTTAAAGAAGTCTTTTCGAAGAAAGGGATAGATTTTGTTTCACATCGCATTCGGAAATGGGTTGTCACTCTCCAAGAGTTTGAATTCGTTCTTTTATATTTACCGGGGTCCAGCAACGTTTTAGCTGACTGTCTGTCGAGATTTAGTGGAGAAAGTGATGATTGGAATGAGGATGAGGAATGTTTTGCTGGTGAGGTTATGGATGAGATTGTAAATGTTTGTGTCATCAGCGAAGGAGTAATTTTAGAAGATGAATGGAAGAAAATTCTGTTGATCAATCTCTACAAAAAGTCACTGATAGAGTGAATAATGGTTGGTGTGAAAAACACATCTGTGATTACAATCTGAAAGGTTTTTCTAACGTGAAAGAGGAATTGGCAGTTGTGGACAATCTTCTAATGCGTGGAACCAAACCTATTCCACCTTCTGTACTCAGGGAGAAATTTGTTGCAAATGCTCATGCTTCTCATATGGGGATAGCCAAGACTACGGAAAAGATTAGGGATGTGTACTGGTGGCGTGCAATGGACATTTTTATAGAAAGGATAGTGCGTGAATGTTCTGATTGTACAAACTGTGATAAGTCAATCAAGTGTAGGACACAGCCTATGATTATTAGAGAGCAAGCGGTTTCTCCTTGGTCGGAAATTCGTTTGGACATTTTGGGTCCTGTGAAGTTCAAGTCTCAAGATCGCTATGTCATTGTGTGTTTGGACATTTGTTCACGGTGGCCGGAGATACAGGTAGTGAATTCAGTAGAATCTTCTGTTGTGATAGACTTCTTAGATTAACTATTTGAGAGAGAAGTATTTCCTCTTTCAGTGTTGTCTGACAATGGTGTACAGTTTACTTCTCAATTGTTTGAGGATTTTTAATCAACAAGGGGCATTAAGCACAACAAGTCCTCCCTTTATCATCCTCAAACGAATGGAGTTGTTGAAAGGTTCATAAAGGTACTTAAGGAAACTATACAACAAGCCAGATCCTGTGGTATTTGTTGGGAAGCTGCTGTAAGAAAGAAAGTGAGAGAGTAGTGTTCTACTCCTCATTCTTCAACAAGTAAATCTCCATTTAGGCTATTTAACGGTCGTATGGCAAATGTGGAGTTAGCTCCTGCATGGTTGTCGGAAAGGAGAGTAGATCAAGATGTGGATTGCGCTGATGGCTGGAAAGTAAAAGAGAACAATATTATTGGAGAAGAGGAAAGTCAGGTATGATTTGAGAAAAGCAGTAAAGAATACGATTGTTAGAGTTGGTGATTTTGTCAAGATCAGGTTGCCTAGGAAAAATTCTGGTGTGTCAAAATACAGTCAACCTATTGGAGTGATCAAAGTGTTTAAGAATGCAATTAAAACTTCTGCTCACAGAATTTGGAAATTAGATAGAGTTGCTACATGTCATATCTCTAATTCAGTACGTAGAGCAACTTCCACTTCATGGCCAGTTCGAAATGATTCAGTTGCTCTTGCGATTGCTTCAAGACCATTTTGTTTGAAACGTGTTCCTATTCGTTTCAAAGATTAGTCTTTTAGTGGTACAATATTAAATTTTTAGTCTATTTAGGGAATTATAAAATAGGGGTTGCTTAGCACCACTTGAACGGTGAAGCAGTTACTCATCTTCAGCTACTGGATGGGGTCTCTGTATTTCTTCTTGCTTTAATAAATTGTATTCTACAGTACTACGACCTCTTCTTGGATTTTCTTGAAGACTATTACCACACACCTCTACTGCTCTCTCAATATGTAAGAGATTTACCAGATTGGTTTTCCTAATCTGAAGTTGATGCACCAAAGATAGGTGGCCGTTCATTCCCTTGCCTTATGTATGCAGATGATATTGTAATTATGGACCTGACCCATATTGGTTTAAACAAAAAATTGATACAACTTCAGAATTATACATTCGCACAATTTCTGGAGATAAATGTTTCTAAAAGTAAGGTTTTGGTTATGAAACAGGAAAGTTTGCAATTTTAACTGGAGAATAAGTTCCGAAAAATTGGAGATTGTAGATTCTTATCTTTATCTGGAGAAAGTCATTTCTAGTAATACATGGAGTAGTCCCCATACTGAACTTAGCTCTTGTAAAGCGACATCGCATGCGAATGGCTTACGTCTATTTTATAGTGCTATGGGTCGAGGAATTGTTTTACATCTGCTTTTAGCTTTTAAAACCAAAACCCCTCCCACCTTGTTAGATGCAATTGAATCAATACCAGTAAGTGAATGGTGCTTCTTGGATAAGATTGAAGCCCAAATCTTCCATAAATTAAGTAATGTTAATACCCTTGTCCCAACAGCCGCCCTTAGGCTAGAATTTGGCTTGGTAAGTTCTTTTTTAAAAGGTTTAGCTAGGGTAATATGTTGGAGTTACCAGCTAAAGAATTGCGATCCTTCTTCATTGAGGAGTTTTATTCGACAGAAAATATTTTTAGGGCAAATGTATAAATACGCTACTTTTAGTGATTTCTACTTGGCACTGCAATATTTTAATGTGCAAGAGGATCTTGTGATGTCTTTTTCCCTCACAGAAATGAAATCCTTTTAAAAGATCTCAAGCAGCATAATTAGCCATCAGAAGGACGTTATTATATGCAGAGCGAGGGCCAGACTAGAAACAATAGTTATGGATTCTTTCCCGAGAGTTTCCCAAAAGTACCTCTACCGGAACTTAAGCCATGGCACCCGCCGGTGGCTTACTCTCAGCTGTAGGAATCTGTAACCACTGAATGATTTAACTGTACATTGGTCTCCTAATAGCAAAGGTGGAAAAAATTGCAACTTCTGTACTCAGGGAATTCAGAACCTTGATCATATTTTGTTTGTATGTCCGGCTTTGACTTCATTTCGTTTTAAGTGGCTTTGACCAATGTTCATCAAGAATGGCTTTCAAAATGTATCGTCGGCTCGAAAATTTCTGCTTTGTCCTAAAAATTAAACAGTATGCATAAAATGTTTTGACTTTTTAGGGAGTTTCTAAATATATTTTAACTTTTATTAATTAGTGTCCGAGTATGTTTGGCTATGCATTTAATTCGTTTTCCTATTATACTGATTTTAAAGCTTCAAGCTTTCTGTTTCTTCAACCTGTTGTATTTATTTTCTTTTGTGGAAAACATATACCCATGACTATTGTTATCTCAGTACTGTTTGCACTAAACTAGGTTTTATAAGTCCTAAGGGAAAAAATTTTGCTTCTTTAAGATGCACTTTATATAAAGTATATGGTGCTGCTATGGTAGGATAATTATTTTTATTGTATTTATTCCTATTCCTCTCAAGATTTGATCTTTTATCGTTCCAGTATAGGAGGTAACTTTACGATTGCTGCTATGCTGTTGCTGCCATTTGATGTATGTTGCTTAGTATTTTGCAGTTGTTGATGCTTTATGATCCTTTTTTTTATAACTGGCCGCTGGATAAAATTGCATTTTTATATTATTCTATCAAAGTTGCATACGTTTTGAATTATACATTGATATATTTTTAGCTTCCCTCTATTGGAGGGCCCCAATGCTGCCTAAAGAATCTCCTAGAGTCAATTTTGGAAATCTTTTATGTCTTTTGATGATTTAAATTTGTATAAACTGATGTAAACAAGGTAGATATAATGGTTTTAATGAAGTATTTATATCTATTTCTGTTTTTTTATATGATTATCTGATTATCTAATTATCTATGTACGTTTTAAGTGGACCTCATTAGAGATCCAAATTCTTAATAAATACATTGAATTGAATTGAATGAGATATATATTTTTTTAACGGACAGAATATCAGAGCCTGGTTACAGAGGTACAAGTAATCCATTCTATATTGATAATTAGTTCGATACCATGGACATAAACATTGTAATGTATGTAGTGCTTATAAAGGCAGAGATACAGTTATTTAGATAATCCATTAGGGACTGACACATGAAAAACACTTTTTTGTGGAGTATATAGAAATTATTGGTTCAATAGGCTGTGAACAAGTCAGAGCAGCACATTGGTATTAAATAGTAAAATAATGATTTATCTATAATGGTATTTAATTAAATTGTAGAACATATTATAAGAAATCTATTTTGTTTTGAGATATCTGGTTCAGTTGAAAGATTAAAAGATGACAAGAGAGGAATGGAAGAGAAAAACACAAAAACTACTTCAACAAAACTGAAAAGAAATAAGTGAACAATAGACAAAATACTGTCCATCAATACAAATCCGCTGGTAAGAAATCTAAGCAGTTTCCTAAAACAGTATTAATAACAATGAAAAATGTGGAAAATTATGAGAAGAAAAAGAAAACTTTACCAACAAGTCAGAAAGAAAAAGGAATAACTCATGTTCAAACTACAAAGAAATGTAAAAAAGAAAGTCATATAACAGCAAGGCAGAAACAGTATAAAGATTTAAGAAGAAAGAATGTTTCGAAGTAGGGTAATACAATATTTAGTAAAAAGCATAAAATAGTATAAGAGAAGATCAGCAGCTTATAAGCAAAAACAACACATAGAAAGTATAGTAGATAAAGATTTTACGTTAGAGCAAAACCTATTTATCTGAATACTTATTATTATTATGCGTTCTTATATAGCGCTCGATTACCCGTAGGCATCTCGGCGCTTGCCTTGGAAACCCGTCCTGGCTTTTTACCCTGTGAGATACCTGTACTGGGCATCCCCAAGGTGAAAGCCAGACATCCCGCCGCGGGGGGGCCGTAGTGGAGATTAAGCAGGCTAATGCCCAGAGCTGCAGAGTGTGAACCCGTGATTCGAGTAGGCACCGAAATGAGAATTATCGAGTCCGTGGATATTTGGGCTCAAGACCCTGCCGCGTCGGGAATTGAACCCTGGTCCCGGGTCTGACCTCAGCTTCAGGGTCTGCCTCCTCTAACCAGTGAGCCACACTTCTCCACATTGAACTGAACAGAATAAGAAAGAACTGGATACAACTGTGCTTTCTAAGAAGAAAAAAAAGATTAAAAAATCGTGTTAATAAAACAAACATTTGTAGCATTTTCCCTGGTGAATGGAAGCACACTTCCAGCAATGAGCCTTTCTTTAATGAAGATAGCACTTTACAAGAGAACACCTTAGTGCATGCAGTTGAAACAAGTTGTTTATGTTAAGAAGTGAAGGATGGCAGTCTCATTACAAAACAGAAGATGGTTGCTGGGAATGTTGAAGAAGTGATAGCTGAAAAAGTACAGGGAAGACATAGACAGGCTCCTGTATTTAAGTAGAAATCCAGCCGTATCTGTAGTATTTAGCAAGAGTCTATTGATATTTCATGAAAATGTTTAAATGAATTCCCAAATAGAAATATCAAAAGGAAGATTATTATGTTGTATGTAAGATGAGAAAGTGTGCTGATTTACAGGGACATTCTCTGGCTTGTCTATCAAGGAAAGTGTGCCAAAGCACCTTTCATCATTCCAGAATGTTTGCTGTCCACCACTCTGAAATACGGAAGTTAGTTAAGAGACTTTACTAAGTAAAAACTCGCTTACTATTTTTAGGAGAAATAAATACAGCTTTTTTGCATGGTACAGTTGCAGACCTATGAAACATTTGTGATGATGTTCAGTTTTGTTTCTTTGGTCCATAAAAAGAGTGTTGGGGAACTGAGGTCTAGGTAGGTGCAGGTGTAGTAGAACAAGACAGAGAGATTAGTATTGCTAATTTTTCAGATGAGACTACAAATTTTAACATTGTTTCCACTCACAAAACAAACTATGTTTGTATTTGTTGTTGACTCAATCACTACACAGGTCAAACTACTAATGTTGATTTATATTTAAAGAGTGAAAAAGAAAAGAGTGATACGTGGCAACAATTTACTGTTTTGGTATTTATAGAATGATTTGACTTGTCCACTGATCAAGTTACATGTAAATAGTGTTACAACAAATTAGAAGAAAACAAAATGCCAACTAGAGCACCACATATCAACGTAGAGTTGGTATCCATTCCTCAACTTCTGGAAAATGTAAATGTTTATGAATCTATTCTTGTCCAATCTCTGCACCCATTCTAGGCCATAGTTTGTATGTAGCTTAAGACAGATAATATGCCGCCTTACTTAAAAAAGGAATTAATGGAGGGGTTGTGTACTTATCTTTAGATTTTAAGAAGAATATTAAAACTATTGGTGTTGACAGACAAGATAATGAACCATTAGTTAATCTAGTAAATGGTGTTCCAACAAAGAATAAAACAATTTGGCAAGAGTTAGTAGATATTAGTAAAGTTAGAAATACAACATAATTCTTGGTACAAAATGATGTTTATTATAAGAATGTTGATGTTGTTAAAGAGGCGGTTTCACAGTTGAAATGCATCTCTCTGCTCTCTGCGTCTGGAGTGGCCTGATATAGTAAACAGGTTGAACGTCTCCTGTCTACAAGTTCTGGCTCTCTCATATGAGTTTGGGTGGTAGAATGGCATTTTGATGGCACCTGCGGTGGCACCATTCTTAGATACAGATATAGATATAGATATATCCACTGAAAAAACTTAGGTGAAAATGTCAGTTGAAACATATCAAAACTTGCTGAAATTCACCAGTTATAGTTGTCTCAAGTAAATGTAGCTCCTACTCTAATTATAACTCGCACCTGCGATTCCAACATTGTCATCTGTGTTGTCGTTTTAGATGTTATCAATGATGTCATTGAACATCTCATGAGATAAGTAATATGACAGGTAATTTGCAGTGCATAGCGAGGGCATAGGTGCCAACAGGAGGCACCTATTTTCTTGCAGTGGGTGCCCTGGTGCCCATCTGAGACACCCACAATGAATTCATGTTTGGGGGCCATAAGGGGAGCCCTAACCTACTCCCGAGCCAGAAATCTTTGTGGGTCCCAGTGAGAGCAGGCTCCATTGATTTGCTCCCGCCCAGGCAGGAGAATCTCTTTTTAGTGCCAGATTTGTGTTTTCTGCATGATGGAGTGCAGGCAGGGAATACCCATACTCTTCTGGGCTGGAACCAGCAGTGTCATAGTGGATTGGGACCTCCGGGACACTGTTTAGAGTGGCCCATGGGTGATGGGGTCGCTTAGGGCAATCTATGTCTTGAGGAGGGGGGCCTCTACCCTAAAAAAATACTGACAATTAACACCCGCAACACCCATGGTATTTTGCCACCAATTACATAAGTGCAGTATGGTCGATTCGGGACTGCAGTGTCTGCTTCAGTTAATGTGCCATTTAAAACTTTTCAATGCATTGCAAACCAAGCAACGAAGGTGTGTTTCCCTATACCCAGTCAGTCACTTATTAGCGCTTCACACCTGTGTTTATAGCCATGTGAAGTGATTCCAAAGTATATTTCATGGTTTCACATGACAGATTTATTTAACGCCTGTTCAGATTTTTCCCTTCCGACTTCCGTTGACTGGTACAATAACTGCATAAGCCAAAGATGACAAATCTATGATCTGTGTAGTGACCCTCCTATTCTATACCAAAGGCTCTACCCTACCCACCTAATCCCTCTACCCTACCCTGCAGTAGAGTAAGACAAGTTCCCTTTCCTTACTGCTCAGCGAATGAATTTGCTGGAAATAATATGTGGTGGTGGGCAAGGGCAGTGAGAAAAGTGTGAGTAAGCGCTAGATTTGATGTCAAGTTTGGTGTATGGGATACAGTGTGACAAGTGTGCCAAATACAATCCATATAGCCAATTATTTTCCTGTAGTGCAGTGCATCATTTTCCCCAACACCTACTTATGACAGACAGGATAACATCTGCATTTTATATGTGAGGTGTGTGATGTAGTAAGTTATTTATTATTCATCTTTCTCTTTGGAGTGAGGGTAGAAAGAGAAAGGCATTTGGAGAAGAGCAGGGCTACGGGAATCAAAGATAAATAATAGCCAACTGGGCAGGGCAGCAAATAACCAGACGAGCCAACTAGCAATGAGAATGGCTCTGGTAATTTAGCACAGCATACAACTTGTGCCCTACTCATTAATGAGAGGAAATTTATTTTTTAACTCAAATTATATTTTTAGTTACTTACAAAGCTTTAAAAGAAAAATAAAGAAATGACAGTTTTTTTACAAAAAGCTTTAGAAGAAAAATAAATAAATTACTGTTTTTTTAGAAGGTGTTATTCTTATTCACACAAAAGCAGTACTTTTTTATGTGAGGCATGGTTGAGGCATGTGTGGGTAAAACTTGGAATTGGCAGTGTGACTCTCCTAATCATAATCAAATCAAATTACCTAGGAGGGCAGCAATGCACTGCTACTGTGCCAGCCACTAATTTAACACAAGTGTTTGTGGAGAGCATTATTCACTATTTATGCTTTTTTTCTCAATATAGCTACTCCTGCTTGTCCACCCATACCACCCAACAGGCAGGAGATACTGGCCCATCTACGGCGGCCGAGGCTGGACCATATTTAGTATGAATAAGGTGACTTGTGGTCCTGGAGGGACACGTGGCAGATATATCTGACTGACCATCAGCCAGGCCTCAGTGCAGTCGGCATCCTCACACTCCCTGCCATCCCATCGTCAGCACCAGCTCCAGCTGACCACAACTGCTGCCACCCCCCCCCCCCGCTCATACAGGCCATTACTGCATCACATCATGAAGCGACTGGACGGTATGAAGTCCTGGCTCGTCGGGATAGAGCATTGCCTTTACCGGCTCAGGACCCATTTTTTGTTTTTGTTGTATGGACTTTTTGTGGGTGGAGAGGGTGGGAAGGGAGTTGGGACCAGGTTTTTTTATTCATTGAACATTTCAGAGTTTTGGACATTGGTGCTTGGTGCAGTTTGTTTGGAGAAAATGGTGGACCTATTTTGGGTGAAGAAGGTGGGTGTGTTTGTAAAAAAATAAATGGAAAAGTTATGCCTGAAGCAGTTGGTTTATCTTTGAATTTGCACTGTTTATGTGCTTGTATGAGTGTAATATACTGCTTAGTTATAGAGTTGTACCTCTCTAACTATCTTGCCCATGACTCATATTGTCTACAACAACCTAGCTAAATGATTACTTGCAGTAGCAGTTAGTTTATTACTTACTAGATTAACTAGTTCACTTCACTCCATAGTTGTCCTACCTGAATATAGAAGAAGCAATAACAGGGAAGGCATCATAACTTTACAAGCAAGGTCCCACATCCTCCCAGGTGAGTTCCAACTGTAGTATTAACCACAAGGATTATCCATCACAGGCAACTAAAGAGAACTAAAAACACTGAGTTAGTGGGTTACAGGAAAGCTTAAATTAATTGAGACCAGACTACTACATGATGACACAAAAAGAATTCCTGATAGTGATCAAATAACAAAACAATAGCAATAGTAGTAATTTGAGCAATGGGGAGCTACTAACATTTACAAAATACTCGAGTCATGTAAATTGGACTCAAAGTCCGGAGTAGACAATCTTAAGTTGCGCATTTATGGCTACGCAACACAAGGCCGGAATGATGATGCTGATGACTGATGTTCTTTGCTCTTTATCAAAAAGATGGATCACTTTTATGCATGGGTGGGTAAATGGGGCCAGTGTGGGGTATTGCTGAGCACATCCTGAAGTAAGTTGGTATTGCTTTCACTACATCCACCCCACCAATTGGTTGACCCATTGATGGTATAAATTAAGTCACATCTCAATAAATTGCACAGCACAAGAGAAGAGGATTAGGGGTTTGATGGATGAATAGGCAAGGGGATTTGGGGAAGGGTTTGACAAAGACAAGCACTCAATAAGGACAACATTCATCTGGGCAATGAGCAGCACATCATTCATCAACAATCTGTTGTGGAAGAAAACAAAGGAATAAGTATGACACAGTATAGTTAAATGCTTTGCAAACAGTCCTTCTGCCCCCGAGACCCAAGTTTTCAGATATGTAAATGTTCTGTCCTCTAGCTAGAGAGTGAACCCACCCACCCAGTTCTCGAAATTTTATTGTTAAAAGAAATATTATACTGTAATCATGGTTTCCATTTGAATTGGATAGCTTCTTGCATCTAATTGTTGATGAGGTAGTCCTGCATCTCCCGTGGTAAGCTCTTCAATCCCGCTCCTGACTCCGATTAATTTGATTAATTCTGTCTCAGATCAGTCATGACGCGAGCCGTGTAGTGCACTGCTATTGAATTGAATATGTTGAGAAACAGAATTGCAGTACTTTAAATAGATTTTTGTTTGTGAAGTAAAGTAGTTGTTCTGGTCTCTGCAGAACCAGCAATAAGAAGACGACCCTGCAAGTAAACGTGTGAAAGGGCCAATCACCTCCAGGGAATAAATGTTCGCCCATCATTCAGGCCCCAAACATTGCAAATCATCTCCTGCAAGTTCTCAAATCACAGTTCAACATGCTCCCTCACTGTCTGTCACCACATGAATCATCACTTGTCACTCACACAATCACTCACTCGCCATTGCAATAGTTTTAGTTACCTCTTCCAATCCAAGCACTGGTAGCTTAGGTAGTAGGTACACAATTCTTCTGTAATGCAGGCAGCTCATTGGAATTTGATATTAGTACTCATGTAAATCAACGATCTTCTGAGGCAGCCCTCCTAGTGCTAAGTGTTGCAAAAAAAGCTAGGCATGTGAGGGGGCAAACATTGTCTCAAATGTCATGAAAGTGTTGTGGAGGCTTCTTTGGGCAACATAAATCTAACGCAAAAGTAATAATGGTCTACTAGCTACTTTTTTTGCAAAGATAGAAATTCAATGAGAAATAATTAAACTCTTCCATGGGAGCACTGGCATTATCAGTCTGGGATGTTTAGTTCCTCCTCAAACTCAGGACGTTCATCCAGAGGTTGTTCAGCTAACACACTTGATTCTAACCAATCATCCTACTCCTCCTTCTGTGCTGTTTCAGAAATGGTATAATTGTGTGGTATGAAATGTTGGTTCATTTTGATCATAGTTAATCTCTCCACGTTTTGAGGTGAGAGACTGGTTCTTCTAACTGTAACAACTATACCAGCTGAACTGAATACACGTTCAGCAGACACACTGACTACAGGGCAAGGCACCTACTTTATTTCCAGCCTGCTGAGCTATGGCCATTGGCACATCTTCCTATACCTTTTGGATCATCCAGATACTCCTGGAACATCCTATGAATGGTCATTGGTGCTTCCACTTTCTAAAACTCTTTTGCCATCGCCTCGGCACTCTACCTCACAATTGAAAAAAAATAAGGTGCAGAGGTTGTGTCTCATCCTTCTGTTGCTATTGTTGCCGGTGTTCTGCGTGATGATGTTGGCTGCTGTGAGACAAGACTTACTTCTCTGGAGGTGGAAGGCAGCAACCTAGAACTGCGGGATGAGACTTAAAGTTCCAGCCTTTCTTCTTCCAGGTCTCTGGCTTGCTCAACAATCCACCTCCAGTATTTTGAAACATCTCCTTCAGAAAAAGGAATGAAAGTCTGCAGTATTTTTTGGTAACATGAATCAAGTTTTGTGGTTCAGATGTACTGTTTGGACACGATTATGTCATTTTACGGCCTTCCATTACAAGCCAAGTGAAAGAGTAAGCTATCAACCTAGGCATGCACTTTGTTATTTTAGTCACAATTGCAAGGGTTGAACCTTTCAGACACTTTCTTTAACTGGTGCTGTAGCAGATGCAGCAACGACATAGCTTGGCCCATCTTCCTTGTTAACTTCCCATATGAAAACTTCAAAAGGGAGGAACATCAGTGTCAGGTATTTGACTAGGCCCCATTTGTCTGCATCCATGGTTATTGCTTTTTTAACTGCATCCCTTCCTCTTTGAATGACATCGTCATTGATCAGTTTGTACTCCTAAAACAGAAGTTATACAACAGGTAATAGGTCTAATTCCAACATACTGGCACCTCCTGTGTCAGGGCTTTAACTGGTGCTCTACTAGTACGCTGAATAATCTTCAACTGCTTCCGGGCTTTACAAAATGCCTGAAATGAGAGCAGATTCTTCTGCATGTGGTCAGTACGTTGCTTACTATGTCTTCTTTTTTGAGAAAGTCTTGCACCACCAGGTTGATACAATGGGTCAAACACAGGACCCTGAAATAGTCAACATCTCACATGGCCTTGACTATGTTATTGCCTTTATCTGTGGTAACAAATCCAGTTCTGAGACCTCTGGGTCAAATCCATTCATACACCTTGCTCTTGATTTCATTCAAGATGTTTACAGCTGTATGTGGTTTCCCCATGGCGGTACACTCTTAAAACTTTTTTCAGGCACAATACATGCAAATATCTTTAGCTCTACTCAAGCAAAAGAAATCAAGTGTGCAGTGATGCACATGTATTCAGTCACCTGCCTGACAACTGGTCCACATGCCTGTCGTCAGGTGAACAAAACTTTGCTGCAAAGCTTGTCTAACCAACTGCAGCACATTGTGATGCAGTGCTGGAACAGTAACTCTAAACACAACAATGATGGACAGAATGTGGATCAATGTCACACATTCACCCCAGTCCAAAGATCTGGGCCCAAATCCATCGTTTTTCCACTCCACACCACCCTGGGTTAGACAATGGCGATATGCAAATCAGCGCTGACCCTGTGCCCCATGGGAACAGTCCAGTCCGAACTACAAAAGCCATGTCCTTCCCAAAACGGAAACAAGCATCCGAGGACCGGCCCGGTTTCGAGGTAACACCTCTCATCAGCCCGGCTAGCTTGATTCCAGTGGTGTGGAGTGCCTGGGACTCACGTCTGAGCATCCCCAGTACACTTAGAGCGGTAATTGCAAACACAACAATGATGGACAGAATGTGGATCAATGTCACACATTCACCCCAGTCCAAAGATCTGGGCCCAAATCCATCGTTTTTCCACTCCACACCACCCTGGGTTAGACAATGGCGATATGCAAATCAGCGCTGACCCTGTGCCCCATGGGAACAGTCCAGTCCGAACTACAAAAGCCATGTCCTTCCCAGAACGGAAACAAGCATCCGAGGACCGGCCCGGTTTCGAGGTAACACCTCTCATCAGCCCGGCTAGCTTGATTCCAGTGGTGTGGAGTGCCTGGGACTCACGTCTGAGCATCCCCAGTACACTTAGAGCGGTAATTGCAAACACAACAATGATGGACAGAATGTGGATCAATGTCACACATTCACCCCAGTCCAAAGATCTGGGCCCAAATCCATCGTTTTTCCACTCCACACCACCCTGGGTTAGACAATGGCGATATGCAAATCAGCGCTGACCCTGTGCCCCATGGGAACAGTCCAGTCCGAACTACAAAAGCCATGTCCTTCCCAGAACGGAAACAAGCATCCGAGGACCGGCCCGGTTTCGAGGTAACACCTCTCATCAGCCCGGCTAGCTTGATTCCAGTGGTGTGGAGTGCCTGGGACTCACGTCTGAGCATCCCCAGTACACTTAGAGCGGTAATTGCAAACACAACAATGATGGACAGAATGTGGATCAATGTCACACATTCACCCCAGTCCAAAGATCTGGGCCCAAATCCATCGTTTTTCCACTCCACACCACCCTGGGTTAGACAATGGCGATATGCAAATCAGCGCTGACCCTGTGCCCCATGGGAACAGTCCAGTCCGAACTACAAAAGCCATGTCCTTCCCAGAACGGAAACAAGCATCCGAGGACCGGCCCGGTTTCGAGGTAACACCTCTCATCAGCCCGGCTAGCTTGATTCCAGTGGTGTGGAGTGCCTGGGACTCACGTCTGAGCATCCCCAGTACACTTAGAGCGGTAATTGCAAACACAACAATGATGGACAGAATGTGGATCAATGTCACACATTCACCCCAGTCCAAAGATCTGGGCCCAAATCCATCGTTTTTCCACTCCACACCACCCTGGGTTAGACAATGGCGATATGCAAATCAGCGCTGACCCTGTGCCCCATGGGAACAGTCCAGTCCGAACTACAAAAGCCATGTCCTTCCCAGAACGGAAACAAGCATCCGAGGACCGGCCCGGTTTCGAGGTAACACCTCTCATCAGCCCGGCTAGCTTGATTCCAGTGGTGTGGAGTGCCTGGGACTCACGTCTGAGCATCCCCAGTACACTTAGAGCGGTAATTGCAAACACAACAATGATGGACAGAATGTGGATCAATGTCACACATTCACCCCAGTCCAAAGATCTGGGCCCAAATCCATCGTTTTTCCACTCCACACCACCCTGGGTTAGACAATGGCGATATGCAAATCAGCGCTGACCCTGTGCCCCATGGGAACAGTCCAGTCCGAACTACAAAAGCCATGTCCTTCCCAGAACGGAAACAAGCATCCGAGGACCGGCCCGGTTTCGAGGTAACACCTCTCATCAGCCCGGCTAGCTTGATTCCAGTGGTGTGGAGTGCCTGGGACTCACGTCTGAGCATCCCCAGTACACTTAGAGCGGTAATTGCAAACACAACAATGATGGACAGAATGTGGATCAATGTCACACATTTGGAGTCAAGCTAGCCGGGCTGAAGAGAGGTGTTACCTCGAAACCGGTCCGGTCCTCGGATGCTTGATTCCGGTCTGGGAAAGATATGGCTGTTGTAGTTCGGACTGGACTGTTCCCATGGGGCAACAGGGTCAGAGCTGATTTGCATAAAGCCATTATCTGACCCAGGGTGGTGTGGAGTGCAAAAAAACGATGGATTTGGGCCCAGATCTTTTGACTGGGGGAGTGTGTGACATTGATCCACATTCAGTCCATCACTTGTTGTTTTTTGCAATTGCCGCCCTAAGTGCGCTGGGGATGCCCAGACGTGGGTCCCAGGCACTCCACACCACTTGGAGTCAAGCTAGCCGGGCTGAAGAGAGGTGTTACCTCGAAACCGGTCCGGTCCTCGGATGCTTGATTCCGGTCTGGGAAAGATATGGCTGTTGTAGTTCGGACTGGACTGTTCCCATGGGGCAACAGGGTCAGAGCTGATTTGCATAAAGCCATTATCTGACCCAGGGTGGTGTGGAGTGCAAAAAAACGATGGATTTGGGCCCAGATCTTTTGACTGGGGGAGTGTGTGACATTGATCCACATTCAGTCCATCACTTGTTGTTTTTTGCAATTGCCGCCCTAAGTGCGCTGGGGATGCCCAGACGTGGGTCCCAGGCACTCCACACCACTTGGAGTCAAGCTAGCCGGGCTGAAGAGAGGTGGTACCTCGAAACCGGTCCGGTCCTCGGATGCTTGATTCCGGTCTGGGAAAGATATGGCTGTTGTAGTTCGGACTGGACTGTTCCCATGGGGCAACAGGGTCAGAGCTGATTTGCATAAAGCCATTATCTGACCCAGGGTGGTGTGGAGTGCAAAAAAACGATGGATTTGGGCCCAGATCTTTTGACTGGGGGAGTGTGTGACATTGATCCACATTCAGTCCATCACTTGTTGTTTTTTGCAATTGCCGCCCTAAGTGCGCTGGGGATGCCCAGACGTGGGTCCCAGGCACTCCACACCACTTGGAGTCAAGCTAGCCGGGCTGAAGAGAGGTGTTACCTCGAAACCGGTCCGGTCCTCGGATGCTTGATTCCGGTCTGGGAAAGATATGGCTGTTGTAGTTCGGACTGGACTGTTCCCATGGGGCAACAGGGTCAGAGCTGATTTGCATAAAGCCATTATCTGACCCAGGGTGGTGTGGAGTGCAAAAAAACGATGGATTCGGGCCCAGATCTTTTGACTGGGGGAGTGTGTGACATTGATCCACATTCAGTCCATCACTTGTTGTTTTTTGCAATTGCCGCCCTAAGTGCGCTGGGGATGCCCAGACGTGGGTCCCAGGCACTCCACACCACTTGGAGTCAAGCTAGCCGGGCTGAAGAGAGGTGTTACCTCGAAACCGGTCCGGTCCTCGGATGCTTGATTCCGGTCTGGGAAAGATATGGCTGTTGTAGTTCGGACTGGACTGTTCCCATGGGGCAACAGGGTCAGAGCTGATTTGCATAAAGCCATTATCTGACCCAGGGTGGTGTGGAGTGCAAAAAAACGATGGATTTGGGCCCAGATCTTTTGACTGGGGGAGTGTGTGACATTGATCCACATTCAGTCCATCACTTGTTGTTTTTTGCAATTGCCGCCCTAAGTGCGCTGGGGATGCCCAGACGTGGGTCCCAGGCACTCCACACCACTTGGAGTCAAGCTAGCCGGGCTGAAGAGAGGTGTTACCTCGAAACCGGTCCGGTCCTCGGATGCTTGATTCCGGTCTGGGAAAGATATGGCTGTTGTAGTTCGGACTGGACTGTTCCCATGGGGCAACAGGGTCAGAGCTGATTTGCATAAAGCCATTATCTGACCCAGGGTGGTGTGGAGTGCAAAAAAACGATGGATTTGGGCCCAGATCTTTTGACTGGGGGAGTGTGTGACATTGATCCACATTCAGTCCATCACTTGTTGTTTTTTGCAATTGCCGCCCTAAGTGCGCTGGGGATGCCCAGACGTGGGTCCCAGGCACTCCACACCACTTGGAGTCAAGCTAGCCGGGCTGAAGAGAGGTGTTACCTCGAAACCGGTCCGGTCCTCGGATGCTTGATTCCGGTCTGGGAAAGATATGGCTGTTGTAGTTCGGACTGGACTGTTCCCATGGGGCAACAGGGTCAGAGCTGATTTGCATAAAGCCATTATCTGACCCAGGGTGGTGTGGAGTGCAAAAAAACGATGGATTTGGGCCCAGATCTTTTGACTGGGGGAGTGTGTGACATTGATCCACATTCAGTCCATCACTTGTTGTTTTTTGCAATTGCCGCCCTAAGTGCGCTGGGGATGCCCAGACGTGGGTCCCAGGCACTCCACACCACTTGGAGTCAAGCTAGCCGGGCTGAAGAGAGGTGTTACCTCGAAACCGGTCCGGTCCTCGGATGCTTGATTCCGGTCTGGGAAAGATATGGCTGTTGTAGTTCGGACTGGACTGTTCCCATGGGGCAACAGGGTCAGAGCTGATTTGCATAAAGCCATTATCTGACCCAGGGTGGTGTGGAGTGCAAAAAAACGATGGATTTGGGCCCAGATCTTTTGACTGGGGGAGTGTGTGACATTGATCCACATTCAGTCCATCACTTGTTGTTTTTTGCAATTGCCGCCCTAAGTGCGCTGGGGATGCCCAGACGTGGGTCCCAGGCACTCCACACCACTTGGAGTCAAGCTAGCCGGGCTGAAGAGAGGTGTTACCTCGAAACCGGTCCGGTCCTCGGATGCTTGATTCCGGTCTGGGAAAGATATGGCTGTTGTAGTTCGGACTGGACTGTTCCCATGGGGCAACAGGGTCAGAGCTGATTTGCATAAAGCCATTATCTGACCCAGGGTGGTGTGGAGTGCAAAAAAACGATGGATTTGGGCCCAGATCTTTTGACTGGGGGAGTGTGTGACATTGATCCACATTCAGTCCATCACTTGTTGTTTTTTGCAATTGCCGCCCTAAGTGCGCTGGGGATGCCCAGACGTGGGTCCCAGGCACTCCACACCACTTGGAGTCAAGCTAGCCGGGCTGAAGAGAGGTGTTACCTCGAAACCGGTCCGGTCCTCGGATGCTTGATTCCGGTCTGGGAAAGATATGGCTGTTGTAGTTCGGACTGGACTGTTCCCATGGGGCAACAGGGTCAGAGCTGATTTGCATAAAGCCATTATCTGACCCAGGGTGGTGTGGAGTGCAAAAAAACGATGGATTTGGGCCCAGATCTTTTGACTGGGGGAGTGTGTGACATTGATCCACATTCAGTCCATCACTTGTTGTTTTTTGCAATTGCCGCCCTAAGTGCGCTGGGGATGCCCAGACGTGGGTCCCAGGCACTCCACACCACTTGGAGTCAAGCTAGCCGGGCTGAAGAGAGGTGTTACCTCGAAACCGGTCCGGTCCTCGGATGCTTGATTCCGGTCTGGGAAAGATATGGCTGTTGTAGTTCGGACTGGACTGTTCCCATGGGGCAACAGGGTCAGAGCTGATTTGCATAAAGCCATTATCTGACCCAGGGTGGTGTGGAGTGCAAAAAAACGATGGATTTGGGCCCAGATCTTTTGACTGGGGGAGTGTGTGACATTGATCCACATTCAGTCCATCACTTGTTGTTTTTTGCAATTGCCGCCCTAAGTGCGCTGGGGATGCCCAGACGTGGGTCCCAGGCACTCCACACCACTTGGAGTCAAGCTAGCCGGGCTGAAGAGAGGTGTTACCTCGAAACCGGTCCGGTCCTCGGATGCTTGATTCCGGTCTGGGAAAGATATGGCTGTTGTAGTTCGGACTGGACTGTTCCCATGGGGCAACAGGGTCAGAGCTGATTTGCATAAAGCCATTATCTGACCCAGGGTGGTGTGGAGTGCAAAAAAACGATGGATTTGGGCCCAGATCTTTTGACTGGGGGAGTGTGTGACATTGATCCACATTCAGTCCATCACTTGTTGTTTTTTGCAATTGCCGCCCTAAGTGCGCTGGGGATGCCCAGACGTGGGTCCCAGGCACTCCACACCACTTGGAGTCAAGCTAGCCGGGCTGAAGAGAGGTGTTACCTCGAAACCGGTCCGGTCCTCGGATGCTTGATTCCGGTCTGGGAAAGATATGGCTGTTGTAGTTCGGACTGGTCTGTTCCCATGGGGCAACAGGGTCAGAGCTGA
Source organism: Lissotriton helveticus (assembly GCF_964261635.1). Taxonomy (NCBI): domain Eukaryota; kingdom Metazoa; phylum Chordata; class Amphibia; order Caudata; family Salamandridae; genus Lissotriton; species Lissotriton helveticus. The sequence goes on from NC_136061.1 coordinate 1,683,539,973, forward strand.
TTTGCATAAAGCCATTATCTGACCCAGGGTGGTGTGGAGTGCAAAAAAACGATGGATTTGGGCCCAGATCTTTTGACTGGGGGAGTGTGTGACATTGATCCACATTCAGTCCATCACTTGTTGTTTTTTGCAATTGCCGCCCTAAGTGCGCTGGGGATGCCCAGACGTGGGTCCCAGGCACTCCACACCACTTGGAGTCAAGCTAGCCGGGCTGAAGAGAGGTGTTACCTCGAAACCGGTCCGGTCCTCGGATGCTTGATTCCGGTCTGGGAAAGATATGGCTGTTGTAGTTCGGACTGGACTGTTCCCATGGGGCAACAGGGTCAGAGCTGATTTGCATAAAGCCATTATCTGACCCAGGGTGGTGTGGAGTGCAAAAAAACGATGGATTTGGGCCCAGATCTTTTGACTGGGGGAGTGTGTGACATTGATCCACATTCAGTCCATCACTTGTTGTTTTTTTCGGGAACAGTAACTCTGACAAAAAAAGTCTGACTTCGAACCTCACGTTTTGGGCAGATGCCTGCCACAAATTCTAAGAATCCCATTCATTCCACAAAAGGAAAAGGAAAGAGGTCCAGCGCTAACAGTTTTGCCTGCTTTGCATTGGACAAATGTGCGGTTCCACTTGTAGGACCCCTCCTGCCTAAACATTCCCGCAATAGAAGACTGGATTTTCTACTTTTTTGGGGCCACTGACAGAGGCATCTTTCGAGAAGTAGATGTTGGTAGACTCAATGTCCTTCGTAATGGGGCACTCACTGTATGCCGTTGTGGCTCCATCTCATTCTGAGTCTTCATTTGCCATTGTTAAGTCGCTGAGGTGGGTGATTCTGCTGGCACACTTATGTCAAATGGACTGATTCGCCTGAAGATGTCACCCTCTTCTTCCTCATTATCACCTCCCACTGTGATTGGACTTGTAGCTGACGTTCTCTGGCTTTCCTCACCACCACGACCCTGTTCAGCATTTCTTTTCCACCAGATTGAGCGGTGTTTTTTCATATGGGTTGTTTGGCCACCAGTACCATAATGTGAACCAGGCTAACCTTGATGAGCATGCGTGCTGCAAAAGCTGCACACTGCAATGTGCATTTCCTCTGTGCTAACCGTAAAAAAGTTCTAAACTCAGGAGGAGTACTTTTTTACTGTGCCAATGCCCGAAAAAGAAGTGGAGGTAGGTGGGCATGTTTTCAGTTGCATTTTTGCAGTGAATACTTCTCCTGTTGTAGGGGTTGGTGCAAGTCCCAGCCCGGGCTTGCAAATATGAGACCTGGTGATGCTACACGTGCCACATCCCTTACAACTGGTTAAATAGCAATCCCCTCATTATCACCTTTCATACAACTAAGGCTTCCAATAATTTGTCTCTTCCCTTGCCTCTACTGCTGTCTCCTGGATTCTCCCTGTGTCCACTCCATGTCTCTATCCTCATCAGAGGTGTAGCTTGGAGAAGTTAGTGGAGAAGTATTCTTTCTTTTCCTTGCTGGAGATTTTGGAGTCAGTGATTCAAAAAGATGAAGTTCTTGCTCAGAAGGAAGCTCAACCTCCTGTTCTTTTCCAACAAAAGGAACATATATTATTGCTGGCTGCAGCTGCTGACAACTTTGCTCTGTTTCCTGAAACAATTGGGTACTACTTTGCAGAAGGGAAAAATCTAATTCAGTGTCACTGTTCATTGGCATCGTCAGGATTGCATTGGCTTATAGACATGGTCCTGAGCTTAGGTTGGGGTGCTCCCCAGAGGCCGGTGTGGCATGCACACAATCTGGGGGCTCAAAAAAGATTTGGGGCAACATGCCACTGGTGGAAGACTGCTTCTTCTCCCTGACCACTTTCATGGAAGCACCTTTCTTTGGGGCCAGACTACTGTGTGACTGTACAGGCCTTCTGTTCGGCAATACTGCAGGTGATGTCTCTTCTCTTGTGCACTTGAAAGCAGACAAGCAAGAAAAACATTTAAGGGTCGAGTATGATGGATTCGGAGAGGCTCCGATGCCTCCAATGGCATTAAGTTTGTGCAAATCCAATTCGGAACCCGCCTTTCTGACCGAATCGGACACTTCCGAATAACCAAATCCTATAGTTGGAAACCTCTCTGACTTTTTGACTCGGTTCTGAATGGTATTTGGAGTAACCAAGTCAGTCGGAGCCGAATTGTAGAGGTCTACCAACCGTGTTTCTGACCAAGCAATTAAGATGTCAGATTTGGACAGCCTTTCTGAATGTTCTGGCATGGATTGGCTGTCAGAATATGACTTTGGAGGCCCATAGCAGGCCCCTCTTTACTCGGGCCCTTCAAATGGGGCCCGTGGGGGTACCCTTGGGACCCATCTTTACAACCATTCACAGTGTGGCAGGCAATGTTAGAGAAGACAATTCACTTGAAAAGCCTCTCAGCTGCTTCTCAAGCACAAAAGGTGCTTGAGTGGTGCATTTGCGGTGAGATCTAAATTGGTGCATTTGCGGCAATTTCAGGAACTCCATGCTCAACCATGCAGCGCTAAGTGCCCGAATTCCGCAAACTCTGCAAGTGTGGCAGAGCTTACCACCAGGGCCTATTATAGAGTGAGATATTGTAGCATGAGTTGTTTAGAACTCAGTGGAGTGGAACAGAGTGAAATAGCATAGATGGAGTCACGTACAATGGAGTGGTATACAGTGAAGCGCTGCAGAGTTCAGTGTGATAGAGTGCAGCAGTGTAGATTGGAGTACCGGAGAGTGGAGTGGCATACAGTAGTGAAGAGTGGAGTGGTGTACAATAAAGTTGTAAAAAGTGCCAGATTAGTGTAGTGTGGAGTGGTGTAAAGTTAAGTGGCATAGAGTGGAGTGCCATAGAGCGGAATGATGTAGATTGGAATAGCGTAGAGTGGAGTGGCAAAGAATGGTGCAGAGTGCAGTGGCATTGAGTTGAATAGTGAACAGTGAAATAGTGTAGCATGGAGTGGCACAGAATGGACCGGCATACAGTGAAGTGTTGTACTTTGGAGTGGCATACAGTAGATTAGCGTACAGTCAATTTGCATTCATTGGAGTGGTGTTCAGTGGAGTGGCATGGAGTGGAGTGGCGTATAGTGGAATAGCATTGAGTAGAGTAGCGTACAGTAGAGTGGCGTACACTGGAATGGCATGCTCTGGGGGATGCAGTAGAGTGCTGTAGAGTGCAGTCACGCACAGTGGAATAGCATAGAGTGGAGTGATGTTGATTGGAGTGGTACATAGTGAAATAGCGTATAGTGTTGTGGTATACAGTGGCGTGGCACGAGTAAAGTACCGTAGAGTTGAATATCGTAGCATGGAGTGACATAGAATGGACTGGAGTGGGAAAGCATATAGTGGATTGGCATTGAAAAGATTGGTGTAAATGGAGTAGCATACACTGGAGGGCTGTAGAGTGCAGTGTCATAGTCTGGAGTGGAGTAGATTGGAATATAGAAGAGTGACAGACAGTTGCATAAAGACAAGTGGTATAGAGTGGAATAGCATAGACTAGAGTGTCATACAGTAGAGTGGTTTAGAGAAGTGTGTTAGAGTGGAGTCACAGAGTTACAGAGGAGACTGGAATGGTGTAGACTGTAGTAGAGTGGAGAGTAGTATAGACTGTAGTGGTGTAGAGTGATGCGGCTTGTCATGTAGTAGAGTGTAGTTTAAAGACACTTGAAAGTGTGAAAGTGGATGAATAGATGCTGATAAAATGTAGCAGGAATAAATATTTTGGGGTGGTAAGGGTAATTTTTGGTACTGGTGTAAATTGGTGAAGAACTTGTAGGAACTTTGCTGTGTACAGCTGAACATGCCAATCATAAAGCATTGAAGAACAAAAGTAAAATGCAGCCATGTAGTTTGTTCTTTACCTATTTTCACAGTGTGAAGAGGTAGGGAAATGCATTCATGTTTAGATATATATTTTTAGAAAAATGTACGCAATACCGTGCTAGTACCTAAAACATACGGTGGTAGTTACATTAACATTTTTAAAGTTCATCTCCCTCAGCTCCTTAATGGAAAGTTTGGGTTGATATGTTAAGTGGGGGCTGGGAAAAAGAGGGTAGAGAAAAAAAGCTGAACAGAATTAAACTATATTGGACTTAGACAGCATACTTTTGGTGATTTAGTGTAAATCCATTGAGTCGTTTTTGAGAAATTAAGGTTCAAGATACAGTGATATCTGAACAGTTGATCCGATAGGAATCCGGTGATACTCTTACGGTACTACAAATTAAAAGAAATGTGAGAGATTTTTTTCCCATTAGTCACTATGGTCACAGGAGACTGACCAAGCAATCTAATTGGCTGGCCACAACATGAACAGAAATGTAGCAGATGGCATGTTAGGACTTGGGGCCTGATTTAGATCTTGTGGATGGGTTACCCCAACACAATGGTGACAGATATCCTATCCTCCTAAATATAAATCCCACAGGATTTATATTTCAGCAGACAGGATATTCATCACAGTTGTGACGGAGTAACATGTCCGTCGAAAATTAAATCTGGCCCTTGGTTCCGGTGTCCTGCATTCTGAGTTTTGGAAAAAAGTAAAATGGTTTGGGGCAGGATAGGGATACCTTGAACCCCTGTTGATTGTGGGGGTGTCCCAGCATGGCCCCCTCATGTCATACTGCAGAACTCTAATAGGAGCTATGCCAAAATGAGTCCACACAAGTGAAGCCTGTGCAATCTTGCGCTACAGGCGGATAGCACTTCAACAGTGGTACCGTGGGACTACCGCAGAGGCACCTGCCTGTGGGTAGTTGAACATGGGGCGATGCAAAGATTAGGGTTGGGCACAGGGCCCGGATACAAGCCAAGCCCTGTGGACAACCCCATGGTGTTAGCCAAACGCACGCAACAGCTTGGCTGGTCACGGGATGTTGGATGCTGGGCCTGGCCATTGGCCAGGTCCTTGGGCCAACACCATGCAAATCATGGCCTAGAGCTATGCTCAGTTAAAGAATTGGATGGAAATGATCAAGAACATCTGAACTTCTCTAAAACAAACCAAAGGTTAAAGTAACATTATAGTTAGATATAGTGATAAAAAGATAAAAGTAAAAAAAAAATCTTACATTCACTAAAAGAAACTACGTTTAAAGTGAAGGTTTTGTTAGGTAAGGCAATGAGAGTTTAGCTTATGGTTAAAAAAACTCTAAACACTCACAAAAAACCAAGGTTAAAGTAACATTATAGTCAGGTCTTAAAATAATATCAAAAATAACTGTTAAAAAGCAGGGAAAAAAATCACCAGTTATATTTTACTTACCTATTTATAACTTGCACCCATACCATGCACTCATATTACATCACACATGACAAGTTCAATTACATTATTGTGGACAAAACTATTAACATGTGAAATGACTGATGACTTCACTGATCACATCAATGGTGTTGACATTGTTAATTTTTTATTAATAATGTGAATGACATATTCATTTACTTATCTCACATGTAATATGAGTAATATCTATTTTCACAAGGTCTTTTGATCCATTACACTGCTGTTCATAGTACTCTATGAACTCTGATAAAATATATAAAACAAGAAAGGAACACTTTGACCTACTTTTCATACTGCCTAATTTGGTAGCATGCAATGAAGTGGAGGCAAAGGTTGGTCAAAGCCCAAGTCCTGAAACCACCCTTATCTGTTGGCTAAAGACTCTTTGTAGCAGGGATTTGCTATACATAAAGGTTTGGGCACACACAGAAATCCCTGCTGCATATGTTAAACGCTATTGTAAGCTGGTGGCTATTAAATATTTAAATGCAGGTTTTAGCTTAAAGCTTAGGATTGTTGCCAGCCTACAATACACTAACAAAGATTGTGCAGAGTAGGATCCTCTACCTGTAGGGGGCTGGCACATGACCAAGCCATGGAAAGAAAACATCCTGTTATGGATGAAGACACTACAGAGTAGAGTTTTTTGTTTTTTTTTACCAAAGAAGAATCGTTCGCAGTGCTTGGCAACTTGGCTTTCCACTGCACATGGCTGGAGGCCATGCGATGCAGTACACCTGTGTACAATTCCTTTTTGGAGAGAAAGTTCAGAGACAGTATTGTTAGGATATGGTTGTCGGTCCTTTGTGCATAGGGGAGTGGCTAAGTAAAGTATGTTGACCACCTTCAGTGGTTTGTGAATGTGGCCTTGTTTATGGCTCACGCAATTTGGCTTTGAATAGTTGGGGCTCTCTACCATCAGTTGACTAAATATCATGATTTATGCTAAGTCCTTGTACATACAATAACGATGCAGATATGTAGACCATTTCTCCATGCAGCATCGGTAGACCATAGGATACTGCAAGCCAGAATCTGAGCTCCAGTGTCAACAGGCATCCTTTGAATGTGTGAACTACTTTGTTGGGCATAAGGCCTGAGCTATGGCTAGACCTTGCAACACTTCCTTCCAGGTGTCCAACCTCCACAGTACATTGTCTTCAATTTTGTGCAGTAAAGTGAGACAAAAGGGGCTAAAGGCCATGCATGTGGGAGTAGGGTGCCAGGCCTTGGTCTCCACCTTCCATTGACATCCAACCCTCCCAATGCACAAAGACTTCCATTATGCATGCAAGGCCTGTACTTAAAAAGGTTGAGCCAAAGGGACTGTACTTATTACAGGCTCCACATTTTCTTAAGTTTTTTGTTTTGTTTGTTTTCTTTAAAGTTCTTATTTTAGCCTATTGTGTGAGGGAAGGTTTATGAAACCACCTTTTGTGGACTTTTACTGTGAGTGAACCTTGCTATCTGTGTACCACTTACAGTGAACTCACTGTAAGTGGGCTCAGAGTGCTAACCGCCATGTTCTGCCTTTCAATTTAAGGCTGTGGCTGTGCAGCTAATGTTAAGAGGCCCTGGCCTGGTTATTCATGAACACATAAGCACACACAATTTGAAGCACATATGAGTGCACCCATCTTCAATTTGCCACATTGGATTGCCCCAGGATTCTTTACAGGAAGGTTGGTTCAGAAAAAATTAATGATGTGGCACCCTAAGATTGGCCAGGTGTGCCTTATTAATACAACTTTTCCCTCCCACTTCAAAACCCTGGCACAATAGAGAGACAGATGAGACACTGGGCCTGGAAGCGGCAATAATGAAAGAATGCCCAGCATGAAGGAGAAGCCCTCTGATGTCCCTGCAAGGATGGCCATGTCAAGTGCAGGTCTTTTAGGTGATGGCTCAAGACTCTTCTTGAGATGAGGAAAGGGCTGCCCACTTTATGAAGCAACCTCAGATTCCATATTTGTCTCATGTAGTCAAGAGAAGCAACAAATGCCAAGCATGAAGGAAGGACATAAATTGGATGCAGCTAAATAAAACTTTCACCAAGCCAGGACAGGTAACAGGGCAATTCGAGGACTGAATCTTCAAGAAAGAGGCAGGGTAAGAAGGGAAACCAGCGTGTCCAATGAGCAAGCAACAGACAAACAAAACGTATTTTAAAGGTTCAAAGCAGAGGAAAAAAACATTGAATAAAATAGGCAATGATAAGTTACTATCTTACCTTGGACAGAGGAGATCGTAAACAGAGGAAGAAAATCTGGCATTAACTACTATATTATTAAGCTCTAATGTTCCATTACTGTAAATGTTGCAAGCAACAACTTCATGGTGTGTGATTTTACAGTACACACACTGAGCAAAGCAGCGTGGCCTCAAGCTGAAAAACAACAGACGGAAGTGTAACGCAAAAATACAAAACAATTGCACTTCAAATGGTGTTGGAAATGCCAAACTCTGTCCCCAGGTAGTGACAGCTAACAGGACTGAAGGACATTACGTTCAGCTGACCTCCAGGGCTAAAATTAGTCTCTCCTGTGTTGCCGTTCTGACCCCCCTATGTGTGCTAAGGAACAGTTGGGGGAATGGACCTGCTGGGGAACCTTGGTTGGCCTTTGACTTCACAGCTGACACACAGGTGCCCTACAAGATGCCCTGGAGGCCATGGTACCTGAGGAGTGTGGCAGGGAGGCTGTTCTGCTTGCTAGCTGTGCAGTGGTGAGAGACAAATGGGAGAGAGCTTCAGGAGTACAGGCAGATGACAGGGCTGGCACAGGGAGCCATGTCATCCAGATCCCAATACAAAAAGACCCTTCTAGAAACCAGAAGACCTGGCAAATATTCTCCTTGTGGCTAGGGCTGGCCTACAGGAGTGAAATTAGCCCAAAAGCATGCAAGTTGGCCCTACACGGTCTGAGATATAGCCTGGTCCCTTGGGAGCCAGGTGGAAAATCTAGTGCCTAGCGCTCCACTGCAGGGAGGGCAAAGCCACTAGGGATCAGTGCAACAATGTTAATTTATTTTTCAATGGGAAGGAGGCATGCATAGGACCCTCTCATCTGAACTTGTTTCTGTCCCTAGGACCCCATGTCCCCAGGGGCCTTGGCATGGTAAATAGCCCCGGGACCCCATCCAGCAGGAACCAGAAGGAGACTTGCTTTTCACACATTGCCATTCGTCATCCCCCTGCCTGTGTCTGGGGGCCTATTCTCCTCATAAGCAGGAGAAGTGCATATCTCCAACCTGCAAATAAACTAATCCCGCCAGGGGTAAGCCGAACAAAGGATGTGCCGGCTCTCGCGTGGCTCACAGGAGGTGTGCTTGTGGAGATGACTGGGGCCACAGTACCTTGGGGACTTCCCCAGTGACACCCAATAAGACTCAGCGATGTGGGTGTCAAGAGTGGGGCTGGCGCACCCAGAAAGAAAAACATTTTGTGGAGCTACTAGTTGAGAAAGAAAAAGTGGCTGCACAGGGGCACAACCAACGTTTTGGGAATGCGTTCTGTGGGGGCTGCAGAGAGTGCAGAAGCCTCCAAGAAGTGCCCATTTAAAGCTGCCTTAAGTCTCCTAGGAGAGGTTTTTCATTATTTGAAAGCTCTCCTTGAGCTTGTGCCTTTACCCATGGGCTTAGGTGGACAGTGATCCCTCATTGAATGCAGTAAGAACCATCACCTAAATATTACGCAGATTTGTGGCACTTTTGTGATGCAAATCCAGTGCAAAATGTTTGTACATCTGCCCCTGAATGTACAAATGTGAGACCAGAATTCCACAGCAAAGAATGTTACATATACAATTAAAAAGAGGAGTGTATGAAAGTTCAAAGGGGATTTTATGTCGGATTTCCTATTTTTCAAATTGCTGAAGAGTACTACCTAGACATCAAACATGTGAGTACAGTAAATATGTCCCAAAGACTTTCTGCTAGAGCACATAGGTTGCCAGACAGAAGATTAGGAAACGCTGGCTTGAAACTTGTATCATGAATGAGCTGCCTGTAAAGTTGTCAAGGGTCATACCACTTTGTTGGTTTGTCTAATACCAGCAGCATTAGAGCATCGAGGGACAGGTTAGAACATTACAAAAAAGAGTTTAACAACATTTGGGAGACCGTGTGAGGAATTATGAAGACATGAGGACTAACCGCTGAAAATGTGCATAGTTTATTTTGTTGTCAGTTTTAGTAAATGCTGGCTCGAGAGAAAAGTGACTGAATAGAGCTGTTACTGTGGAATGGTACACTCCTGGTTATAAACAAATTCCCTTCGGTCTATATTGACGTACATGATTCAGGTGGGTTAGTGATTGATGAAATGATACCTACTGCTAGGGCTTTAATTGATTTAATTTTACGTCAATTGTTCCAAAGGAGGTATCGAGGAAAACGTGTTCAAGTGATATTTTAGAAACACCATGCCCCCCAACTGTACTGTTTAATCTATGAACAATACTGTCACTGACTTGAACTGGTTTCATCATCTTTTCAACCTTTTGCCTTTAGTGGTTACTTGGTATTTTTATGCAAAGGGATTTCTAACCCACCTGTTCTTCAGGACAACACGCTGATACCTATTCGGTTGATTTGGGCGTCATCCAAATGAAAAATAAAATAAAATATGGATTCCTTTGAACGATTTGCAGTAGGGCACGTATAGAATGTATTTTCCATATGTTTAGAAAATTGCTAAACTGCAAACCAAGGTAGTCTGTTTCAAAGTTACAAGTGTAGCAAATACCCAATACATAAAAATATTATTTACTTATGAGATTGAGATTTGCTCACTTGATACAGATACCTTTACCAGTTGGATGTGTGCGAATTCTTAGCTCCACATATCAAATCATGTTTTACAAGGGAATTTACACGTTATCTTCAAAGAAAGAAAACAGTTAGTGCCACAGTGCAGAACTGCATTTAAATCAGTAGCATTGCACTGCATTGCAGGTAGATAATAACCTTGACCTTTTTCTTGATCGAGGCATCTGCTTTGTTCCTCCTTTTCCGTAACTGTTCAGGAGATGATTCATGTTAATTGACGAATTAGTAGCACTGCTGAGATGAACAAAGACTGCTAGTCGCGATCTGGAATTAGCAATTACACTTATAAATAAAGTACATATTTGTCTAACCTTCCAGGCCTCCAGTGCTTGCCCTTTACTGTTCTATGCATTTGTAGAGGGATTAGTGTACGTTACAGGCGTGATTATCACAGTAAGACACATTTACATCATGTTATTCAAAATTATTACTCATTGTATTACCGTCAATACAAATCCACAAGCATAAACATTAGAATGTAAACCGTGCAATATGTGCACACTCATGAAAGGGAAATAGCCCTTAAGTCAATGACTTAGCCAGTTTAAATAGACCCTTTCAAATAGAACTATAGCAGACGAAGCAAAACAAATGTAAATCTCAGCAGCATTAGTTAAGGAAATACCTTTCAGATGCTATGTTATGCAGTACACTGACGCCTACTGCAGAACAACTATACAAATTGCATGTTGTAGTACTTTTAGTAGTACTATGGTATTACTGCTCACGTACCGTACTACAAAATGCTATTCACAAACCTATGGGTGGTGACCTCTTCTCAGGCCTTGGGGAAGGCCACATAGCCTAAATAGAACCATCCAGGTAGCAGGAGTGGACACCTAGGAACAAACAGACACCAAAAGCTTAAGAATTGACCCACCAGGCCCCAGGGAGACTGGCTGTGATTGGGACCAGGTGGGGTCCTTCCGCCATACCCAGGAAAATGACCTGGGGTCCTCATCTCAGAAAATGACCTGGAGGCATGTGCATGTGTCCCCTTTGTGATTAAAACGCGTCTTTGGGGGTCCCCATCTTCCCATGGACTCAGATGATGAAGAATGGAAAGGGTCCTCATCTCCCCGGGGCAAGGTGGTGTTTTTCCTCTGGCTTCCATGCCCATGTCTGGGGCGGGCAGGGGAAGCGGTGCAGCTTACACTTCAACCACACTTAAGCAGGTGGGAACATTAGGAAACCAGCTCCTGCACCAGCACTGTACAGCATTGGCAAAGTAGGGTACTGGCATGAACGTGCAGTCTTTTGCTCCCAACATGGCCATGGGAGGCCAGAGACCCAAGTCACCATGGAAAAGCAGGGGCATCCAGGCCCATGGTTGTGACGTGAGACTGTTTTAAATATAAACACAAAGGAGAACAATAGCTACAGAGTTTGTGAATCGCTCTCATAGGCCCCTGAGGCGCAAGCTCAGTGGAGAACTGAGCATCTCAGAAGCCTCTGCCGTGCTTTGAAAATGTGCATATATTTTCCAGAGATGCTACGTACAAGACTAACCAAAAGAAAATAATTTTCAGGTTTTCTATCACTGTAGCAGCCCCATTTTAGCCTCAATGCTAATTTGTATTGTTCATGCTAAGTGTTTTACTGGTCCAATTGATGACTGCAAGAGACATTATCAATGCTTTAAGTGCTCAGAGTTGGTGTTTTTTCTCTAAAGGCTCAGAAGTGTGTGGAGCCTTGTGGTTGGGTCCTAAGTCTGTATTTGCAGCAAGATGAAAGTATAAAAAAGACTCATGTACATATTTTGAATACATTATCGACAATGATAAAGTTACAACAAATCATTATATGTTTTAATGAAGATCTTTGAAAAGATGTATTTATGAACACATGATGATAAACAGTGATTCATTGCATGCCTTAATGAACGTCATTTGAAGATTAGAGCATTCTTGTAATGGTGACATAGTACTACATTTATTAATGCGGTGAGACCTTTACAAAGTCCTGTCTCCTCATAACTACACCCACTGAATTATTTTTAGTATACTGTGGGGACAGGGGCATTGTGGTTATTGGACGCTAAGGTTGTGAACTGTTACGAGGGTGTCACCATAGGAATTTCCACCTTCCTACTTGTACATATTCATAAATTAATGCATAGTATTGAGCAGTGTGTATACTGAAGTACTTCTGATTTCATAAGTAAAAGCACTAACTGGACAATGATTTATTGGTAGCTGTTCATTGCATGCCTGCAGATTGAGATTGGGGCACTAGTTTACATCCCCCCCAGTAGGCTTTGAACTGGTCTGCTTTGCTACCCAGGGAGTCAAGAGCAAGAGGGTGCTTGATTCCCAAAAGAAGAAATGTTACGTACATATTACTCAAGAAGGACTCACAACATTTCAAACTAATAACCTTCTTTCTTACATTGGTGAGGGAGGCCAGGCCCTGATTTTGGCCCCCTGATGTGCACTGCTAAGGTCACCGCAGAGGGCGGATTGATGTCAGTTTGCCCATTTGGATTGGGCATATGCTCACAATTAAATATGATAAAATAACAGCAATTTGTCAAAAAAAACAAAAATGTAAGTGACATTATAGTTAAATATGGTATTAAGATTTTACCTTCTGTTAAAAAAAAACTAAAATTGACTGACAAAGTCAAGGGTTAAAGTGATGTTACAGTTAGGTGTTGAAATTAGATAAAATGAATGTGTAAAAACAGATAAACGCTGAAAGTCGCTAGTTATAGCTGAGCACCTCATCGTGCACCGATTATGGCCTCACATATTGCATCACTAATAGAATGCATATGACATCACTGATGCTATCTCAAAGGACATTATTGATTAAATAATCCAGACATTCTATCTGCATCCTATGGAGTTTGTGGACTTGAAGTAATTCAACAAGCTATATCAGTGGAAAATAAAGTGAAATGTGTGACAGAGTAACTTTTTACTGACAGGGTTCTGCATTTACAATATGTATTTTCACATTCTGGAGAAAATTCCTTAGTAGATGCTTCCATCATGGATTAGTCTGTCAGATTTGTTGATTAATGTTAAAAAGCAGCACTTTCATAGTAAAAGCTTTTTTTTCAATTTACATCAAAATAAAGTTGAAACGCTGTGTTAAATACCCATTAAACTTTTTCATTTGTTTAGGGAAGCTAAATTTGTATAATTGTATCTACATTTATCGTGATTCTTTGGCACACACCTAGCCATAGTTCTGGATGGTTCGTACATTGTTATGTGGTGTTCTTTAAAGAGGTAGGTTTTCAACTCTTTCCTAAATTGGAACAGCTTTGAGGCCCTCTTGATGGATTCAGGCATCTTGGTCCAGATCCTTGGTGGATAGATGAAATAGGCCTGCTGCCTTGCCTTTTCTTTTATACATGTGTGAGTCTTCCGTTTGATTGTGTCCTGGCTACAGATATGCTGAGAACCACCACAAATAATTAGATTTACAGCAAGATAAGTGAGAGTGTTGGCCAGGATAGCTTTGTAATTGATGCATCTTGTTTTGAAGATGTTGTGAGCCTGCCAGGGGAGCCAGTGCAGTTCCATTAGGATAAGGGTGCTGTAATCATATTGCTTCAGTGTCTGGATGAGATTTTTTTTTTATTTTTTTTATTTGCAGAGTTGTATATTGGGCTGCCTAGACCTGGAGGTATCAGAGCGCTTTACATGGGGATCAGTGAGTTACAAGTTACAAAATTACATCAGTTACAGGAGCCAAGTATAACATAGGAGAAAAACAGTAAATACACAATAACATGGGTTATTACTGATATCTTGAATGGAGGATTAATAGGGGTGAAAGGCCACAGAAAAAGTTAGGGCTGCAAGTGAAGGGGCAAACATGTGGATGTGAAGGTTTTGAGAGCAGGAAATCTTGAAGGATGGTCTGACATAGAGCCAGTGGCCTTGTAGCCATGTCTTCTGTACAGAGACTAGGTTCAATTTGGCTTACACAATCTAAACCTCAAAGGAGATTACTTCAATGTTTTTACTCTTTTGAACCATTTGTGTTCATCTTCTCTAAAAACTAATAAAAAAAACATCATTATGTCACACCAGGGCCTTCACTTGAACATGTCACCATATAGATCAAGGATGACAAGGAGGACACTTCCTATGAAAGCAGTAACATTACATTAATGCACCTGTGAATATCCCATCATTTGTCAGTTAAATCTCTTCATATGCTAATATCAGGATATTATTTATGAGTAGATGAAGTCTCTGAACATGGTAATTTTATCTTTTGGATCGGACCTTGCATTGAGAATACACAGCTTTCCAGCCATGATGCATTACAATACATATTTACACCATCTGTCGACATGTAGGCTCATGGACTGCAGCCACTGTAAGGCAACTCTACTAACAATAAACTTAACAACAAAATGATTCATTTAATTTGCCATTACTTTTATTTCTTGTCTATCTCAGGGTACAAAGTTCAATGTGGATCTCTACCATGTTATCAACTACCCCCTTCATCTCCCATGCCACATCTTCCAATGAATTAAATCCTTTTGCATAACTATAAGTATGAATTATGTGCCTTCCAAGCAACATCAAGGTCACACATTGACTTGGGAGAGATAAATGATAATGCTTAACGTAGAAGTAAATGGAGATTAAGCAGGATCCTTAGCTCTTACAGTCTTCCTCTTATTTAGACCTATCCCTATCCCAACATCCTGAAGAGTCAATGCATTGTGCTAAATGCAATGACTGAGATAGACAAGAAATAAAAGTAATGGAAAATTAAATGAATCCTTTTGTTCTTAAGTTTATTTTTAGTAGAGGTGCAATAAAATTTCATGATGACTAGATATCAAACTCAATATTTCCCTCAGGACCGTTGACTCTTGTGGCTGCTGACTGACCTCCAACCTTTTTAATTTGAGAGCCTAGAAAGAATAACCTACAAATTGTCCTTATTGTATACACTAATGTACCCATGTCAGATCAAATGTTGGAAACAAATCTTCGTCAAATAGGTGGCCCATATCGGTGCAACTCTCTTGTATGAACTGTGTGTCCACCACCACCAACTGCAGCTTATTTAAGCATGGTAAGAAGCATAAAGATGCCACCAGATGAACTAGAGTATGTTTGTCAATCCTGTCTCTGTACCTATTCCATCCAAGGGCCAGCAGAGTGAACAGGCGAGGCATACCAGGGGACATTTTCCTCCTCTGAATGCAGACATACTTTAGTTCTCTTTCGCGAAGCACAGCTGCCCGCACAAAACTCATCTACTGGAACTTCTTTAGAAGCATATTCATCAGTCATAAACATTCCCACAAATAATGACCGCACAGGTAAGGAGTCCCCTTTCTGCTGCCTGGAAATCTGGAGATTGAGGAATGTCTTGGAAAGGAGTCAGTTGAATTGGTCAAGCAACAAGGAGCAGGTGCAAGGTATTCAAGGGGTGCAATTTGGCTAGTTACAGAAGTACAGCAATGTGTTTGTAGATTTCCAGGTAAAGTTAGAGGCTGCAGAAAGGTGACTACTTTCCTATGAATATTACTCATGATCAGCAATTTCTCCACCCCTTCCTTTCACTTCACTACATTGTCTGTCTCTGTGGGATTTGGCAGCTCATGCATCAGCTTTCTGTTACTGAATGACCAGAGCACAGCTGCACTGAGTATTAAGGGCTCCCGGATAAGAAATGTTCTAGTGGTAATAAAATAAATGTAATGTAGAGGCCTGTTAGAGTTTTTTTGTTTTTTTATAGAGCGAACTAGACCCTTGACATCAGGTATTCGAGCGCTTTACAGTTTCGTTACAGAAGAACACATTCATATTTTTTGTTAGGCACTGGGAGATTAAGTGATTTGCCCAGAATCACAGAATATTGAGCGTCATTGCCGAGACTCGAACCCGGTTTCCTAGCTTCAAGGTCGACTGTTCTAGCCGTAAGGCTACATCCTCTCCCCATGCTCTCTCCTGTTAACCGGCTGTGTATCTATAGACAACTCTTCTGATTGAGCAGTTAAGACACAGAATTTTCTATCTGTTTTTGTATGTCACAAAGGGTCAGACATGTTGAACATAGAAAAGATGTACCACTGTGAACACAACAAACAAACAAGTATAAAAGTAAAACAAATATTACAAATGCAGTACATTTAGACAACAGCTAAAGAATCCTTTGAGTCACTAGTTCACAAATGAACTTGAGAAGACTTTAACATGTCCCTGCACCATTATGACTACCCAACGTCCTTCAATCCAATTTCTGAAACTGAGTATGCCCACATAAGAGAACTGAGGTCTGCCTGCATTACCAAGGCTAATAACTGTAAGCAGAAATATTTTGAAACATTATATATCAATTGTTCATCTTCATGGCTCATGTAGTTCTTGACTTGGCAAGGATACATTTTTAAGGACTATAGGCCTACTGTGACACTTGTCTAATGTTTAGCATGGTCTATTATAAATACACTTACTTCTCAAGGGAGTCAACATATTTCTTTCCATTCTTATTAGAGAACCATTGTTGAAGGTATTGAGAGGAGATGATAATTACTTTATCCAACACGATGCTTATAATAAGCCACTGATGTATGGTGCAGACGTTCATCTCACATATTTTTATGCAATGTTGGAAGAGCGAACACTATCATGAATCATCTGCACTATTTGGGTGTGAGTCCCATCACATGTTAAGTGTGATATAGAAGACACACTTTAGAACATGCAGGTTATATCACTCAAGTGCTGACAGAAATCCCCAACATGCTGCAATGCATTGCTTTACATAAAATTTACAATACTGTCATAATTTTGGAAAATTATGCGACTAGTGAATATAGCTCAGGGTCACCAATGTTTCCTTTATGTTTTCTTCCCTTTTTCTCTACATCTTTGCTTGTCTACCAGGGGTTATGACAGCTAAGGTGAAGACTATTGATCACTAAGTTAACATTATTATTGATTATGGTGTTATCAGGAACAACTTAACAGTATGTTATAGTAGTGCGAAGATAAATATCATAGTAGAGACATATTCAAGGCCATGTCTCAGTTATATACAAACCTTCTCAAGAGTTTATTACACACAGTAATCTTAATTTGCTTCTACACTTCATACAAAAGATAAACGTTGTGAATATAAAACATTAATTCTTGAGAACACAGGAAAACTTATAAATGTAGTGCACATATGGAAAATCCAATACAAAATTTACACAGCTGCTAAATAATATCCTCATTTTAATCAGTACATAAGTGAAAATGACAAGATTTTACTCTAACAAAGCATGTGCTTCCGCTTCTGGGCCCAACATCAACTACTACCAATTGTGACATTGAGACTCATGCAACTAAGTTGATGAGCACCTGCATCTGTTAGCCAAATGTAGTGTACGATCAATCTAAAGCAACATGGGGCATATTTACAAGGAAATGGCAAGCGTGGCATTAAGCATACATTGCTAACGCCACGCTCTGGCATTCTGGAAGCTCAGGGATGCACCGTATTCACAAGAATGTGGTGCACACCTGCGTTTCCCCTAGCAGTGACGCTAAATCTAGCTTCCTAGAGCCAACACAGGCACTATCGCACCATAGTGCAAGGATGTCTGCGTGCAGGGGAATGATTGTTTATGTGCAAGAAAGTGTCCCTTCCTGCACAGAAACAATCCTGAATGGCAATTTATAACACCTATATGAGCCGCATTGTGCAGCACTGATAGGTGTTATAAATCTTCATTTTGTAATTGATTTGTTATTTGCAGAAGGTGTTCCTGCACATAAACAATCATTCATGGCAGTTTGCTGTTTTTATGTGTGCTGCACAATGCTGCACACATAGCATATAAAGAGAAAAATGAGGAGATATTCAGCATTTGTCATCTTTTTGCCATGTTAAGACCAGGTTTTCCCTGGTGTTAATATTGGCACTGCCTCCTATTTACCCCACCATCTAAGTGTAGCATGAAAGGGGGACTTATTAACAAGGTGGCAATAAGTCAGATTAAGTGGCTTAACAAAGCCTTGTTAATAAGGCGAAGGGTTTATCGCTACAGGAACCTCATAAAAAATGGCCTTACTGTGGCAATAGAGGCTTGTAAATATGCCCCCATGATTTTTCATACTCAAATTCATTTCATGTTGAACTAGGACTAATGTGAATCTAACATTAAATGAGCAATCGATTTCTTACCTCCCCCAGTCTTCTATTGATGGGACAGCACAAAACAAAGATGGTTGCGTATGGTCACCAATTCAGACAGCACTGTTCAATTTTGGCTGGGTCAGAGAATGGTAAGGATGTGAATGGTAGAATGTAGTGTAGTCTACTTAATAGATATGAGTGTTGCATCATTTACAGAGTAGATCACCAAGTAAAACATCCCCTTAACCCCAATTAACACATTACATTTTACATTCTTGCAAACAAAATGTTTTTCGATATTTCTTTGGGACTGGGATAAGCGTAGATCTTCCAGTGTTTGCCATTGCTATTGCTTCCACCATTTCATTTCAGTAAGTATCGTAACAATCATGTGATTTTAAATGGAAGGTTTGTAGAAATTGTTGGCTGTGGACAATTTGGGGATAGATATGCTTATTGTAGTATCAACAATACCTACCAACAAACCACCCGTGTGATTAAAATTAATAAAAAACAGTCCTAACGTTGTACTGCAAGAAGCAAGAAAGCCTGTTACTGCCTCATCCTTGGCTTCACCACCACATCACTCATATTGAGAACATGTTGGAAATCAATGTCACTGCTTCATTCACCAGCATTTTGTATAGCAACAATTGTGCCATTTAATTACAATACTGTCATGGTCAACCTCAAAAAACCTTTCAAGATCAAACCGAAATTTGATGCTGACATTTCATAGTAAATCTTTATTTTCTTTCAAAGTGTGATCAAATCAATTAATCTGAAATTTACAATTATTGTTTCAATGACAAAGTCTTAAAATCATAGAGATTAATTAGAGATTTTTTATGAAAAACCAATGAATGGAAATTTCTGATGTGGTTGTCAGCAGGTTGTTGATTCCACCTTTGTGGAAAGTGTCTTAGAGGTTTAAAAGACAAAGGGGCAGATTTATGTTAACTGGCGCATCCCCAGGGATGCGCCAGTTAATGTGCGCCACAGTGCGCCACAGCTCCGCCACCCATGGTGCGCCGCATTTACAATGCAGCGCACCATGGGGCAAAAACGGCACAGATGCGTGACGCATCTGTGCCGTAAAGGCGGCGCATTGCTGGAGTTGTGTCGCAAGCGCGACGCAGCTCCAGCAAGGCTCGGGGGTGCCCTATCTGACCAATGCTGCATCAAGACCTACGCCTGCTTCAAACAGGCGCAGGCTTTTGACGCACCATTGGCCTGAAAGTGACTGAGTGAAATCTTATAGATTTCACTCAGCCACTTTTGCGAGGCGCACCTGCCCCGGAACGCCCACCCTGCGCTGGAACGCCCACAAGCGGCGCAGGGCTTTACAACGTGACGCATCTGCCTAGATGCGTCACGTTGTAAATCGTTCGTAGGGATGCGCCACGTTTACGCCGCCTTGCGTGACGCAACAGCGGCGTAAACGTGGCGCAAGGCCTTCATAAATCTGCCCCAAAGGGTCCTGATTTAGTGTTTGGTAGGTGTGATATTCCATAACAAACATGAATTAAATCCTGCTCTCCGTAGCAAAAGTGCCATTGGATATAATGAACTTGTAATATGGCAGATGGGGTATCTGTCATTTTTACTTAGCCTTGATAATGCAGGTATACCTCATCTGTGATGGAGTATGCCATCTTCCAAACTGTACATCAGGCCCCTAGTTTATATGTTGTGCTATTTTAAAATGAGTACTTATTACCTTCTAGGTCTATAAACCCAACCTTATCCAATAAAAATCAGGCATGACTAGGCAAGCAGGCACCTAACCTGGGAAATGTTCTCACTGTACCCCTATTTTTTTTATAGCTAAACACTTTTCCGCTGAATAACTTTAATATCACTGGTTTAAATACATGACACCATTCAAATAAAAGACACTTAATATATAAAAACACAAGCTAAAAAAGTTTATTTTCCTGCCCCAATGTAGTTACTCATGCAATCTTATGCACTTTTACAGGCTATGGTATACAAAATTAACTGAATAGTACATTACATTAGATTTTGTCAGATCTTGAAGGTAGGCCACTATGCAAAGTGCTTGAAGCTGGAAATCTGTGCTCAGATGTTTCTCAAATAATATAGGAATATGCAAACCTAGGAGGGCCTACATTTTCTACTATTATATTTTCCATACATACTTGCCCATTATCTAGACTTAATGACCGGGACATTTCTTCTAAAATAAAACATGTCAGTCAACAATATTTCAATGTGCAAATTCCCCTTTTCAGTTCAGAGAACACTTTCCATTGTAGGTCTAAGATGAATCGCTGGCAATTGTCGTCTTCTCATCTCTTAAAAATTGTGCACATTTTAACATTTGTTCTTCCTGGAACACTTCCAGTGTCATCAGTCTTAATTTGAATTGAACATTCTCAGGTTCTTGTAGTTGAACTTGTACAAAATGTCTTAAAGTTATTGCTTATGCGGTTGCCATCTGTTTCCCACTTCTATTAATGTACTGTGAAAATAAATGACACATAAATGAGTGACTAAACACATTTGTAATAATATATTACACTACTAAAATTGTCTCTTTCATTTAGTTAGCTCTTTTACTTTACTATGCATACCCAGGGCGGTATTACAGATAGGGCAAACTTTCCCTGTTCGTGCCACAGTGCACCTTAAAACAGGTGCACTGGATGCAATCAGGGAAAGGGTGCCAAACTACATTAAATATGCTGCCCCCAGTCAAGTCAGGTCAAGTCAGGGACATTTGTATCGCATACAAATGACATCTGGAGAGTCTCATGGCGCTTGCAGACAGCTCTGACAAGAGAATCAGGATGGATTAATTTGCAAAAAGACAGGTCTTCAGCTTCTTTCGAAAGCAGCTGTATTCAGGGATAATGCAGAGATTAAGGGGCATTTTGTCCCATGAGGCGGGGCGAGAAAAAAAAACGCCCGACCGCCGTTTCTGGAAGTTTGTATTCTCAGGGGCGTCAGCCGAGACTCATTGCTAGATCTGAGTTCTCTTTGAGGCTGATACCATCTTAGCTTTTTAGACCAATCTCTTGGACCATTTCATACATGTGTTTGTGGAACAAGCATAGAGTTTTAAAAAGAATTCGTTTTTTCATCGGAAGCCAGTGAAGACTTTTTAAGCAGAGGGCTGATGAGGATCTTCGCGGAATATTGAGAACCCGCCGGGTTGCAGTGTTCTGATGGACCTGGAGCCTGTTCAAGTAGTGTTCATTTATGGAGAATAAAAGCGCATTCCCATAGTCCATTCTATTTATGTATAAACCCTGAACTAGGGGTTTCCGGGCCTCAACGGGGATCCACATAAAGACTTTCCTCAGACTACGCAATAGCCCAAAGCAAGTGCCCACAATGTGATTAATTTGGTTTTCCATGGGTAATTTGTTATCCATGTAAAAACCCAGGTTCCAGACTGACTCCTTGGACATTGGACAACTGCCTAATTTAGTTGGCCACCAATCATGAGTCCAATGTTCTGCCACTTTGCCAAAAAGCATAATTTCTGATTGACTGCCGTTTAGCTGAAGATGATTGGCGTTCATCCATTTCTCAACATGGGTCAGGCAGTTTTTGAAACGCTGTTTTGTTTCATTTGGAAATGGGCCCGGTGCGATTAGAATCTGGGTATCGTCGGCTTAGGACAGAACATCAAAGCCATAGGCTCTGATCACTCTAGCCAATGGTGTCATATAGACGTTAAAAAGCATTGGGCTCAAGAGAGAGCCCTGTGGCACGCCCATCTTAAACCGGTCTTTCGCCTGCTATGTTTTTGTCAATCTGGACAGCTGTTGAACAATCAGATAGGTAGCTGGAAAACCATTTTAGGGCGTTTCCTCTGACACCAATCTCCCACAGCCATTGAATTAGGATGCGATGGGAGATGGTGTCGAAGGCCGCAGACAGGTCGAGCAGGACAAGGATGGTTGATTGTTGATTATCTAAAGCCAGTCTGATATTATCAGCAACCTCGACCAACGCTGTTTCCGTGCTGTGTAATGCCCTAAAGCCAGATTGTGAAGGGTCCAGGAGTCCGTGATTTTCAAGGGGGCTCACAAGCTGTTTGTTGACAAAGGATTCAAGCATTTTTCCAAAATATGGAAGTAATGAGATGGGTCGATAATTTAAAAGGATGTTAGGGTCGGCCATGGGCTTTTTTAAGATAGGTCTAATTCTTGCTCCTTTCCATATTATAGGGAAGTCTGCGTCCGAGAGTGATGTATTGAAAAGGCTAGTCAGATGTTCCACTAGTGCCGGGGCGAATATAGAGAAAAATTTGGGGGAGAAATGATCAGATGGAGACCCAGACTTTATTTTCAACACGACTGACATGGTCGCATCGCAGTCAAATTTTACAAAATCATTCATTACATGTGGCGGGTCAGGCAACAGGTTTGCCAGAGCTTCAGACTGCATTATATTTTGGTGAAGAGGAGAAGAGAGGTGAACAGCAGTTATTTTATCCTCAAAGAATTTCGAAAGAGCGTCGGTCCACTCTTGGGAATTAGGTATTGCTGACGGGTTTCTGGAGATAGTAAATTCTTTCAGAATTTGGTAAAGTTCTTTAGAGAAGTTTTCAGCTTTATTTATCCGCTCCATAAGGAATGCTCTCTTTGTCGCCTTTATGTCACTCATATAGCTGGAGTGCAATATTTTATCTGTTTTTCGGTCAGCCTGATCTTTGCTTTTCTGCCATTTTTTCTCAGCAGTTCTGCATAGAGATTTCGTGATTTTGAATTGCTCTGTAAACCAAGGGCCAGTTATAATCTTACACTTGATTTTATTCAAAGGAGCAGTTTTGTCCAATGCTGTCTCTATGGCATTGTCAATATGTTGTGCTGCTATACTTGCACTCATAGTAGGAGTTAGTACATCTGGGTGGAAGTTTTTCAAAAACATGGGCAATGTGATTTTTTTCAAGGGTCTGCGTAATATAAGTTCACTTTCCAATGCCATTTTAGTTATGGTGATGGGAAAGGTAAATTTCAATAGGTAGTGATCTGTCCAAAGTAATGGGATGGGAGGGTCTACCGTGATATCAGGGGAGTTCGAAAAGAGGAGGTCCAGCGTGTGACCAGCCCGATGTGTAGGGCCTATGACTTTCTGAACGAGACCCAGAGTGTTCATATTGGAGATTCAATTTTCAATGTCCAGGTTAGATTGTATTTCCGCATGAAAATTGAAATCACCTATCAGGAGAAATTTATCAGAGGCTGGGACATGTGGTGCAATGATCTCAAGTAACGTATTTGCAAAATGTCCTTTGGCACCGGGGGGTCGATATATTAGAGCTCCTTTCCAGACATTGTTTGATGATCCCTCAATCTTGAACACAATGATTTCTATTTGGTTAAAAACAAGGTTTTCCAGACTAACAACATTTACATTTTGGGTGGTTGCAATTAGTAATCCACCCCCACTGGTTTCTTTCCTGTCAAGTCGTACTATTTTGTACTCTGGCGGGAAGGCAGTGTGTACGTCGGGAGTGGCGTTTTCGTGCAGCCAGGTCTCAGCGACAAAACAGATATCCGGAGCTACTAGGTCAAGAAGGCGCCACGTTTCTAGTACATGTTTGGGGATTGAGCGGGCGTTAAAATATATAGCATTAAGTTGTTCGGAGTATTTACAAGTGCTGGGCAGATTGGGACTGGAGGATGCAAGAGTCTCAATCTGAACGAAAGGAACGGCTAGACGAGAAATTTCAGGAAATCTAGCTATTTCTACTGCTAAAGCCTAAGTAGGTTTGATCAAGAGGGGGTTTATTTTTTGTGTTTCTTTACTAGAATATCTGAGACTGGTCATGTTTTAAGATGTGTGAAAATGAAGCAAAAAGATGTGTTACCAGAAGGAAAAGATGCAAGGGTCCTGGCGCGCCGCTGCTGGCGTCTTCGCCCTGCTCCTGTTTAAGTAGGAGATGGGCGAGGAGAACTAGGACGAAAGTTTAGGCTTCCGGTCGTACAACCGGAAGTGAGTGATGCCGAAAGCCGACCCTCCGTTCAAGCTGCACAAGCCGTGACGGACCAGGGTCAAATGGCGGTGATAGAAGGCAGGAAGTGTAGAAGAACAATGTTAATACAGCGCAGGTTTAAAAAACTGTGAAAAAGTGAGTAAAAACAAAGTTTACTATGTTCTTCTTATCACCAGCATTAGATCAAGCATTACAAGATTTGGAAACAATTAAACAACAGCAAACTTGTGCTTCCCTGCGGGCAGCGCATTTAAGAGAAAAACAAAGCAACTTTAAAGCAGCCGCTCCGTGTTCCACTGTGTAGGTAGAAACCTGCCTGATTTTTTAAGATGGATTAGAGACCCCCTTACAAGCGGGTGCAGTGACTGAAGAGGATGTCTGGTGGGTCCATAGGACCCTGTATCCCCCTCCAGAGACCTGCCATTAGGGAACACACTGACTGTGCCCCACCTTCTGGGTGGCTCTTGTCAGTGTGCCTCCTGACAGCTTCTTTGCCTCTGAGCTTGTGTCGATAATAGGGAGCAGGTGCAAAGGGATTCCATAATTTGCATAGGTCCATAGCCCCATGCAAATGCATGAACACCCTCTGGTGATAGCGATAGAGCTAAATGTGCACCAGTGTTATCTGTATTACAGAAGTGCCCGCATAGGAGTCTGTGGCCCCTTGTGTAATACCAAAGTGCCCAGGGAGCTGGCAAAGTGGGTGGTGATGCCCGTTGCGCCCCCAGGACACTTCTGTAATATGGTCCCCAATCTTCTGATTTTCATTAACATCTTGCTTAATGAGCTGTCTTGAGTTAAACTGAAGAAACTATAAATTCTCTTAGTTTCATGAACTTGATATTATATATTTTTAAGAAATAATAAATTGTAAAATCTACCATGATTAACAATGTTTTGCCTACCTCACCATCAGTTACATTTCTTCTAAAATACTGTAGCAAACCGTACATTATTCTCATGGTAATCCAAGCAGATATTGCATGAGTAAATATGTTGGGTACAAACATTTTAAATCGAGGAAGTTCAATTTTCAGACATTGTTAAGACGGATGTTATTGTGTGTGCTATATCTCATGTGGTAACATGCATAGAAATATAGTGTGAACCTTTTTTATTGACTTTGGTCAAACGCTGCCCTTCACCACACCTGTCTCAAATTTGAGTGCTCTAATTACATAATTTGAACTGCTAAGCCTGTTTCAGACAAGAAGGTTATGGAAGATCATAAATCATTACGAAAACAATGAGCTAGGCATTGTCCTTCAGGACAAAATTAAAAACTAGAAAGCGGTCTCTCCGTGCAATTATCTAAACTGTGATCATCCATAAAAACGCTTTCCAATGCTTGAAAAACTGAAGGCATTGCTTAAACTTGCAAAAATCTTAAATTCATTCCTAAACTCACTGATACATTCTCACTTCTCATATTTCACTTTTATGACAGGGTAATATAGCCACGGGAGGCATATGTGAACGTCTTAACAATAGGTAATTGGCAATCCTATTAATGGCTGGATTTCCCATTTAAACATTTTTCACCATCACTCTGTGAGCATTCTCTAAGGTAAAATATCTGTACGACTTACTTTTTTTGACATCTTCTTCCTATGTATCCGATAGGACATGAACATGTGTTGTTCTTCAGGCAACGTCCACTATTTTCACAAGGAGGATAACAAACTGCTAACAAAATAAACATAGTAGTACATTAAATGCTAAGCAGAAAAGCGAGGACTTGTTATTACATTGTGGATTCTAAAGCCTAAGTATTCAACATCAACATTTTATTGATTTTCCTTTAAAACCTCAGTTCTAGTTGGCCGGTCGTATTATAAAATGTCAACTATTAGATGTATGGAAACAGCAGATATCGACGATGGACAATATAAATATAAAATAGGGGACAGCTCACTGTGCTATAATGTATGCCAAGATGACACAAAGTCAAAGTTCTACGGCAACCTCCTAAAGGTAAGCAGAATCTGCCCAGCACCAGGAAGGATAACACCCCTCTCCATAATCGGACAGTTTCATCCTGGAGTCTGTCACATGCTCATACATTGATTAGCCACAGACAGATAAATATGTCAGATTACATACGACTCCTTCTCTCATTGTTCAAGGCACACTGAGTGCTCTATCCCAGACATTGTGCACTACTGCAGAATGGAGGGAAAACCCACTTTCACCAATTCTATATCGTTTTGATTGGCACATAACATAACGTTAAATGTCAGTACTAAGTGCAATGAACGACTGAAATACCACTTCATGTATTAAACATTGGGTCAACAATAACATATAGGAAACAAAAAGGCAGCTATTGAATAACGACTGGGGATTCCACAACAATGGATTGTCATAACCTCAAATTTGTGTTTTTAACTTCGGCATGCCTTGCACTGCCAGATAAATATTTAAATTGAAGTTGCTGGCATTTTCCATATCTCTGAATTTTATTCGGAGAATATACAGAATTATTTTCCAGTGTGTATTACACATTAGCAAATTGGAATGTTGTCAGATTCATTGAACACAGTGGGTAATAAACACCGGTATAGGCCCGCTGCCATTAACATTGTTAATGTTCCTCTAGCTCTCCCTCTGCAGTGTCTCCGGGGTATATGTATCATACAGGGTATTAAGAGCAGGCAGAAAATGTTGGCAGAGCAAAACAGAGAGCTTTCCTCCCTCACTCCTGCCTGTGGTTCACAGCGTCACTAGAGCCATAGAAGGTGAAAGAAGGAATTCTTCTCTGCTCTTGCTCATCCCTTAACTCTGTCAAAGGAAGAAAAAAAGTGGTAGATCAGAGGGAGAATCAGGAGCTGACTTCAGCATCTTTTCCCCGCCCCTTCTATTCATATCTGAACATTGTTGCCATGGCCTGAGTGAGGCAGTAATTGTTAATCATACACATCAGTAGCTGTGCAACAAAGGTATTAAAGCTTCAGAGCCCCAGTGGTCAGGAACCCCCTAGGGTTACCCTGAGGATGTTTTTTTCTTATTAGAATATTCACTCGGGGAGCTGAATAGCCTTATAGCTCACCATATTGGGCTATGGCAGCCATTAAAGACCTACACCTTTGTTATAGGTATTAACTCATCTCCTTCAGTGCCATTATATGCACTAAGGGGGTTGTTAATGCCCGATATAGCCCACTACTACCAGCATATCACTGGAAGCATATTATTCTAAAGGTTGCTACAGTGGCAGCGCCTATTGCTATTGTGATGTCACCGTATTTTTTTAATATTTTTACAGAAAGTAAACATTTTGGGCCCATGTACTAAAATGATTTTATGCCATTTATAGGGTTTCAAACTCATTTTTATTTGTGTCCGCATATTTTTTTTTAAAGTTGTTTATCAGTGAGCATTCAAACATGTTTGTTGCCGTGGGCACACGATGATAGCCATTTCATTGTTGTTTCCACTTATTGGTGTCCATTTCCTAGGTAAATCCCTCATTTCAATTTTTTTCTGTATCCATTATGTTTGCAGTTTCATCTCCAAGGTGCGTCTGATGATAGAGGAAAGAAGCTGTACTCGCCACTTTCCTTGATTTATCGTTTACAGAAGTCCATTTTCGTTTTTAAAAAACCTACTTAAAAATCTAAGAAAACGGATTCCGTCTTAAGTAATATAAATGATAAAGCAGATTTTTCCTCAAATGTAGTACCAGGTTTTATTTTTAATATGTAGGGCTTATTTGTACATTCATCATGTAAATGCAGTCAACCTGGCATGAAATATGTTTACTGGGTATCCCTCTGTTGTAACAGTTCAGTTCCATAAACGTAGGCCCATTTTACTAATATTGGAAAAATATTGGGCGAAAGGCATCACAGCAACCGAGATGCTGCGCAGAATTGTGTCAAAGGGAGAGATAAAATGCACCCTATCTGCTAAGGCTTGGGGCATTTCTTCTCTCCCTCAGTGCTAACACACACACCATATATCACGGGAACGTGTGTTCTCCAAAGCACGTTCTGTACTGGACGCGGAGTCCCATCCATTACAAAAAATGAGCCTTTAGGATATATCCCACTTTGTATGGGCGCTGTACAATGAAGTACATATGTAAAGTGGGATAAATAAGGAGAAACATTTGTCCTTGTTATGCCTGCCTCAAGGAGGAAAAAGGTTTTGGCAGAAATCCATGTCTATACCTGTTAGTAGATAGGGATTAGTTTCAAAATGTAGATGAGAGTGCATGATAATGTCCATGTCCCACCCATGGAATGCCTGTTAGATGCAAAGTAGTGCAACGTAGCACATAGTGCAATGTTGCATTACGTTGGTAAATTTTCCAGCACAAATCCAGGTTTGCTTCGGATTGATGCAAACTGGTTGCAAATCATGAGTAAATCTGAGGTGTTTTATACAAGCTGTAAAAATGGTGCAAATCATTTTGGAATATTTTTTGATACAACTGCAAAGTTTCTGTCATATTCCTGATTCGCATCTGTAGACATTACATGCCAGTGTGCATTCATGCAGGACACAGTTGTGTGTGAATTACTCAATGACTGCGAGTTAGTCGTGCGCTGCTGAATGCAAAGGTCGAAAACCCTGACACAGAATTCCTCTTTCTGTTTCCCAGCTGTGCTATCTGGAGTACATACATCAATTAACTCGAAGAAATACTAAGTCACAGGTACTCACTTTGCAGAGTACTTGCTTAAAAGAAGGTACACAGAGGTGTCCTGCGTGAATGAAAACCATCAGAATATGGCCTTTTTGCTGTTGGTGTGCATTAGCGGAGGGAAAGGTCAAGTGTTGTCGAATGAAGTTAGTTATGGAGAGGAAAATACTTTTTTTGTTTTGTTTTATATAGCGACAACTTGACCCAAAAGTACCAGAGCACTTTACATGAGCACCAGTTGGTTACACAAGGGGACGCATTTTTTTAAGCACAGGGAGATTAAGTGATTTGCCTCGAATCACAGAATGTTAAGCATCATTGCCAAGATTCGAACCTGGGGGCATATTACCAACCAATAGAGATAATTTTTGTCTCTAACTTGTTTAGAGACAAAAATTATCGCCGCAAATCGGCGATTTGTATCGCAGATAAACCTTGCTATTAGCAAGGTTTATCGCAAATGCGATAAAAAACGGCCGCAATGCATGAATATCGCTGAAAAGTCAGCGATATTCATGCATTATCGAGCAAATGCTCTTAGCCATGTTATCCACCTCCCATTGGATAACATGGCTAAGAACTGCTCAGGGCAGGTGTTAGCTTTTGGAGATCTTCGCGCTTAGCGCGAATATCTTCAAAAGTTGGTAATAGGAGATAGCGATGTTAGCGACTGTTTCCAGTCGCTAACATCTTGGCACGCCCACTTTGCATGTCATTAGTGATAAATATCACTGACATGCAAAGCGGGGCCCAAGATGGTCGCTATCTCCCATTAGCTGTCGCTAACTGGTGTTAGCGACAGCTTGGTAATAGGGAGATAATTTTATCTCCGCTTTCTTGGCTTTTAAAGCCAAAAAAGCGGAGATAAACCCCCTTCTGGTTCCTCAGATTTGAGCTCATCCACCATAGCCATTAGGCTACATCCTCCCTTGTCTCTCGATGCCTTCCTTTCTGTCCTGGTTTCTTAGTAGCCACTGTATTGACAGTCTCTACTTGCGTAGGCCATATTGGCTGAGTGTGCCTCAAGTTTAACTCATGGGTGGAACCTCAGCTTTTTAACTGTTGCATTCAACCCTTGGCCAGTCCCTTATGAAAGCACAATGAGCACTTCCGGACATTCAAAACATTATCAGTTTGAGGGAAATAATGGTTAAGTTTTATGTTATTGGGATCAACTGACATCTGGGTGTGATAAGATGATGCATGTGGCCGATGTCGTTACGTCACTGAACCATTTACAGACAGAGCTCCCCCCTCCATTTTAGTTACCAAACTCCATAAGTAACCTTCAATGAAACTCTTCTAGAACCATCACGAAATAAAACTCCAAATAGAGTATCTGGATGGAATCTTTGAAATAACAAAGTGACAAGTAATGGAATGATGTGCTATCCCCATCACATTATGCACAAATATGAAGAATTTGCAATCTTCTGGGTAGTTTACATGCTTACCTTGTCGTAGTTTTTGTTACTGTCCTTTTATTCTCTAGCTGAATTAAACAGACTTCCAATACCAAATGGCCTTGCAGCTTAGGCCATTATTTTTTTCATGACTCTTGAGAGGCAAGTGTATTTTCTGAAGTATTTGTTTAACAAAATGATTTAACAGATGCAAAATTGAAAATTGTACAAAAATGTAAAATGTCTTTAATGCATAATGAATAGAAAATTGCAATTAATGGCTCACATAAATCTGACCTTTACAAGTAGTGAAATAAGAACAGAACGCCTTACACACTATTTTCAGGAAGCAATTATCAGATAGTGTTAATTAACGATATTCAGCACTGTTCACGCAATCTGCTGGCTGTCAAGAGTGTCTGTAAGAACTTGATGTAGTATTCTAGGAGGCAATATTAAAACACGTTGTACATCTGCCTTTGCATTATCAAACAAGTAAAAAAATATTACTATGTGAGGCAGTGAATAGATGAGACAAAAATATAGTTCCAGATTTACAAAGAGTTTATGCAACATAGTACAGCAAGCAAAGTTGCTAAACGTCGTTGTATGAACTGGGGAGAGCAAGTATGTTCCATACACACAAAGAAGTAGCACAGTTCTGCTCTGTGCCTATGCGGGCACAGTATCAGGAGCTATGTGCCAATGCAATGTGTTGCATTGATTTACAATTGGTGACAAAACTTTACAAATCACAATTTGAGTTGGTTTGTAAATACTATGAGAACGAACCTGTGCAAGATTTGAAGCAAAGTACTTTGTCTATTTGGAGTCCAACAACACTTATACAGAACATGTATATATTTTATGCAACGCAATAAACGATCAAATTTTGCCTTTTGTTCTTGTTTTATTCTTGAGAGATTGCCCAGCCAACACGTGTTTCGTCTGGATGTGTAACCCTAGACTTCTTTAGGGCTTTAGGCAAATAATGAAGGTCTGCTATCTCTCTGCCGGTTGTACTTCCGTCCTGGCTGGCAAGGAGGTGGAGTAAAATGAAGAAAACTGGATGAGGGTTCCAAAGCGTGAATAGGGAAATCACTGACCAAGCGAGTACGCTGGTCCACACACACGATCGCAGCGTCTGGGACCAGAAGATGCTTCTTCTGCTGGGCACTCTCTCAAGAATAAAAGAAGAACAAAATGCAAATGTTGAACGTTTATTGCATGGCATAAAGTGTATACATGTTCTGTATAAGTGTTGTTAGACCCCAAATAGACAAAGTACTTACTTTGCTTTAAATCTTTAAAACGTGTGCACAGGTTCGTTCTCACAATCACAAGACCTCTGGTCTTTTTCCTAGGGGTTCAAGGTTAACACCTTCCTGTACGCACTGTCCCACTACATATGAAATAGTAACAAGCACTGCACTCTGGGCAGGCGCCACCTTCCTACCTACCCACTCAAACCCTGCTTCTGTTTTGGTTTGTAAATACTAACCTGGCATTTGGGTCAGGCTAGTGTTAAAAAATGTAATGCAAATCGAGGCAAAAACGTTGTGAATTTGGGACATACTATTGAGCTGGTGAGCATTTCTCTCGCACAGAGATTTGTAAATAATGACGTTTTGAATGTACTGTGAGAAAAGGTCACTAAATGTTAGAGTCGTTACCATCACAAAAAGTGTCAAGCATTGAAAAAAGTCTTAACACATGATTAAAAGGCAAGAGTTAAATTCATTGCATTTAAGGGCATGCTAGCAGCCACGGCCCGTGGAGGGAGTGCCGGTGGGGCAGAAAGGCGGGGCGGGGAGGGGCAGGGTGTGTGGTTCTAAAAACCTGAATATGGATAAATAGAGGTAAGTAAACAATTTAATAAATAAAACAAATTTCATAGCGCACCCTGCATCGCAAAATGCGATGCAGCGCGCACTACGAAATTCGTTTTATTAACAAAATTGTTTACTTACCTCCAATTATCTATAATCCGGTTTTTAGCAACCCCCACCCTGCCCTCCCCCGCCCGCCTTTCTGCCCCGCCGGCACTCCCTCCATGGGCTGTGGCTGCATGCTAGGATTTTCGCCTGCCCGGTAGCAGAACATGTTCTCATTTAAAACAAGGGACATAATCGATTATTTTTACTGCCACCATTGCATCTCCTTAGTGGCAAAACATGGCAGTGTTTGCTCGAAACACCTTTTACCACTCTATTATCAAAAACATATTCTGAAGGTGGCAAGAACAAGTGTGTGTACATTGATTGTGTAGTATTCTTTTGTGGTGATGATGTGTTCTCATATTTATGTGCTGCTTCGTTTTTGTAATGCATTATTGTGATGTGATGGTGTTGTCTTTATTCTGCAGTTGGTGTGTTGCTTTCTGTTTAGCCTGCTTTTTTGTGATGTGCCCTGTTATGTTTTAATTTTGTTAATTGATATTATTCCGAAATTCTGTTCTAATAAATGCAAAGTGCAGCACTGCCTTTAATGATTCTGTGACAAGCTACCATTTACCACTCTCTAATGTGGTAAAATAGCACTGCTCCTGCTCTTCAACTATTGAAGACACAAGTCAGTCGAAAACTGTGGCAGAAATAGAATCTTAACTTAGTGCTTGAGTGCTCACATTATGCAATACAGGTTCTAATGTCAATCGCATAATTTCCATTTCCTGCATAGTGGCTGTGATTTTGCACAGCTTTTTTGTATGCAACTATGGGGTAGTCAATATTAATTACATCTGCATAATGCTATAGCACGGTTTTTAATATGTATTGAAGATTTGGCTCTATCAAAAGGAATGTATGATCATGATCAGCCAACCTTTTTCATTGTATGTAGACATATTGAATCTCACATCTGTTAATTCTCTCAGGCTTGTTACAGCATCAATAAAACCCTGATCTATAAGATGCTGTTTTACTTTGGTGCCTACTGGGGCTTTAAATATTCTTTCTTTAAACACTTGTATCAAAATGACTTCAGATGTCAGTAGTTCTGCCGACATTGACACCCCACATTAACCAGAACTTTTCAAATCTGCATTGTAGCAGCCACTATTTTTAATATCAATTTAAGCAATGTATGTGTTATACTAAATTCATTCAACATGTCGTCTTCCAGTCTCTTTGTGCTATACTATGCTGATGATCTGTTACTGTGTACATTTATTTTACTTTGATTGGATAGAATTGTTGATTCTCTGGCATGCTATGTTTATTGGGACAAGCTGAAAATTGATTTTGACACTAGCAGATTTTGATCTTCGGCAGATACAAATGTAGTTATATAAGGATTGTGGAAGGTTGTGATTAAAGGATGTAGAAGAATGCAAGTCTCTTGATATCCATTACAGCAATAAATTGACATAGAGCAGAGTTTACTGGTTACCTTGGCTTATACACTTAGATTATTTAACATATGTCTTCAAACTGAAATGAAAAGGGTCTTTGTGCTGGAAGACTTGATACTTACAACAATAGGTCAGTTATTTAGGCATAAACTGATTACAGTTTACATCAGTATGTCTATCCCTGCATTATTGATAGTGCTGTAGTTTGGCCAATGTATCTCCTATATCTATACAATGCTCCAAGGCACCAGTTATGTGTAGATTGTACATCTACCCCACTGGTATTAATAAGGTCATGCATGGGCTCAAATATTGCCTATCGTTGTATTGTCTCATATGCTAATGCATTACTAAGCATACAGTAATACATTAGGTAATATTCACTTGAAAAACAGATCAGCTAAAATATTGATAACGGACGGGGAGAAATATGTTTGTTCTGTAGATTTGTTGATTCTTGTAAAGCTTGGAGTAAATATTTAAATATATTGTACGTTTTTTAAAATAATGGAATTTCATTCTACTTTATCCTAGGACTTTGTCACTTGAAGCTATTTTACTATCTTTCCTGGAAAAAACCATATTGAGAATATTGCATCTATAATTCTGGTAAAGATTAGTTAAAGCTATAAAAGGTACAACACAGTTTGGACAATATTTCTGGTTGTATACCTGTGCTATCTCCTTGCTGTTATTTGACCAAACTTGTGTAAAACTGCATTCAATGTGTGAAGGCTGTCAACTCAGATAATATCCTGAAGGTAATATTTATAGCATCACTCTAACTTGGCTTCTGTCATCTGTATTATAGAGCCTATATGTGTGTTACATGTAACTCACGAAATAATGAGAGGTGCAAACTGGACATGAATTTTTCATCTCTGAGACAGACTTGCGCCCTTGTCATGAACAGTATTGTTATCAAGGTTGTAAGTTCAGATGTCATTAGGGTGTTATCAGGAGCATGTCATGAGTGATGTAATGTGTGATGGTACAAGCAGCGAATGGTGAGGGTCCCCATTTTCCAGCCGCTTCCCTTTTTTCGCTAATATTCATGTACAATTGAGAACAATCTCAGCACAAAAAAGACAAGTTAAGAGAGACAGAGGCAGAGGTCTGCTGCGGTAGGTCTGTTAATAGCATTTGGAGTTTGTGAGTAGGACTACTGAAGTACTAATTACATACTACAAAGTGCAGTTTGTGAATTTGACCCATAAGGTTTACATGAGAAGAGTAGATCTTTACACAGGCAAATTCTGCCTAAGTAGATGGTGCTCTAGTTCAAGAATTCAAAAGTTCCTGTATTGTTGCATGATGAACCAGAAAAGAGTGATTTCATGGAGGTTCACTGCCATATTCAAAATGTGCTTTTATGAAATTAGTGCTCATAAGAAAACAGGAAAGTTTGTTTAAGTATTCAATTGTTTTGCCATTTAATGTACACTGTGCTCACCTGTCCTTTTACAACTGAAGGATCCAAAATGTCCAAAAAGTTCAATAGAGGAGTTCCTTAACTTGGTCACACAATTTCAGAATTGTTTTCTTAAAATGGTAACGCTTTAAGACATCAGGTCAATAATAGCAATAATAGCAAGTTTTTCAAAGTACCTATGAGGATGTGTTCTTTACACATGGACAGTAGCAAGAACAGCCTTTGAGATGACTGTTGCAAAAAGCAACTAGGGTGATCACAGGGAAAAATGGGACTTAAATGGCATCCTCGTATGTCTCAGATGCATGCCATGCCATGTAAGAGCTGGGTCCCATTATACAATAACAATTTGACGCTTTTCTTTGACAGTTCAGTTGATCACTATTTACTTCAGACTGCACTCTAAAAGGCCAGCTAAGTACAACAATGTCACCTCTGAAGCTTAATGAACACATAGAATATTCTTTCCAATGTTTAAAATCTCTCTTAAAGAAAAGGGATACGTTTAATGTAGACTAGCCATTGGGGCAGGAGAGCCATATTTCACAAGTTCTTTTAAAAAGGAGATCCATTACTCAAATTGTGTTAATTTTTTTTCCTAAACAGAGAGACAGTTCTGATATTTAACATCCCTTTCTGAAAGCACAATTACAATGTTCTATGAATAATTAAATGCTAGAGATGTGAATTTACGTTGTTAACTGTTGCAAAAGTGACTTATTTTCCACAGGGGTCAGTCAGCACTGACAGGGAGAATAAGGCTTATATTTATACCTCTTTTGTTAGATTACCACTCTTACTCGGGATCAGCTTGGCTCAGCTTATCAAAGGGTGGCCAATCAGATGAGGCTGCTACAGGGCTGCTTTGGCTAACTTCAGGAATGCAGTTTCTAAAACTACTTTCAAGCAATAGTTATATTAAATCAGACCGTGGCATGTTGTTGGACTTATTGCAGCTATTAATTAGATTTTTGAATTATTGTTCTATCTCTCTCCTGTCAAGAGTTAGACGTTATAACATTCTCGTAAAACATTCCAATGTTATCCTACGGAGCTAGCAACACTACAATGGGAAAAACTAAATTGGCAGTTTTTCCCTTATCAGGGCAAATAAAACATAATTTATAATGTTTTTGCTTTGAATTAGAAGGCACCATATTCTGGGACGGATAGGGCAGACATTAGTGGTGAAGTATATGTAATATAATCATAGTTTTAGACTTTGGAAGTATTTTTAATTCCAAAGGCGTATTTGGATATTTTTCTTTTTATACCATCCTGCTCGGCATGGCTACTTTAAAATGAAAGCAGACACCATAACAGTGCACAATTAAGTGCATGAAATCAACGGGAGTCTATGAACCTACATGACCTGCCATATTACATATTACCATATTGCACGTAGGTCGTCTGAACCAATTGTAATTACACTTAAATACTATATTTCTTTCCAGTAGAGCACTGGCCCTGGGCCTGGTTAGCAGAGCCCAGGGCAGATTCAAAGTCATTCAGAAAATGGGGGTGATCAGGGCACCAGGGCAAAAAGAATGACTTTCCCACAAGTAGCAATTTGAACAAGCATATGAATCATCATTTCAAAGGCAACTCAAAATTGAAATTAGCTTATAATTTTTAGTACAGTTTTCCAAATATCTATATTGACAATGGCATCAATTTTGAATCAAACTTGGAAACTAAAAGATGAACAAGCAATGCGTACAGCTCTTCCACTCTTTACCCACATGGGAGCTCATCATAAGAGCGTGTATAAATATTACTGTCAACCCAGGCTGCTTCAGTACATTCAGAATTTTGTTGGAACTTGGATGACAATTTAACAGATGCAATTAGTATCAGCCGCAGTACCCCTTTAGCTGACTTTTGTCATGCTATATTTTCACATATGATTAAATCCTAAAAAACTCTGGTTGTATACAGTACAAACCGCTATATTTAAATCAAAGTGGAAGACCAATCAATCAATCAATCAATCATATCATTTGTAAAGCGCACTACTCACCCGTGAGGCGCTGGGGTTGGGAATGCTGCTACTTCTCGAAAAGCCAGGTCTTGAGGAGTTTTCTGAAGGTCAGCAGGTCTTGGGTCTGCCGTAGGTGGATGGGGAGGGTGTTCCAGGTCTTGGCAGCGAGGTGGGAGAATGATCTGCCCCCTGAGGTCGCTCTTCGGAATCGGGGGACTGTAGCGAGGGCGAGGTCGGCGGAGCGGAGCTGGCGGGTCGGGGTGTAGAAGCTGAGTCGTCTGTTGAGGTACGTTGGTCCGGTGTTGTGGAGTGCCTTGTGTGCGTGGGTGAGAAGCTTGAAGGTTATCCTCTTGTTGACCGGGAGCCAGTGCAGGTCTCTCAGGTGGGGTGTGATGTGGCTACGGCGAGGGATGTCGAGGATCAGGCGTGCAGAGGCGTTCTGGATGCGTTGGAGCCGTCTCAGGAGTTTGGCCGAGGCTCCTGCGTAGAGGGTATTTCCATAGTCCAACCTGCTGCTGACAAGGGCCAGGGTGACTGTTCTTCTCGTTTCAGTGGGGATCCACTTGTAGATCCTACGGAGCCTACGGAGGGTGTTGAAGCAGGAGGAGGAGACGGCGTTTACCTGTTTAGTCATGGAGAGGGTGGAGTCGAGGATGACCCCTAGTTTGCGTGCGTGGTCAGTGGGTGTCGGAGCGGTTCCCAGTGCAGTCGGCCACCAGGAGTCGTCCCAGACCGAAGGGTTGGATCCGAGGATGAGGACCTCCGTCTTGTCCGGGTTCAGCTTCAGTCGGCTGTTCCTCATCCATTCAGCAACGGCCTTCATTCCTTTGTGAAGGTTGGTTTTGGCAGTGTGGGGGTCCTTGGTGAGGGAGAGTATCAGCTGGGTGTCATCGGCGTAGGAGAGGATGTTGAGGTCGTGCCGATGGGCGATGTGGGCGAGCGGTGCCACGTAGATGTTAAACAGAGGTGGGCTGAGAGATGAGCCCTGGGGTGCACCGCAGATGATCTCGGTGGCTTCGGAGCGGAAGGGGGGGAAGGCGGACGCTCTGTGTCCTGCCAGAGAGGAAAGAGGTGGTCCAGTCCAGGGCCTTATCTTGGATCCCAGTGTTGTGGAGGCGTGTTCTTAGTGTGTGGTGACAGACCATGTCGAAGGCGGCTGACAGGTCCAGGAGGATGAGGGCCGCTATTTCTCCGTTGTCCAGCAGGAACTTGATGTCATCGGTGGCGGCGATGAGGGCAGTCTAGGTGCTGTGGTTGCTGCGGAACCCAGACTGGGAAGGGTCCAGGATGTTGTTCTCCTCGAGGTAACGGGTCAGTTGTTCGTTGACGGTCTTCTCGATGACCTTTGCCGGGAATGGGAGCAGGGAGATGGGCTGGAAGTTCTTGAGGTGCTTGGGGTCCGCCTTGGGTTTCTTGAGTAAGGCGTTGATCTCGGCGTGCTTCCAGCTCTCCGGGAAGGTTGCTGTCTCGAAGGAGGTGTTGATGATTTTCCGGAGATGGGGTGTGATGGATGTGCTGGCTTTGTTGAAGATGTGGTGTGGGCATGGATCTGACAGAGATGCGGAGTGGATAGTGTTCATGATCTTGATGGTGTCATCTTCGTTGATGTTGGTCCAGTAGAGCAGGCGGTTGGTGCGGATGGTGGTCGTGGGGGTGGAGGTCTCAATGGTTGTCGGGGCGGTCGTGGCGTTGAAACTGTCGTGGATGTCTGTGATCTTGCGGTGGAAGAAGGTGGACAGAGAGTCGCACAGGTCTTGCGAGGGTGGGACATCGTTGGTGTTGGAGCTGGGGTTGGAGAGTTCCTTCACGATGTTGAAGAGCTCTTTGCTGTTGTGAGTGTTGTTGTCTAGGCTGTCTTTGAAGGAGGCCCTTTTGGCGGATCTGATGAGGTGATGGTGTCTGCGGGTGGCATTCTTGTGGGCGGCGTGGCTGTCCGATGTTCGTTCACGGAGCCAGATCTTCTCCAGCTTTCGGCAGGTTTGCTTGGAGGACCGGAGGTCTTCAGTGAACCAGCTGGCTTCCTTGCTGGTATGATTGTTGGAGGGTTTCTTGATCGGGGTGAGGGTGTTGGCGCAGTCGTTGATCCACTGTCTGAGGCTGCGGGCGGCGATGTTGGGGTCGGTATGGTCGGCTCTGGGCGAGGGTGGTGGTTAGCTGGTCTTCGGTGACTTTGCTCCAGCAGCGGTGAGGCATCTGTTGGGTCCGGTGGTGCGTGGTGGGTTTCTTGGAGGTGAAGTGGATGCAGCGGTGGTCGGTCCAGTGGAGTTCGGTGGCATGGTTGAAGGAGACGTGGGGGCTTGCGGAGAAGATGGGGTCTAGCGTGTGACCGGCGTAGTGGGTGGGTGTTGTGACGGGTTGTCTGAGTCCAAGGTTGGCTAGGTTGTCGATCAGGGAGGTGGAGTTGGTGTCGTCATTGTTCTCAAGGTGGATGTTCAGGTCCCCGAGGAGGATGTAGTCCATGGAGGCGAGGGTGTGTGTGCTGACGAAGTCGGCGATGGAGTCGCTGAACTGTGGTTGAGTTCCGGGTGGTCTGTAGAGAAGGGTTCCTCTGAGGGTGGTGTTGGGGTCGGTGTGGATCTGGAAGTGCAGGTGTTCGGCGGTGCTGAGGGTGTCGTTGGTGTTGGTCGAGACTCTGAGAGTGTTCCTGTGGACGATGGCAATTCCTCCTCCAGCTCTGTTGGTGCGGTCCTTGCGGGTGATCTTGTAGCCTTCCGGGACGGCTATGGCTATGTCAGGAAGGCGACGTCTGGGGAGGTTGAGTCGAGTAGGTCCCAGAATTCAACGGCATGTTTTCAGGCGGAGTGGGTGTTGAGAAGGATGCATCTGAGGTGGTTGGGTTCTTTCCTGGTCGGCAGCATGGTATGGCGGATGCTTGGGAAGCTGCAGTTCCGGCAGGTGAAAGCTCCGTGGGTGCGCTTCAGGGCGGCCAGGAAGCAGGTGTGTGATCGTCCGGTGTTGAGTGCGTGGAGGGTTCTGGCATCGTAGCGGTGTCGGGCGTCGTGTCATTCGTGGTGTCCAGGGGTCCTGGCGCTGGGCGTGGTCCAGGCACGGACAGGCACAGATGGGCTTGCCGTAGGTGCGCCACCGGCGTGCCAGCAGCGCGCCCGCTGAGCGTGCCCGCTGCGCGCGGCCGCGTAGCGGCTTCCATATGAGGGGATGTGGGAGGGAGGAGCAGCTGGGAGGCGGGAGCGGGTGCGGCGAATGGGATTGCAGGTGGGCGGGGCCGCAGGGACGCAGCGGCGGGAATATGGACGGGGGCCGCGGGAGAACTGGGCAAAGGAAGGGAAAACAAGTTTAGGCAAGAAAACAAGTACAGGCACAGAGGAATAAAAACAAGTCTGGGCAAGAAAGCAAGTTAGGCACAGGGGAATAAGAACAAGTCTGGGCAAGAAAGCAAGTACAGGCACAGGGGAATAAAAACAAGTCTGGGCAAGAAAGCAAGTACAGGCACAGGGGAATAAAAACAAGTCTGGGCAAGAAAGCAAGTTAGGCACAGGGGAAAAATACAAAATTAGGCAAAAAAAATGCAGGCAGAGCCATGCAGCAGCGTGGGGAGCGACCTGCCTGTGAGGAGGGTCATAGGTCGCTCCTTTCACCGCTGCGCGGCTTCCATATGAGGGAATGTGGGAGGGAGGAGCAGCTGGGAGGCAGGAGCGGGGCAGCGAATGGGATTGCAGGTGGGTGGGGCCGCAGGGACGCAGCGGCGGGAAAAATGGGCGGGGACCACTAACATCTGAGAGTTGTAAGCCCCTCAAATAATGTTCAATACACTCTTGGGCACTTAGACCAAAAAAATGTAATGTACCGTGGGTTTTAGTGGATGAGAAAAAAAATTATCTTTGCTTTACCATCTTCAATGCGGAGGTCATAGACGAAAGTCAATATGAGCTCTCAATTTAGCATCACCTTTCGTTATTTGTTTGGTGTAGCCTTGCAGGAGGTGCAGGTGCATAAAGAAAAAGTAAATGTACACAACACTAAACATTTGACATATAAGTAGGCAATGTACATACAAGGAAAATAAGCAAAAAATTGTCAAGGCTAATAACACAAATCAGTGTAAAAGAGTAGATTGTTCCACAGACCGGTACTTTTCATCCACTCGTGAAAAAAATGACGTGTTTTGTCCAGCATATATCCCTTTCAAGAGGACGTTTTTTGCTGAATAAGAGAGGCTGTTGCCTCCAAACTCACTGATCCCTCCAATGATGAAAGACTGAGTGGATGTACCAGGATTTGAACTTGTGACCTTGTGACCATGAGGTCAATCAAAGACAGATTCCTTTAGTTGATGGGTTATTCCACGGAAATACCAATCCACAGTGAAAGCACAACTCTTACCTGCCATGGGGACAGAAACAGCACTGGTCCAACCTTCAATTTATCGTGACTAACCTGAGATGAAAAAGTGCCCGGGACCATTCTAAAGACCAATGCAAGTAAGGTAAAATATGCAAGAAGTCAATAGCTCTATAAAAACAACAGAAAGAACCAGAATCATATAAGAGCAACAAATTGGTTGTTGCACAAAAATAAAACTCTGGGGTTATAGCAGAATTTGAGGTTATGTCATACCCTTTCAAAACCAGGATTTCGGTCATTGATTATGCAGAGAAAAGGAATTGGATTTGATAAACATGCTTTCCAAACTGTTTTTTGATCCACTGACAAGCAGTGAGGTATTTGTACTGCGTTCACCCCCAACTATATAATTATATATCGTTCCATGACCTAGACTCACGCAGAACAAATAGAAGCGACTCTTTTAATAGTACAGCATGAAAGTAAACTAAAGAAGCACACCATTCTGGAAAAATAAAATACTCATAGGAAACGAAACAGTACATTAAACTCAAAATGTTAACAGCAACACAGATTTTCTCAGGCCAAGATGGCAGTGCCTTAATTTTATGGCTGAGGCTATCATTGTGGTATGGCACAAGGAAGAGGCAGGATACTTAAAAATGGGGCACTGGCCCCACCTGCAACTCATTTCTTTTTGTTGCAGATTGATATAGCAACCCAAAAGTATTGGAGCACTTTACATGAGCACCAGTTATGTTACACAAGGACACATTCATTTTTTGGTAGGCAGAGGGAGATTAAGTGATTTGCCCAGAATCACAGGATATTGAGCCGATGCCGAGGTTCAAACTGGTTCCCCAGCTCCAAAGTGCATAGCTGTAGCCGTGCGACCACATCCTCTCCTCATGGCGATGTCACTACCCAAACACACACTTATCATTTACCACCACATTAAGCAACTCCTTTTCAATGTTTGACCAAGAAATGAATGCAACATGGCAATGGTCGAACTATGGGGCACATTAATTTTACCAATTCGCTATTTGGGAATCTCAAAATACTATGCAAGTAGGAATTACACAAACAATTGTGGTTCCTTAACATTACGTAATATCAATTCGGAAATTGTGAATCACTATCAGGTAATGTGCCCATGGGAATTAATGGTATTGTATTCGCTAATTGTGATTACTAAATTGGTAATCACAATTGTGAATGCAAATCCAAGGGTGTCCGGGTGCCTAGGGCCCCCTGAAGCACCCCACAAAAAAATGTAAGTGTGCACATGCACTTTGGAAAAGTGCATTTTTGTGCATTTTTCAAAGCATGCACATATTAACATCGACTTGAAGTGGATGGTAATTAGCGTTTCCCAAATGCACAGTTCGCATTTAGGAAAAGCTACGTGCATCGGCATGATGGAATAGCAAATTGCAATTCCCTAATGCATTTGCAATTTAGGAAATCACAAAAAATTGTGATTTTCTAAATAGCGATTGCAAAAACCTACATGCATAAGAAAAGGCCTTTTTCCATTCACAAATGGATGGATTAAGCGAATCGGCCCGTTTGCAAATGGATAAAGGCTTGATGCATGTGCCCCTATGTCCCCAGGCTCTGAAACACTGGAGAAAGACAACCCCCATTTCTTTTATGGGTTCAGGGAACTCTTGAAATCCAGAATGTCAAATGTGATGCATGGGAGCAAGGCACCAAGTAGTCATGGAGAAAATTAGCTTCCATGTATTATGGCGAGGTTTCAGTGTTCTCTCGCATTTATGTGTATATCTAGCCTGACATTATCTTGCTACTATGTACTGGAACTATAGTTGAATGGATGTCATAATTCCTTGATGAGGTGAAAATTCAACATGGTTCGCACTATATTAACATCACAAATTAATACATACATTATCAATAACAAGTTTTCTTCCGCCTGTAAAATGAATTTAATGAGCTAATCACAGTCACTTGGTGAAATAAATCCATTGTGCCCATCTCCCTTCAACTACATCTTCTGGAGAGTGCCTGAAGAACAATAAGCCAGCCTTCCCTATAAGCAGGTATCCTCAGACTCAGACACGGTAGCAAGGGCCAATAATAATAGACAAACACGAGCCTTTAAAAAATTCTGCAAACCTCAGTGATTACAGGGAAACGTCAAATGTATTTACAACTCGCGCAGGTAAATTGCACAAATCTGTACTCTATGGGTTACTACTAAGTAGGGCATTAACAGGTCTGAAAGAACACATTTGAACTGTGGTCCTATAATCTCTTTCAACTACCTTCTTTTACAATAAGTACTTTTGGGGCAACATAAAGCACTCGATTTAAGGAATATAAAGTGATAAAACACACATCTTAGACTTTTTAAGAGACAGTAGAGCTATGCACAGGATAATGAGGAGCATAGTACACAAACAATCTTAAAGTAAAATGACTGCAAATGGGATATATTCACTAATAGTTGGATTGATTTAGTAGATGGCATATTTGGTAATTTATCTTTCAAAATTCTTACCATGTTGACAATGTGATCCATAGAATCTACGAGGACAGGAACATGTGTTGGGACGAACACAGACTCCTTGGTTTAAACAAAGAGGCACGCACACAGCTGTATAGAAATCAATGTATAGAAATACATTTTAAAAAGTATCATGTTTAGCATACGTAATTCTAAAAAATGTTTTCACTTACTGCATTAAGAAAGAAAGGTTGAACATTGAAAACTATTAGTTTCCTGACTACTGTGTGAACTGAAATAAAACACAATACTTTATCCTGAGGCAATGATGGCATGCATATATCACATTAGAGTGTTCCTAATTCATGGTATGTGTACTTTAGTATGATATTGCTTGTTTTG
This sequence comes from Lissotriton helveticus, assembly GCF_964261635.1. NCBI lineage: Eukaryota > Metazoa > Chordata > Amphibia > Caudata > Salamandridae > Lissotriton > Lissotriton helveticus. The sequence goes on from NC_136061.1 coordinate 1,683,584,157, forward strand.
TATTTCACAATAGTTGTATGGTTTATGATGGTGTTTGATTTATGTGGTGATGGTACATATGTGGGAATGTCACTAGAACCCTGAGATGGCAATATAGGACAATATCACACATATTGCTGTTATGTAAATGTTTACATTGCATGCTTTTACTTGGGGTTGTTAACTTGAAAAATATGTTTTCATCAAAGTGTACCAACAGTGGGCCCTGATTGGAAGTAGAATTGTAATATTGAACTTTCACGAGTACATTTTTGATAAACCAATGAACAATGATGAGGATCAATAGGTGTATGTTATTCTGTTATTCTAGGATTGCAACATTACTACATAATTATAAGTTTCCACATTTACCACATCATCTTCCACATCATTTGCAAATTTACCAAAATATATATTTCTAGGTCAAATGGATGAAACTAATGCTGCCAGAAAATGTGCCCAATAATTACCATTCTTTGCTGCATAAGTTAGATAATTGTACACAGAATAATCAGAGTATCCCTGACAATGTTAAAGCTTTAAGAGTGGCATAGGGGCTTTCATTCTGATTGCGAGACCAAACCCGAAATTAATGGAGAACTGTGAAGTATTTGACATATTTCACAGTTTCTGTGAAATATGGGTTTTTATACCAATGCATATTGTGCAAAAAAATGTCCAAAGCCAGCATCAGCTGTTGTAACTTTATTTTGTTATTATTTCTAGATCTACTAAGCACAATTTGAGCTTTTAAGATGCCATTTTCTGCTTTTCATAATGGTTTGGTCATAGCATTTTATAATTTCATATACATGTCATTGTACAATATTCATATGATTCACTCTCACTCTCTCTGTCTATATATCAGAATGGGGTTCCTGGCTGACTAGGGTATACACCTAAACCAGGCAGAACCCACCACTCTTAGTCAAAGTAAGGGTGTTACATCCACAAGATAACCCTGCTCACCCCCTTGGTAGCTTGGCAGAGAAGTCAATCTTATCCCTGTATTGTTTTACTTGCATGTACCTTACTTCTATGTATGTTGGGACACATGGTTGCTGTGACAACCTGGCAGAGGATTTTCCTATATCTTGTAGTACTTTCATGGCACCTGATGTTGTGAACATGGCGGCTTGCCGTCGAAACGCGTCAAGGCTATAGTTTTGGATAAAAAAAATCCTGTAGTAAATCTCCACGGAGTCAGCGCCTGTTATTTTGTGATTAACAGGATTGGTGGCATATATATATATATATATACATATATATATATATTATATATATATATATATATATATATATATATATATTATCTACTGGCGGTCACTGAAGCCATCACTGACATCTCAAATGACATCACTGATGACATCATCCAGTGACTGTGTGTTTCTTTAAAATTTAAATATGCTTGATATACATATATATATATGCCAAGGTGTATTGAATAATGAGTGGGTGCATGTCAAGTCAAGTCAAGTCAAAAAATTTGTATAGCGCACTACATACCCAGAGGGTTTCAAGGCGCTTAGGAAGGGGAGGAGGATTATTTGTCAAATATCCACGTTTTAAGCTGCTTTCTGAACGCTAGGTGGTTCTGGGTGAGGCGAAGGTAAGCGGGGAGTGAGTTCCATGTTTTAGCAGCCAGGTATGAAAAGGATCTGCCTCCCATGGTGGTCTTGTTTATGCGAGGTACAGTGGCGAGGGCTTGGCTGGAAGAACGTAGTTGGCGGGGGGGGTGTAGAAGGACAGTCGAGAGTTGAGGCAATCTGGTCCGATGTCGTAGAGTGATTTGTGTGCGTGGGTAAGCAGTCGGAAGGTGATCCTCTTATTGACGGGTAGCCAGTGTAGGTCTTTAAGGTGACCAGAGATGTGTTCGTTGCGTGGGATGTCTAGTATGATCCTGGCTGAGGCGTTCTGGATTCGTTGGAGTTTCTTCTGGAGTTTGGCGGTGGTACCTGCGTAGAGGGTGTTTCCGTAGTCCAGTCGGCTCGTGACCAGAGCGTGGGTGACTGTTTTCCTTGTTTTGGAGGGGATCCAGCGAAATGTTTTTCTGAGCATGCGGAGAATGTTGAAGCAGGAAGAGGAAACGGCGTTGACTTGTCTGTTCATTGAGAGTGAAGAATCCAGGATAACGCCTAGGTTCCGTGCGTGGTCTGTCGGGATGGGTGCTTTTCCGAGGGCTTCCGGCCACCAGGAGTCGTCCCAAGCAGAGGGGGATGTACCTAAGATGAGGACTTCTGTTTTGTCTGAGTTCAGTTTCAGACGGCTTTGTTTCATCCATTCGGCAACTTCTTTCATTCCTTCGTGTAGGTTAGTTTTGGCGGTGTTGGGGTCTTTGGTGAGTGATAGGATCAGTTGGGTGTCATCAGCGTAGGAGATGATGTTGAGGTTGTGTTGGCGTGCGATGGCCGCGAGGGGGCTCATGTATACGTTGAAGAGGGTGGGACTGAGTGAGGATCCCTGTGGTACGCCACAGATGACTTCAGTGGCCTCGGACTTGAATGGTGGGAGGCGGACTCTTTGTGTTCTTCCGGAGAGGAAGGAGGTGATCCAATCAAGTGCTTTTCCTTGTATTCCGATGTTTCTGAGGCGCTGAAGAAGGGTGCTGTGGCAGACTGTATCGAATGCAGCAGATAGGTCGAGGAGGATGAGGGCGACTGTGTCTCCATTGTCCAGTAGAGTTCAAATGTCGTCAGTTGCTGCGATGAGGGCGGTCTCAGTGCTGTGTTTTGCTCTGAATCCCGATTGTGAGGGGTCGAGGGATTTGTTGGCTTCGAGGAAAGCGGCGAGCTGGTTGTTGATGGCTTTCTCGATGACTTTGGCCGGGAATGGAAGAAGCGAGATGGGGCGGTAATTTTTGAGTTCGGTGGGGTCCGCTGTTGGTTTTTTCAGAAGGGCGGTGAGTTCAGCGTGTTTCCAGATTTCTGGGAAGGTAGCGGAGTTGAAGGAGCAGTTGATGACGTCTCGGAGGTGCGGTGCTATGACGGAGTCTGCTTTGTTGAAGATGTGGTGAGGGCATGGGTCTGTGGGGGATCCTGAGTGGATGGAGTTCATCAGGCGGATGGTGTCCTCAGTGGAAATTGGATTCCAGGCGTGAAGGGTGTTCACGGGGGGAAGATGGTCAGCAGATGGTAGGGTGGGTTGGTTTCCGGGAAGGTTGTCAAAGCTGTTGTGGATGTCTGCAATCTTGTTGTGGAAAAAAGAGGCTAGGGAGTCACAGAGGGTTTGGGAGGGGGTGATGTCGTTGGAGTTGGCCGAGGGATTGGAGAATTCCTTGACGATGTTGAAAAGTTCCTTGCTGTTGTGGGCGTTATTGTCAAGTCGATCCTTGAATGCTGTTTTCTTGGCTTTTCGGATCAGTTGGTGGTGAGTGCGGATGGCGCTTTTGAAGGCGTCCTTGGTGCTGGTGGTTGGGTCTTTTTTCCAGGCCTTTTCTAGGGAGCGGCAGAGTTTCTTGGACTTCTTGAGATCATCGTTGAACCATGAGGCTTTCTTGCTGCCAGGTTTTCTTTGACGTTTTTTCAGTGGTGCTAAGGTGTCGGCGGTGTTGGATAACCATAGGGTGAGGTTGGTGGCGGCTTCGTTGGCGTTAGAAGAGAGGGCTGGGGAGTTTCGATGGAGTGATGCGGAGATTTGGTCCGTGGTGATTTTGTTCCAGTTTCTTTGCAGGGTAGGTTGGGGGTGGTTGATGGGTTTCGGCTTGTTGTAGGTGAAGTGAACGCAGCTGTGGTCAGTCCAGAGGAGGTCCGTGGTGTGGCTGAAGGAGACATGGTTGCTGGATGTGAAGATGGGGTCGAGTGTGTGACCTGCGATGTGGGTGGGGGAAGTGACTAGTTGTTTAAGTCCGAGGTTGGCGAGGTTGTCCACGAGGGTGGCGGTGTTGTGGTCGTTGATCTTTTCGAGGTGAAAGTTGAGGTCTCCCAGAAGGATGTAGTCTTTGGAGGGGAGCGCATGAGGAGTGATGAAGTCCGTGATGTCTTCACTGAATTTTGCGCGGGGTCCTGGTGGTCTGTAGAGGAGGGTGCCTCTGAGTGTGGTCTTGGGGTCGATGTGGATCTGGAAGTGAAGGTGTTCGGAGTTGGCGAGGTTGGCGTCAGAGCTGGTAGAGATTCGGATGGAGTTCTTATGGACGATAGCGATTCCTCCTCCTGTGTGGCCGGTACGGTCCTTGCGAGTGATCTTATAGTCTTCCGGGATGGCAATGGTGATGTCTGGGGCGGAGGAAGTGTTCATCCATGTTTCTGTTAGGAAGGCGACGTCTGGAGAGATGGTGTCTAGTAGATTCCATAGGTCAATGGCGTGCCTGTGGACTGATCGGGTGTTGAGAAGGATGCATTGTAGGTGGTTGGGGTCAGGAATCTGTGGTGTGGTCGTGGCGGAGATGTTGTCGGTGCCGATGAATTTGCAGGAGTAGCAGGAGAAAGGTCCATGGGTTTGGCCAGGGGTGGCTCGGACGCAGTTGGGAGCGCGACCGGGGTTAAGGGCTAGGAGGGTGGCGGCATCGTAGGTAATGCGGGGGGGCTGGGAGGGACGGGGGACAGGGGGTCTGGCGCTGGGCGCGGTCCAGGCGCGGACGGGCGTAGACGGGCTTACCTTTGGCGCACCTTCGGCGCGGATTGGGCGCGAACGCTGCGCGTAAACGCTGCGCGCGGGAACTATTGTCATATATGGATGGGGGAGGGGGAGGGGCGAGGGCGTCTCAGCTGGGAGGCGGGGCGGGCACACGAGGACGACGACCACAACAAATAAACAAAATGGAGGCGGAGGGGGGGAACAGAGCGGAGCACAACGCGCAAACCACGATAAAACAGCAGAAACTATCACAACACAGCGCCAATGAGTCCAATAGCAACTGGGCACAAGCAGGCAAGACAAAAAGCAACTTTGCAGGCAATGAGCGGAGCGCTGAAGGCTGATGCGCAGATCACGTAAAACACAGCACAGTTAAATAAAATACAGCGACAAAGATATTTAGCGCTAGCTAGGCACAGGCAGACAGGTGAAAAGCAGCTTGTGAGGCAATGCAGCGCTACGATACCAGGTCTCAGCAGAGGCACTGGGAGCGACCACTCGGCTCGTCAGAGAGGAGCGAGTCACGGTGAGCGAAGGGTGAGGAGCGCTACTTCTGGTCAGTGGGAGGGCGTCTCAGCTGGGAGGCGGGGCGGGCACACGAGGACGACGACCACAACAAATAAACAAAATGGAGGCGGAGGGGGGGAACAGAGCGGAGCACAACGCGCAAACCACGATAAAACAGCAGAAACTATCACAACACAGCGCCAATGAGTCCAATAGCAACTGGGCACAAGCAGGCAAGACAAAAAGCAACTTTGCAGGCAATGAGCGGAGCGCTGAAGGCTGATGCGCAGATCACGTAAAACACAGCACAGTTAAATAAAATACAGCGACAAAGATATTTAGCGCTAGCTAGGCACAGGCAGACAGGTGAAAAGCAGCTTGTGAGGCAATGCAGCGCTACGATACCAGGTCTCAGCAGAGGCACTGGGAGCGACCACTCGGCTCGTCAGAGAGGAGAGTGTCTGAATGGATGATTTAGTAGGTGTGTGACTGACTGTATAAGTTAGTGATTAAACGTGTCTTACTGAATGCAGGGGTTAGTGACTAAACTGTGTGAATGTCTGTATCAGTCTGTCAGTTGGTGTGTAAGCACCTGCATGGGTTGGTGAGTACCTACATGAGGGTCAATATGGGTTATTGATTGGTTGTCTGAGTATCTGTATGGTTGGGTGGGGGGTGTGACTCTGTGCATAGATGTGAGAGTGAGTGATTCACTGGGTGTATGGGTTCAAGAGTGCATCTGTGAGAAGCTGTGTGGGTGTGTGTGTGTGTATGTGTGTGTAGGTGAGTGAATGGATGCCTCAGTGGTACGTGTGAGAGTAACAACATATGCGAGAGGCAGCATATGTGAGTGTTGGACTATATAAATTAACTACATGTGAGAGAGTGATTTTGAAAGTGGCTGTATGGATGAGTGTGTCAGAAATTTCATAAGAGAGAAAGTATGTGTTAGCATCTGTATGAATATGTGAGATGGTGTGCTTATAACTGTGTAGGTGAGTAAATGGGAGTGTGATTGATTCTTTGCATGACTGACTAGGTGTATGAGTAACTCTATGGATGAGTGACGGTGTGCGTGTATCTGTTTAGGTGTATGCGGGCAAATGATAGTGCTGTAGTGGTGAGTGATTGCATATATGAGTGACTGTAGGGGTGAATGAGTGGATGTGTGTGTAGACCTAGGAATCAGTGAGTGGGTATGTAGTAACTGGTATTTGTGTGTCTATAGTTTCTAAAATGGTAGGCTGTATTTTAGAGTGGGTGTATCAAAGGCTATATTAGGGTATGAGGAGGTGAATCAGATTATTGCGTGGTTGATGTCATCAGTGATGTCATTTGAGATGTCATCAGTGTTGTCACTGACCATGTCATGAATGATGTCATATGTGATTTCATCAGCAGTGCATTGGGGGCGCGGGTTATAGTCAGCCGAACTAACTATAACGGATGAATTTTTCTGGTTTTGTATGAGTGAAAAGCCCAACTAACTATAACCTCCCTGAAACCTGTGTTTTTTTCAGTGAATTTCTAAGGTTTTTTTAATGCTAATCCCTAACTATAACTTCCTTGAAAATTCTAGTTATTTCAGTGAATTTCTAAGGTTTTTTAAATGCAAATTTCTAACTATGCCTACATAGGTAGGACATGTGTAGAAAGAGGAAGAAAGGTGCAGAAAGAAGCAAGAGAAGTGCAGAAAGAAGCAAGAGAAGTGCAGAAAGAGGCAAGAGAGATGCAGAAAGAAGAGGAAAGGTACAGAAAGAACCAAGAGATGTGCAGAAAGAACCAACAGAGGTACAGAAAGAGGCCTACTTTGACTGTATCTTACAACAGACTCATGCAAAGTAGCCTAATCAATAATCTGTCTCCCAAGATGTCTTACAGCTTACTTTTCACTTAAAGGTTCACTATTCATCGACTGCTCAGAATGTTAGACCTACCAAGTATAAAACAGCAATCCTAAGTCTGACCAAGTTTGTGAAGGTATGCATGCGTGTGTCTCTGCTTTTATCGACATAAACATAAACATACAAATATTTGAATACCTTTGTTTCAAACATCATACTCTGTAAATTTGTGTACCAAAAGGTAGAAGCAAGAGAAGTGCACAAAGAAGGAACGGAAGTGCACAAAGAGGCAAGAGGGATGAAGAAAGAGGAAAGAGAAGTGTAGAAGAAGCAAGAGAGATACACAAAGAGGAAAGAAGGATACAGAAAGAGTCAAGAGGTGTGCAAAAAGAAGCAAGAGCAGTGCAGAAAATGGCAACAGAGGTGCAGAAGGAGGCAAGAGAACTGCACAAAGAGGCAAGAGAGTTACAGAAACAGAAAAAAGAGGTACAGAAAGAGGGAACAGGGGTACAGACAGAGGCAGGAGAATTGCAAAAAGAGGGAAGAGGGTGCAGAAATAGGCAAGAGGGGTGCAGAACTTTACAACAGAAGTACAGAAAGAAGCAAGAGCAGTGAAGAAAGAACCAAGAGAGGTGCGTAAAGAGGCTAGAGGAGTGCAGAAAGAGGCAAGAGCAGTGCAGAAAGAGGCAAGATAAGTGCAAAAGAAGCACAAGAGGTACAGAAAGAGGGAAGCCAGTGCAGAAAGAGTCAAGTGCACTGCAGAAAGAGGCAACAAAGGTGCAGAAAGAAGCAAGACGGTTGCAGTAAAAGGAAAAAAGGGTGCAGAAAGAAGCAAGAGAGGTGCAGAAAGAGGCAAGCCACATTGTTGTTTTGTTTAAATGTTTGTCATGGTTGGGGTGCCAGGCCCGTTGTTGCTCCCACCGGGATACGCCTGTCTGGTAATGGGGTGGTGGGGGCAACAACGGGCCTGGCACCCCAACCATGACAAATATGTAAAGAAAACAGCAATGTGGCTAAGTTATAGAGATGACTTGCTAATGTATTGGATGGAACAGTATCAGAATTTCAAGAGTACTTTGAAATCCTAAACTCAACAGACGCAAATGTGAGATTCACATATACCATCAGCAAAGACAGAGTTGTATATTTGGATACTGAAATCTATGTTACCAAAAACATAATTGAGACAACTCTGCATTGGAAATTAACATTGACAAATGCCACATTACATGGCAATAGTTTTCATAAAGCATCAGTCATTGAAAATATCCCATATGGAGAATTCCTTAGAATTCGCAGAATGTGCTCAGAGGAATCCGAATGGAAGAAACATAGCACAAATACAGTAGCAAGATTGAAACAAAGAGGGTACAAGAAAAATGTTGTTAATAGGTGTTGGTAAAGATCTAATGAGAAATCAAGGGAAGATATCCTGAAAAACACTCCAAAAGCAATCAGTGAAGAAAATCAAGAACCAGGGAGACTAGTTATGGATTATTCATTTGACGCGAAAAAAGTCACTAACATTCTGAGAAAGAACTGGAAAATACTGTAGTTGGATTCAACAGTAGGAAGGATCATGGGAACCCATCCGAATATATCATATTGACGTGCAAAGAACCTCAGAGACAAAGTAATTCACAGTCACCATCAAAGTTCATATAAAAATCGAAAAAGGGACACAATGGCTGAAAACAAAGGGCTTCATTAAGTGCCACAACTGCAAAGTCTGCCAGATAGCCAAAAACACCACACAAGATAAGATGGCGAACAACAAAATGTGGCAAATAAGAGACATGATAACATGCAAAAGCAAGTGTGCTGTCTATGTAATTGAGTGGCCTTGTTCCTTAAAATAAATAGGGAGCACGATAAGTCAGCTGAAAAAGAGGATCCTCGAACGTGTAAGAGCGACGGCAAACAAGGATCGAGGAAACGCTGTAGCGAAACATATGGAGTCACACCATGACGGAAACTGGAAATTGCTGATGTTTTACGTGATTGAAACAATACCGGAAAGTATAAGAGGAGGCAACCGTGAGAAAATACTGCGAGGGGGCTGAAACAAAGTGAAGAACTACACGTGCATCTGTAATTGAATGGAATGTGTAGCAGCAGAAACAAAACTACAATTTCCTGAAGAAAATAGGATACTGAAGAAGAAAAAAACAACTAATAAATGGAAATAACAATAATAAACCAAAATGGAATACCTAAAAGAACACTCACATGGAATAGAGTTGAGCAAATACACTTAAAAATAGAAAGAAGGGGTAAAGATTTGAGTAAGAAGGAATTGAACCATTAGTCACTGTTCAAAAGACAAGAATGAGTAAGCCCACTAAAGGGCATAATCCGCATAAAAAGGAGAAATATAAATGGAAAATAAAAGGAAACAAGTCCCCCAAAAAAAGGAATGTAAAAGACAACAATAACAAAAAATCCTTGGAATAATCCAGGAAGATCAAAGAGATCTGGCAGCAGCAAGTGTGCAGGCATGTGTTGTACCAGGAACTAGTGCCAAGAAGAAACTATTCTTGAGTAGAGTGAAACAGGCAGAATTAATAACACAACACACGATCACTGCAAACAGATCATAGTGAACTGAAGAATATCCCCATTGAAGGATGAAAGGACTTGGAGAGGAATCATGGTCCGTGGTCATAGAGACCCGGACTAATGATAACTACTCCACAGAACACCTTCCCCCCTCCTTTCAAAAAACAATACGTTTATAACAATTTTAAAAAAAAGGAATGTAAAATAAAATACACAATAGATACACTTGGTGAATTTTAAGGCACTACAACTACCACAAGGCCTTAAAATGGGATTGATGTTAACATTAGAGTCACATGTCACTTAAAAGCTTTTTTATTGGTTGAAATAAGCTGTGTCATTTCATACCGTGTCAAGTTCTCTGCGAGAACGAAATGCGTCGTTTGGCATTTCAACCTGGAGAAATTTGGAAAATAAATACTTGGAAAATCACAGTTTGTGAGTGTGACTTCATCTCTCCCCTGAAAAGGAGCATGTGATTATATATATATATATATATATATATATATATATTACCTACTGGCGGTCGCCAGTAGGTATATATAGTTAGGATTTTTTCCCTATGGGATTTTTGAAAATTCTATGTCTAATAACTTTGGCGTTTGTGGACGGAATTGGATGAAATTTTCTGGAAAATGGAACATTTTGTTTCTGAGCAGCCCCTGAAAATTTGGGGGGTGTTCGTCCAGGGGGGGCCGAGAAAAAAGGGGGGTCCCAAAACGTGTTTTTAACATTGAGTTTTCCATAGGGCGGTTGGCCTCACTTTTAGCCCGAACGGCTGAATGGATTTCCATGAAACTTGGCAAAATTGTAGGGACTGGTAGCCCGATGTGCCTTTTCTAGGTCTCAATATATGTGCTCCAGTGGATTTTGAGAAATTAACGTTTAAAAAAAGATATATATCTGTAAGCGCGCTCCGGGCAGCGCTCCGGTCCGCGGACCTTAAGCGTACCGGAACTTCGCGTAGCTAAGCTGATTGGCTCTCCGGTGTCTGTCAACATTCTAAACAGTCCGGAGCGGCCGCCATCTTGTCTCTCGGTAGGATTGAGAGATAAGAGGAGGCCAAAACAAAGGCGAAAATGACCATAAGGGGGCATACTAGATCCTCCCTGACCCCCTAGGTTTAATGTGGAAGTTTTAAAAGGGCCCCGCGGGGCAAAAAAAACAAAAAAATTTTTTTGTTTTTTTTGCGTGGGGAGCGCCCGGTCCGCGAACCGGGAAGCGTTCTGGGCAGCGTACTGCAATGAAAAATGAATGATAGACTTTTCAAATGCTGTATGTTAATTGATTGTTGTTTTTGTTGATTATTTTTTATTTTCTTTATTTTTTAAGCATTTTTTTTAATGTGATTGTGTTTCATAATTTATTAAACTTTCTAACATTTCATTGTCAGAAATTTCATAATTATCATGGAATATACATTGTAGTCTCTGAGGGTGTAAAATGTCCTCATTTGCAAGGAGGTTATCTACTGCTTGTACACATTGCAGTAGTTCATTGTCCCAAGTTTCATCGAAAAATTCAATGTCAATTTGATCAATTGTATCAATCAATTCTTGGCTGCTCTCTTGCAGGTCCATTTCAAAAGAAACTTGGTTTTCGCCTTCCATTTTGCCTGAAATTTGGATTAAAAAAATATATATTAGTAGAGATAGGGCAATGTTGGGAATAATTTTAGATAGGCATTTTTTATCAGTGAATTTATCTTTGGGCAGTGTATAGTATCAGAGTGGAAGTAGGAATATAAAAAAGTGTATGTGATTTAACGTAAGTAAATTCATAATTATACAAGAGAAGCCTAACTCCATCCATAACTATAACAGAGAAGTCTCTCTAAATCTATAACTACTACAGAGGGATAGTATATATCTATCAGAAAAAGTTTACCATATTAACTTATAGTGCACAATATACTTCAGTTTTAAAAATAAAAACTTACCTTTAGAAAGAAGTTGAAGGAATTAGTGAAAATACTATTGAAATGTACAGCAAGAAGTAGTAGTCAAAATGGCTGTGTTTTCTTCTCTTCCTTTATATATATTCAGGTATATAACCAATGAAATGTCAGGTAAAAAAAATAGAAAATGAAAGTAACATTTTCATTGGTTGTCAATTCCAACACTTCAGATGTGTTTTGTGAAGTAATTTACCTCAGGGTATTTAGAGAGGTCTACAGGCTAAATGACTAAATGGAATTCCAATCAAATTTGTGAAAATGGTAGGGATTGGTATGTAGTATGAGCTAATCTATATTTGGTGAAATTGTCTCCAGTGGCTTTTCTGTGAACTACTTTCCCACCTTTTTTCATGGTGCGCTTCCCAGAGAGCGACCCGGTACGCGAACCGTTGAGCGCCCCGGTTCGCGAACCTTAAGCGTTCCGGGAGTCCACCATTTTGTGTTTCGGTCGAATTAAGATACAAGATGGAGGGCAAATAATGTTCAGAATGGGTAGAAGGGGGCACGGTAGAGTTATCTTGACCCCCTAGGTTTTCTGAGGGTGGCTGAGGAGGCTTATATGTGCGAAAAAAAAACATTTTTAAAAAAAATTGCGCGAGGTTAGCTCCCGGTTCGCGTACCGGGTAGCGCCCCAGGGAGCGTACTTTGTTGGAAATTAGTGAAAAATGTTAGAGTAAAATAATAATTGTGAGTGATCAGATGTAGGGTAGCTCTGAGAAGAGCTTTTGGGTTTATGGTACATTTAGGTACTTATAAGTAGGTACCAATGCACATTCTTAAATTCAGAGTGAAAACTCTGTTGCCCTCATCTGAGAAGTGAACTCCATCTCCTCTGTAGATATCTTGCATGTAGTAACGCAAGTTATTGTTGTACAGGGAGCCCATTCCATGGTCTCTCATGTAAGCTGAAACAGATTTGTTTACATGCTTCCTCGACTTCTCAATTTGTGGACAAAATTGGTTTGACCACCTCCATTTCTGTCTTTGGCATATATTTGAATATACCAAGGCAGTCTGAGGAAAAAGTGCCATTAATTGCTCAAAGGTGTCCTTTAAAAGCATTTCCAGACCTACACCAGTCAAAGTGCCCAAGTCATTACCTCCACAGTGCACAATTAACAGGTCAGGTTTGGGCAAATGCATAAAGGTTTTCACCAATGGTATCAATTGGTGACATTTTAATCCTCTGTGGCCAAACCACTTAATTTCCACATCTTGTAAATTGAGGTTAGGTAATTTCCTGTTTTCAACGTACCTTTGAGCCCAGTGAATATAACTATGTCCAACAATCCAGACAGAAAACATGGTGAGAGAAGGTTCTCCTGCAGTCAGATGAAGTGTGGCAATGAAATGGCAGTTGAAAAAATGAGAGTTTAAAATGAAAAAAACTGTGGAGTTTCTGTGTTCATGAAGCAGTAACAGTGATTGGTGGATTTTGATTGCTGAAAACAGAAAGTTAGGGTGCACGGATGTGTTCTTTGAAAGATGTATTTTGAATGGTCAATAAAAAATCATTAAATGAAAGAATGCACTGGATATGCAGGTGCACTGAGAGTTCAGAGTTCAATTGCAACAAAGTTGTGTGAACTTGCAAACACCAGAAGTCTTCCAAGAGGTGCTTGCCATGCAGAAAAGACAGAAAGGGCAGAGGGGGGAAGGGTTTTCATTTGAAAAAAAGTGAGGGAAGAGTTTTGATTGGGTGACATGAGAAATATGTGTGAAGAATTACAGCATTTCTGTGCTTTTGATAGCTGCAGACTCTGGAGTGCATACCTTTTGCTCTGCTGAAGACAAATTGGTGTGTTTCTGAGACTGTTTTCAAACTCAAAGTATTTGCTAAGGTGAGAAAATATTTCTTTAATTTAGATAGAGAATAGTGTGCTTTAAGGAGAAAATTATGAATTATGTGGCGCAAATTGCTTGTAAATATGCTCCCACATGTGCATGGAAAATTTTGATTTTGAATGTTTGTGTTACATAGCCATGTTAAAAGTGATACAAACATGCAGGAAAGGCAATGAAAAAATGCTTTTATGTGTCTTAAGGACATTTTAAGTAATTTTGCCATGTGCAGTGTTTTGAAATTATGATTTGAAAATCGTTTTTGGGGAAAAGGAATTGATTTAAATGTATGACAAGGACATAATGGTGTATGCTTCTTTATACGGCAATTGACTATCCCTGATGTTATTTTTCCCATTTTAATGTAAGACCTTCTCTGTGGCGCAAGTTGCTTGTAAATATGCTCCGACCTGTGCATGGGAAATTTAGATTTTAAATGTTTGTGTTACATAGCCATGTTAAAAGTGACCCAACCATGCTGGAAAGGCAATCAAAAAACGCTTTCATGTGTCTTAATGACATTTTAAGTCATTTTCCCATGTGCAGTGTTTTGAAATTATGATTTGAAAATCGTTTTTGGGGAAAAGGAATTGTTTTTAAATTCATGACAAGGACATAATGGTGTATGCTTCTTTATAAGGCAATTGACTGTCCCTGATGTTATTTTTCTCATTTTAGTGTAAGACCTTTCTCTGTGGCGCAAATTGCTTGTAAATATGCTCCCACATGTGCATGGAAAATTTAGATTTTGAATGTTTGTGTTACATAGCCATGTTAAAAGTGACCCAACCATGCAGGAAAGGCAATCAAAAAACGCTTTTATGTGTCTTAAGGACATTTTAAGTAATTTTCCCATGTGTAGTGTTTTGAAATTATGATTTGAAAATCGTTTTTGAGGTAAAGGAATGTTGTTAAAATTTATGTGCGCCATATGCCCCCAAATTTCTTTTTCAGGGGTGCAGCAGGGTGTTATTGAGACACCCCTGCAGCTTTGGAAAAATTCCTAATTTGTGATGAGCAAATTGTTAATCGCAAATTGCACCTTCATTTATATGAGCCTCCTAGCCCATGGAAATGAATGGGTAATTTGCAATTAGCAATTTTCTCATCGCAAATTTGGAATGGTAAAGAATCGCTATTTATTCCTTAAAATTCGCTTTTTTGGAAATGCAAAATAGTTATATGATACATATGGCGGTTGATGTCTAACAAGATAAGAAGCTTAGGGATACATTTATGATGACTGGCGCAATGAAGTAGAAATCACTTACTTCATTGGTAGAGCTTTACATGTATTATCTCCTCTGTATTCTTCATCAAGCGTAACTTTAATCTGCAATCCTGAGTAGGCCTCACTTTAAACAAACCTCTGGATAGGCCACATCTTATTGTTATCCTGAATTAATCATTTAAAATGCTAGGGACAGATTTATGATAGGTGTATGCCTCTTTTGCGCCACTTAGAAAACATTGTCCATGGGGAAATGACTTAAAATGTCCTTAAGACACATGAATGTGTTTTTTTAAAACGTTTGCAATTTTTTTGGGTCACTTTTAACATGGCTATGTGACTCAAACAGTCAAAATCTAAATTCGCCATGCACAGGTGGGAGCATATTTACAAGGAATGTGCTCCATGGGGAAAGGTCTTATAATGTAATATGGGAAAAATGACATCAGAGACACTGAAATGCCTTATAGAGAAGCATACACCATTATGTCCTTGTCATAAATTTGCAAACCATTACTTTTCCCCAAAAACGATTTTCAAATCATAATTTGAAAACACTGCACATGTGGAAATGACTTAAAATGTCCTTAATTCAAAATTTGCGATTCCTTAAATGCAATGTATCAAACAAAAAATATGTAAAAAATGATATTAAGGATTTGGAAACTACCACCAACTTCTAGTTTGTGGTAAATTGCGAATTCTTTTCAAAAAGCATTTTTTTCCAAACAACAAAAGGTCCCATATGACGCCGATACATGCCCTTAGGGCATGTAGGTGTGCCATATGCCCCCAAATTTATTTTTCAGGGGTGCAGCAGGGTGTTCTTGAGATACCCCTGCACGCTTGAAAAAATTCCTATTTTGTGATGAGCTAATTGCTAATCGCAAATTGCAACCTTCATTCCTATGAGCCTCCTAGCCCATGGAAATGAATGGGTAATTTGCAATTAGCAATTTGCTCATTGCAAATTAGGAATAGTAAAGAATTGCTATTTATTCCTTAAAATTTG
This sequence comes from Lissotriton helveticus, assembly GCF_964261635.1. NCBI lineage: Eukaryota > Metazoa > Chordata > Amphibia > Caudata > Salamandridae > Lissotriton > Lissotriton helveticus. The sequence goes on from NC_136061.1 coordinate 1,683,599,660, forward strand.
CTATTTAGGAAATGCAAAATAGTTTGATGGTACATATGGTGGTTCATCTGTAACAAGATAAGAAGCTTAGGGATACATTTATGATGACTGGCGCAATAAAGTGCACATTACTTACTTCATTGGTAGGCCTTTACATGTATTATCTCCTCTGTATTCTTCATCAAGCGTAACTTTAATCTGCAATCCTGAGTAGGCCTCACCTTAAACAAACCTCTGGATAGGCCACACTTTATCGTCATCCTGGATTAATCATTTAAAATGCTAGGGACAGATTTATGATAGATGTATGCCTCTTTTGTGCCACTGTGCGTCACTTTTATGATGCAGCGGTGGTGCAAAAGATTTGCTATGAGGCGACAACATTACAAATTGATGCATTTAGGCAGATATGTCATGGTGTAAAAAAAACGTACCACATGAAACCGATGCAGCAGTGATGCAAAAGATGCACCATGTCGTAAGACAGGCCTCACTTGGGGCCATATGTATCAAGCTAATTAGCATTCGCAAAGATCAAAATTCTACGAATTTTGGCCTTTGCGAATGTTAATTAGACAAATGGTATGTATCAAACAAGTTTGATGCAAAATAAGGAGTAGCAAAATTTGCTATTCCTTATTTTGCAATTGCACTGAAGGATTTGCAAATTTTGTGACTACTTAAATGCAATGTATCAAACAAAAAATATGTAAAAAATGACATTAAGGATTTGGAAACTATTGTGGTAAATTGGTGGTAATTTGTGAATTCTTTTCAAAAAGCTTTTTTTAAAAAAAACAAAAGGTCCCATATGACGCCAACACATGCCCTTAGGGCATGTATGTGTGCCATATGCCCCCAAATTTCTTTTTCAGGGGTGCAGCAGGGTGTTCTTGAGACACCCCTGCACCCTTGGAAAAATTCCTAATTTGTGATGAGCAAATTGCTAATCGCAAATTAAACCTTCATTCCTATGAGCCTCCTAGCCCATGGAAATGAATGGGTAACTTGCAATTAGCAATTTGCTCATCGCAAATTAGGAATGGTAAAGAATCGCTATTTATTCCTTAAAATTCGCTATTTAGGAAATGCAAAATATTTTGATGATACATATGGCAGTTCATCTCTAACAAGATAAGAAGCTTAGGGATAGATTTATGATGACTGGCGCATCACCAGGGATGTGCCAGTCATCTTGCGCCGCTGTTCCGCCACCCATGGTGTGCTGCATTTACAATGCGGCACAGCATGGGGCAAAAACGGCACAGATGCTTGACGCATCTGTGCCGTTAAGGTGGCGCATTGCTGGAGTTGTATCGCAAGTGCGATGCAGCTCCAGCAAGGCTCAGGGGTGCACCATCTCCACAATGTTGCGTCAAGACCTATGCCTGCTTCAAGCAGGCGCAGGGTTTTGACGCAGGTTTCTCCTATCTGATTGTAAATGCGGCACACCATGGGTGGCAGAGCAGTGGTGCACGTTAACTGGTGCATGCCTGGGGATGTGCCATTTAACATAAATCTGCCCCTTTACATTTAAGTATGTGCAGGGGACACAGAGTCGGTGAGGCTTATCCAAGGTTAAGAAGAGATGAGTCCTGTTCAGTGAAAGATTAGACATAGGCTTCACCTGCTCAGCATCGCTGGACATGGCTAAATAATAGCTGCAAAATGTTACTCTTGTTAAACAATTTTACTATTATAATCTGTGAGATTTGTCTCTTACTCTGCAACATCTCATTGTTGTTATCTTTCTTTAAAGATAAAGACAACCTCAACATGAGCGACAATCTGCAATCAGTTGATTTTGACCTCATCATTGAACTTGTAATTGAAACATCAGTGGATGTTGATCCCTTGGATGATTTAAATCCTGAGGATGAAGAAGAGCGTGATGAGGATGCAGATTTGTCCGAATTATATGATATAGGATGGGAAGCTGACCTGCTTGAGCCTTTGGAACTATAAACATTTATTTTTAAAATTTATAATTAATAAAAAGTAAAAAGGTAAACCGTTTAATTTAAAAATAAAGACACCTTCAAAAGCAGGTTATGTGTAGTGTCTTCAATAAAATATTAAAATATGCTCATAAAATTAGATCAGATTCACATATAAAATAGCACAGGTAACATAAATATAAATGTCATTTCTTTTCTGGTATTTCTGTATTGTAAATTTGCCAACGAATAAAAAATCTTCTAATTAAAATGTCAAGTAGTGTCTTAAGTTTTTGATCACTGTTACTGATTTACTGTTTGGTAATAATGGTTAATAACATTTTTTATTATATTTTTCCACAGATTCAACTGCAGATCATTTCAAGATTTCACCATGCCTACAATAGAAAGACAGATAAAGGCTGCAAAACGTCAAAGACAGCAGGTGAAAAAAAATACGCAGCAGTCCTCTAACAAAAAGATTTGTCAAGTCACGAAGAAAGCACCGGGTAAGAGCACAAAAGAATTTATAAGAAATATGTGTAGTAAAAAAAATATTACTACAGAAAATGTTTCAGTCCATAAAACGAGAAGGAAATCAAATGGAAAGGAAAGGCCAATGAAAAATGTTACTGCTAGAGCAAGAGATAACTCTGTGCATGATAGTAGAAGGAAACAACAGTTTAGGGAGATTCGTAAACGAATGTTCCGGAACAGGATAATTGGCAATTTGTTAAAAAATATTAAGAAAGGTCAACAGAAACTGGTTTTTTATAAGACAAAAAAAAAAGTTGAGAAAGTTATTGATCAGGCATTTGAAATTAAACGTAAGTTATTTATTTTGATAATCAATAGAATTAGGAAGCTAAACAAGGCAATTTTTGATTTCAAAAGAAATAGTAGATGGAAGAGAATAGTTAATCGTAGTAATTTTTGTGAAGTTTTTTCTGGAGAATGGATGCATAGTTCAAGCTGTGAGGCATTTTTTAATGAGGAGAGTTATTTCCAGGATAATGATTTGGTGCATGCAGTTGACACCAGTGGTCGTGCTTATGAAGTGAAAGATGGTTGTCCAGTTGAAAAAGAAAAACTTGTGACAACAGAGGCAGAAGAGGTGTTAGGTAATGAGGTTTTAGGAAGACGTGCTAAGGGTACTGTGTACACCTGGAAGTGTAGTAGTATTTGCAGTGTGCGACAGGATTCCATCAATTTGCTTTGTGATTTTGTACGGTCATTTAATAAGAAAAGTTTGAAGCAGAAAATGATGTTGTTGCAAGAATTAGATCCTTGCAGAGTAAGAGAAGTGACAGGTTTGCATGGACATTCACTGGCTTGTCTTTCCAGGAGAGTATGCCAGAGTGTTTTTCATCATTTCAGGATGCTAGCAGTGCATCATAACAAAGTGAGGAAATTAGTTAGAATGTTGTATTATGCTAAGAGTCCAGCAATTATTCTTAAACAATTATGCGCTGCTCTTTTGCATGGTTCTGAAATAGATGTGAAGAATATATGTGAAGAAATTGAGTTTTGTTACTTTGGAAGTAAAGAGGAGAATGTTGAAATTGAGCAAGAAGAAGAGGGTCATGTGGAAGATAGTGTACAGGTTTCCAGTACAGATAATTTCCAGAGGGAAATTGCGACGTTTGAGGTGAAATCAAGTGAGAGGCCTAATTTCACTTGTGTGTGTTGTCGACGCACTTATTATAAGAATCAGACTAAGTTAGTGGATTTATATGCAAAAAGTGAAAGGGAAAATAATAGTGAATGGAAGGATTTTGCAACATACTTGATGGTAGAAAATTGTTTTGATTTGGGATTGGATCAACGTGTGTGTACTTATTGTTCTTGCAAATTAAATCAAAACCAGATGCCTGCTAGAGCAGTTCATAATAATCTGGAATTGGTTGAGATTCCTTCTGAATTGAAGGATTTAAATACTTATGAATCTATTTTGATTCAAAGTATCCATCCCTTTCAGGCTATTGTAAGAATGGAGCCAAAGACAGGGAAATTGCCTCCATCAGATTTACAGAGAGGATTAAAGGGAAGAGTTGTTTATTTGCCTCTAGATTTGAAGAAAAACATTAACACAATTGGAGTAGAAAAAGTGGAAGAGGAACCTCTGGTTATCTTAGTTAATGGGGTTCCGACAAAGAATAAGAAAATATGGCAAGATTTAGTAGATGTTAGGAAAGTTAAAAAGGCAACATTGTATTTGAAAAAAAATAATAAATACTATAAGAATGTATATGTTGCAGAAGAGGAAGTAAGTGAGGAAGAGGATAGCGATTTGTGTGCTGGTCAAATTGAGAAAGTAGAACCCTCTACTAGTGAAGAAATATATGAACATTATAGTGTTCATCCTTTGCATTCCAAGGAAGTCATGGGGAATGCTATTGAGTTGTTTCAAATGAAACAAGCCAAAGGGAGTCCCATTAGTGTTTGGGAGGAAAGTTTGGAAGCTCGGTGTTTCCCACAGCTTTTTCCAACAGGTCAGGGAGGAAGATATGATGAGCGACCTCATCAAATTCCTGCTTCTGAATACTGGACTTTGCGATTGTATGCAGGAGATGCTAGGTTTTGACAATGCATTCCTTATTTGTTTCATCTCCTGTTTGAAAGCGATCTGTCTGGACTGTCATATGCAGTGAACCACATCTTGAAAAGTGGTATACACATGCAAAACATCTCGGCAAGTGACTTTATGGATAAAGTCAATGTCCAAGATAGTATTTTGGATTCTCACCTGATTAATCTCATGGCGTGTCAGCGTGGTACTAATGAGTACTGGTACCGTCGTCATGGTGATTTAAAATGTATGCTGAGGAACTTAGGTACTCCCACATGGTTCCTCACTCTGAGCTGTGCCGAGTATGGTTGGGAAGACTTACTTGAATTTCTACGAGAGGCAAATGCTAACGTAGATAACATCGAATTCAAGACACCCGGAGAACTGTGCTCTTTGGATCCAGTCAATGTATGTAGGTACTTCAATCATAGATTTGAAGCTATGATGTCTTTCATCATGAATAAGAAGAATCCACCTATTGGAGAGGTGTTGGATTTCTTCTGGAGAAAGGAGTACCAAGCAAGAGGTGCTCCTCATATACATATGTTGCTGTGGATCAAGGATGCACCTAAATTTGGAACGGATCCAGAAGACTCAGTGATGAGTTTCATCCAACAGTATTCTACGTGTGCTGTTCCAAACGCAAAGGAGAAGAAAAGCCTAAGAGAAAAAGTTCTGCGTTTCCAAAGCCATCGATGTGGAAAGTACTGCCGTCGTAAATTCCGAAACAAGGACAAGTTCTACACTAAATGTCGTTTCGGCTTTCCACGACCGGTGATTTATAAAGGGAGAGTAAACAGTTTGATGTCTTCGCTGCGACACAATGTCATGAAGAAATCACCTAAAAACACTTACAATTTGAAGAGGAACGAAGAGTCCAAGTACATCAACGACTACAACCCGGTGATTTTGTCCATGTGGAATGCTAACATGGATATACAGTTTGTGGCTGATAACTGTATGGCTGTGGCTCGGTATGTGACGTCTTACATCACCAAAAAAGAGAAGACAGAATTGAAGGATATGTGGGAGGACATTTCCCATGAAAAGAGCCTCAGCAAGAAGTTGTACAGTTTCAGTCTGAAGATGTTGTCGCATCGAGAAATCGGAGCGTACGAATGTTCTGACCGGTTGTCTTCAGCAAGTCTCTATGCCAAGTCCAGGAGTATCGTTTGGGCGAGTCTTGGTCTTGCTGCAACGCGTAATCGAGTTCTCAAACCTGTGCGGGAAATTGAGTATTTGGCGGAAAAGGAGCCAAACAGTACCGACATTTTGAAGACCAACATGTTGGATACATATTATCCAAATCGAAGCATTCACCTCGAGAATGTTTGTCTGTATGAGGTTCTTCAAAATTACATATTCAAGAGGAACATCAAAGAAGATACTGAGAAAGGAGTGTATGCTGTAATAGGAAGTGAGGGATGTCTGGTCAAGCAAAGAAAATGCCACTTGGTAAACCATCGAAAATTGAGTGGCGAATCTCCTGAAAAAAAGGAGTTTTTCTATTTAGCACTTTTGCAACTTTTCAAGCCTTGGCGTGCAGAAGAGGAACTGCTTGGAGATTTCCTCTGTTACGAAGACTCTTTCAATGCTGCCAAGGAGACCATAGAATGTCCTGCTTTTCCCCAAATATGTAGAAATGTTGAATGCGGAAATTGAGCAGGAAGCAACGATTGCAGCCGAGATTGCCAGAGACAGTTCTCAGGACAGTCAGAGTTCTGCTTCATTGAGTCAGGATCCACTAGGAGGACCTGTTATCGAAAATGAAGCTGCCACTGCTATGAATGAAGTGGAAAGAGCCATGGCACATGCTCAAGAGGATGCGGTTAACTTAGAAGAGTTGGAAAGACAACTCAACGTTGAGCAGAGGAAAATATATGACGAAGTTACCATGCAAATTGATCATGGATTAAGTCATGATAAGAAAGAGTGCTCATGTACATCGTTGAAGCCTGTCCGACTGTACGTGAGTGGAGAAGCGGGAACTGGAAAAAGTTTCCTCATTAAAGCAATTTCATGCTATTTGCAGGAAAGGACAGAGTCACCGCTGTCTTGTGTTGTCACTGCTCCAACTGGACTGGCAGCACATAATATTAAAGGGATTACTTTACATCGTTTACTGATGCTGCCAGTGGAGCATGACAACAAATTACAATATCACAAGCTATCTGGAGATGCTTGTTTTGAAGTTTCAAGAATCTTGAGAAAAATGAAACTTCTTATCATTGACGAAGTAAGCATGGTTTCCAATGTCATGCTTGCCTTTGTGCATTTGAGCATGCAAGAAGTTCTCAAAACAGAGTATGATGTGTTATTTGGTGGCAAACACATCATTGTTTTCGGAGATCTTCTGCAGCTGACACCAGTGAAAGGGCAACCTGTGTTCAAAATGCTCACGCATGGAGATACCAGGAAGTGCCTAGGCAGCATTGGCAACGTCAATATATGGTTAAACTTCAATTATGCTGAACTGCATGAAAATATGCGTCAGGCGAAGGATGAAGTTTACAAGACTATTCTACAAGATGTTAGAATTGGAAAAGTGACCGAGCATGGGAAAGAAGCTTTACATGCACGATTACTGTCAAATTTATATCCAGAACAAGATGTTGTGCCTGAGAATATTTTTCAGAAAATTACTGAGAAGAAATCTGGAATATGTTTGATGCCAACTCTTGCAGAATGTGCCAAATTTAACAACAAAATGTTGCATTTAGAAAAGCAAGAGATTGTGAAACTGGAAGCTATTGACAGAGTAGAGCATATGGGATCAACAATTATTTTGTCTGAGAATCTGAAAACAAAATTGGATTCATTAGAGAAGAGTATATCTAAAACTGCAGGTTTTGAAAAGACTCTGAATGTGTGCTTGAACTGCCGTATAATTTTAAGAAGGAATTTACATGTTGAAAGAGGTCTGGTAAATGGATCAATGGGTAATGTTGTTGATTTTGTGAAATACAGAAATAGAGATGGAATTGAATTTTTAAAAATTAAATTTGATGGCATTGAGGAAGTACAGCTAATTGCTCGGCGTTCTGCTAGATTTTTGCTTGTAAAAGACTTATATGTTCGCCGTAAGCAGTTTCCTGTTTGCTTGGCATATGCGGTGACAATCCATAAATCGCAAGGTTTAAGTGTAGACAGTGCATTGGTGAATATTGGCAGTTCTGTGTTCAAGGAGGGTATGGCATATGTGGCATTGTCACGAGTTAGAACTTTATCGGGATTGTACTTGATTGAGTGTGATGTCACAAACATTTGTGCAGATCTAGAATGTGTTATGGAATACAATAGGTTAAGAAGAGAGTATGCGCCACATTTGCCTCAGTATCCTTTGTTTCAGAAACGTGTGGTAGGCCGGAAACGAAGAAATGTGACCAATACTGGGGAGGTTGTAGAAAAAAGACAAAAAGTCAATGAACCTAAAATTACAAGCAGAAACAAAAAGGATTCTGTTGAAGATGTTGTTGGTTTTCAATTTGAAAACAGTTCTGGTGTCAACTGCTATGCTAATGTAGTGGTTAATGTTTTGTTTTCTCTAGAAAATGTAAAAGAAGAGATTGTGGTCAATTCTGATCAAAGATTTTGCAGTTTGTTAAATTCTGTGTTAGAGAAATGTAGCACTGATAGAAGAAACATTGAAAGTGTGTCTGAAATTCGAAATCTGTTAGACAGATGTTCAGGCCAAACACAATTCTCTCAAAATATTCAGCAAGATTGTCAGGAGTTTTTAATGTACATGCTTGATGTATTACATGCTGAAGGTGTAGATGTAGATCAGCTGTTTGGGCTTTCTTATCAATGGCAGCATGACTGCGAGAACTGTATGGTATCAAGTACTACTAGTGTAGACTCAGAAAGATTTATATATTTAACTTTGCCAGACAGTAAATCAGTCTCCTTTAATAAGCTAGTAAAAGCAGCTGATCACAACATGGAGTGTAGCCAATGTAAATCTGAAATGATGTCCACATTATTTATACGAACATATGGCCAGTATGTCATTTTAATGTTCCAACGATGTAGGCCTGATGGAACAAAATTGACAACTTTAATTAAAAATGTTGTGGCTTCACAGTTGTCAATATCAGGAAGGACTTTTGTAACTGTAGCAATTATATATCATGATGGTCCTTCAATAACATCAGGACATTATACAGCTTATTTAAAGTGTAGAAATGGCTGGTCATTCTGCAATGATTCTGTTTTAATTTTCCAAAAAAAATTGCCGTATGACCTTAAAAACTCTTACCTGGTGTTTTTAAAACCAAAATTTTAGGGAAAGAATCTCGGGATGTGCTCTGAGGAATTTCAAGAAGTTCTAATGGCTCCTACACGATTTGGCCTTGAGGATAAGTGTAGTTCAGAGACATAACTTCTAACCATAAGACTGGACATCATGGAGAAATAAGTGCACTTTGAATGAGTTCAGAAAAACTATTTCTTTTTATAAGCTAATTGAAGCAGCCAATCAAAACATAGAGTAGAGGGAATGTAAGTCTGCAATGCTGTCTACTGTTTTACATTGCTTTGTGATTAAAAGTGATGTAGAGAATTAAATAATTGTAGTAGTCATAGAGGTAGTGTAAGTCTGCTTCATAGTAAGCAGTATCAGTGTCATAGGAAATGTAGAACATGACTGAGCAAGAAGGGGAAGATATTACTATTCCAGGATTGTGAAAATGATCTTCAACATTTTAATTCTGAAAGTTGCGGAAATTCCAAATGACGGGATTGGCTTACAAGAAATCCAAGAGTTATAAATGGCTCTGACCAGATTTGGCCTTGAGGAAACTTGTGGTAGAGAGCAAGAAGTCATTTATTGCATGTAACGTGTTTTTAAAAACGATGGAGATTTTCTTTCAGAAAGTGGCGGGCTGAAAGTAATAACAGCACAAAAGAGTGTAAGCTGTTCATAGGACATCCTTGGACGTCATGGAAAGTAAGTTAACTTTAAGGAGTTCTGAATTTTGATTTCTGATGTTGTATGGGTTTTTTAAACACAATCATTTTGATTGTGTTTTTTTTTTCCCGCTGTTACATGATGAATACCTTCAAGTCACTGTTTTTAGTGAAATTTGATACATTCTGAGAACAGCAAAAATAAACCATTTAACATGTATAATTAATTCTGTACTGTTTGCATTTATGATGTATATGTAGAACTGTGTAGGAGGCATGGAGAAGGTGAGGCTTCTGTAAGTGTCAAAGTTGTTGCATGCAGTGCTGCACTTCTGCGTATTCTTTCATATGCTAGACTACATCTGCACAATGAGATACCTAAGCAAAGGAAACACAAGTGATGTGATTGTGAAATGAGCAAAATAAATTGCACGTATTTCAATTACATCACCTGTGTTTCCTATCATTACGAATCACATTGTGCAGATCAAGTTTAGGTCTGTCCAGGGAAACATAGGAGGTTTGTACTTTGTTGAAGAGTGCAGTGGACATGACTCACTTCATTGGTAGACTTTCACAGATATTATCTCCTCTGTACACTTCAACAAGTGTAAATCTCATCTGCAACCCTGAGTAGGCCTCACCTCAAACAAACTTCTGGATAGTAGACATCTTATTGGCATCCTGAAGCAATTATTTAAAATTTTAGTGTCTTGCGACACTTTTCTGAAACAACAGCAATGCAAAATATGCACCATGTTTTAAGATAGGCCTCACTTCATCTGCATCAAGATACTGTTAGTTTAAAATGTATATCTTTAGGACTGTGTAGGGGGCCTGGAGAAGCAGAAGCTTCTGTAAGTGTCAAAGTTGTTGAAAAACTGTTTGTCCTTCAATCTTTGCCCTTGTCTTTTGTAATTTTTAAATACATGTTTTAATATTTTTCAAATGTTTGTTCTCTCTTTCACAGATTGAAAGTATAAAAACAAAAAGTGAGTAATTTAACGACAATTATAAGGTAAATATTTTGTACTCTTTTCGTTACATTTCTATCACATTGAACTACTATTAGTTCCACTGCTTCATTTCTTTAATACTCAGTTTCCTACCTTTGCTACTTCCCTCATTCCTTTCTCTATTACCTACTTACTCAACTCCTTCCACTCTTTTTCTCAGTCCCTCTCTTCTCATAGTTCCTCACTCTTGTTCACTCACTCCGTCTCTATTACTCTTAGTGTCTTTGACTGATCACTGTATCACTATTTGTTCATAATGCTTTCTCTGTGTAGTTGAAGCACACTAAGGGGCATATTATGAACACAGCCAATAAAATTATTGCTGTTTTTATTGGCAGAAAACTGGTGCAAAAGTAGTTTTAGTGGCAGTTTTCTGCCGCAAAAGCAGCTTTAGCGACACATTTCTGCCAATAAAAGCTGCAAAACTTTTATTGCCTATGTTGATGATATGGCTCTATGTTACTTACATTTCTTTGCTGTTTCAATTAATCTTTTTCTGTTATTTTTTGTTTTCTGTTTTCTATTTTTTCTCTCTGTTATTCCCCATGTTTTAATCTTATTTTAAACATTCACTCACATTCTCCAAGAAACTCTTCTTTGTTAATGTTATACTCTCTTTTTTAGGTCGAGCGACCTATCTCAATGCGCATGAGCGCATTGAGAGCGGGAGCTCGATCTATTGCAGCTTAAACAGAGCTTACCGAGATCAGGCGATTCCCAGGCGATTTCTTCCAGTGCACGTGAAAGCGCGTGCACAATGCCACCAGCCGCTTGCCTCGCATTACCACATCAAAGGCAAGGCGGCCTCGTCTCAGGCCCCTGCTGCTTCACACCCTCATGCCGCTCTCCCCGCTCCGCCCCCTCCCCTGCCCGCCGTGTCGCATTTCTCCTCCGCCGGCCGTACTTTCACTTTGACGGCCGCAGGCCATCTCTCGTGTTTCTACTTGTTATTGTTCGAGTGTTTCCCTGGCTCAGCGTGGTGCCCGATTCATGGACATTTACAGACGCTCTGGTCTCTGTTATTGTATTTCCAGGACATGGTGCCATTCTGCCACAGCAGCATTAGGGCTGTACATAAAATGCCATGCGATAATTCACTCTAGTTTTACTTAGGCTCTCACAATGTTTTTAAGTAACGTGACAGCTGCAACATATTTAAGTGCCCAGACAGCTACAACCACACTTGTGAACAGCATTTCTTACCCCGCTCGGTAGGCGGGGTCATGACTTCACTCAAATGGTGAACAATGGCATGGGAGTCAAGAACATCGCAGAGTAGGGTTATAAGCCGGCCGGTGCTTGTTCTACATTGGCATGCAGCTCTCCCTTTGAAGACTAGATTCCTGTTTGTATTCCCCAGTCTAATATAAACAAGCATTTTTCATACTGCAATCAAAATAAAATAAAGCGGAACAGGACCGTAAATTACGTGTGACGTACATTGCATACAAACTGAGGATTCACGTGTGTTTGTCTATACACTCCAGCACCCGCTTACACATACAGTGGTACCTACACAGCAGCACACACACACTAACAAACATAGATAGATACACAGCACAGCGTGGGACACGCACACAAACACAGTGGCTCACACACGCACACTCACAGTAGGCCACATACAGTAACTCGCTGTACACACACGCGCACACACACGCAGTACATCACGCTCCACATACACAGGCACTCAAGGTTAAATGCACACGCATAAAGTGGCACAGACACAGAGTGAGTCACACACAACTGCAAGGTCAGTAATTGTCAGGTACAAACCCACTCGCAAACAGCGTGACTCACAAGCGCAGTAGTGCATACCCTCACACTGTTACATGCTTAAAGTGGCACACAGTCTAAGATGCAGTGACACATAGACTATTACTATGAAGCACACACACTTAGATAGACATACCTAGGCACGTGCACACGAGCACTCCTAATTTCAGATTTGGACGTAGCATTCGCTGCGTTTTGTAGTCTGAGAGGCATTTGAAACACACAACCACCTGCCTTTAGCTCATACACTCAGAAGGTGCCAGCACAGGGCTCCCTCCTATATCCGCCTTAATGCGCTCTTGTTCTGCCAATTAATTAGCCTCCGAGGGTGGGAGCGGTCGCTCTTGTGATCCCCCCCGCCTGCCGGGAGGCTCGGGCACATTACAGACGGAATAGCAGTGGTCCCCACGCCACCAGCTGCCTAATAACTGAGCTGCCTGCAGCCCGGCAGAGCACAGCTGGGACCTGCCCCACCAGGCTCGGCACCAACAGCTCCCCTAATCAGCCGGGCCAGCCGGCCACTGCGAGCCGCTCTTTAGTGGGCAGATGGTGTGACTTTGGACACTTTTACCTGCGTTAAAGTATTGCATGCGTCCCTCGCCCCCCCCTCACTCCCCTCAAACTATACACCCCTGCTTTCAAGTGGAGGCTGGAGGGCATCTTACTTATTCTAGAGACTAATTACAACTCTGATTTCTAGTGTTTATTTGGAAGGGGCACAGAAGTTGCAATTGTGTGTTGCATTATTTCTTATCAAGCACGTAGCAGCAAACACCTGGGTAGGTCAAATGCATGAGAGTATTTTTCTAGGGTTTATCCCAAGCTCAAGCATTTAAAAGTACTTTGAGATGTGATAAATGTCCGAGATCACACAGGGTGTGCCTGCAATGACACTGTAATTGTGCCCAGCTATCAGGTTTTACAATTTGCACTTCAGCCGCTGGATGGTAGGTAGGATTTGTAAAGTGTGCCCGGGATCACACAGTGTGGTCATGCAGCAGTTTAATTGTCTACTGGACCAATAAAACTAACATTGTCCAGTATACAAATCAAAATTGCTCTCCAAAGACACCAGGCAAAGCAGACGCTTCCTCAAACAGATCACCAAGCGCAATTTACCCTACTTACAGCCTAGCCTGTTCTCTGTCGAGACTTTAGCAATCTTTAGAGCACAAGATAAGATCTTTTCACATGGAAGAGTCAGACGTATTGCAACACTACTTAAGAAACAAGCATTGGCATAGACAATAGGTCTCGCCTTTGGGACCTTATACGTGTTTAGCCATGCAACAGTTGATGTTGCTGCACCAAGGATATTATGCTGCATAACTAAATACTTAGAAGGTCCCAAAGGCGAGACCTATTCGCTATGCCAATGCTTGTTTTTCTTTCACTTCGTTATCTATTTTGTTTTTCACAATTATACCCTCTTCTGTCTTTTCTTCGGTAAATAGATCTATTAAACAGTATCTCTTCTTTACTCCCTATAGCTGTCTTTCTTTTAACATCACTCTCTGTTTACTTTCCTTATACTTACACTTTTAAAAAAAAAAAAAAAAATTTTTGGTTAGCTCCCGGTCCGCGTACCGGGAAGCTAACCCGGGAGCGAACCAAAAGAAATAGAGCTTGCCAGAGTGCTAAACATTGTAGCAATTTTTTTGGAAAGGGAAGGTAGTTCTGAAAAGAACTTTTTTTTAAATAGTTTTGTTGTTTTATATTTTTTTTTTATTTTTTGAACATTTTTTGTTTTTTTTGTATTTTTTGAACGATTTTATATTTTTTTTGGTTTTTTTGGGGGGGGGAAACAACAAAAAACAGGCGTTGAAAAGGGCTCAACAGGAGCAAAAAAAAATTACTGGGGGCGGTTAGGGCAATCATGGTGTTCATATGCAAGGTTGAGTGCATTGATGCTCATGTTGCCACAAGCTAATAATGCACGACAGTGCATACATAAATGTATCATATGCCCAAAATTTTGTTGGATATTTGGCACAGTTTCCCGTGCCTCCTCTGGTGTTAAAGAAACCGGTATTGTTGGTCTGGCCACAGGAGTTGGTCTAGGATTGTCCAGCATATCCCTTAATTCCGCCCGGCTGTAATTTAGGGGATGTTTCCTCGTCATGTGCCTATGCATGGTGTGATTACCATAACTGTATTTTTTGTCCGTCCCTCTGGACAATTGTTCCTTGCATATGAGGCAGGTGACATACCTCGCGTTGACTTTTTTTTGTCCACGAGGCATCGAAAAAAACTGCCAGATAAAACTGGCTTTCTTTCTGGAAACCCGGGGCAACTCTTCCAGGAATTGTGGTTCTTCTCCCTCCTCATCCATTTCTTCATCTTCCTCCTCAGTGTTGGTAATCACCTGGGGAGGTGGTCCTCTCTTCCCATGAGGAGGTGGAGGTGGTGGTGGGGGTCCACCAGCTGAAGCAACCAATGAAGCCATTTTCACACAAGCAAAATAGGTCTTCCAACAAGCAAAATAGGTCTTCCTCTCACAATGATGAAAGTCAGAGTGAGGAAAGAAGGAGGGGTTTTCATCATTTGGAAAAAACAATACTTCTCAACCAATGAAAAGTGTTATTTTTAGGTCACCTGACCTAGCCTTCCATAATTATGAAACTAAAAGTGAAATGAACCAATGAAAAGTTTTATTAACAAGTCACATGACCTCTCACGCTCATGTTACGCGCTGCGGAACGCTCCCCGGTTAGCTTCCGGGTCGCTCCGCTTCGCGCCTCGGTCCGCGCCCCGGGACACTTCCGGGTGCGCTAACGCGATACGTCACAAGACGCATTTCGCGGCAACGTGATACGTCGCGCTTTCGTGCCGCGGATCGCTTCCGGGGAGCTGCGTTTCGCGCCTCGGTCCGCGCCCCGGGGCACTTCCGGGTGCGCTAACGCAGTACGTCATAAGACGCATTACGCGGCAACGCGATACCGTCACTATGTTGATTTCTTACCGGTTCGCGGACCGGATCGCGGAATCAAATTGAGCTAACGGGAAGCTTCCCGGTTCGCGGACCGGGAGCGAAACAAAAAAAAATATTAAAAAAAAATTATTAATAAACATATAAAATATATTTTTGGATTTAAAGAAGAATACATTTTACAGCTATAGATATTAGCTTTTAAAAAACCATTGAAATTCACTGAAAAAACCATAGGTTATAGACCATATATAGTTAGGAATTAGCATTTACAAAACCTTGAAAATTCACTGAAAAAACCATAGGTTATAGACCATATATAGTTAGGAATTAGCATTTAAAAAACCTTATTTTACTCACACAAAACCAATGAAATTCCATATATAGTTAGTTGTACTAACTATATATCGCGCACCCGCAATCCACTGCTGATCATGTCACATATTACATCATTCATGACATGGTCAGTGACATCACTGATAACATCACTGATGACATCTCAAATGACATCACTGATGACATCACTGATGACATCACTGATGACAACATCCAGTGACTGTATTTTTCTGTAAAGTTAAAATATGTCTTACATATTTAAGAATGAGTGGATGTATAAGTGTCTGGACGAAGGATTTAGTAGGTGCATGACTGACTGTATGAGTGAGTGGTTAAATGTGTCTCACTGAGTGCATGGGTTAGTGACTAAACTGTCTTAATTTGTGCATCATTATGTCTGTTGCTCTGTAAACTGCTGCATGTGTTGATCAGTAGCTATATGAGTAACTATATGGGTTATTGATTGGTTGCCCAAGCATTTGTATGGGAGACTGAGTGTGTGTGTGGGTGGCTGGGAGGTGTATGACTCTGTGCATAGATGTATGGGTTCAAAAGTGCATGTGGAAACAGCTGTATGGGCGGTTGACTGTGTGCATGACTGTATTGGTGAGTGAATAGATATCTCAGTGCTACATGTCAAAGTAAGTACATATGTAAAATACCGTACATGTGAGACTTGACATATATAAATAACTGTCCATAAGAGCCAGTGAATGTGTGAGTGGATGTATGCATCATTGTGCACTTGTATCCAGGATTGTATAAGTGAGTAAATATGTTTTAGTATATGTTTGAATAAGTAAGGTGTGTATAACTGTATAGTTGTGAAAATGGAGCTGTGATTGATTCTTTGCATGACTGACTAGGTGTGTAAGTAACTCCATGGATGAGTGACAGTCTGTGAGTGTCTGTTTACACTGAGTGTATATAAGGTTATATTAGAGTCTGAAGAGGTTCATCGTATTATCACATGAATGATGTCATCAGTGATGTGATCAGTAATGTAATTTGAGATGTCATCAGTGATGTCATCAGTGATGTCATTTGAGATGTCATCAGTGATGTCATTTGAGATGTCATCAGTGATGTCATCAGTGATGTCATTTGAGATGTCATCAGTGATGTCATCAGTGATGTCATTTGAGATGTCATCAGTGATGTCATCAGTGATGTCACTGACCATGTCATGAATGATGTAATATGTGACATGATCAGCAGTGGATTGCGGGTGCGCGATATATAGTTAGTACAACTAACTATATATGGAATTTCATTGGTTTTGTGTGAGTAAAATAAGGTTTTTTAAATGCTAATTCCTAACTATATATGGTCTATAACCTATGGTTTTTTCAGTGAATATATATATATATATATATATATATATATATATATATATATATATGTATATATATATATATATATATATATATATATATATATATATATATATACAATATATATATATATATATATACAAAAACCAGTTCCACCTTGCATGGAGACGCCATCACAATTAGACATATCACCTCATTTATTGTGGGCAGCGAGGAAAAACAGGTAGCACCCCACCACAGAAAACATCAAACATGTATCGGGCTCCATGCCCTTGCTCACTGGCTGCAACAAACAAAGTCCCAGCAGCTGTGAGGACTATTAATTACTAACCCCACCCAAGTGGGACATTACTTTGCCAAAATTGCATTGTGGGGTGTGTAGTCCTTCATTTACCATAGTGGATGCTGTTCAGGCTTAGTGTTTAAAAATAATTCCCAAGTGGGTCCCATGGCAGGGAAACACTGCTTTATCTGCTGATATACTGACCCCACAATACTGGTACCTGGTTGGCTAGTTGGCCCCTAGGGGACCTCTGGATTGAAGAGGAATTAATTCCCCAACCTAAAACTCGCCACAGTACATGTTTGCACACATATCACCTCAAGCCCCGCCCCCTACCTTCACCACTGTGCAAACATGCCCCGTAGCATGTTCTAAGTTGGGGGCCAACTAACCCACCAGGAACCTCCAGTATGCGCCAGGGGGCTGCGTTTCAGGGAGGTGTAAAAAGGGGCATGGCCTCACTACACCTCTCTGCAATGCAGCCCCCTGGCACGTTTCCAGAGGGGGAACTAATTCCCCTTGAATACTGGGGGTCCCTGGGGGCCAACTAGCCCACCAGGAACGTCCATTATGCACCAGGGGGCTGCGTTGCAGAGAGGTGTAAAAAGGGGTGTGGCCTCATTACATCCTGCATACATAATTTTAAAGCCCCGGGGTGGCGGCCCCCGGGGCCCCATGGGGCCCCCATATTTATAATAAAAAAGAAGCCCCGGGGTGGTGGTCCCCGGGGCTGTGGGGGGGCCTTGAGCCCCCCCGCATTCATAACATTAAAGCCCTGGGGTGGTGGTCCCCAGAGGGGCCCCATTTTAATTATGCACATTGCCCCCAGGATTTGGCCCCCCCAGGGGCTAATTACAAATTCATCAGGCTACGTTTTTTTTTTTTCGCGGGATACGCGTATCCTATGCGTATCCCGCGATTTAAAAAAAAAAAAAGTTAGGGGCCTTGGCGGTCCTTGTGGGCCCCCCGGAGCAGGCCTAGGGGGTCAGGGTGTTTCTACCCTGCCTCCTCTTCTTGTTTTTCGCAACCGAGATGGCTGCCAACACTTCCTGGTTTAGAGTGTTGACAGCCAATTAGCATAAAGCTCGTGGCCAATGAACAAAAAGCGTGAACTGTGAACCAAACTACTTTTTTGCCAAATTTGGTGTAATTCCGTTCAGCAGTTCGGACTGTAGCCGTGGCTAAACGTCCCTATGGAAAATTGCATGGGGAAAACACGTTTTGGGACCCCCTTTTTCTCGGCCCCTGCTTAACGAATCACCCCAAAACTTTCAGGATAGGAGCAGAGTAGAGCGCCCCATCTTCTTGGAGAATGTCGCGAAGATTCGTCAACCGGCGCCAAAGTTATTCCAAATAGAATGTTGCGGATTTCCTATGGAAACTAGGTCCTAACTATAACTACCTACTGGTGACCGCCAAAGGGTAATATTTATTTATATATATAGTTTTATATATATATACATACATTTTGAAGGATTGTTTGCTACATATATATATATATACTACAACACCAATAGTCCTGTCGCAGAGGGAGCGCGTTTTAGTTGGTGCCAGAGTCGAGACCAGGACAGGGTCTCGTATATTATCCCACACAAAGAAAAATACTCTTGGCACTCCGCTTGGTAAATCCAATTAGTTTATTTCACATCTGTAGAAGCCTACGCGTTTCGAACCTGTAGTTCCTTATATATATATATATATGCAAGGAAGTCGTCACCACGAAGAAGGCTTCTGCCTTAAAGAATGACGAAGAGCAGACCAAGATCAGTGCTTAATCAAAGTGATTTATTTTCAGCCAGCCAGCTGCCATAACGCGTTTCGCTTCCACTGAAGCTTGATCACATGGCCAAAGAAAGTTTCCGCCCAATGCTGCACGCCTGCCAGTACATGCCAGTGCCTACCATGGCGCGGTCAGCCACAAGAAACGTAGTCAAACCAAAGGAATGAGGAGGCACACCGACCAAGTATTACGAGTGTTTAATCGTGTTTCAGCCATGGAGGCCTTTGTCAAGTTACCAGAGTGCTAGCAGGTAAACATTTAAATAGTTATACATCATGATGGAAATAGAAAAGTTACCCTGTCACTCACAATTCATCAGGGATAGTGCAAGGGTTCAGACCTCCTAAACAACCATTTTGAATGCTATACAATGATAAATATCGTAATCACAAAATTAATGATAAAAATAATAAAAAACATATGAACATATAAATTAAATACATGAATAAATAAATGTTGCACATCTCTACATTGCCATAGACATAGATAAATTAGTCTAATATTATGTAGTTCATCACATAATTCCATGAAAAGAATTTAGCCTGATGGATGACACTTGAAAATAAACTTAAACAATAAATATCACAATACTGTAAAATGATGAATGTATGTACATGTATATGAGAAATGAAAATAAATTCAATTAAATATTGCATGTTAAATCCCATCTTCAATTCATTAGCAATTTGTAGGTCCAATCAATCAATCAATCATCTGTAAAGCGTCCTACTCACCCATGAGGGTCTCAAGGTGCTGGGGGGAGCAGCTACTGATCGAACAGCCAGGTCTTGAGGAGTCTCCTGAAGGTCAGCAGGTCCTTGGTCTGTCGTAGGTGGATGGGGAGGGTGTTGCATGTCTTGGCGGCGAGGTGGGAGAAGGATCTGCCGTCGGTGGTTGTTCGGAGGATGCACGGAACGGTGGCGAGTGCAAGGTCAGCGGAGCTGAGCTGGCGGTTGGGGGGTAGAAGGTGAGTCGCTTGTTGAGGTATGCTGGTTCAGCGTTGTGGAGTGCTTTGTGGGTGAGGAGCTTGAAGGTGATACTCTAATTGACGGGGATCCAGTGCTGGTCCCTCAGGTGGTTGGTGATGTGGATGTGGCGGGGGGAGTCTAGGATGAGGCGTGCAGAGGCGTTCTGTATGCGTTGGAGTCTCTTCTGGAGTTTGGCCATGGTTCCCGCATAGAGGGCATTGCCGTAGTCCAGCCTGCTGGTGACGAGGGCCTGGGTGACCGTTCTTCTGGTTCCAGTGGGGATCCATCTATAGATCTTGCGGACCATGCGGAGGAATAGACGGCGTTGACTTGTTGGGTCATTGACAGAGACGAGTCCAGGATGAACCCCGTGGATGGTAGGTGGGTGTCGGCACCGTTCCCAACTAGGCTGGCCACCAGGAGTCGTCCCAGGCGGAGGGAGTGGAGCCGAGGATGATGACCTCAGTCTTGTCCGAGTTCAGTTTCGGGCAACTGCTCTTCATCAATTCGGCGATGGCCTTCATCCCTTCGTGAAGTCGGTTTTGGCAGTGGGGGGGTCTTTGGTGAGGGAGAGAATCAGCTGGGTGCCGTCGGCATATGAGACTATGTCGAGGTCGTGCGATCGGACGATGTTGGTGAGTGGTGTCATGTAGACATTGAAGAGGATCTGGCTGAGTGATGATCCTTGGGGTACGCCACAGGTGATCTTCAGATCGGAATGGAGGGAGGCATACTCTCTGGGTTCTGTCAGTGAGGAAGGAGGTGATCCAGTCCAGGGCTTTGTCATGGATCGGCGTGTGTGAAGGTTGTGGTGGCAGACATTGTTGAAAGCTGAGAGGTCCAGTAGGATGAGGGCCGTGGTTTCGCTGTCATCCAGCAGGCCCTGATGTCGTCGGTGGCGGCGACTATGAGGGCAGTTTCAATGCTGTGGTTGCTGCAGAATCCGGATTGGGACAATTCCAGGGTGTTGTTCTCTTCGAGGAATTGGGTCAGTTGTCTGTTGACAATTTTCTCTATGACTTTCGCCGGAAACGGGAGCAGTTAGATGGGCCAGAAGTTCTTGAGGTCCTTTGGGTCTACCTGGGGTTTCTTGAGCAGGGCGTTGATCTCTGCATGTTTGCAGCTTTCTAGAAAGGTGGCGGTCTCGAATGAGCTGTTGAAGATCTTCCAGGGTTGGGGTGCGATGAAGGAGCTCGCTTTGTTGAAGATGTGATGGGGCAGGGGTCTGATGGTGAGCCCTAGTGGATGGTGTTCATGGTCTTGATGGTGTCTTCATCATTGACGTGGTTCCAGAAGGTCAGGTGGCCGGTGTGACTGGGGGCGGTAAATCTGGGGTGTCGGCGGCTGTGGGAGAGGTCTGGGAGTTGAAGCTGCCTTGGATTCTTGCGATCTTGCGGTAGAAGAAGGTTGCTGGAGAGTAACAGAGCTCTTGTGACATCGGGATGTCATTGGAGCTGGAGCTGATGTTGGCGAGTTCCTTCACGATGTTGAAGAGCTCTTTGCTGTTGTGTGCGTTGTTGTCGATGCGTTCCTTGAAGGAGGACCTTTTGGCTGTTCGAATGAGTTGGGGGTGTCTGCGGCTGGCATTCTTGAGGGCTGAATGGTTGTCCTTTTTTTGCTCGTGGCGCCATTTCTTCTCTAGTCTTCGGCAGGTCTGCTTAGATGTCTGGTGGTCGGTGGTGAACCAGATGGCTCTTCTTTCGGTGTGTCTGTTAGAGGGTTTCGTGACCGGGGCAAGAGTGTTGGCACAGTCGTTAATCCATTTCCTATGGTTGCGCGCGGCTGTGTCGGTGTTAGTATGGTCGGTTGGTAGGTCTCAGTTGAGGGTGGTGATTAGCTGGTCTTCGGTAACCTTGTTCCAGCTGCGGTGGGGGATTCTTTGCTGGTGGTTGTGTGTGGTGGTTTCATGTAGGAGAAGTGGATGCAGTGGTGGTCGGTCCAGTGGAGTTCTGTGGTGTGGCTGACAGAGACGTGGCTGATGGCGGAGAAAATTGGGTTGAGCGTGTGTCCAGCGGAGTGGGTGGGTGTCGTCACGAGCTGTTTGAGGCAGAGGTTGGTGAGGTTGTCCAGTAGCGTGGTGGAGTTGGTGTTGTTGGTGTTCTCGAGGTGGAGGTTCAGGTTTCCGAGGAGGATGTAGTCTGTGGAGGCCAGGGCGTGCGAGCTGACGGCATCTGTGATGGACTCGATGAACTGTGGCAGGGGTGTGTACAGGAGGGTTCCTCTGAGGGTGGTATTGGGATCGATGTAGATCTGGAAGTGCAGGAGTTCTGTGGTGCTGAGGGTGTCTTCGGTGTTAGTTAAGATTCTGAGGGTGTTTCTGTGGACGATGGTGATTCCTCCTCCCGGTCTGTTGGTGTGGTCCGTGTGGGGGATCTTGTAACCATCCGGGATGGCTTTGGCAATGTCGGGTGCAGATGAGGTGTTTATCCAGGTCTCCGTCAGGAAAGCGACGTCCGGGGAGGATGAGTCGAGCAGGTCCCAGAGTTCGATGGCGTGCCTCTGGACGGAGAAGGTTTTGAGCAGTATGCATCTGAGGTGGTTGTTGTCTGCCTTATTGGGGATGGCAGAACATGCTGGTGTATGCTGGCTGGTGAAGCTGCAGATTCAGTAGGTGAATGGTGCGTGGGTGTGCTTTGGGGTGGCCTGGAAGCAGGCGGTAGATCGGCCGGTGTTGAGTGCGTGGAGGAGGTTGGCGTTGTAGCGGCGTCTGCCATTGTGGTGCTCGTGGGTACCTGTGGGTCCTGGCACTGGTTGCAGTCCAGTCACGGATGGGCGCAGATGGGCATGCCTTAGGCCGGCCATCAGCACACCAGCGTCGCGCCCGCTGCGTGCATCATCTGCATGACCATGAGCGTCCACCATTAAGTAGGGGAGGGGGGCAGGATAGTTGGTAGGGAGGTGGGAAACGGGGGCTGAGTTGGGGGCAGAGCCGCAGGGAACAGTGGCGGTAGAAGGGGAGAGATACAACGCAAGGCCCAAGTAGCAGGGCACTTAAAACAATGCAGAGAGAAAAGAATACAATACCAATGGAGGAAGAGTTAAATTAAATTAAATTGGGGCACTAGGGGCCACCGAACCACATGGGGCACTGAAGGAAAAATACCACTGGGTGTGAGCTTCAGGCGCGAACACCAGGCTGCAGGAGGGCTTAGGACGCTGCCCTAACACGCGGAGCTGCAGGGGACAGTGCTGAACTAGACCAGAGGTCTAGGTGTCACACCACCTTTCCTGGATTCATGTACGGTCATAGAGCAAAGGGTAACATTTGCCACATATTACATATATACATTTTAATCCTTATTGAAACACTCTGGACTCTGGACACTCTGGACAAAAAGAAAGCAGTGTCGCATTGGCATGAAAAATTAATAATTCAGTGACAGAAATAAAGTACGAACACAAATGATCGGATAGCTGCCTGATGAAACCATACGTTGATAACTACGAAACATATGTTTCTGATCTGATACAAGTTAAAGAAACATTGTATATAGACGCTATTGCCCTCGATAGGACAGAAAGAGGAACCTAAATAATTACCTCCTAATCAAGGGCGAATGCCCAAATGTGAAAGCATCATTACGTGTACAGATCAGACAACATTTCAAAATCTCCATATAATTGAAACCATAACTCAGGACAAATGTCAAGATATAAGGTGATACCCAAGTCATGTCATAACCAATGTGAGTGTGCACCCAATTTATAAAAATATACTGTCACAGGGGAAACTACATCCCCTACCACAAAGTAGGCAAACTTGATATAAGGAGGAAAACAGATAAGAAATGCTTCCAAAAAATTAAATGGACAGATGGTCGAGATACAGATTAAACATGGATACAGACACAATTGTGCATACCAGGCCTGGCATCAGAGACAAATATGTGAGTTGTAGAAATGTCGTGTCGAAGGATAACGGAAATCCATGCTGGTTATAGCCCTTTGATGTTCTAGGATGCGTCTCTTGAGCTAATGTTTCCTGCTTCCTACGTATCACATGCCACATGAACATTCCAACATATATATTACATATTCCGTTGTGCATATGATACATTTTTTGATAGTTCTATCCCTGCCTTGAACGTTTTGAAGCTAGTTGTGTATCTACAGGCTTTACAGGAGTTACATTTGTGAAAGCCCTCCTTCAACTGTAACCAAGTTATGGTTTGGTTGAATATGTTGATGACTCTGGACCAACCTATGCTTTAAGGACATGGGTCACCTATAAGTTATCGTGGGCGATTCCCCACGTTGTTGCCAATCACTAGATCAGCCATGATAAGGCCCCAGTGTTTTTTCATCGTTGCTCTGAGTTTACAAGAGTTCGCTTTATATGTGGTACTTATGCGGGGGCTGCTGGTTGACATGTCTCTTTTGCGTGAAGTATCACTGTTACCAAACAGGACATCAGTTTGTTTAACACTGCCCAATTTATCAGTTTACTTGTTCAGTATTTTGTCAGTATACCCACGTTGTTCAAATCTTCTGATCATATTGCTACTTTCAGCACTGAAGCCCTTCTCTGTGTAGTAATTACTACGAGCGCGTAATAGATCACCATAGGGGATGCCAATAATCAGAGAAGTGGAATGGTGGCTTTGTGCATGTAATAGAGCATTGCCTGCAGTGTCTTTCCTGAAAAGGGCGGTTGCAAGTCCGTTCTTATTGACAGTGACCCTAATCTCCAGGAAATCACATGAGGTTTCACTCATGGAATGTGTGAAACTCAGATTTAAATCATTGGTGGACAAGACATTGATAAACTCCCTGGCCAGATCCAAACTTCCATCCCAAATGATAATGAGATCATTGATGTATCTCAGCCACAATGGTACGTGTTCAGTATATTTCTCATCGGCATTGGTCCATACAGCTGCTCCTCCCACCAGCCCAGAAATAAATTTGCCAGGCTGGGGGTGAAGCAGGTGCCCATAGCCATGCCGGACCTCTGCCGATACAATGTCTATTCAAATAGAAAAATATTCTCCTGTAGACAGAAAAGCATCATTTGTTTTAGCATCAAAGTGTGATTGTGTATATCTATAGGATGACATTGTAGATAATACATACAAGATTCAAACCCCTTACATTGATCAATACATTTATACAGGGAGCACACATCTAAAGATGTATATATGCATATAGAAAAGGGGTATCCAACCAGTCGACCACAAGCTACTGGTAGCTCGCCAAGGCCCAGTGAGGAGCTTGCACCGGTAAGGTCTCAATTTAGTAGCCTACCAACATTGCTATAGTATTTAGGCTTTTTTAGGCAACGTTCTCCCCTCACACAAACCAGCTGCTCAGATTGGCTTAACTGAGCCAATCAAGGCTGTAATGGGTGCATCTGCTTCCGGTAACGCAAAGGTGATGCTAAACTTTATCTAGCACATTGCGTTTTTTTCATGTGGATTGCCATATTTGCACAAGTTATGTAATACACATGACAAATTACCTAACCTCCGGTAATGAAACCACTCTGGATGTCTTCAATATCATACCAAAATGGTCTGAACACATCTTTTCAATTAATACTGCCTAGAATAGTCTTGAGATGCGTTTTCTGAGGTTTTCCTAAGTTTTAAATGAAATAAGTGGTGCTCTCGGTGTTGCGCAAATGATAAGCAGTGATGACAGGCCTGTGTGTACATTGTGGATAGAAAAGAAAAGGTGTTGAGTCTGAACAACACCCTTATTGATGCCAATGTTTGGAGCACAGATTTAAGCAGAAGTAAAATCCGAGTGACCTCGAACGAAGGAAACGGATCGCCAAGCAAAGTAAACGATAAGACTATATAAAAGAAAGTGTTTAGGCCTTGGTATTTCAGTAATGTTCCACACTCGAGGACTGATATTGTGCAGCTCTTTTTTTTTAATTGTCTGCAATTAGAAGTTTGATCCCACGTTTTCTGAAAAGTTGATTTAAACTTTTAGATTAGGAGCCTGCCACAAGTACGGTTTTGTGCTCAATTGGAAACATATTGCTCCCGTCAAATCTGGTTTATATCCTATCCCTTGATTTTTAAGTTCTTGCTAATGAGAATAATATATCTGTGCACAGTGTGTACTGTGGCAGCAGCCCATCTTTCAGCACCTGTAAAATAAAAATGGCGTCATGTGCTGGGTATTTGACATGGATGACATGCAGTAAATGCGTTATTATCGAGACTTAGGCCTTATTTCAGTAATGTTCCACACTCGACTCATGGTAGTTTGTTCTACTCATGGTTGAATTCCTGGTATATTGGTGAAGACTGCACCACGCTGTTCATTCAATTGAATCCTAAGTCATTTATTAATAATGCATGACATTCGCGGAATGGTCCCTTAAAGTCACAATGGCTTGGGTAACCAGTCTGAACTTGTTTTAATTGTGAAGATCACGCAGCGGCATTCATTTAAGTGTTTGAATTTGAATCCACTCATTAACAGTTCATGGTATTCACAGAGTGGTTCCATTAAGATACAGCAGTTTGTGTAACCAGTGTTTGAACGTGTAGGCCACAGGCATGACTTGAACGTCACTGATTTGATTCTTTTCAGGATGTTTACGCATGAGACACGGTGACTGTTTTTTATTTATTTTCACATCTTTAGGGACAATCATGCAGATTATGTTGCATGGTGATTCACTTAGGTGCATTAGTTTGGAGTCACGTTTATGTTTACGCCACCATTTTAGAATCATTCACTTGATCACTTCACCTATAGGTTTTGGGAGATAATCCAAGATACAGAAATTGCTTTCCTCATGGATTATTATGTGTATTTACAGAATTAAAATCCCCTGACCGAGGGCCATGGACCAAAATGCAATGTGATGAAAAATATAATTATGGGAAAATTATGATTTATCAAAATAATTTGATGTTTGACAAGGCGGATGAACATTGAATATTGCCTTGACAAAATTAACACATTGCATTTGAATTTAATCTAAGTTTAATCATTTTCAAACAACCACTGGATCTAGGGGCATTTGAGTAACTAAAGTGCAGGGACCCTAACAGGGGAAATGGCTACTTGACATTGTTACACACGCTCCATGATCAGAGAGTGAGACCCTTTATAGCACGCTACAAACAGAGTATAGGGATCAATTGTTGGAATTACAGTGTGTGTTCTCTTTCATTTATTTGATTATATTCATTTAACATGGATGACATGCAGTAAAAGCCTTATTATCAATACTTTATGATGTGCTGACAACAGGGGCTGTTCCTAAAATATCATCAGCAAAAACACAAAAGATAAAAAGCACATTGTTAAAAAAAGCAATCAATGCCTGTGTTTCTTGGCCTTAAGTAGCTCACAATGATTTTCACGGATCAGTAGTAGCTCTCACTCCAGAAAAGGTTGGAGACCCTTAATTTAGAAATATTGAAAACAGGCTTTTTGTGATGCTATACCAATTACACTTTTGAGCATACTCTTTTTTAAAGAAACTAACTCAAATGAGTTATTGAGTCAAAACTCAATAACCAGCTTTCACACATATACTAATTCAAACCATCACATCACCTGTCACTTGGATTCCTCATTTGGCTCCCTGACAGGTACCACTTAGGGCTGGGCATAGTTTGCGTAGTGCTACTACGCAGAATTTGGGAAAAAATGTGTGGAAAAGGAGGGCACGTCCTGAGGGTCCGTGTGCCCGGGACAGGGGTCCCTTGTGCCTGGGTAGGCTCCCCGGCCTGGCTGGGTTGGAAAACAGGCACTGGGTTTTGGAGCCCCCGTCCTGCGGCCTGGCAAGAGTCCATCTGCCCCTGGTGCAGAGATCCGAAGACCTGCAAGGCTCCATGGGTCCCGGGCAGTCCTCCCCCGGGTGGCTGGGTCCCAGGAGCGCTTTCAGGCCTCCCCATGTCTGAAGCCCAGCGTGGAGTTTCAGAGCCCTCCTGAGCCCAGCAGCCCCGGAGCCCTGCAGCCCCCGAGCCTTGCAGCCCCCGAGCCCTGCAGCCCCGAGAACTGCAAGGGCAGGCGGGAGCCCTCCCGCGAAGGCTCGGGGCAGGCAGATTGGCGCTATTTCGGTCCTTCCCCATGACCATCTGGTCGAACGCAATGCTTTCCAATGGGGCGACCAGATGGCTTCCCTGGAAGTCCCAATGAGGGGCCATTTGCCTCCCCAATCCCAGCGAGGGCTCAAGGAGGTCGAACTTCCTCTGGATTACTAGGGGCAGGGTATGCCGGGACACCCCTCCCAGGCTGGTGGTTCTCTGCTGGTGACCAGTTGGGCTATGCTGGGACAACACCTCTCTTCCGTCCGGGGGCTCTGGCCCACGGCGTGGCAAAGTGCCCGGGATGGGCTCCATGGGTCCCGGGCAGTCCTCCTCCAGGTGTCCGGCCCGAGAGCTCCGGTGGTCCTCTCAGTGCCTGAGGCCCAGTATGGGGTTTCAGAGCCCCCCTGAGCCCGGACCATTGCAGCCCCGGAGCCCTGAAGCCCCTGAGCCCCAAGCCCTGGAGCCCCAAGCCCTGCATGGGCAGGCGGAAGCCCTCCTGTGAAGGTTGGGGGCAGGCAGATTGGTGTTATTTTGGTCCCTGCCATCTGGTCACACCTTTCCCCTCGGCCATTCGGTCGCACGCAATGCTTTCCAATGGGGCGACCAGATGGCCGGGCTTCCCCGAAAGTCCTGATGAGGGGCCTTTCGCCTCCTCAATCCCAACTAGGGCTCCAGGAGGACGGGCACCTCCGAGCCCTGGGTCCCCTCCATTACTCGGTGCGTGTGGGTTCCCAGAAAGAGGGGTAGCCTTCCTCTGGATTACCTGGGGCAGGTTATGCCAGGACACCCCTCCCAGACTGGCGGTTCTCTGCAGCCCTGGTGCCCTGAAGCTCAGCGTGGGTTTTTGGAGCCCCCCTGAGCCCTGCAGCCCCGGAGCCCTTCAGCCCCTGAGCCCTGCAGCCCCCAAGCACTGCAAGGGCAGGCAGGAGCCCTCCTGTGAAGATTTGTGGCAGGCAGATTGGCGTTATTTTGGTCCCGGCCATCTGGTCGCACCCTTCCCCTCGGCCATCTGGTCGCACGCAATGCTGTCCATTGGGGTGACCAGATAGCCGGGCTTCTCTGGAAGTCCAGATGAGGGGCCATTTGCCTCTCCGATCCCCGCAAGGACTCCAGGAGGTCAGGCGCCTCTGCGCCCTGGGTCCCTCCGTCACTCAGTGCGCACGGGTTCCCATAAAGAGGGGACGCCTTCCTCTGGATTACTAGGGGCAGGGTATGCCAGGACACCCATCCCGGGCTGGCGGTTCTCTGCCAGTGACCAGAAGGGCTATTCTGCGACAACACCTCTCCTCCGTCCAGGAGGGCTCCGGCCCATAGCGTGGCAAAGTGCCGGGGACGTGCTCCATGGGTCCCGGGCAGTCCTCCCCCGGGCGTCCGGGCCCGAGAGCTCCGGTGGTCCTCCCCGTCCCTGAAGCTCAGGGTGGGGTTTCAGAGCCCAACTGAGCTCTGCAGCCCCGGAGCCCTGCAGCCCCGGTGCCCTGCAGCCCAAACCCTGCAGCTCCTGAGCCCTGCAAGGTCATGCGGGAGCCCTCCCGTGAAGGCTCGGGGCAGGCAGATTGCCGTTATTTTGGTCCCAGCCATCTGGTCGCACATTTCCCCTCTGCCATCTGGTCACACACATTGCTTTCCTAAGTGGCGACCAAATGGCCGGGCTTCCCTGGAAGTCCTGCATAGGGACCATTCACCTCCCCGATCCCAGCTAGGGCTCCAGGAGGTCGGGCGCCTCCGTGCCCTGGGTCCCCTCTGTCACTCGGTGCACACAGGTTTCCAGAAAGAGGGGTAGCCTTCCTCCGGTTTACTAGGGGCAGGGTTTGCCGGGACACCCCTCCCGAGCTGGCAGTTCTCTGCCAGTGACCAGATGCGCTATGCTGGAACAACACCTCTCCTCCGTCCAGGGGGGCTCCATCCCACGGTGTGGCAAAGTGCCCAGGCAGGCTCCATGGGTCCTGGGCAGTCCTCCCCCGGTCATCCGGGCTCAAGAGCTCCGGTGGTCTTCCCCGTGCCTGAGGCCCAGTGTGGGATTTCAGAGCCCCACCTGAGCCCTGCAGCCCCGGAGCCCCACAGCCCCGGAGCCCTGCAGCCCCGGTGCCCTGCAGACCCGGAGCCCTGCAGCCCCAAGCCCTGTAAGGGCAGGCGGGAGCCCTCCTGCGAAGGTTGGGGGCAGGCAGATTGGCGTTGTTTCGGTCCCGGCCATCTGGTCGCCCCTTTCCCCTCGGCCATCTGGCCGCAAGCAATGCTTTTCAATGGGGCAACCAGATGACCGGGCTTCCCTGGAAGTCCTGATGAGGGGCCATTCGTGTCCCCAATCCCAGCAAGGGCTCCAGGAGGTCTTCTCCACCACTCGGTGCGCGCGGGTTCCCAGAAAGAGGGGTAGCCTTTCTCCGGATAACTAGGGGCAGGGTATGCTGGGACACCCCTCCCAGACTGGCGGTTCTCTGCCGGGGACCAGATGGGCTATGCCTGGACAACACCTCCCTAGGCGTCTGGGGATCCCTCCTCCAGGTCAATGGCATGGCAAAGTGCCTGGGGCGGGCTCCATGGTTCCCGGGCAGTCATCCCTCGGGAGTCCAGGCCTGAGAGCTCTGGTGGTCCTCCCCGTGTCTGAGGCCCAGCCGGCGGTCCCCGATCCCCCGGGAAGCAGAGCCCCCTGAGCCCTGCGTGAGCAGGCGGGAAGGCTCAGGGCTGGCAGATGGGAGTCCTTTCGGTCCCGGCCATCTGGTGGCACCTGCCCCCCTCGTCATTCTGGTCACACCCAATGCTTTCCAATGGGGCGACCAGATGGCCGGGCTTCCCTGGAAATACAGATGAGGGACAATTTGCCTCCCCGATCCCAGCAAGGGTCCAGGACGTCGGGCAGGTTCGCGCCTAGGGTCCCCTAAGCCTCACGGTGTGCAAAGGTTCCCAGAAAGAGGGGTAGCCTTCCTCTGGATTACTAGGGACAAGGTACTCTGGGACCCCTCTCGGCCTAGGGGTCCTCAGCCGGCAGCTGGACGGGCCAGGATGCCGCCCCAGCCCTGTCTATCCCTGAGACTGTCTCGTGGCAAGCTGCCCTGGATGGGGTCCAGTGGGCCCAGGGAGACTCTCCCTGATGGGCTGTGGAGGCTGCCTCCCCACATCGGGCTCCGTCCTCGTCCGGACACCCTCCCGGGCATGGTGCCCGGGAGGGTGTCCGGAGAGGATTCCCCTGCGCCTCTGGGCCTGGGAGCCCTGGCTGAGTCTAGGGGCCTGCCGGGTCCCGGGTCAGGTGCTCCTGCCCTCGGCCCAGTCCCCCGGCCTGCCGCACTGCCAGAGGCCTGGTACGGTGTTCTGTAGTGCCCGGGGAGCCTTGCTTGGCTGGGTTTAGGAGCTCCAGCCGGGGCCCCTAAGAGCCCTGGGGAGGGAGGCCTCCCCACTCCGGGCCCTGTCTTCAGTCATGCTGCTCCTTCCTGTGTCCTGCCGCATGGTAGGGTGCCCGGGATGGTGTCAAGCAGGCCCGGGGAGGCTTCCCCTGTGCCTCTGGGCCTGGGGGCCCCGGCTGGTTCCAAGGGCCCTACCGGCCCGGGTCCGGTGCTCCGGCCCTGGGCCCTGTCCCCCAGACTGCTGCACTGCCAAAGGCCCAGGACAGGGTTCCATTGTGCCCGGGGAGCCTCCCCTTGCTTGGCTGGGTTCAGGAGCTCCATCCGGGGCCCCTAATGGCCCCAGGGAGGGTGGCCTCCCCACCCCGGATTCTGTCCTCGGTCCTGCCGCTGGCAGGGTGCCCGGGATGGTGCCGGCAGGCCCGGGGTGGCTTCCCCTGCACCTCTGGGCCTGGGAGCCCCGGCTAGGTCCAGGCACCCCGCCGGGCCCTGGGTCAGGTGCTCTAGCCCTGGGCCCAGTCCCTTGGGCTGCTGCTCCACCAAGGGCCCAGTACAGGGGTCCGTCAGTCCCGTGCAGGCCTCCCCTGCTTGTCAAGGTATCAACGGGCCCCGGGTCAGAGGGCCCGGCGGGTCCCCCTTGCAGCCTCCATGGCTGGGGCCTAGCTGGGGCCATCGGCCTCCGGTGCCCCATGCCCCGGCACCCGCTCACACTTTTGTTTTTGGCCCAGAGTGACCAGATGGCTTCTCTTTCGTGCCCGGCCATCTGGTTGCTCAGATCCCCTCGGCCATCTTGTCACTCAGATCCCCTCGGCCATCTGGTCACTCAGATCCCCTCAGCCAGGCAGGGGATGCTGAGCCAGCACACCCTCCTGCGCAGGGTGGCCTCCCAGGGGATGCCCCGCTGTACTCTGATCGATTGGCTATTCTCGGTCCATTTAGGGATGGACTGCTTGGCCAGCTTCAGCTGTTGTTTCAAGCAAAGAGCTTCCACCCCGCATGGACTGTCCAACTCAGAGGCCTGCCGCCTTGTGGGAGGCCCTTTACCTTGCAGAGCAAAGGCCGAGTAGCCCCAGCAGCTTGTGCTCCCCAGTGGTCTGACCCGAGCAGAAGGGGTCGGGTGGCGCCAGGCCCTTAGATGCTGTTGCCCAGCAGGTCTGTAGGCCCCGCGCGCCACACTGTCACCCCCTTTGCCCAGCACATTTCTACAGCAGCTCGTAACGACTGTTCTGAGGGGTGCTCCCACTGCCAGGCTCCGACACCCCTGCGTCTCGCTCAGGCTGTGCCTCGGCCCGTCTCTCCCTCCCGGGGGAGATGGCTGGACTGCACTGCTCCACACCACTCCAGTGAGCCCTCCTGCCTAGGCTGGCGGGCTCCTTCCCCTGGCAGGCTCCCGAAAGATGGAGGGATGCGCGACAGTTGCCGGTCGGGGAGATGGGCAAGCGGCTACCTGGTTGATCCTGCCAGTAGCATATGCTTGTCTCAAAGATTAAGCCATGCACGTGTAAGTACACACGGCCAGTACAGTGAAACTACGAATGGCTCATTAAATCAGTTATGGTTCATTTGTTCACTCCATCGGTTACTTGGATAACTGTAGTAATTATAGATCTAATACATGCCGACGAGCGCTGACCTCCCGGGATGCGTGCATTTATCAGACCGAGACCAATCCAGGCTTGCCCGGCCGCTTTGGTGACTCTAGATAACCTCGGGCCGATCGCACGTCCCCGTGACGGCGACAATACATTCGGATGTCTGCCCTATCAACTTTAGATGGTACATTCTGTGCCTACCACGGTGACCACGGGTAACGGTGAATCAGGGTTCGATTCCGGAGAGGGAGCCTGAGAAACGGCTACCACATCCAAGGAAGGCAGCAGGCGCGCAAATTACCCTCTCCAGGTTCAGGGAGGTAGTGACGAAAAATAGCAATACAGAACTCTTTTGAGGCCCTGTAATTGGAATGAGTACACTTTAAGTCCTTTAACGAGGATCCATTGGAGGGCAAGTCTGGTGCCAGCAGCCGCGATAATTCAAGCTCCAATAGCATATATTAAAGTTGCTGCAGTTGAAAAGCTTGTAGTTGGATCTTGGGATCTAGCTTGCGGTTCGCTGCGAGGCAAGCTACCACCTGTCCAGGCCCCTGTCTCTCGGCGACCCCTTCTTCTCATGACTGAGTGTCCTGGGGGTCCAAAGCATTTATTTTGAAAAAATTAGAGTGTTCAAAGCAGGTCGCCTAAATACTTCAGCTAGGAATAATGGAATAGGACTCCGGTTCTATTTTGTTGGTTTTCAGAACTGGGGCCATGTTTAAGAGGGACGGCCGGGGGCGAAAGTCAGAGGTTCAAAGACGATCAGATACAGTCGTAGTTCCGACCATAAACGATGCTGACTAGCGATCCGGCGCATTATTCCCATGACCCGCCGAGCAGCGTACGGGAAACCAAAGTCTTTGGGTTCCGGAGGGAGTATGGTTGCAAAGCTGAAACTTAAAGGAATTGACGGTAGGAAACACCAGGAGTGGAGCCTGCAGCTTAATTTGACTCAACACGGGAAGCCTCACCCGAGCCGGACACGGAAAGGATAGACAGATTGATAGCTCTTTCTCGATTCTGTGGGTGGTGGTGCATGGCAGTTCTTAGTTGGTGGAGCGATTTGTCTGGTTAATTCCGATAACGAACGAGACTCCTCCATGCTAACTAGTTATGCGACCCCCAGTGCTCAGCGTCCAACTTCTTAGAGGGACAAGTGGCGTTCAGCCACACAAGATTGAGCAATAACAGGTCTGTGATATCCTTAGATGTCCGGGGCTCCACGTGCGCTACACTGAACGGATCAGCGTGTGTCTACCCTTCGCCGACAGGTGCGCTTAACCCCATTTGTGATAGGAATTGGGGATTGCAATTATTTCCCAAAAACGAGGAATTCCCAGTAAGTGCGGGTCATAATCTTGCGTTGATTAAGTCCCTGCCCTTTGTACACACCGCCCGTCGCTACTACCGATTGGATGGTTTAGTGAGATTCTCATATCGGCCCCACCGGGGTCGGCAACGGCCCTGGTGGAGCACAGAGAAGACGATCAAACGTAACTATCTAGAGGAAGTAAAAATTGTAACAAGGTTTCCGTAGGTGAACCCGTGAAAGGATCATTAACGGCGGAGCGGCCCGAGTGACCAACGGCGCCCAGTGAAAGCACACACCGTAGCCACAGAGCCCGGCCCTGCCCTGGCGCGCCCCGGCTGGTGGAGCGGTCCATGGCCGCATGGGGCACTCGGGTGATGACCGGGACTTCGGAGGGCCTCTTCCCACTGGAGAGGGCTCGACCGATGTGTGAGGGACCGGGAATGGAGGTGACCCCCGTCTCCTGGCCCACTCTAGGAGGGGCACAGCGGTAGGCCCTCCCAAGATGGAACACAAGCTCACCCAGCACCACCCCCGCGGTGGGGGAAACCGAATAGCAGTGGGCTGGGACCCCCCCCCGAGAGGGACTTGCTGTTGGCTGGCTGGGCCCTCCTGCACCCAATGTCCCGGTCTGACCGAGACCTGGGCGACTGAGGCAGGGCCCTCCTCATGTGGCAGGGCAGCCTGGATGAGAAGGGGCCTAGGGCCTGCGAGGGGACCCCGGCTCCTCTCGGTGGGAGACATGCGGGATGGGGAGCTGCCTGGCTTTTCCCTTCCAGCGCCTCTGGCCCAGGCAGAGGTGGGGTGGGCTGTACAAGCCAGCTTGGTGCACAGCTCGGGGCTGCCCGGCAATGGACGGCTGAGGTGCAGGTGGGGCGACCCTCCCTCGATGCCAGGTACCCGGTTTGATCCGGTCCCGTGCGGCTGGGCCGAGGGGTTTGAAGACTCATGCACTCTCCCGATTACCCTGTGAGGGACCAGTGGCTGCAGGGCTGCCTTGTCCTGTCGCACCGAGAGCCCCCTTCCTTACTCGTGGGCGGGGGGTACTCCGGGCCGAGCGCCTGGCAAGGGGAAGCCTTGAACAGGGCGCCTGGGCCGTCTCGCCGCATGGGCAGTAGACAGATGGCGTCCCCTTCCTCCCGCCTCTCCTGCACCTGCAGGTGGGCGAACGTTTTCTAAAAGTTGCCTGTGACTCTTGGCGATGGATCACTCGGCTTGCGCGTCAATGAAGGACGCAGATAGCTGCGAGAATTAGTGTGAATTGCAGGACACATTGATCATCGACACTTCGAATGCACCTTGCAGCCCCGGGTTCCTTTCGGGGCTACGCCTGTCTGAGGGTCGCTCGATTGTCAATCTCCCTGGGGCTTTCCCGGGATGCGGCTGGGGCTGTCGCAGGGTTAGCTCCTCTTCTCCTTCGTCCCCCCCACATGGTGAAACCCCCCAATCGCCCGTGGCAGGGTCCCTCACCGGGTCCTGCCTCTGAGGTATGCCGCCGGCGTGCCTGGCCCCCGAGAAAGGGACCTGGTGACCGGTCCGCCACGAGCCCATCCCGGGGAACCTGGCTGCGTGCCTCGCGTGACTGTCTGTGATATCCCACTGACTGCCCGTGCGCACCCGCCTCGGGCGCCCACTTCTGCAGCCGGCTTCCTGGGAAGGGTGAAATCCCTCCAGATCTGATCTGGGGAAATAGGGTGCGCGCTGCCGGGATGCCAGGCCCCTGCTCTGGCAAGGGGCCTTCCCCGGCAACCCCCTTTGACGCTACGACGTCATTCTTCCAACTACGACCTCAGATCAGACGTGGCGACCCGCTGAATTTAAGCATATTACTAAGCGGAGGAAAAGAAA
The DNA here is from genome assembly GCF_964261635.1 of Lissotriton helveticus. Lineage (NCBI taxonomy): Eukaryota > Metazoa > Chordata > Amphibia > Caudata > Salamandridae > Lissotriton > Lissotriton helveticus. The sequence goes on from NC_136061.1 coordinate 1,683,635,553, forward strand.
CTAACCAGGATTCCCCCAGTAATGGCGAGTGAGAGAGAGAAAACTCTGTTTATTTAGACCTTAGTCTTTAAAACCGATCGAGTAAAATTCAAGGTATTGTACAAAATTAGTTATTAGAAAAACAATATACAGCTTTGTTAAAATCTTTAAAAGGTATAAAAATGTACAAAACATTCTACTTAAAAGCTAAATCGTCTTCGACATTTAAAATCAAGGCTATTTGTTATCTTCATTAGTGCGCCACTACAGTATGGAGATTTAAAAGATATTAATACCCATAGGACTTGTCCCGCCTAAATTGCTCTTCTTTTTTTATTATATGCAGGGTAACTGGGGTTTCTCACTGCACTTCTTTGAGTTTTCCCCTGATCATTTGATTTCTTTCTTTCAGGTAGTAACCCAGAGCTATAGATATTTCTAGATATTCCATTTTTAGCATTAAATCGATTGCTTGGGCTCTCACTCTTGTGTCATATTTTATGAATATGGGTCGCAGGATCCGTTTTCTCACTTCCACACACATGAGGCAATCAAGAAGAATGTGCATGATCTCACATTTAGTCCCCATACCGCATTTGCATAAACCATCTGGGTACATCATTTCTGCCGTGACTTTCTCCTCCACTCGCCAGAGGTTAATGCCAATTCTCATTTTTAAAATATCCCACCTAAATCCATAGTTCGGGAGTGCTTCTAGGTATGGATATCCTATGTCGGTTTCCCATACTTCTATCATGTTTTTTACCGATTTTTTGTTTCTTAGATAACCTAGGTCCTGCATTCTCGAGTGCTCCCTTCCTTGTGCTCTAAGTGACACTTTTGTGAAGACTACTTCCAAGGGGTTTTGGGTTGTACCCACATCTAGGCAACAAATTGTCTCTTTTAACTTCTTTTTGGCCTCCACTGCCCATCTCATGTTGCTGTTTTGCATTTCCTCACTACACCAATGTGACACTTTTTGAGCTTCCTCTAGAGATTGACGTTTCCAAAATCTAGTAACGGCGAGTGAAGAGGGAAGAGCCCAGCACTGAATCCCCGCCCGACGGCTGGTGCGGGAAATGTGGCGTACAGAAGACCGACTCCCTGGCATCGCTCAGGGGGCCCAAGTCCTTCTGATCGAGGCTCACCCCACGGACGGTGTTAGGCTAGTAGTGGCCCTCGTGCGCCGGGATCGGGTCTTCTCAGAGTCAGGTTGCTTGGAAATGCAGCCCAAAGCAGGTGGTAAACTCAATCTAAGGCTGAATACGGGCGCAAGACCGATAGCCAACAAGTACCGTAAGGGAAAGTTGAAAAGAACTTTGAAGAGAGTTCAGGAAGGTGTGAAACCATCGAGAGGTAAACGGGTGGGGTCTGTGCAGTCCGCCCGGAGTATTCAACACGGCGGGAAAGTCTGTGGCCTGGGAGTTCCGGATAATCTCTGCTGGACCGGCACCCGAGCCCTACACGGCCCCCGCAGGACGCATTTCCCCTGCGATGGTGCGCCACGACCGGCTCCGGGTCGGCTGGGAAGGCTTCGGGGTGGCAGGTGGCCCTCCACTCCGGCGGAGGATGTTACAGCCCAATGGCAGCAGCTTTGCCGTGTCTGCGGGGCCGAGGGAGATTCGACCGCTTCCACGCCCTCCCCTTGGCACCCATTGCTGGCCGCTCCTTCGGAGCGGTGGAAGGGGGGACGGGGCCCCCTGCTCTCGGCGTAACTGTCGACTGGGGTAAACTGTTCTCAGTGCGCCCTGACCACGTTGCGCCACCGGGCGGGGAGGCCCATGCCGGCCACCAGGGGTCTGCGGTGATGTCAGTTAGCCACCCGACCCGTCTTAAAACACGGACCAAGGAGTCTAACACGTGCGCGATTCGGAGGGCTGAGCAAAACTCTGTGGCGCAATGAAGGTGAGGTCCGGCGAGCGCCGACTGAGGTGGGATCCGGCTGCGCTTCCAGCGGCCCATCTCGCCCGCTCTGTTGGGGAGGTGGAGCATGAGCGTGTGTGATAGGACCCGAAAGATGGTGAACTATGCCTGGGCAGGGCGAAGCCAGAGGTAACTCTGGTGGAGGTCCGTAGCGGTCCTGACGTGCAAATTGGTCATCCGACCTGGGGATAGGGGCGGAAGACTAGTTGAACCATCTAGTAGCTGGCTCTCTCCAAAATTTCCCTCAGGATTGCTGGTGCTCGGAGCCCCCAGTTTTATCTGGTAAACCGAATGATTAGAGGTCTTGGGGCCGAAACGATCTCAACCTATTCTCAAACTTTAGATGGGTAAGAAGCCCAGCTTGCTGGCGTGGAGCCAGGAATGGAATGTGAGTGCCTGTTGGGCCACTTTTGGTAAGCAGAACTGGTGCTGCGGGATGACTCAAACGCCGGGTTAAGGCGCCTGATGCTGACGCTCATCAGACCCCAGAAAAGGTCTTGGTTGATATAGACAGCAGGACGGTGGCCATGAAAGTCGAAATCCGCTAAGGGGTGTGTAACCACTCACCTGCCGAATCAACTAGCCCTGAAAATGGATGGCGCTGGAGGGTCTGGCCCATATCCGGTCGTCACCGTCGCTGAGAGCCGCAGGGGCTATGCCGCAATGAGTAGGAGGGACGCTGCGGTGAGCATGGAAGCCCGGGGCGAGTGCCCAGGTGGAGCCGCAGCAGGTGCAGATCTTGGTGGTAGTAGCAACTATTCAAACAAGAACTTTGAAGGCCGCAGTGGAGAAGGGTTTCATGTGAACAGCAGTTGAACATGGGTCAGTCGGTCCTAAGAGATGGGCGAGCCCCGTACGGAAGGGTGGGTGATGGCCTCCACTGCCCTCGTCCAATGGAAAGGGAGTCAGGTTCAGATCCCTGAACCCGGAGTGGCGGAGACGGGCGCTCTTGCTGCGTCCAGTGTGGTAACGCAAATGATTCTGGAGAAGCCGGCTGGGGTCAGCAGGGTAACCAGATGGCCTGGGCGGCTGGGCCTCCCCTTCCCCCTGCTACCGGGCAAGGCAAGCAGAGAGGCGACCAGTGGCAGCACCAGGGAAGGTGCATTCCCAGCAGCTGCCTTGGAGCTCCTGGCCACCCTTTCTGGACTGCAAGGGCGACTGCGTATGGCACCCTCCCAGGCCATCCAGGCGCTGGGTCATCCCGGGTCATCTGGTTGCGCTATCAGATAGCCCTGCGTGCCGGGCGACCAGATAGCCCTGCGGGCCAGGTGACCAGATGACCCTGCAGGCCGGCTGACCAGATGGCCCTGCGGGCCGGCGGCTGGGTATATCCCCCGCCTGGCTAGGGTTTGGAAGCTGGGACTGAGCTTGGAGCTTGAGCTCCGTCTGGTGGGCCCCGGAGTGCGTGAGCCCATGTCCTGCAAGCCATCAGAGGGTCTGGGCACTGGGGATGGGGGTCCACCAGGTACCGGGGAGGCTCTCCCCGGTCTGGCTAGGGTTCAGAAGCTAGGACCAGGCCCGGGGATTGAGCTCAGTCCGTGGGGCCCCTTGGTGCGTGAACCCCCTGTCCTGGAAGCCATCAGAGGGTCCGGGTGCTAAGGACGGGGGTCCCCAGGGTCCCGGGTAGGCTCTCCTCGGCCTGGCTAGGGTTTGGAAGCTGGGACCGGGCCCAGGGCTTGAGCTCCATCCGGCGGGCCCTGTGGTGCGTGAGTCCCCCATCCTGCAAGCCAACCAAGGGTCCGGGCACTGGTGACGGGGGTCTGCTGGGGCCCTGGTAGGCTCTCCCCGGCCTCGCTAGGGTCAGAAGCTAGGACCGGGCCCAGGGCTCATTCTGCGTCTGGTGGGCCCCAGGGTGTGGAAGCTCTTTGTCCTGTAAACCAGCCGAGGGTCAGGGTGCTGAGGACGGGGGTCCACTGGGGCCCGGGGAGGCTCTCCCCGACCTGGCTGCTTTCAGAAGCAGGGACTGGGCCGGGGAGCAGGGGTGGCTGGCTTTATCCACTACACAGGCAGAGCGGAGTTTTCTGCCCACCCATGGTACCAACTAGATTTCTAGAGGCCACTGATTAGCTACATTCAGGAAATATTATAAAGTTTACCTGCAGAAAGCAGGCAATATATTTATTATCTATCACCTGCATTTTACTTTTATGCATTAATGCTTTTGAGTTCATGCGGTGTGTCCTGTGTTAACACTGGCTATGTGAAAGATAATCTTTTAAAGAAAATTTTGATTTATTTTGCTCCTTTCTATTTTTAAAAGTTCCTCTTCAAGTCTGCTAGGATTTTATTTTAGAAACTCTGATTTAATTAACTTACGTTTAAAATGAGCTGTTTTGCAAGTGGATTCTGAGCTGAATATTAAGACACAAAACATGTATTTTAACATTGTAATTAGAGAATAGAAAATTGCAATTTGTTCTGAAGCACACATTTCTCACTGTTAAAAATGAACTCGGTAGGAATAAATATTTATTTCAGCTTTGAAGAGATACCTAAACTGGTGTTATCCAATTGGATAAAGGCAGGAGCTATATTTGACTACAGTAATGAAAAAACAATGCTTCTGGGTACATATCATAGGTTAGGTGCACTACAATGCTTTGCAACATGGTGCATGTGTGCCAGGTGTAAATCTGATTAATGCAGAAATACAAAATAAATATGCTGCCCTCAGCGCAGCATGGAACTCACATCTGCCTTTGGACAGCAAATTTAGTGAAAGATGGACACATTTTTTGCAACTATTGGTTTGCATTTTACTGTGCAGGGGGGCAAAAAGTGGACAAGGATCCCCCATCAGATGAATGCAGTGAGTGACTACACCCACCTGCAGGAGGATGTGAAAGAGTGCCCATACATCCCATTCATCCTCTCCCAAATGGTGCCTCAGGGGGCAAACTGACCATGTGACATCTGTTGGTGCTGCACACTCAGGACCTAATTTATGAGGTTTTGTCTTAGTGCAGTGCCACAGGCCTTCCTGCTGTGCTGCCCTATGGTCAAAAGTATAGGGCAGTAATGCACTGCATCTATCAGATACGGCGCATTCCTGTCCCCTGCGCTCAAAGGGCTGCAGTGCACAAATACAGGGACCCTCGCACCATGGTGCAAGAGTGCCTTCGTTAGGGGAATGATTATTTTTGTGCAGGAAAAGAAAGCTTCCTGCACAAAAACAATCACAAGAGGCTTTTCCTCTTTCTTTGGGTGCTGCATAATGCAGCTTACATAGAAAAAGGAAAAACAAGGAGAAATCAAGATATTTACCCCCGTTGTTCCTCTCTTACGCCTCCCAGGGAGGCAGTGTCACCAAGCCATGGATGGTGCTGGGAACGCCCCCAGCAACACCCATTGCACAGCCATTTAACATAGAAAACTGCAATAAAAGGAATAATATTTATGAGGTAGTATTAAGCCAAAAATAGTGGATTAGTGCTGCCTCATAAATATGGAGCAGGCTCCTGCGCCACAGAATGCCTCAAAAAGTGACGTTCCGGGGGCGCAAGGGGCCTCTTAAATGAGGCCCTCAGTGAGCCTCCAACATCACCTTTGCCTCTATGTCTGCATTTATCATAGAGCACAGGCACAGAGGCAAAAAGTTTTCTCTTTTGCATGAAACTATGCTCCATGCACATGAGGGAACCTTCACTTGAGATCACACTAGCACAATATCTGCACTGTTGTATTTGTTATTACAGAAGGGACTTCACAAGCGTCAGCAGCACCTACTGTAATAAGGAAGGTGCTCAGGTCACAAAAAGCTACTCGTAAGTTCCTGTTTTGCCCCCCGGGCCACTATTAATAATGATGTCCCTAGATGAAGAAACCTAAGGGCCTGATTTACTAAAATTTCAGGCAATACAGCAGGGAACTTGCTGTGCAGCGTTGCGTGAAATGGATCGAGCAGTTTTGCACCATGTCTACTAAGATTTGGCTCTCTTCTGCTCCCTCCTAGTACTTGCATACTGTTTGCTGCCTAGCACCAATGCAGGCACCCTTGTGCCATGGTACAAGGGTGCCTGCATTACGGACAGGATTATTTTTATACTGGAACACACTAGGTGAGGAAGGTGAATATTTAGTAGCTAGTACAGATGAGTCAAGAATAGAACTAACTGCCAGGGGAATGAATTGCATTATTAATAGGAAAGAGCCTATGTCTGAGTATGGTTTAAACTTTCGGGAAGGAAAGTTGCAAAGGTGTGGGTGCAGTCTTTTTGCTATCTGCACAGACTTGACAGATTGGTATGCCTTTGTTATTTTTTGTGGCATGGCAGGATGGTGTGATTTATTTAATTTTCCAAAGACAGAATTCCAAAGAAACAATGTCCTCGATGCATTTAGAGTTTTTAACCAATCATATGGGTGTTTTTCTGTTATTACCCTGTCTAGGACCAGAATGATGGTCGTTGTAGACTTCAACAAAGGAAGCACATGATCTGGCCATGGAAGGGATGCCTAGAAAATACAACCCTTATGTAAGGTGTGCACCCTGAATATCGATGGGTGACAATATCATGGAGAAAATATACAAAACAGATATTGACAGTTTAGTAGGTCTAGATTTTCTAAACCTATTTCTCTATATGCAAATATATCCGGTAAGTTTATCCCCAAGATCTTGGAGAAAGGAATAATAAATCTACACTTTCATCTTTCAATATTTTGTCCCCCAATATTCTTGTATCACAACATTCTAGGGGTTGAGGTTCAGAAGTACAATCCTTTATAAATCATGTAATCTGTTCGATTTCCCTTAGTGAGGGTTTTAATGACTACAGAGTTTGCAGCAAGTCTGCCACCCGGATAACTGGGTTTACCCAACATCTACATGAGATGTGGTATGCAAAGGCTAAGTGGAAAGGACATCTGTCCATTTTTGGCAAATGCCCCTATAGTACCAAAGCCTAAGTGGCCCCACACAATGCTTTTTCAACTATGGGAGACTTTATATCAGAGCTATAAGGCTTAAAAGCAAAGTAAGTGGAGCTAGTGGCAAATGGTGCCAGAATGCGAACTTAGCTGCCACATCATACAAGTGTGAAATCTCCTACTCCCCCAAAATGAAAGTTATGACATTATAGGAGTACATGTATTTAGTGAAATAGATTGGAGGCTCTGATTGATAAATCTGCCTAGCAGTTACCATAGGACAGTCCTATCTTTTTCGGAGTCTCCACAGTCATAAAGATACTACTCATAAAATACTTTTGTGAATAGCAACCAATCCTAAACTTACACAAAAGTGTAAATTTACCTTTGTGAATCAGGCTCCTAGTTCTCACACATAGAAACATGTCTCAGACATTTCTGATTCCTTCATGTTCAGGTGTCCAGTAGAGCACATATAGTGGTTAATCTTTGGCAATGATATCTTCCTGTACAATTAAGACTGAAGTGTAATATCATGTTTTGGGAAAAAAGTTCTTCAGTGGGAATGATTGTCATATTCAGTGCATTCATCTGGCCACATAGTCAAGGCAAAGGGAAGTCTGACATCAAACGATAAACCCTTATGATTTGCTGATAGTGAAAATATAACTCTATTTTTTTTATTTTTTTATTTATTTGAAGTTTTATATAGAGCGAACATGGCCCGTTAGAATAACAGAGCGCTTTGCAAGGAAAGACATGATACGTACAAGAAGGCAAGGGCAAAGTGAAGGGATGGGGGATAGGGAAAAGTCAATAGTGGGACAAAGCCGTGGCTATATACAAGAGTCAATATAGTTCTACAATTCGCGATGACTTGAGTACAATAAGGCAAAAGGAGGAGATATGTACAATAAATGGTACAGGTCCAAGTACAGGGTGGCGTGGGCAAAATACAAGGATGGGGGTTGGGGAAATGACAAAAGTAGGACAAGCCGTGGAAATATATATGGGTCAATACAGTTCCAAGATCGGCGAGTGATTTGATTACTACCGAGCCACCCCGAGACGCACCCACGGACCCTTCTGCTGCCACTCCTGCAAGTTCACCTGCATCCGGACCTGCACTACTCCTGCACCGACCAAGACCAAGACGAGCAACAGCAGCAGCCACCTGAAATGCATCCTGCTCAACACCCACTCCGTCCACAGACACGCTGTCGAGCTCTGGAACCTGCTCGACACTACTTCACCAGACGTCGCCTTCCTCACGGAAACCTGGATGAACGCCTCTTCAGCGCCCGACATCGCCATCGCCATCCCAGACGGCTATAAGATCATCCGAAGGGACCGCATCCACCAGACCGGAGGAGGCATCGCCATCATCCACAGGAACACCCTCCGCATCACGACCAACACCGATGACACCCTCGCACCCGCCGAGCACCTCCACTTCCAGGTCCACATCAACCCCAAGACCACCCTCAGAGGCACCCTCATCTACAGACCCCCGGGACCACGCACACAATTCAGCGAAGACATCGCCGACTTCATCAGCCCGCTCGCCCTCCCCTCCGCTGACTACATCCTCCTCGGGGACCTCAACTTCCACCTGGAGAACAACAACGACCTCAACACCACCACCCTGCTGGACAACCTCGCAAACCTCGGACTCAAGCAGCTGGTGACCACCCCCACCCACTACGCCGGGGACACACTCGACCCAGTCTTCTCATCCAGCAAGGACATCGCCTTCAGCCACGCCACCGGACTCCACTGGACGGACCACAGCTGCATCCACTTCAGCTTCAAAAGGACCACGATCCACCACCAACAGCAACAGGTTGCACCCAGAAGCTGGAACAAGATCACAGCCGACCAGCTCGCGACTTCCCTGAGCAAGAACCCACCCACCAGCGCAACAAACCCCAGCCAAGCGGCCACCAACCTCACGAAGTGGATCAGCGACTGCGCAGACGACCTGGCCCCCCTGAGGACCCCGCCTAGCAGACCCGGCAGCAAGAAAGCCCCATGGTTCACCGACGAACTCAAGAGCTCCAAGAAGAACTGCCGAGCCCTCGAGAGAACCTGGCGCAGAGACCCAACACATGACAACATGACTGCCCTCAAGCTCGCCACCCGAAAACACCACCAACTCATCCACGCAACCAAGAAAACTGCATTCAAGGAACGACTGGACAACAACGCACACAACAGCAAGGAACTCTTCAACATCGTCAAAGAGCTCTCCAACCCCAACGCCGGAAACAGCGACATCACCCCTTCGCAAGACCTCTGCAACTCCCTCGCCTCCTACTTCCACAACAAGATCACGGACATACACAACAGCTTCAGCACTCAACCGACGCACGCCACGACCGAACCACCGCCCCCCACCACCACCCTCTGCGCCTGGACCCCGATCAGCACCTAGGATACCGTCCGCACGATGAACTCCATCCACTCCGGATCTCCGACCGACCCCTGCCCTCACCACGTCTTCAACAAGGCCGACACTGTCATCGCACCCCACCTGCGGGACATCATCAACACCTCCTTCGACACCGCGACCTTCCCGGAGAGCTGGAAGCACGCCGAACTCAGCGCTCTACTAAAGAAGCCATCAGCCGACCCCACCGACCTCAAGAACTACCGCCCCATCTCGCTGCTCCCGTTCCCTGCAAAAGTCATCGAGAAGACCGTCAACAAGCAGCTGGCCGCCTTCCTCGAGACGTACGGATCCCTCGACCCCTCGCAGTCTGGCTTCCGAGCCAACCACAGCATCGAGACCGCCCTGATCGCAGCCACCGATGACATCCGAGCACTGCTTGACAACGGAGAAACAGCGGCCCTCATCCTCCTAGACCTCTCCGCGGCCTTCGACACTGTCTGCCACCGTACACTAGTGCAGCGACTCAGCAACGTCAGAATCCAGGAAAAGGCACTGGAATGGATCATCTCCTTCCTCGCCGGAAGGACACAGAGAGTCCGCCGCCCCCCGTTCAGATCTGAAGCCACCGAAGTCATCTGCGGCGTTCCTCAAGGGTCCTCGCTCAGTCCAACCCTCTTCAATGTCTACATGAGCCCCCTCGCAGACATCGCACGCCAGCACAACCTCAACATCATCTCCTACGCCGACGACACCCAGCTGATCCTCTCCCTCACCAACGACCCCGCCACCGCCAGAGCCAACCTTCACGAAGGGATGAAAGAGGTAGCCGAATGGATGAAGACCAGTCGCCTGAAACTGAACTCGGACAAGACGGAAGTCCTCATCCTGGGATCCTCACCCTCCGCCTGGGACGACTCCTGGTGGCCCCCCGCCCTAGGCAGCGCACCCCAACCAACAGACCACGCACGCAACCTGGGCTTCATCCTGGACTCCTCCCTCTCCATGACCAGACAAGTCAACGCCGTCTCCTCGTCGTGCTTCAACATCCTGCGCATGCTACGTAAGATCTTCCGGTGGATCCCCACCGAGACCAGGAAGATGGTCACCCAGGCCCTCGTCACCAGCCGTCTGGACTACGGCAACTCCCTCTACGCCGGAACTGCCGTCAAACTCCAGAAGAGACTCCAGCGGATCCAGAACGCCTCAGCACGACTCATCCTGGACATCCCCCGTCGCAGCCACATCTCCGGACACCTGAGAGACCCGCACTGGCTCCCGGTCAACAAGAGAATCACCTTCCGTCTCCTCACCCACGCACACAAAGCCCTACACAACCAAGGCCCAGGATACCTCAACAGCCGCCTCAACTTCTACGCTCCCAAACGCCAGCTTCGATCGACCGGCCACGCCCTCGCCACCGTCCCCCGCATCTGAAGAGCCACCACAGGGGGAGGGTCCTTCTCCTACCTCGCCGCCAAGACATGGAACTCCCTCCCGACCCACCTCCGCCTGACCCAGGTCCACCTCGCCTTCAGGAAACAACTCAAGACCTGGCTGTTCGAGCAGTAGCGGACCCCGCTCCCCTAGCGCCTTGAGACCCTCTGGGTGAGTAGTGCGCTATATAAATGCCCTGTTTGATTGATTGATTGATTGATTACAATAGGACGAAAAAGATATGTACAAACACAGGAACAGGGAGCATTGGAAGGAGTAAGAGTTGTTACAGGTAGTAGGTCACACGCAAGTACACCAAGGGGACCTTATTGGAGGAATTTGCTCATTAAGAAGGTTTTAGCTCCTTTTTTGAAGAGCGCCAGAGACGGTATTCTTCTGATGGAGGAAGGAAGCGAGTTCCATATTCTTGGTGCAGCTCCGGAGAATGCTCAATTGTATGTTTTTGCCTTGCAGAAGCGGGGTGACTGGAGCACACAGTCTCTGGTGGATCTGGAGTTTCTGGATCTCCCAGATACCACGAGTTTGAGATATGCCAGGTAGTACTTGTACAAGGCTTTGTGAGTGATGGAGGTCAGCTTGAGATGAATTCTGCCTTCAAGGGGAAGCTAGTTCAAGGCCTTCAGGTGTGGAGAGATATGGTCAAATTTTTTTGAAACAGATAAGAGACTGGCTGCTGCATTGTGGCACACTTTTAAGGGGGCAGTCAAAGTCTTAGGTAGGCCAGATAGTGTGGAGCAGCCATATTTGGTTCTGGAGATAACTAACGCCTGCACAGCGGTTGTTAGGTCGGCGGTTCCAAGGAAGGGTTTTAGTTTTCTCAAGTAGCTCAGTTGGAATATGTCAGTTTTTGCCATCGCTTGGATGTGTTCCATCATATTCAGGTTGTAGTGTGTTTTATCTAGGTACCTGAATCAATATCCTATTCTTTGCCCTTGTCCGGTTATAAATCAATAATATCCCTACAACGGCATTTCTATTTCTATTTTCTATTTAGGGGGTTTTATAGAGCGCTTGGTGACGCACGGCGGCGTGTCCCCGCGCTAAAGAGCTAATCACCTACTGGAACTCACAAGTGCGGAAAGAACTACTGTATGAATAAAGCCGTCTTCAGCTTGGCTCTAAAAATTGGTTCTGAAGGTTCTAATCGCAGCGCCATAGGTAACTTGTTCCATCTTGATGCTGCGAGGAGCCTAAAAGATCTTCCACCCATCCGAGCTCTGGACACCTTAGGAATTGCCAGGAGTCCTGAGCCAGAAGATCTCAGGGAGCGAGACGGCTCATAGGGTGTCAGAAGTCCTTTCAAAGGGAGCGGAGATCTCCCGTTGATAATCCTGTGGCACGTGCACAGGGCTTTGAATTCCACCCTGCTTCGGATCGGGAGCCAGTGCAGAGACCGGAGGGCCGCTGTGGATCTCGCTCTTCTGGGTAGTCTAAGCACTAGTCTGGCAGCGGCATTCTGAAGAACCTGTAGACGGTTCAGATTCTTCTCCAGAGTTCCTAAGTAGAGAAGATTGCCGTAATCCATCTTTGACGTGACTAGTGCATGTACCAGGGTTTGGCGGGCTCTGATAGGTAAGAATTTTAATACCTTCCTGAGACTTTTGAGGGTCCCGAAGCATGATCCAACCACCTGGTTGATCTGGGGGCCAAAGGTAAGGTCAGAGTCAAACCAGATGCCTAAGTTCTTTGCTTTCTGGCAAGGGGTGGGTACTGGACCTAAACACGGCGGCCACCATGCCGACGTCCACGCCGATTGGTCTCCCCCCACCACCAGCACCTCGGTCTTGCCTCCGTTGAGCTTGAGGCAATTAGCGGACATCCAGGTTGCTAGGTCTTGCATGCAAGCTCTGAAGATGTCCGCCGAAAGGCCGGGCGCACGTGACAGGGAGATGACCAACTGCGTGTCGTCGGCGTATGACACCATTCGGAGGCCGTAACTCTCAACCAAGGTAGCGATCGGGGCAACATAAAGATTAAAAAGGGTTGGGCTCAGGGACGAGCCCTGCGGCACCCCTTGATCCAAAGAGATGCGTTCAGAGTACTGGTCACCTTGCCTTACTTGGAAGCCTCGGCCTGCAAGAAATGAATAAATCCATTTCAATGCTGCCCCTCTAACCCCACCTTTGCTCAGACACTGTAGCAAGATGGAATGTGCTACAGTGTCGAACGCCGCACTGAGATCCAGGAGGATTAAGGCCATGGTTTGTCCCTCGTCAGCACCTTGTCTAAGGGTTTCGGTGGCCCTAAGAAGGGCAGACTCCGTAGAGTGACGAGGCCGAAACCCGAATTGCGTAGGATGAAGGAGGTTGTTTCCTTCCACAAATTTCATTAGCTGCTTATTTACCACCTTCTCCGCTACCTTGGAGAAATAAGGCAGCAAGGAGATGTGGCGAAGGTTATCTAACTTCTCAAAGCTAATGTTGGGCTTCTTACGTAGGGGGAGCACCACAGCCTGTTTCCAATCCTCTGGTATGGAGCTGGATAGGAAGGAGATATCCAACCAGTGTCTGATATAGGGTTCTAGTGTTTCCAGACTGTCTCCCAGCCTTTTAGGGGAGGCGGGATCCCGAGGGGAGCCAGATTTAACAGATCTGCAGATTTTGACTAAAGCCCCCGGTGAAGGGATGGTGAAATTCAGTAGCCGATTTTGGTCGGCTTCATCACTCAATAAGTCTGCAGGCATTTCCGCTGCAGGAGGTATGTGGGGAAAAGCAGAGTAAATTTTAGACACTTTGTCCCCAAAGTAGTTCGCAATGCGGTTGCATGCTGCTACTGAGTGATCTTCCTCTAAAATAGAGGTTTTTGGGGTGGCCAGAGTTTTATATATGCTGAACAGTTCCCTAGCCGAGTTCTCTGCCTCGTGGATTCTGTCAGCATAATATGTGGCCTTCTCTATCCGGATCTTGTTGTGATAGGAGCGTCTCTTAACAAGATAGGCCTCTTTCATCCGGTCGTCGTATGCCACTCTCCACTGCCTTTCTGCACGTTTACAGTCCCTTTTGGCGCAACGCATCGCCTCGCCAAACCAGGGAGCCGTTCTTTGTCTCTGAACCCCTGTGGTGGGTCGTCCCAACGGGGCTGTGCAGTCCAGAGCAGCAGTAATACGGTCATTGAGCAACCTATTCGCTGTATTCACGTCATTGCCTCCTGGGGGACCTTCCGCGGTGAGGGCTGTATTAAACTTTTGCAGGGAGAATCTTGCCCACCTGCGCCGAGGATAGTTGAGAGGGGTGGGGGCGTTAGCTTTATATTTGGGCAGGAAGATGGCAAATGGGACCAAGAAATGGTCTGTCCAAGGCAGGGGCACTGGGGGAGCAACTGAGACATCCTCCCAGTTAGCAAATATTGGGTCAAGCAAGTGCCCACGATTGTCTGTAGGAAGCAGCCCCTTTAGTTCCAGCTGTAGGGTGTGAAGTTCATCCCGGAACTCCACCGCTCCTTTATCTGAGGAGTCATCCAGGTGTGTGTTTAAGTCTCCTAACAACAGAAACTTGTCCCTCCTGATCGCTGATTCAGTAACACACTCTAAAAGGTTGCCTTTGAATCTGGACATAGGTCCTGGAGGGCGATAAACTAGCAGACCCTTGATCGTCGTGCTCCCATCAATGTTTATGCTGAAAACACCTGCCTCGCATCCTGTCAAGTTGACTCGTTCGAGTTTGCAGGCCCATTGCTGTTTAAAGGCGATCGCAATTCCCCCTCCTCTGCCTACAGGTCTGTCCAGGCGCACCATTTGATAGTCGTCTGGTAAGGCCTGGACAACATCAGGATCAGAGTTGGCATCTAGCCAAGTTTCAGTAATGAACAGCAGATCGAGATGTTTGTCAATGAGGAGGTCATAAACATCGTGCTTGTGGCAGCTGAGCGACCTGGCATTGATTAGGCCGCAGGACAGCGAGGAGACACCAGCCCTGTGGTCATCAAGCGTTGTGTTAAAGTGAAATTGGCAGTGTTTACACCCTACGATCTCCCCAACCCTTATACTGTGGAGGCCCGGGGTGCAAGTATGTGAGGAGAAACTTTCTAAGTCACTCCTGCTCCAGGTGATTCTGCCATCAGGGACAGGGGTTGTGGCCCTGGGCCGTGTCCGGTCGCGGACGGGCGCAGACGGGCTTGGCTTTGGCGCGGCTGCGCCGTCTGGCCATGACACACATTATATAGGAAATAAGGAGGGTGGGAGGCCGGCGCGACTAGAGCGCACCCCCAGCCACACCTAAAATGGCGCCCACCGCCGCCAGCACCGATACACAAAAAGCGGCAAGGCGAGGTTAGGAAGAGGAATTCAGGCGTGTGGAGGAAATGTCAGTGTTCCTAAATCAATGACCCACTTTAAAATCAATTTAAAAGCCCCCCGAGTGAAAATAAAATTTCGATCTTTCTGCTTCCTAAAATAGTTATTCTGCAAGTAGTCTTCCAACAATGATTGTTCCAGTAAAATGAGCTCGCAGCCCTAGTGTCTCTCGCTAGGGAGAGCTCCTGATAGGCAGCGTGCTCGTGAATTAACAGCCCTAAATAGCCTGGGAGGGCGGGAGGCCGGCGCGACTAGAGCGCACCCCCAGCCACACCTAAAATGGCGCCCACCGCCGCCAGCACCGATACACAAAAAGCGGCAAGGCGAGTTTAGGAAGAGGAATTCAGGCGTGTGGAGGAAATGTCAGTGTTCCTAAATCAATGACCCACTTTAAAATCAATTTAAAAGCCCCCCGAGTGAAAATAAAATTTCGATCTTTCTGCTTCCTAAAATAGTTATTCTGCAAGTAGTCTTCCAACAATGATTGAAACCCTTTTCATAATTCAGTCATAGCGCATGCTGTCACATTAAGCAAGCCTCTTCCTCCAGCCCCCTAGAAAGCACACCGAGTTCTTAAACAAATCCAAGCCTCCAGCAACCTGGGAAATCCAGGTGATTCTGCCATCAGGGACAGGGGTTGTGGCCCTGGGCCGTGTCCGGTCGCGGACGGGCGCAGACGGGCTTGGCTTTGGCGCGGCTGCGCCGTCTGGCCATGACACACATTATATAGGAAATAAGGAGGGTGGGAGGCCGGCGCGACTAGAGCGCACCCCCAGCCACACCTAAAATGGCGCCCACCGCCGCCAGCACCGATACACAAAAAGCGGCAAGGCGAGGTTAGGAAGAGGAATTCAGGCGTGTGGAGGAAATGTCAGTGTTCCTAAATCAATGACCCACTTTAAAATCAATTTAAAAGCCCCCCGAGTGAAAATAAAATTTCGATCTTTCTGCTTCCTAAAATAGTTATTCTGCAAGTAGTCTTCCAACAATGATTGTTCCAGTAAAATGAGCTCGCAGCCCTAGTGTCTCTCGCTAGGGAGAGCTCCTGATAGGCAGCGTGCTCGTGAATTAACAGCCCTAAATAGCCTGGGAGGGCGGGAGGCCGGCGCGACTAGAGCGCACCCCCAGCCACACCTAAAATGGCGCCCACCGCCGCCAGCACCGATACACAAAAAGCGGCAAGGCGAGGTTAGGAAGAGGAATTCAGGCGTGTGGAGGAAATGTCAGTGTTCCTAAATCAATGACCCACTTTAAAATCAATTTAAAAGCCCCCCGAGTGAAAATAAAATTTCGATCTTTCTGCTTCCTAAAATAGTTATTCTGCAAGTAGTCTTCCAACAATGATTGAAACCCTTTTCATAATTCAGTCATAGCGCATGCTGTCACATTAAGCAAGCCTCTTCCTCCAGTCCCCTAGAAAGCACACCGAGTTCTTAAACAAATCCAAGCCTCCAGCAACCTGGGAAATCCCCGCTGCTTTGTTTTGATTTCGCCTGAAGAACTCCTGTAAAGCACTGTAAGAACGACCAGTTCTTAGTGACATCTTTATTGACGTCTTATGTCCAGCCTTACGTCAAACCCGGCACCTTTCAGGTATAAATATACCAACGTTGCCTTAAGCAAACACACGGTGGTAATCCTGGAGCAGTGCAGCTATCTACTTCCGAAGAGCCCAGCTGATGCGAGAGCCCACGGACGCTGCCCATCCCTTTTGACGCGCTGAGAAAGACGCTGTCTTTTCTCTTGCCGAGAAATCCAGCCTCCGGCGTTTCCAGCCTACCCTTGCGGGTGACTGGGATACCGAGTCCTGAGAGAGAGATACCAGCCCTCCTGCCTTCTAATACCCAGGTACTGAACTGACTAAACCCTTACAGAGAATTCTTGAGTCAGATTCTTGGCAAAACAAACTTAAATAAAACTGCTACTTACTTACTCCTTCCCATGTATTAGGCTTAGGTCAGGTACACCGGGGTAGGCGTAGTTAGAAGCACCAGTTGAGTACGATTAGTCAATGTATATATGTATGTATCTATTTTATCCATTTTAAAGTATCATATGGCTAAGAAACCATATCAATGCTTTTAAAATATTATTTCATAATCCTGCTTTTACTGTATGCACTTTACTTAACTATAAGTATTGCAATTGTAGCAATTCATTTCACTGGTATGAGGAAAGAGACTGCTCAATAAATAACATCTTTTATTGAAAACGCCCATCTCTCTTTTTCTCTGCAATCTGGTGAAACTAAGCACACACCTTTGACTGAGTGAAATAGCTGTCTTTTGTTTTCACACGACTCTAGAGATATACTCTTATTCAGGGAGAGCAAAGTTGTCATGTTTTATGGTTGTCAGAAACTAAATCCCTTCTTGTCTATCCAGGGAGGTTGAACTCCTCCTAGCTTATTCGAGAAAGTTTCTAGTGAACTCTGAGCTAGCTGGCAAAAAACTTAAGTCTAATATAGTCAGTAGAGACCTAGTTAACCTCAGTCCTACGTCTAAACTACTGAAGATATTATTCCAATGCGCTGAGCCTGTACAAAACTCACATAGTGCAGCACTAATGAATAACATTGTGCGCAAAAAGTACAAAACAACATTAGACATCTCTAATGGATTCATTTGTCAAAATATAGAACCTGAAAGCAGGTATTTCACCGCTTTCTCAATAATGGGCTCGCAGAAAAATTCTGTTGACTCCCACAGGGGTTCAAGAACAGCCCAGGATTATTCTCAGCAAGAGTAACAGAGTTACTACAAATGTATGATGATGAGGCATTATCTTATGTCGATGACATCTATCTAACAGATGATGACTTGGATACTCACTTGAAAAGAGTGAACACCATAATACTTGGGTTCGCAGCAGAGGGTTACAAATTCAACTTTAAAAAGTCACGAATTGCCCATATAACTGTCCTGTTTTTAGGATATGAATTATCAAGTGAAGGCAAAAGCCTGGCAGACAATTTCTTAGAGAAATGTGCTGTAATCCAAGCACCAAGAACGCTGAAAAACTTACAATCAATTCTAAGTTTCCTGAATTTCGGAAGAACTTACATTCTAAATTATGCACAGAGGGTTAAACCTCTCTATGAAATAATAAAACCAGATTTTAAAACAATCAATTGGACTCAAAAACACACAGAAATTTTGAGATCATTGCAAACAGACATGTTAGCTAAAACAAAACTGCAAACACGCGATAACACACGCAACCTTGTAATCCGAGTCATCCCAGGAAGATGCAGATTCACATACCTGACCTCAAATGAGGGAGAAACGGTACCAATAGCATACAAATCACATTTGTACACAGAAGCTGAAAAAACATTCAGTATTAAGGAAAACATTGTACATGCGGTTCAAACAGCTGTAGCAAAAGAAAGAGACCAAGCTGACGGCAGACAGATTACTGTTAGAACAGCAGAATCAGCCTTTGAGGCATTAACAAGCCCATGTAATTTACAGACTGTGGCATTAAATCCAAAATGGATACAATTGGAAAATTCTCTTGCTACAGACAAAGTGAAATACTATTTTGACCCGGAAATGAAAAAATTAAAAAATCTAGAATATGAAAGAGAATATCCTCTGCCAATCGACATTCTGCCCATACAACAGTACGCCTGTGTAATATATACAGACGGACATGCACAACCCTCAGTTTGGGGAAAACAAGCCTATAACGCCACATGCGAGATTGTTAAATACGTGTGGCGCGGAGGTAAATTGAGACCTCTGGTAACAAAATCACACTCTGTAGAAAATAATTCAGAAAAACAAACTGAAGTAATAGCGTTAAAAATGGCGCTAGATGATGCCGATCACGAATTCCCGACACTAATAGTGTGCGATTCGTATTACTGCGTCAAATCATACAATAACGACTTGCAGAAATGGGTTCAAAACGGTTACAAAGATGACACAGGTGCCACAATAAAGCAAAAATCGCTTTCGGAACAAGTAGTTCTTTTACAGAAAGAACTACCAAAGACTCACGTGATACATTCATTGAGTCATGAACGTGATGGCGTTCACGTTTCAGGGAATTCATTGGCTGAGACAGCCACAGCGGAAGCAACTAAGCCGGCTTCCGTAGCTACAAAAAAATGTTCAGGAAAATACGTAGAAGGGGAAACGATGCTGGCAGTAAAAACGTCATCAAAAGGCGACTGTTCAGCGCTACCTGTCAACTATCCACTCAATTATACACACATAATCGATGCAAACTCCGTTCCTTTTTCTCAAATCCCTGGAGTGGGGGATAGAGTGATTCCAAACACGAACAGGACAAACTTATTAGTGGCAGACGCACATATGGGTGAGGGTCTAAGACACCTTAAGATTAAGGAATCTCTGAAAGAATTACAATCAGTATACTGGTGGCGGGGAATGAGTCTGCAAAACTACAAATTTGCATTTTACTGTAAAAACTGCAACAGAGACCGCAGTGGCGAAATGCCCGGAGTACTACCAATGCCCTCCTTTTAGAGATCACAAAAATACCAATACAAAATACCCAGAAAAAATGCGTTCCATTAATATTATTATTTGAGACTACTTTCACTTAAAATGTAGACCCCAGCTCTCGGCTGACGTCTGAACTGTTATTAAAAAGATATGCGAGTCTATAGCAGCATAGACGCAATTGGCATGCTACATTCTGATCAGGGTCCTGCTTTTAGCTCTCGAGCTTATAAGGAGGCCATGACCAGCATGGGCATTGCATTGCGGGAATCTTATCACTTCCTTCCTGAGGGAAATGGGATGGTGGAAAGAAAAAACCGAGACATAAAGCAATCTATACCGGCAAAGGTATTAGGTTCGGGTGTTGGGTGGGTCAAACATTTAATAAGTGTCCAACGTAGTCTTAACAATCTCTAAAAGGTTTCAGTCCGTACGAACTATTGTTCGGAACTAGAATGCATATCCAGGACCTCGATAGTCAAACTTCAGTGGTAGAAAGAAAATGCTTTGATATCAAAGATCGTTTGGCTATTTTACAGGACTTAAACGAAACAAGAAAAGACCTGAGCAACATAAAGTTGAAACAACAGCCAACAACCACTGAAGAGAAACCACCTGTCCCAGCAAGGTCTGTCTGGATTCCAAAGATTGGGGATCTGGTCAGAGAGAAAATCGCGGTGAAGAAGGAATTTGGGCCTTCTTACAGAAAAGCAGTACCGGTCTTAGCTGTCAACGGAACAAGATCAGTTGTACTACCGCCCCTTGCTGGTAAAAAGGAGAACCGAGTTGTATCCATCGACCTGGTTAAACCACAATCATGTGGCCAATAATAAGTAGTAGGCCAAGTGGACTCCCAAGAAGTAGCAGAACACCAAAGTTTGCTACAAATCAAGAGGTTCAAACTGAGAGACTAATCACATATGATAAACCTACAGTGAATCAACAAGGACTATGCAACAAAGCCATGGAACTTATGCCTCTTGAAACCCAAATTACAACAATTCGTCAAGAAACACCTGTCTACAACGATGTAGCCACAGACTGTGCTAATAAAACAAAGAAAAATCCAGAAGCAATTCCAATAATTGACAGAACTGCATCAGGCTACTTCATCAACTTCGATGACTTTTCTGAGGATCCGAGTGAACCTGAGGAACAGCCAACATCAACAACAACTTTTAAAGACAAGACTAAAAAACTCTTTCATCAACTAAAAGAAACCTATCTAATTTCCCCTTGGATTGAATTTTGGGTGGTGCTAGGTGTACTTTTCCTCCTGCTTTGGCTCATCATGGTGCTATGCTTGGGACACTTCATTGAGGGAAAATATGTTACAATGGACACAGCAAGCCAGAACATCAACCTGGTCATAAAGCCACACAAGTCTTCACACATCGAGAAAAGAGAACTTTCTTCAGTAAACTTCACAGCCAATCCATTACCCGGTGGGGTAGCATGGGACAAAACAGATTACAATATATATGGCCCGGTCGAGCTCTTGAAGTATCCTCATCAATTTAAGGTTTCATTAAGTGACTTTGTAAAACCGAGTACATTCTCTGATGATTGGGACTTTGAAAGTATTAATGATATGATGTCAGACTTAGTTATGTCAGCAAAATTTACAGAACATGATTATTTACAGGGTTCATCAAATTATGAACAGATGTACTGCTACAACCACTATGGTAACTATTATTTGCATAAATCTGCTCAACCTAGAAATGTTTTAAATTATAATCAATGGGAACATTGTGCAACTCCACCAAAAGGTAGTTCAAAAACATTCTATGAGAAATTCCCATACTTCTCAGGGTTTAACACAAGTGAAGCAGAAACATTTTATTTCATATTGTTAAATAAGACAGGAATGAAAACCATGCTAACAAATACAAAATTAATGTATTCAGAATCATTTTATGAAAAAATGAATACAGTTGGTTTTGATTTTTGGAAAAATAACATTGAAACGAAAACAATCTGGGGTACTAAAGACTGGCAGGTCCAAGGTATAGAATCATTATTCAGAGCCTGCATGATCCCAGAACAAATTACATTTTTGAATGACACAATTCAACAAACAACCTGTCTTGGCCTAGCCAAAATTAAAGACTTAAACAAACCGTCTATTCCAAAGCCAACACATGACAGTAATAGCACTACAGATGTTGAGATAGACGTATCCCATATTTCTAACCAAAACAGAACACATCCTGATTGGAAGAAATGGTTGATCTGGCCCACAGACACAAATAACTGTCAAGATAGATTCCTGAACAAAATACAGGGGTTCATATTGACCAGGCCAGACCCTAGATACTCCCAGCGACAACATCCAGGGATTGTAACAACATACAGTGTGGGTAAACTATGCCTTGAATGGCTGCATACATCCACACTGGCAGAAATTAAGCAACACTTAATTTTACTTAAAGAAGGTGCTGACTTGCGTGATTTCATTATGGGACCACGCAAACAGCGTCAAAAACGTTTCATAGCGGCCTCTATATATGCAGCTTATTACGAAGTTTGGAAAGAAACTCAAATTAAAACAGCAGAGAAAATACGGGAAATTGACAGTATTAATTTGGAAAAATCACTTTCTGTTGTGGACAATGGGTTAATGACTCTGTCTTCCAGAATATATTCACTAGACAGTATTGTATCATCTGCAATCGATATAATAGAACAGGACATGCTAATGTTACAACATGGTCAGTCCCAATTGCGTTCTATTGTACAGCTTGGCTGGACGTTACAAAATCTGCGTTCAGGCTACGTGCCTTGGCGTCTAATCAACACAACGTCACTGTTCTCTATCTTTAACCTTACTGATATACAAATCAGCTTGGCACAAAAGGGAGCGGAATATACAATTCTGAGCATTGAAAAACTTGAGAGATTACCATTAACAATGTCAGAACGACCTGTCATTGAATGGATAATACACGGGATAATAGCTATTCCGATAACAACTTTCCAATTTCGATACTGCCAACAGTATATACAGGCAGGCCAGTATGAAAGGTTGGGTAAAGGATACATCAAGTCATCATGGAAATTGCCTTACACTCACACATGTTATACTGAAAAAGGACAGAATGTATTTCTCAGTGGTGATAATTGTGAACAATCACTGAGTGGTACACTTCTGTGTAATGGTATAAATCTACATGGGGCCTGCAACTCGAATAGAGCCATTCTTTAGACGGCTTTCAAACGGGAGCTACATTCTAATAGTGGACCACAGATGTTGTGGCCTGGTGCCAGGAAAAGCTTATCTCGTAAGCGTAACTTCCAGGGTCACTTGCTGTATGCAAGTATTGTATCCCAACGACACTCCAGACAGGGAGGGAAAAATTTGGCCCACGTCTAAACTACTGAAGATATTATTCCAATGCGCAGAGCCTATTGGGACTATAGGAACTACACTACAAGGTTGCTGTCCGAAATAATCCCAAGTGATTTGGCTGAGTCCACAATGGTAGCGGAGCAGTTTAGTGCTGTGATGGAGTTGGTCTATTCTAGGATGTCAGCAGATTTTTTTTGGGGGGGGAGATGAGAAGAAACTCAGTTTTTTTGGCATTCAGTTTGAGCTGGTTGTTGGCAAGCCAATGGACAGTCAGTTTCAGGGTGTCATTTAGATGGGTGATCTCCTCAAGAGAGGAGATTTTACAGTAGATCTGGGTATCATCTGCATACATGTGGAAGGAGATGTTGGCTGAGTGGAGAATTTCAGCTAAAGGTTTGAGGTAGAGATTAAAGAGAGTAGGGGGCAGACTGGAGCCTTGCGGGACACCAACGGAGATCGGGCAGGGATCAGATAGGTTGTTATTGACAAGGAATCTCTGTGTGCTGTTATGGAGGAAGGAACCAAACCCTTTCTTGACAGTACCTCCTAAGCCCATGCTGTGTTCAAGGTGTTCATGTTGTTTCTCGTGGTTGACCGTGTCCAATGCAGAGGAGAGATCCAGAAGGATCAGAAGACAGGTTTTGCCGTGGTCAAAGGCTAGGAGAGCATCGTCAACGATGTGAAGAATAGTAGTATCAGTGCTGTGCCCAGGCCTGAACCCAGATTGGAATTTGTCGAGTAGATTGAAATTGGCAATGTGTTGGCTTAGTTGTAGCTGCACACATTTCTCCAGTACGTTCACAAGAAGAGGGATATTCGAGATGCGTCTGAAGTTATCTGGAATTTCCGGATTCAGAGTGGTTTTTTTTAGGATGGGGATGACTTGCCCGGTTTTCAGTGAGTCAGGTATGGTCCCTTGGAGAAGGGAAGCATTGATAATGGTAGTCCAGATGGGAGTTATGAGTGAGGTGGTCGCTGCCAAGCAGTTGGCAGAGAGGGAGTTGTTAAAGTGGGTATTCGGTTTTAAGGAGTATAGAATTTTTGAGATGGAATGGTCATCATAAAGATCGAATTTGGACCAGTGAACCTTGTTTTTTGGTGTTGCTTGGTGGGGACGAGAGGATAGAAGGGTCCCAGCCGGAGAAGGAGGGGAGTTTGAGGAGGCCTTGAGTTTGTTACCCAGCAAGTAGATTTTGGTTTTGAAGAAGGAGGAGAACTCATCGCAGGTGATTGTGGATTTTGTGGTTTCTTTTGATGATTTTGCTAGTTTGTTTGATTGAAGTTTGACTATTTCAAAAAGTTTACGTGATCTGGTTTGGCATTTTCCAGCTCTGACTTGATGAATTCTTTTTTATACAAAAGGATATTCTTGCTGTATGTATTTCTGGCCTGACGGAGGAGTTTAAGATTGGAGGCAGAGGGGTGCTGTCTCTAGTTCCTTTCTTTCAGACGGAGATCTCTCCTTTCATCATTGAGGGATCCACTGAACCAAGGGTTTTTGTCTTTGATTTGGGACCTTTTGAACTTAAGCGGGCCAGATCATCCAAAATGTTAGTCATATCGAGTTGTAGTGATCTGTGAGGTCGTGGACCTTAGATAGATTCAGGGGGAGCTCATTCTCACAGCGGGCAGTAAGTTTCTTGAGATCCAGGCTCTTATAGTCTCTGAGCCAGCGTTTTGGTTACACCGGTTGTTCCAGTTTTTTCAGGCGGTGGTCAGGTATAGTGAAGGTGATGATGTGGTGGTCTGACCAATCACATGGCTCTATTAAGTTCAGCATGACCGCTGAAGCCTTAGTGATAATCCAGTCCAAAGTAGCGCCTTTTGTGTCGGTATTCAAGGTGCAGGCCTGGGTGAGTGATTGATCGGCAAGGAAAACTTTGACAGAATTGACCTGAGAGTTATTGGGGTCATTCCAGTGCATATTAAAGTCACCGAGGAAAATGTCATTGGAGTGAGGCGAGACCTTAGCAGTGATGATTTCCATGAGGAGGTCCAAGAAAGTGTCGTTCCTGCCTGGGGGTGGTAGAAGATGTGCAGTTTGCATAGCTGAAAGGTGGTACTAGAAAAGGAGAGGGCAAAATATTCGCAAGAATCTGTAGGCTCGGCGTGGAGTTCTGTGACAAGAAGGTCTGAGCGGTAGATGCAAGCAATCCCCCCCTTCTTAATTTGTCTGTCAAATCTGGTGATGTTATAGTTGGGCGGGAACAATAGGTTAAGGTGCGGTGATGAGGATTCATTGAGCCATGACTCAGTTAGGATAGCTACATCGGTGTTGTGGTTAAGGATGAGAGCGGCAATCTCTGAGGTGTGTCTCGCAGCTGACCGGCAGTTAAGAAGGAGGCCGGAGAGTGGGGAATCGAAACGGATGTTGTGAGATGGTGAAGTTAAGGGAACTTTTGTTAAGTTGTTACTGCTTACCCTTCTGTTACGGAGGGATGATAACCGGGTTGTGTTGATTGCGATAGTGGGAATCAGGCAGTCAAGTTCAGGAGGACAGGGGAATCAGGGGGGGTTCAAGTACGGTGAGAGGAGGGTTAGGGTCTCGTCCTCCGAGAGGTGATTAGGAAGTTTGCGAGGGCAAAGGTGTCGACTGGAGAGCGGCATGGGCTGGAGAGTGGGTGAGGTGAGAAGGGGGGACAGAGTTAAAAGAGGACTTTGAGGAGGCAATAAAGTGTTCAGTGAGGAGAAGGATGTTCTTCAGATCCGAAAGGGATCTCAGGATTCTCTGAACTAGGATAGATGCTCTGGTGTTCAGGGTTTCAAAGTGTAAGGGTCAGGGTAGAGCTTGCAGGAAGAGGACCCCGGGGGCAGCACAGGGGCTATTGGCGAGTACGGGAGGTGCTTGCGGGCAGGGGACCCGGGGGTCAACACAGAGGCTATTGAAGAGTACGGGAGGCTTGGTGAGGGAGCTCGACCCCCTATGGTTGGGTTACCAGGAGGCCAGGAGAGAGGAGGGCTAGGCAATCTCTGAGAGGAGGGGGATCCATTACTGTTGCGGGGAAGGGTCGGTGAGCTGAGGGAGTGGTGGTTTTTAGTTGCTGGGCGAGAGGGCAAGGAGTAAGGTTGGATAGCGGGCGGTGGAGGCAAAAACCTAGTGGCTGATGCTAGGAGTTGGGGAAGGAGGAGGGAAGATCTCTGAACACCATAGAAGAAAGGCTGTATCTAGATATGGACTGAGTGGGGAGCACGATGGGAGGGTTTGTGCCAATCCAACCAGAGGGCGGGAGAGACGGTGTGGAAGAGGGAGAAGTGGCAGCATTAGGAGTTCTAGGTGGGAGGCCCTTACTCTTGGGGTTGGAGTTGAGTACACTGGCGCTGCAAAGGAAGTCATGCGGTGTCAGGTCCAGCAGGGGCATAGAGGCATTAAGAACTAGTTTCTTAAGGGTGGGAAAAAGTCAGTGAATTTATTGAGATCAGAGACTGAAGCTTGCATCAAGATGGTGCTGTTTTTGTAGGCGGTAATGATTAGATCGGCTTTAAGGGTATGGGATGCTACGATCGTGAGTTTGGAACCATGGGGGATGTTCCTGGCATTATGAACGTTGAGCACGTTAAATATGGTAGTGCGCCATAGCGCCGTTTTCCTAGAGTAGAAGAATAGGTCGTTGGTGACGATGCCCCTGTCGACGTTGAAGTACAGGTCTGACATCAGGGTCTCCGGGTGACTTCTCAGAAGGGAGTGTTTGAAGGATTTAGCAGCAGACTTGGAAAGGTTCGGAGGGTACGCGATAGTGAAGGAGTTGCACCCAGTAGCAATCAGGTCAGATCCAGCCATAGTGGTAGGATGGGTGGGAAAACCAGGGAAGGCCAAGTGAAGGAGATGTGGTGGGCTAGGTCGAAACTGGGAGCAGGCAGTGTGGGAAGATAGACTGGGTGCAGGAAAGCCCAGCAGCTGTGAGCCATAGGTTGCACAGGGGAAGACGGTAGAGAGCGGGTCCAGGTAACGGTAGGGGCATAAGAAGGAAAGGTTATCAGAAAGCGCACTCTAGGAACAGTGGGAGGGACACACTGGCTTACGTGTCTAACTTCAAATGAAACATCGGCACTGAGATACTGTCAGCCAAGCATAGCAGATGCTTGTACACGCAGGGGTTCTACAGAAAAGGACTAATTTAACAAGGTTGGACTGAAGATGAATGTCCAGGGTTTTGATCTGGAATTGTAATAGGTCTTGTGATTGCATGTGCGCTTTGGCCTCTGTTGAGGATGTTGGAGATGTGAAGCAGTCGATTAGAGAAAGGAGCTGATCAACCCAAGGCAGTCAAACTTCCACCATTTAGTGAACAGAACAATGAGTACCTTGAGGTCTGCAGATAAGTAAGCACGATCTTAAGGTCAGGCATCTACAATAGAGCATACGATAAACGGCTGTGCTGCAACAATGTTACAATGAACATATTTGCCTTGTTCTTAGATTGTGATTTGAGTGATAATCCTTTTATGCTGTAGTTTCAGGGATGGATGAAATGAGATGCAGGTAAAGCCTTGGCAGGAATAACTTCACACCTGAGAAAAACTGGAGGGAATTACAGTGTTTTAGACAAATGTTGCTACAAGTCAGATACATGCCATGTTTACCATACTCTCCCAGCCATCGAATCAGGGCAAGGGATGTCTGACATCCAACAATAGAAACCTTAGGCCATGTACAGGTTGAAACTGGTAAACAGACATAATATCGACTACAAAATATCGAATGGACATAATATCGAGTACAAAATATAGGCTGGACAAAATATCGAACGGACAGACTATAGACATCAAAAATATCGTTTTGAAGGTAAGTAATGTAATATCGAATGTTAAAAATATAGAAAGTTAAAATATCGAAGTATATAATATAGGTTATTAAAATTATCAAACTTTTAGTAATATCGATTTTTTTAGTGTTTGTTATGGTATTATATGTGTAAAAAGTGTGTATTTATGTTATAATTAATTTTAATTGATGAATTTTTATTTTTTTATTTTTGCGTAATTTAATTCTGTAGCGGGTTGTGGGTTTATAGGGGAATAGGGTGGGAAGTAATTTAATTATAATTAATTAAATATGTAAATGTATTTATTGGTATTCATTTTTAATTAATTGTTAATTAATTTATATTTGGTAATTAATTAAATTTTAATTGGCAATTAATTTTCATTAATTGCTTAATTGCTAATTATGTTAATTTTACTAATTTATTTTCTGTAGCGGGTTGTGGGTTTATTCGTTCGTTCGTTTAAACTTTATTTCGGTTTGTTTATGAACCATAAAAGTACAACAAAAAAGGAAAAATACATTTAAGACACTAAGCTAATACACAAGTTACATCTCATTTTCATATGTACAGACAATAGGTTTGCATATGGTTATGGAGTGGCAGTTAAAATACTAAGACAATAATTTATATATGAACAGATTACAATTTTTAGAATACAATAGAAGCCCAAAGTTATCCTGGAACAAATTATCTATCTACAACCAGGGAGCTTTGATGCTTCCGAATCATTCTCCGTCTTGTTAACCACATGGAAAACAGAAATTTAGCAATAGCTGTAACTATTAGTGCATTAGTATAAAATTTTAAAATTCTAAAAAATTCTAAATAGTTCCTGATTCCTAGGTTCAGACATAACTGTATGATCCATTTCTTTCTGCTAATGGAGTAGGCAGGACAAAACAGAATCACATGTATTGGGGTCTCATTTGGGTCCTCGCAACCCGGGCAGAGGCGGGCTGAACCCGCTTTCCATTTATCTGTATATGAGTGCAGGGGTAATGTACCGTATCTGAACTGTAAATACAGTTTCTTTGCTAAAACCGGTTCAATCATATCTAATTCCTTCTCAAAGCTGTAAGCATTCTTAAAATCTAAAAAGCTATCGGTGAGACTGGAGGGCCTAACTAATCGGAGAGCTTCGTGTAGATTATGGTGTTTTATGGTCTCAGCCAGGGTTCGCCTCGAGGTAACTTGGCACGCGGCCTCCGGATTAGACCACAAGTTCTCCATGCCAATCCTGGACGCCTGCCCCCTTATGAATGATAACCACTTAATCCTCCCTGCGCCCGGACTGGCCATCACAACCTTCAGTTCTTCTCTATAGCACTCAAGCTCTGGGACACTCCACAGTCTACGCCAATAGAGAAGCGGACGTGAGGCAATTGCTTCTACAATTGGCCTCAAGTTTAAGTCCAGCCTTAGTGGAATTAGTGGTGTATTTTTTGGTAAAGAAAGTAACTGTCTAATGAAATTGTTCTCAGTTATGCTAATCTCACTCGCTGGTCGGTGCCCCCAGAGTTCCGCCCCGTAGAGAGTGGAAGATCTGGCTTGAACCTTATATATTTCCAGCGGTGGACTCACTAATTTATGCACACAAGATTTCTGCACTTTTAGGATCCCCCCCGCGGACTGAGAGAGCCCTAAATTTGCCCTAGACATTTGGGTTTCCCACCCCATTTTGTCATTCAATGTCAGACCTAGGTAGACAAAATTATTTACCCTTTCCAGCGGACGACCATCCTTTTTCGGGCGAGGGCAATTAGTTGTGCTGGCATTAAACGCCATGTACTTTGTTTTATCTATATTGATCACCAAATTCCTTTTCTTGCAAAATTCGGAGAATTGGTCTAACACCCGCTGCATCCCCATTGATGTTTTTGAAAGTAGCAGGGTGTCGTCCGCAAACATTAGTGCAGGGAATTTACCGCCAGCTAAATTTGGTGCGTCAATATTATTTACACTATTTAGATCATCTACGAGACCATTTAAGAAGAGAGAAAATAGGGTAGGGGCAAGTACACACCCCTGCCTAACTCCCTTCTCAATTGGAAATGCTCGTGTCAGCTGGCCAGATTTACCATATCGTACCTTCGCAAAGGTTCCTTCGTGGAGTCTTGTAAATTGGTGGCACAAGTAGGGAGGAGTCCCCATTGTAAATAGTATGTTCCACAGTTGATTCCTGTCCACCATGTCAAAAGCGGATTTGAGGTCCACAAATGTGAGGTACAGGCTGCCCCCCTCCAATACCACATGCTTCCAGTAAAGTACCTGGAGCCGTAGTAATTGGTCGATAGTTGATGTTTTGGCTCTAAACCCTGCTTGCAGGTGGGAGAGGATCTTATTCTCTATGATCCAATCCTGCAAGCGTTGTAAGAGCAATCTGGCGTACATTTTTTGGGTGACATCGATGAGGCTTATTGGCCTGTAATTTGACGGGGCCAGCGGGGAGCCCTTTTTATAAATCGGGATGATTTCGGCCCCCACCCAGGTACTAGGGAATTCTTGTCCGTCAAGAATGGCATTAAATAGGACGGTCAAGTAGGGGACCCAGATCTTCAACTCATCTCTAAAAAGATCGCCAGGGATCCTATCCAGCCCTGGGGCCTTATTAGATTTCAATGCTTGTACCGCTAGTGTGACTTCCGACAAGGTAAATAGAGAAGGGTGCCAACTAGGGTCCCTTCTCAGGGGTGAGCTTAGTAAGTCTTTATTTTGGGAAGCAGGACTAGAGTAAAGGTCGCTAAAATAGGCACACCAGACTTCCTCAGCAATGTTAGGGTCAATCTTTGTCTTGCCCTCTGCCTTCCCAGTGTGGACCAGATTCCAAAAGGTTTGGGCATCTTTCGCAATTAGTGCCTGTTTGATTGCATACCATCTCTCAGTTTCCCATTCGGATTTTGCATGGGAAAGGAGGTTCTTATAGGCCTTCCTTGCAGTCATAATAGAGGTTCTATTGCCTATTTTGAGAGCGGATACTAAGGTGGTTTTCGCCCTCCTACATGACTGGTTGTACCAGGGATTGGAGTCCCGTATCTGGCGATGGCGCTGATTAGAGGGTTTGTGAAAGCTGCCTGCCAGGGCCGTTATTAGTTCTTTGTGGATGGCTAGGATTTTAGCGCCTTTGGGATAATTTGAGACGCTCTCGTGTAGTGCTATCAGCCGCTCAAGGTGAGGGATGGCACTTTTGTACAGTGAAGCCAGATTTTCTGGCGAGGACTTAATAGAGGCCCATCGGATTCTTTTACCACCCTGTATGATTCTGATGTTACTAGAGACCATATCAGCCTCTTGGTGCGCCCCATCGGGATGTAGCAAATCCAGGTCCGCTACCAAGGGATTATGATCACTTTCCGTGCGATCATGTACATGGAATTGACGGATCAGTGGCCATAGGGACAAGCTAGCCATGAGGTACTCTATTATTGATGAATGGCCCATTCCATTATAGGTACTCTTTCCTGGGCTATCCCCCGGGAAGCGACCATTACAGGCTCTGAGCGAGAAAGTGTACGTCAGTGAATGGCCATGGGTGTCCAAGATTTGGTTTGGTAGGCATCAGGGAATGGAATCTGGCAGGCATCATCCTCATCTGTTGTTATCTGGGAAACCCCCCCAAGTGGCTCATAGTGACAGTTGAAGTCTCCCCCTATTAACACCTTAGTCTCGCTAGGGAGGTTATTCAGTAAATCGGTTAAGGACTCTAGAGTCTGTGATACGCCTCCCCTATGGACAGGGCGTAAGTAGATATTGATGATTGCTATTTTGGGTGTGTTTGGGCGAGCTAAAAGAATGCATAGTATGTCACGGTTATTAGTATTAATCCTTTTAACCGAAAACCCGAGGTGAACACCCACCCATATGGTCAAACCACCAGATGGTCTACCTCTGGGTCCCTTGGTTGCAAGCTCGGCATAAGTAGCAAAACCCATTCTATGGTGGACAGTCATGGCCCATGTTTCTTGGAATATACAGATACCATGGTTATCCACGAAGACACACCAATCAATGCTGTCTAGTTTTGCAGCCAGACCCGCCACATTCCATGATAGGAGTGCTAGATATCTATTTTTGCTGGTCGGTTGGTCAATTAACTGATTAAAGGATACAACAGAATCTATAGTTGGGTCGCCCACTTCAAGGCTCGACTGTCCCTTAAAGGTATCGTGGCTAGATATGGGGCGATTGGCCTCGTGTGAGCTAGAGGGGAGGATGCCAGAATGAGAGGGTGTGGATAAGAACCTTGACCCACTCAAAGCATCCTCCCTACCTAGCTCCCCTCCACCCAGCCTTGTACCGGTTGGAGGAGGGGTAATAAAAGCGGGAAGTCAATCGCAGCCATCAAAACAGGAAAGGACACCATATCTGTTAGAGGTTTCCAGTGGGGTAAAAGGGATCAAGTGCTCCATGTTCCTGTTCCCATGCGAGTAGTCAAGCCCCGCTGGAGGCATACTGCGGCCACTGACAGGAACTATGTTCCACCCCGAGGTGTTCCCAGTGAGCAGAGGCCTGGGGAAATGGCTCGTGTGGCTATTATGGGAGGGCATGTACACGTTCCTGGTACGGTGAGGTTCTACTAACCCTCCAGGGAAGAGGGCGGGAGTCGCATACGATCTTGGGTAAAAGTAAGTTAGGTCGTATGGGACTATAGCAGTATTCAGGTTCCCAGATGGCCCTGTTAGTATACATCTAACTGCCTCTGGGTTCCTGAAATTAATTACAACAATATCTCCCTCTATGTTTTTTTCCCTGCTGCCCAGCCAGGGCAGACGCCTGACGTGGACTATCTCCCCATCGATATAATATGGGAGTGGTCTATATTGCCCTAGCCAGTGCAGGATCTTGTTTTTTAGCTGGGGATGCCCCTCCTTTTTGCCTGCTTCTAGAGTGGGGATACCTGTGAGTACGACTACAAAGGGTAGGGCCTCGGGGAGTAGTTCAACATTATTGCCCTGCGGTTTGTTATTAGTGGGCAAACTCAACCTTCCCCTTCCGGTTGGTGGCTCTTAGTACTGGAATTTACACCACCCTTCTGGGGTTCTCTTATAGCCTGGACTGTAGATTTTGTCGCTCTTGCCATGGGAGCCTGGACCTGTTGGGGAGCCAGGTTTTCCGCAGAATGTTACCAGGAGGCTTACTAGTTACATTATTGACCTTGCTAGAGCTCTTGGGGGGATCTACAGTTCTCGATGTATTGTCAACAGAGGATTTATTAGCTCCTGTGTTGCCAGTTTTGGAACCATTTGGGGCAGTCTGGGTAGGAGCATTGACGATTGGAATCTGGGGTAAAGTTGTCGGCAAGGTGGAGGACCTTGAGATGGTAATAGGAGGGCTTGTCCTATCCTTGTCAGCAAACAGTGCCTCCAGATTACCTAGTCGATGCTCCACCCTCTTTAAAATATCCAGTATGGGAAGCATGAAAGACCTAAGTAACTGGTCAACGGAGTTCCGCTCAGTATCAGGAAGGGAAAAGATTTCTTGGCGTGGAGTGGAAGCAACCCCAGTTCCCCTCCCTTCATTGGTAGCAAGCAGTGTAACAGTTGGATTTAAGATAGGTACTGTTATAGACGCTATATCAGTCGGTACAGAGGCCTTAATTGCAGTTGGGCCAGTAGTCTTAATTTTCAGTGATTTGCCGAACTCGGAATGGCTAAGTTTGCCCCTCTGGGGAGCACCCAGCCCCCTCCTCTTTTTAGTTGGAGGTGGTCCGAGAGCTTTAATCGTGTGGGGTAACCTGCCCGACCTATTAGGCAACTCCCTAGCTGGAAGACAGGACACATTTTCTACATTTGGACCTAGAATTGGAGCACATAAGGGCAAAACATTAGGTGAGGAGTCAATAGATACTGGGCCGGAGGGCGATGGAGTACTTCTGAGGAGTAGGGGGAATTTATTCAGTGACAATGGATCTTCATTGGGGGTATCAGTGATAGTATCCGGGAGAGTGGGTGTAAGCGCAAGATCAATCAGTGGTTTGTTTTTCAAAGACTCAATAGAGCGGCGGCGTTCAATCCTGCGCTCGATTAGTGAATCATCCTTGTCCAAGTCCACAGAGGCCCTAGTAAAGTAATTCTCTAGTGTTTTTTTGGAAGTCCCCACAGTACTGGAATTATCACGATTTGATGCCATGGTGTTGAGTTCCTACCTTTGAGCGTTGGTTACAGATGTTAAGGGGGTGGCCCGTCCCGTCCTCGCACGACCCCGGACGGCCACAGACGGCCCGCCCTTTGCCCGGGCTTCGCCCCGAGCTCTGTCCCGCGCGCGTCCCGTGTCGCGGTGATGGATGCGCCTGTTAAATAGGAGGAGGCTGGGGGCGTGGCCGCCGGGGGAAGAGGCACCAGCTGTGTAGAGTGGAGGATGCTGGTCCTCGCAGTCCCCCGGTAGGCTCCACGCACACTATGTCCAAAGGTACCCTCAACCTGGGCCGGACTCTCCTGGGAGCGAGTGTGCTCTCCACCAATTGTGGAGCTGCTCACACCAGGGTCAGGCAGCCACAGGAAGCAAATGAGCGGCACCCGCGGAGCGGGTGTCGCGAACAGTGATGGAAAGGGCTAGCGCCCTCGAGGTACGGGCTGAAGTTTAAGGCAGTCCTCGCGCCAGAAGGAAATGCGGTCAAAGAGGCTCCCCTTATACATGTAGTCACCTCCCGCCCGGAGGTCTTAAAACCTGAATTCCTCTGCTTTTCTTTGAACTTCAACCAATTTCAACAAGTGAAGACAAAGAACACGTGGGTTTATAGGGGAATTGAGTGGGAAGTAATTTATTTATAATTAATTAAATATGTAAAAATATGTATTGCTATGTTTTTAGAATTTATTGTTAATTAATTTTTTATAGGTAATTAATTAAATTTTAATTGCCAATTAATTTATTTTAATTGATTAATTGCTAATTATGTTAATTTTACTAATTTATTTTCTGTAGCGGGTTGTGAGTTTATAGGGGAATAGGGTGGGAAGTAATTTATTCATAATTAATTAAATAATTCAATTTATTTAATTGTTTTTAATTTCAATTAATTGTTAATTAATTTTTAATTGTTAATTAAATAATTGTCAATTTGCAATTCATTTGAATAGGTAACTAATAATAAAAATTAATTGTCATTTGTAATTTTAATTGATGAATTATTAAATTATATTAAATTGGTAATTAATTTTAATTAATTTTTTATAGATATTAATTGATACTGTTTTTAAATAATATAAGAAGTATTTACTTTCCCTACTGTTGCACTCTTTGGAGTGGGAATAGTAATTTTTACCCCTACGCTATCCAACGCTTTCCCTACTGTTGCACCCACTGGAGTGGGAATAGTAATTTTTACCTCTACGCTATCCAACGCTTTCCCTACTGTTGCACTCTTTGGAGTGGGAATAGTAATTTTTACCCCTACGCTATCCAACGCTTTCCCTACTGTTGCACCCACTGGAGTGGGAATAGTAATTTTTACCCCTACGCTATCCAATGCTTTCCCTACTGTTGCACTCACTGGACTGGGAATAGTAATCTTTACCCCTACGCTATCCAACGCTTTCTCTACTGTTGCACTCACTGGAGTGGGAATAGTAATTTTAACCCCTACGCTATCCAACGCTTTCCCTACTGTTGCACTCTTTGGAGTGGGAATAGTAATTTTTACCCCTACGCTATCCAACGCTTTCCCTACTGTTGCACTCTTTGGAGTTGGAATAGTAATTTTTACCCCTACGCTATCTAACACTTTCCCTACTGTTGCACCCACTGGAGTGGGAATAGTAATTTTTACCCCTACGCTATCCAACGCTTTCTCTACTGTTGCACTCACTGGAGTGGGAATAGTTTTTGTTACCCCTACGCTATCCAATGCTTTCCCTACTGTTGCACCACCTGGAGTGGAAATAGTGATTTTTACCCCTACGCTATCCAACGCTTTCCCTACTGTTGCACTCTTTGGAGTGGGAATAGTAATTTTTACCCCTACGCTATCCAACGCTTTCCCTACTGTTGCACTCTCTGGAGTAGGAATAGTAATTTTTACACTTCCGCTATGCTACGGTAATAATATTGGATATTATTTAAATATATTTTGTTACTATATATGTATATGTTTTAACAAATATGATTGTAAAAAATTGTTTGTATAACTTTCATTAATTATTTAATTATTATAAGGTAATTTAAATATTTTTAATTATATTTTAGTAATTAATTTTTAATATTAATTTAATTTAACATTGTTTTTAATAAAGTCGATATTTTTATAAACTATATTTTTTTAAACGATATTTTTTACTCGATATTTTTGTACTTACCTGTTTGTAGATACAAAGTCGATATTCTCTCTGACGATATTTTGTCGCCGATATTTTTCATAGTCGATATTATGTCCCTCGATATTATGTCAGTGATCCGTTGAAACTATTTGGTTGTAGTTTCCATTTATCCAAGGAGTGCCACTTGTGACCACCTGGCTTTTAAAATTTCAGAAGCCCACTGCATGCAGTTTATCCCCTGTAGGAACTCCAAACCTATAAAATACTAGTGGTGGGTGGACATGTCTTATCTGCCGGTGGAGTTTGAGGAGTTTTGCCCACTCTGCGCTACACGAATATCACAGAGTTCCAGCAAAACTCTGCCGAGCACTATGTGGCAATGTTTTTTCTCAAGCACAGCTCGCTAGCGCTAAGTTGGCGAGCAAGAAGGTGCATCCCCTACTGCGATTTTCAGATGGTAGATTGCCTCTCTGCAAGATTTTACTCAATGTGGGTAGTCCCAGCAGGTCGCAACTGTTCACGTTGAGAAAACTGCTGCTCGAATAGAAAATCTACTCAAGTGCCAGAAAGTAGCAGCACCCTCTGCATGGTGCCATTCGTGCAGATTATACAGCATGAAACAAGTTCCCTGCACTAAAAATCTAAGCAAAGTGCTGAATTCCACCTGCTCACAGAATCTCACAGAGTTTTTATGTAGCTCCAGGGTATTCCAATATCAGTGTCGCTGACGAAGGCGGCAACGCCGAAACGCGTTTGTTGGACTTGATTTTTGCAGCGCTGAAAATAAATATGGCGTTTAAGACTATGTAATACGGCTTGGCAGTACGAGGGATCAGGATCGTGTGTTTTTGAAATAGTAACTCACCCCACTGTGCGGTAAGGAGGCACCCGAGGTTGTGAGAGGAGCGACGGTTGGTGGAAAGAGAAAAACGGATATATATATATATATATATATATTATATATATATATATATATATATATATATATATATATATATATATATATATATATATATATATATATATATATATATATATATATATATATATGTATATATTACCTACTGGCGGTCGCCAGTAGGTATATATAGTTAGGATTTTTTCTCTATGGGATTTTTGAAAATTCTATGTCTAATAACTTTGGCGTTTGTGGAGGGAATTGGCTGAAATTTTCAGGAAAATGGCACATTTTGTTTCTGAGCAGCCCTTGAAAATTTGGGGGGGGTTCGTCAAGGGGGGGCAGAGAAAAAAGGGGGGTCCCAAAACGTGTTTTTAACATTGAGTTTTCCATAGGGCGGTTGGCCTCACTTTTAGCCCGAACGGCTGAATGGATTTGCACGAAACTTGGCAAAATTGTAGGGACTGGTAGCCCGATGTGCCTTTGCTAGGTCTCAATATATGTGCTTCAGTGGATTTTGAGAAATTAACGTTCAAAAAAAGATATATATCTGTAACAGCGGACCGGGCAGCGCTCCGGTTCGCGGACTTTTCGCGGTACGGAGCTTTGTGAAGCGAAGCTGATTGGTTCTCCGGCGTCTGTGAACATTCCAAACAGTCCGTAGCGGCCGCCATCTTGTCTCTCGGTAGGATCGAGAGACAAGAGGAGGCCAAAGCGAAGGGGCAAATGACCATAAGGGGGCATAGTAGATCCTCGCTGACCCCCTAGGTTTGATGTGGAGGTTTTAAAAGGGCCCCGCGGGGCAAAAAATAATAATAATAATAATAATCGAACGGCTGAATGGATTTGCACGAAACTTGGTAAAATATTAGGGACTGGTAGCCCGATGTGCCTTTGCTAGGTCTCAATATATGTGCTCCAGTGGATTTTGAGAAATTAACGTTCAAAAAAGATATATATCTGTAACAGCGCTCCGCTTCGCGTAACGGAGGTTTGCGAAGCTGATTGGTTCTCCGGCGTCTGTAAACATTGCAAACAGTCCGTAGCGGCCGCCATCTTGTCTCTCGGTAGGATCGAGAGACAAGAGGAGGCCAAAGCGAAGGGGCAAATGACCATAAGGGGGCATAGTAGATCCTCCTTGACCTCTTAGGTTTGATGTGGAGGTTTTAAAAGGGCCCCGCGGGGCAAAAAAAATAATAATAATAATAATCGAACGGCTGAATGGATTTGCACGAAACTTGGCAAAAT
The DNA here is from genome assembly GCF_964261635.1 of Lissotriton helveticus. Lineage (NCBI taxonomy): Eukaryota > Metazoa > Chordata > Amphibia > Caudata > Salamandridae > Lissotriton > Lissotriton helveticus. The sequence goes on from NC_136061.1 coordinate 1,683,673,450, forward strand.
TGTAGGGACTGGTAGCTCGATGTGCCTTTGCTAGGTCTCAATATATGTGCTTCAGTGAATTTTGAGAAATTAACGTTCAAAAACAAGATATATATCTGTAACAGCGCTCCGCTTCGCGGAGATAAAATTATCTCTGTATTACCTAGCTGTTGCTAACACCAGTTAGCGACGGCTAGTAGGAGATAGCGACCATCTTGGGCCCCACTTTGCATGTGAGTGATATTTATCACTAATGACATGCAAAGTGGGCATGCCAAGATGTTAGCGACTGGAAACAGTCGCTAACATCGCTATCTCCTATTACCAACTTTTGGAAATATTCGCGATAAGCGCGAATATCTCCAAAAGCTACCACCTGCCCTGAGCAGTTTTTAGCCATGTTATCCAATGGGAGGTGGATAACATGGCTAAGAGCATTAGCTCGGTAATGCATGAATATCGCTGAGTTTTCAGCGATATTAATGCATTGCGGTCGTTTTTTATCGTATTTGCGATAAACCTTGATAATAGCAAGGTTTATCTGCGATAATTTCTGAAGATGCTTAGCGGTAAAAAATTTGTTGCTAAGCATCGTTAGGGATAAATATCGCTTAACTTTGGTAATATGCCCCAACGTCTGTTAACGTTCGATTCGAAGGAAATCAGGAAGTGTTGAAAAACATTGTCTGCGCCATCTTGCCTTTTTTCAAATGCCACACTTTTGTCGTGCACGGCAGTCATTTTAGATGCCTTGACCAGACCCACTCTCTGCACGCTGTCGATCCTTAGCATGGCTCTCCACCCTCGCAAGCATCTCCCCCAGGCAGTGGTCACCCCCGCTCTCTGTCTTATGCATGGGTAATAAACCACCCCCCATCTGCGCTGCTCTTCACTGAGAATCACACCCTGTGCCCGCCCGACACCTCCCTTTCGCCCTATTCACTACCGCACCCTCTGACACTCCTTTTCCTCTGTGTCCGATTGTCCAGGCCGGTCCTAGGGTATCAGCTAGCCCTGCAGATGTAGTTTATGGCCCCAGCTGTAAAGAATCACCCCTCTTCAAAGGAGTTATAGTAGATCAAGGCCCACATTCGATGAGATCCGTCACAGCAGATGCGTTCCTATTATCTGAAAACCATCCTGTATTGTGATTGGGGAGGGGACCGAGCCTGAAGCGGAAGATTCCAGGGATGACTCTTTGTACATCAAAGTTTTTACAATTATGTGTCACATTAAAAATATATAGCACTCCAACAAAGTAGTAAGATTATAAAACTTTAATAACTTATAAATATATACAAGAAAACAAAAACAGTAATAACATATAAACATTTTTAGGGAAAAACAACAAAGTAGTGGTCGGCTGTGCGAATAGACCCAACGCAGCACAACGTCCAGATTTCACTGATTTCGGCATCCGGCGTGGGGCGTCGCGGGGGGTGGGTCATCAGTAGCAAACTGTTGTGCGAATAGTTCGAAGGCAGCAGAACGATGTCCAGTAAGTTGCCGCACTGGTTTTGGTATCCTACAATGCTGCTCCGAATAACGGCGTGGGGCGCCCCGGGGGAGGCGGCGTGAACGGGCCTCTCCAGGTGGAGTCTCGTCTGTTGTAGTGGGGCGCCCCTTTACCGTTTCAGTTGCCATTCCGTCCGCTTTTGGTCCACTGTGTCAAAAGCCGCAATTCAGCTGAGTTGCGCCCACTCTTGCGGTGCAGCGATAGGCGGCTGTCACAGGACTCTCAAAATGGCGGCAGGCTGTTTCCTTTTTGGGCCTGGTCCACTGAAATGGCCCTGGGACACCTTGGAAATCGGACGCTTGTCTGCTAGGTCTTGGACCCCATTCTCGAAAGCGTCCCCTCCGCCTTGAGGATTCATCAAAAGTTTTGGGGGCCCCCGACTCCTGCAGGCTTCTGGTGGGGAGCGGCTGCCATGATTGCTCGCGGAATGACTACGACGGAGCCACGAGATGGTAGTGCTTTCATGGTGACGCCAGCTTCAGTCTGAAACATCCAGAAACAAGGTGGGGCTTTCATCGTTTGGGGAAAAAAAAAAGTTTTCATCCAATGAAAAGTGTTGTTTTTAGGTCATATGATCAAGCCTTCCATCATTAGGAAACCAAAAGTAAAATGAACCAATGAAAAGTTTTATAAACAAGTCACATGACCTGTTATGCGGCATAGGGTATAAAATGCGGAGAAAATACGTTGGCACGTGAGGCGGCGTCAGTAGCGGACCGATGTGCGAATAGGCCGAAGGCAACACAACGCGCCAAGATCCGGATGGCACCGAGGTGGTGTCCAGCAAGTTGCAGCACTGGTGTGGCCATCCTACAATGCTGCAAGTCGGCGTGGGGCGCCCTGTTGGCCTGTGAGTTTGCGTCAGTAGCGGACCGATGTGCGAATAGGCCGAAGGCAGCACAACGCGCCAAGATCCGGATGGCACCGAGGTGGTGTCTAGCAAGTTGTCGCACTGGTGTGGCCATCCTACAATGTTGAAAGTCGGCGTGGGGTGCCCCGTTGGCCTGTGAGATGGCGTCAGTAGCGGACCGATGTGCGAATGGGGCCAAAGGCAGCGCAACAAAATTTTATGAATAGAAGACACCACAAGGCGCTGAGATGCCAAGATCCGGATGGCACCGAGGTGGTGTCTAGCAAGTTGTGGCACTGGTGTGGCCATCCTACAATGGTAAAAGTCGGCGTGGGGCGCCCTGTTGGCCTGTGAGATGGTGTCAGTAGCGGACCGATGTGCGAATGGGGCCAAAGGTAGCGCAACAATATTTTCTGTATGGAAGATACCACTAGGCGTTGAGATGCGAAGATCCGGATGGCACCGAGGTGATGTCTAGCAAGTTGCTGTACTGGTGTGGTCATCCTACAATGCTGAAACTCGGCGTGGGGCGCCCCATTAGCCTGTGAGATGGCGTCAGTAGCGGACCGATGTGTGAATAGGCCGGAACCAGCACAAGGCGCCAAGATCCGGATGGCACCGTGGTGGTTTCATAGTTGAGAGGCACTTCATCTGCAGTGGGGCGCCGAGATCCGGATGGCACCGAGGTGATGTCTAGCAAGTTGCTGTACTGGTGTGGCCATCCTACAATGCTGAAAGTTGGCGTGGGGCGCCCCATTAGCCTGTGAGATGGCGTCAGTAGCGGACCGATGTGCGAATGGGGCCAAAGGCAGCGCAACAATATTTTCTGAATAGAAGACACCACAAGGCGCTGAGATGCCAAGATCCGGATGGCACTGAGGTGGTGTCTAGTAAGGTGCACTGGTGTGGCTATCCTACAATGCTGAAAGTCAGCGTGGGGCGCCCTGTTGGCCTGTGAGATGGTGTCAGTAGCGGACCGATGTGCGAATGGGGCCAAAGGCAGCGCAACAATATTTTCTGTATGGAAGATACCACTAGGCGTTGAGATGTGAAGATCCGGATGGCACCGAGGTGATGTCTAGCAAGTTGCTGTACTGGTGTGGTCATCCTACAATGCTGAAACTCGGCGTGGGGCGCCCCATTAGCCTGTGAGATGGCGTCAGTAGCGGACCGATGTGCGAATGGGGCCAAAGGCAGCGCAACAATATTTTCTGAAGAGAAGACACTAAAAGGCGCTGAGATTCCAAGATCCGGATGGCACCGAGGTGGTGTCTAGCAAGCTATGCAGCTGAGTTGCGTGCGCACTTGCGGCGAATAGGTCGAAGGCAGCACAACAATGTTTTCTGAATAGAAGACACCACAAGGCGCTGAGATTCGGTTACCACCGAGGTGATGTCTAGAAAGTTGCCGCACTGGTGTGGCCATCCTACAATACTGCTCCGAATAACGGCGTGGGGTGCCCGAAGGGGGGGGGGGGAGGCGGCGTGAACGGGCCTTCCTAGGTGGAGGCTCGTCTGCTGTAGTGGGGCGCCCCTTTACCGTTTCAGTTGCCATTCAGCTGAGTTTCGGCTGCTCTTGATGCTACAGCGACAGGCGGCTGCAACAGGACTCTCAAAATGGCGACTTGTTCTTTGGATTTGGGCCTGGTCTACTAAAATGGCCCTGGGACACTTTAGAACTCGGACGCTCGATTTTTTTTTTCCTTTCCTGTACATGCAAAAAAAGGTAAATGCCCGGTACGTTACACGCTTCATCTGCCACGATGTACTCTCCAGAGGAACCGAAAAAAAATATAGTTATGGTAACTATACCATGCATCGTCATATGGAGAGGTGGCACCAATTAATTATAGTGCTGCATAAAAGAGAGATTTGGAGGAGAACCCCCGACCTGCCAGTACATTCATCAAAGAAGTGGCACTGACAGCATCAGAGGCAAGGGAAATGGTCCCAAATATTTAGAACTTTGGAAAGATTAAAATGACATGTTTAGATTGTGGCAAATTAATTTCATGTGGACAGATGAGTGTTACTCTAATAAATACAGCATATGAACATCATCATAGTCGATGGTTGGTAGAGACATTTTGACTATATCCTGGACCTGCCCGTCCTCGCCCAAAATGGCGCCGGAATAAATGGGACTCGTAACTCCTTGTTGTGTACTGGTTGCAGAACCTTGAAATCACGAGATACGTATGCAGTTTTGAAGCATATGGCGGGCGGGGACGAGAATTGATTGAATATTTCGACATCCCTATTGATATTAAGTTCTGATGTGTTATTGATTACTGTACTATTGAAAGTTCGAATTAACGTCACCCATGGTACTTGCCCGCAAATGTATATCTAGATAATTTTATTGTAACTGGCCCTGTCGTATTTTAATTATAAAATGTACGTCCACCGATTCCGCAACTGTTAGACACCTTAGTTCTTGCAACCTAATGGCCCGCCCGTTACGTTCCTCTACAGTGTAAATGTCTACTCATCATATACGATTACAGTTTGCTCCGTGGCCAGCCCACGTGGTTATAGGCTCGTATTTGTATAATGAAATTTTCACAATAAAGGTTTTTAAAAGAAAACATGGTAGTAGTATATACATTGGTAACGTTTTTAATAATAGTCACTGTTTTAGAATCATTAAAAGGCAAGTGAAATAAAGCAGACCAATTACATGAAGGGTAAAAGGTATAATACGCAGGAACACAGTAAAGATAAATGGTCAAGGGCTGTTGTGTTTTCTACTCCTGCAACATAAAGTGATCGATAAGAATCTCATATTCAGGCGTATCGGCGACTAAGACAGCAGGTCGACCCTCTTTTGCTCAACGGCTCCGTCATGGGACGAAGAAACGCTCTTTTTCTCGAAAAAAGAATATATTTTACTTGCAGGACAGTTGTACATTTTCCGGGAAAGTACATTAGCCTGGAACATTATAACATATATTTAAGAAAAAATAATGTTCGGAAGTAATAAAAAGCGTAATTTTTAGGTCATATGACCAAGCCTTTCATCATTAGAATAAGAAAAGTAAAATGAACCAATGAAAAGTTTTATTAACAAGTCACATGACTTGTTATGCTTACGTTACGCGCTGCGCGTCGCGCCCCGGATGACTTCCGGATGTGCTAACGCGGCGCGTCATATGACGCATTACGCGACAACGCAGGTCCAGAATATAGTCAAAATGTCTCCACCAACCAGCGGTCGGAACACAACCCCTTTCAGCAGGCTAAATAGTTCTGTTAAATGACAACAGAAGGGACAGGCAACAAGAACCATCAGTCAAAGAGGGGAGGGCTAGTTCTTCTCTACCGGGTTACATTGGGGCGCTACCGGAACTGATCGAATTGGTAGTCTACAGTGTTTCTGGATGTTTCAGACTGAAGCTGGGGTTAGCATGAGAGCACCACCATTTCGTAGCTCCGTCGTGGCCATTCCGCAACCAATCATGGCAGCCGCTCTTTATCGTTATTTTGGGCGGGGTGGGTGGCGGAGCCGAGCTGTTTTGCAGCCATCATTGTGTGGAGTTCAGTTCATCTCACTAGTTTTGTATTTGTCATGAGGGGTTGTTCCTAATGTTTCTATTTTAGCGAGGTCAAAAAGAGATCCCATTAGTGGCCTACTGATTTTGCTCGATTCCTTTTCTTTTTTTTTACACGATTTTTCGTTATCTGCAAAGACTAAACAGAGTATTGCGACTCTGTGTCTGTTTGTAAATAGAGAATGAACCAAAGAGAACCAATTCTAAAACAGTAAATGCTTGGATAACAATCAATCAAATGGAGAGAGAAGCAGGCACGACGTATTACAACGGGGGCAAAGGCCTGCGTTAACTACCTTTCACTATCTGCAAAGAGAGAGTACTCCTAATAGAAATGAGGGGGGGGGGGCACCATTCAAAGCAGATCAGTGTGCATAAACACGAAAATGTTTTCACTTACCACGTACTTGACATTCGACAGCTTATGATATTTGCTATTAAAAAACCATTGAAATTCACTGAAAAAACCATAGGTTATAGACCATATATAGTTAGGAATTAGCATTTACAAAACCTTGAAAATTCACTGAAAAAACCATAGGGTATAGACCATATATAGTTAGGAATTAGCATTTAAAAAACCTTATTTTACTCACACAAAACCATTGAAATTCCATATATAGTTAGTTGCACTAACTATATATCGCGCACCCGCAATCCACTGCTGATGATGTCACATATTACATCATTCATGACATGGTCAGTGACATCACTGATGACATCACTGATGACATCTCAAATGACATCACTGATGACATCACTGATGACATCTCATTTGACATCAATGACCACATCACTGATGATATCATTCATGTGACAATACAATGCATCTCCTCACATTTTAATATAACCTCTGTTTCACCCAGTGTTAAATACAGAGTGTAATATTTGAAACCATTGACACACCAATACTAGTTACTACATACGCACTCACTGATTCCTACGTCTACACACACATTCACTCATTCACCCATACAATCATTCATACATACAATCACTCATCTTTACAACACTATCATATGCACTCATACACCTATACAGACACTCACACTCTGCCACTCATCCATGGAGTTACTCACACACCTAGTCAGTCCTGTAAAGAATCAATCACACTTCCATTTTCTTGTCTATACAGTTAAACATAGAGCACCTTACATTTTCAAACATATACTAACACATACTTACTTTCTTATACAATCATTGATACAAGTACACATTGATCTGCACAGAGTCACACACCTCCCAGCCAGCCACACACACACTCAGTCTCCCATACAAATACTTGGACAATCAATCAATAACCCATATAGTTAATCATATAGCTACTGATTAACACATGCAGCAGTTTACAGAACAACAGACATAATGATGCACAAATTAAGACAGTTTAGTCACTAACCCATGCACTCAGTGAGACACATTTAATCACTCACTCATACATTCAGTCACGCACCTACTAAATCCTTCGTCCAGACAGTTATACATCTACTCATTCTTCAATATGTAAAACATATTTAAACTTTACAGAAACACACAGTCAATGGATGATGTCATCAGTGATGTCATCAGTGATGTCATTTGAGATGTCATCAGTGATGTCATCAGTGATGTCACTGACCATGTCATGAATGATGTAATATGTGACATCATCAGCAGTGGATTGCGGGTGCGCGATATATAGTTAGTGCAACTAACTATATATGGAATTTCAATGGTTTTGTGTGAGTAAAATAAGGTTTTTTAAATGCTAATTCCTAACTATATATGGTCTATAACCTATGGTTTTTTCAGTGAATTTTCAAGGTTTTGTAAATGCTAATTCCTAACTATATATGGTCTATAACCTATGGTTTTTTCAGTGAATGTATATATATATATTCAACAAAGGACTCTGCACTCCCGGAGGCTTGTAAATTGCATTTATTTCATTTGCACTAGACCAGCAGGGCACACCACAACGTGTTTCAACAGTCTTGTCTTCTTCAAGTGGTAATCATTAGTGATTGCAGTTCCCAGCCTTAAGTACCTGAGCATGGCATGGTGGGAAATGTAGTGTTGTTAGTTCAATTGAATATTTAATGCTCAGTGCATATTTCTCTCTAGTAGTTTTTAATTCAAATGAAATGAATGCAATTTACAAGCCTCCGGGAGTGCAGTGCCCTTTGTTGAACATTGACATTTTGGGAACTGTGGTTTTCCCCTAACGCGGCACCGGCAGCAAGTGTGCGCCGCTTTTGAACCACCTTTGCTGAAAATATATATATATTATTTTTGAAACACTGGAGTCTCAGCACAAGTTCACTTGAGTAACATTATGCTCTACGAGTTCCACAAGGCCAAGGGAGTGGCCAGGCCCACAAAGGGCATAACTCATCATTTAAAAGTGCTGCCGGATACCATTGTGCTGTTGGCTTAGAAGTCCGATGCCTCTGAGGAAATGCTTTTGCATGAAACGCGTCAGGCTGGACATCATTTCTGGTGCTGCATGTTCTGGGTCCTCGCTGTTTCCCCCATTAAAGATTGATGGCAATTGAATCTCAAGTTGTGGGCACCTCTTTTACAGGCAACTTGTTGGTGGATATATATATATATATACATATATATATATATATATATATATATATATATATATATATATATACATATATATATATATATATATATATCACATAATATAAATCCAACAAATATTAATATTAGATATATTTAAACAAATATTTCAAGTGTTGGAGTGTGAGAATAATAGATATACCATTCACAAATCTTCATTTTGGTAAAAAAAAAGGAAAGATATACATTACGCATTACAGTAAAAACATTTCATATAATAACCTTCCAAAAAAGGTACCGCTAGACCAATGCATACTTATTAGGAATCTTATTTCCAATACAAGACCTTTCTTAGCCATTAAAAAAGAAAATATAGGTAAAATTGCTAAATTTTAAATTTTAAAAGACATTGAGGAGTTACAGCAAATCTCATTGTAGGTTACCAAGTCTAAGGTATCATTTCTGGCATATAAAATTAATTTCATGGTTTACGACTCTAATAAAATATTTTGAAATAGTCATGATACAAGATATATACAACATACAGAAAAAAATAACACATTTTTTTCAGTACAATACAGGACTAATATAATATTAATAGTTAATAGTTGACATTGAGTTCTATATGTACTAAGTAAAGTGCCAATGCAAAAGCCGGTGTACTTCAAGTATACTAGACTGAAATTTCAAGCCTTCCTTTTTTCTTATCAAACTTACATCAAACAGGTACCTACTAACACTGAAAACCACTACTTGAGATGTATCTGTTCTAAGTATTCTTTCTGCCTCATAACAGGATCTTGTTCCCAATAGCTGGCAATGGGTTTGATCCATTTACTTCTATATTTTGTGTAAGCTGGGCAGAAGAATAGCAGATGTAATTCATTTTCTTTTGCACTCGTATGGCATAAGGTACTGCAATTAGTACTTTCATCCCCATGTTTGGGGGCCCATTTTGATGTATTCGAATTTATCTGTAATACACCGTATTGAAGTTTCAGATATAAAGATTTTGCTAACTGCGGCTGCACTTCGTCCAAGAATTACTCGAAATTCCAAGTTGGTTTCATTGAAAGGAATCTTATTGTTAGTGTACCTGTGGCTGAACCATGGGACAAGCTATCTTGAATGTAAGCCCAAAAGATTAGCTTTAATATCTTTTTTTAGGCCATAGACAGTTCAGGGGCTCCTCCCAAAGATGCACAATCCAGTTTGGGGTAATATTTACTATTCCCACTCCAGTCTGTGCAACAGTATATGAAAGCGTTGGACTTCGGCATGGTAAAATTTACTATTCCCACTCCAGTCTGTGCAACAATAAGGAAAGCGTTGGACTGCAGCGGGGTGTCATTTACAATTCCCACTCCGGTCTTTGCAACAGTGGTGTGGCTCACTGGTTAGAGGTGGCAGACCCGGAAGCAGAGAACAGCCCGTGGCCAGGGTTCAATTCCCGACGCGGCAGGGTTGTGGACCAGGGTCAATGGACTCGATAATTCTCGCCTCGGTGCCTACTCTAACCAGGGATCACACTCTGCAACTCTGGGCATTAGCTTGCCTCATCTCTACAATGGCCCCCCACATTCGCCGGGGATGCCTGGTTTCACCATGGAGATACCCAGTAGGGACCATCTGACAGGGATAGCCAGGACGGGTTCACCAGCGTTCTACAGCGCCACGACGCCTCAGGGCAGCAGTGCGCTTTACAAGACACATACATTTACAGTAGGGAAATCATTGGACTCCAGAGGGGTTCAATTAACTATTGCCACTCTAGTCTGTGCAACAGTAGGAAATGTGTTGGACTCTGGATGGGTAACATTTACTATCCCCGCTCATCTGTGCAACACTAGAGAAAGCATTGGACTTGGGAGGGGTAACATTTTGTATTCCCACTCCAGTATGTGCAACAGTAGGGAAAGCGTTGGACTTCCGAGAGGTAACATTTACTTTTCTCACTACAGTCTGTGAAACAGCTGGGAAAGTGTTGGACTTCGGAGGGGTTACATTTCCTATTCCCACTCCAGTTTGTGCACCAGTAGGGAAAGTGTTGGACTTAGGAGTGGTTAAATCCACTATTCCCATTCCAGTCTGTAAAGCAGTAGGGAAAGTTCTTGATTTCAAACACATAACGTTTTTGAATAACCCTATTAGTTTATAAGAAATATACAATTCTCAATAGTAAGATTATATATATAGCAGATGAAAAACAATTAGGAAATGTATGTTTATTAAAAAAAGTAATAATTACTTATCAATTAGAAATGCTATCAATGTATAATTTAATTACCTTTGCACACTATAGCTTTACAAACCTAGCAGTCCACACTTAAAATATAACTAAAATACATCATTATAACACAATTAAAATAATTACTAATCAATAATGTAAAAAAGAATAAGTTAATAATTAACAGTTAATTAATTATTACATCAATACCTTCCCACCCTATGCCCCTAAATCCCAGCAATCCGCACATAATATCTAATAAAAATATAATTATTGCACAATTTACATATTTAATAGTAAATGCAAACATTAATAATTAATTGGTAATTTATTAGTACCGAATTGTTTCCCACCCTATACTTTAATAAAGCAGCCTATGCCTAATACATAACTACAATATATAGTATTTGCACAATTTACATAATTAAAAATCAATTAAATTAGTACAAATAACTTAATATTATTTTTTGTTCATTATTACTTAATGATCTTCTCACCCTATACCTCCACAAACCCAGCAGCAAATACCTAATATATAACTAAAAATAACATATTTGTACAGTTTACATAATTGATAATCAATTACATTTTTACAAAGAATGTAATAATTAATTGTTAATTTCTTAATGAACTTCCCACCCTATACTCATACAAATTCAACAGTCCACACTTAAAATATATAACTTAATAGAAGTATTATATAATATACATAAATATTAATACATTAAATAATTAATAATAAATTATTATTTAGCTGTTAATTAAATATGCTTAATTAACTTTTACCCCGTACCCCTAAATACCTCAGAGCCTGCTATTACACTATAAACTACTACCAGCATTTAAGTTAAAAATTATAAATCACGTCAAACTGCAACCTACATTCAAAAATAGTTTTTACAATTATACAGACAATATTTAACATATAAAAATAATATATGAACTAAAAAAATAAAGATAATTGAAAAATTATATTCTTTACAATTATATCATTTAAAACGCTAATAACAACAAGGATATTGAAAAAGATATTACTTACCTAAACAATATTCCTGACAACAATATTTCTGCATCATGATATTTTTGTATCACAATACTTGTTTTTCAGATATGTTTTAACTAATTATTTAATAATTGATATTTTGTTCAATTACCGAATAATGCATGATCAATAGTAATAAATGCTGCAGATAAATCTAAAAGGACTAGAGCCTCTGCTGTGCATCTGTTTGTCTTTTGTCTCAGATCATGCAGCCCTTATAGAAATACCATCTCTGTGCTTGTTTTTAAAGCCTGCTTGGTGCAAATGAAGAATAGATTGTGTTTCAACAAATAGCTAAAATTGGTTGAAGGCTGTTTTTTCCAAAATTTTTGCCAGGAGATGCAGTAGCGAAATTGGATGGTAGTTGTTAGGGTCTAATACAGACAATGTGGATTTTATTTCAATAGATATTTTATCATTGAATTTTTAAAGCTAATGGAGACTACTTGTTCCTTTAAACATAGATTAAATAAGGAAAAATATTTTTCTAGAATGGCTATCTGTGTCATGATTGCTACCAAACAGGGATCTTCAAGTGAACCTAGGTGTGATGCATTCTCAATGTTAAAATTACATCAGCACATTATAGTTCTTTAAAGGAAAATGGGTTAGCTTTAACACTTGTTAGTTTTAATTCTGGTCTCCTGAAAGTTAATGCACTAGATTCTGAAGGTCTCATCTGGTGGTCGCTCAGACTTAATTTGGTCCCAGATTTTGTTAAACTTTAGATTAAAAGAATTGAACAAAGTGTTATATAAATCTTGTGATTTAGAGATCATATTTGTTTCTAGTTTGTAGTGTTAAAAAGCTTCTTATAAATATTAGTAACTTCTGAAATTTCACAAGAATTTGCTAGAAAATTGATTTTGTATAGCATCATAGGCCTTTAGAATAACTCATTTGGGTCTTCATCCGAGTAATGTATTTGTCTCTTTGTTTCTGATTGTCTTACTTCAAACTTTAACATGCACACCAAACTTCTTCAAAAAAGCAAGTGAAAAGATGTCCCGAAAAGCAATAAGATGATTCGAAAGTATGCCCAGAATTACCAAACATTTTACACAACACAGTAAAGTGGTTAAATGTGAAATGAACCATTTTACGTCTTAGCGGCTACAATTCTCTCCTTTACACAACTTAGAAGGATATAAAGCATTATTCATCATACGAACATTGCAGAGTACATTTTCACAAAATTAGCTACTTATATTCAGCATACAAAATTACATACATTACATTTTTTTTGTAAATAAACTGATTTGTAAAACAAATAACATCAATTGCATCAAATTACAGGGATAGGTCAGCATACTAAATAAAACACAAAACAATTTCAAAACATAGCATGATCTAGAGCATGGTTCTTCAAACTGGGGGCGGGCCTCTCTCGAGGAGCCTCAGGCGAACCCAAGGGGGACTCCAGGCTCTGGCTAAAAGAAGCATTATGCTATGTAATGGACCATCACTATTATCTTTTGTCATTTATATCGTAACTGGGAGTACTTGGCAAATAGTCTTTATCATCCCCAGCCACAGACTGTGGGTATTTTTTGTAGATACAATTTAATAGAAAAATTGTGAAAAAGTCTGTCAAGCTCAATGCTCTTTTTTCGGCTGGGGGGATGCAGCATTAAAAAATGTGAAGACCACTGATCTAGAGATTGATCTATACATAACACTTTGACATATGTGAAATATGACGGGAAAGAGAGAATGAGCAAGATAACATTGCAATCAGATTTTCACAAAACTAAAACAAGGAATTTTAATAGTTGTAGTCATTTCAATGTTCAACATATCTAGTGAAAATATGCTGTTGAAAAAGAGAGACATTTACAACATATAAAAACATATATGCATTATGTTATTTGGCAAAACAATCACTGATGAGCAACATTGAATCAAGTGCTATATTATGGACATTGAAACCTGTAAACTCAGATTCAATAAAATACATTCACCTAACAAACAAGACAACTAAAGACGTATGTTTTCAAAAGGTGCAAAACACATTGGCAACAGTTAATTGAAAATGAAAACAAGATTTAGGTTTAGTGAGACATTGTAAAGTGCAACTTACCAGTCTCCATTCCACCAAGGATTCTTGTCAAGCTTTGAGGATGTGGGATGTTCAAGACCTTCTCCTCCCAGGGACAAAGGTGTAAGGGGGGCTGGGAGATGCACCACCAGTCCTCTGGGCATCCAGGTGATAGTTGAGGCCAGGAAATGCACTCTCCCCCTCAGGTTATTCCACCTCTTCCTAATGTCCTCATGTCTTTGCTGGTTGTGTGCTACAGCATTCACTCAACTATTAAGGCCCAAATTTGCCTTTCCTGAGATATTTTTTAATTTTGTACCCGGGCTCCAAACAATTGTGGCTTTATTCTAAATATTTCATCCAATTCTCTCTCTGTAAAATGTGGATTGCTCCTCCATGCCATTATGAAACAAACAAAATTGTATAAATGTTGTAACCCAACAACAACAAAAAATATGGGAAGAAATAAGGGACAAGAAACAAAGAAGGCCCCACAAAATCCTAACTTAAGTGGCTAGAGTTCTGCTGCTAAATGTTGGGGTGCAGTGGAATGGCAAAGGACCATGGTCGGAAATGGAGTGTTTTATAGTGTGCAGGCGAACAAAATTAAGCCTTTCTTTATTGCGAACTGTGCATTTAAGAAATGCTAATTACCATCAACTTCAGGTTGATGGTAATATGTGCATACTTTGAAAATGCACAAAAATGCATTTTCAAAGTACCATGTAGTGCACACTTGTCCTTAGGGCATGTGTGTGCTTTACATGTGCACACTTGCATTTTTTTCGTGGTGCTTCAGGGGGCCCTCAGGCACACGGGGCAGCTTTGGCTTTGCATTTGCTATTTGCGATTACCAATATGCTAATGGAATACCATAGGAATTAATAGAGTCACATTACCTAATAGGGATTTGCTATTTGCCAAATCGCTATTAGGTAATGTTAAGCAATCACCATTTTTTGTGATTCCTACATGAAAAGCATTTTGCGAATCCCAAATAGCAAATCAGTAAAATTCGCGATTTGGGATTCACAAAATCCAGGCTTGATGCATGTGCCCCTAAATCCTGTAAACCAGAAAAATCTGTTCCCTTGCTTATCTTGGAGACAGCTGTATACTGTGAGATCCAACTTTTCTTGTACTTCAACAATTCACTGAGGTTTTTCACCCTTACATAACCTGTTTTGCTATCAGTCCTTAATGATTACAATCAGTTTGTGATGGGGCTAATCCTCTATTTTGTTAACTTTTCCAGAGACACTTTACATTGCTAAAACTAATCAAGTGATGGCAGTAAATGCCTAGCAGGATCTGTACTGTCTTGATTAAGAAATGTGTTATCTGATTATCTGTTAGCAATCTCCTAGCTATTTATTTATTTATTTGTAGAGCGCATGGTTATACCACCGGTGTGTCCCCGTGCTGAGAGAGGACTCTGAGAAGATGCGGCTTCCAAAGGCAAGACCGGCCGCGTAGTATAGCCCTTAACCGATTCTTGTCTTTGTTCCGGTTTCACAAACAGCCAGGTCTTTTGCTGCCTAGGAAATCTGCTTTCCGATGGCTCTGAATTTAGTACATTTTATACGTATGCATAATTATTCATCTTAGAAGTGAAATGTTGTCAACATTTTAATGGTTTCTCCTCTTAGAGCAGATCCAGTGAAAGCATTCTCTAGAATGTCTTCATCGATCGGAATATATATTCTGAAATGAAACACTGGAATGATAAATGAGCCACAGATTGGAAACAATGAACAATGGAACAACATAATTTAGTTCTTGCAATGCTTTGCCGGATAGTTATTATGCAGCAGATGTGTTTAAGCATATTGTTTATCATTCTTGCACCGGAAATAAAGTACAAATGTACAGATATTTCCACACTGATTATATCAAATATGATATGTCGGGTTAATACCAAATATCATTGCTCACTGAACAACATTTTCATTTTCTACATATGAAAAGAGAAGAAGCAACATACTTAACATCAAAAAGACTGACATAATTATCATGAGTTACTTTAATATGCCATATTATATGTGATGCTATGTTTAGAAGTGTATTACATTTTGGTCTACTCTCACAGAGTTACCGATTACTAGCCTATCCATTTTTCGCAAACTTTGTGAGTTTTGTCAAGCTTGGCCTTTGAAAAAGATTTCTGTCATGAGTGTTCTTATCACCAGTAACTTCTGAGCATATTCATGCAAATACTTTGAAACCATGTTGCGCCTCCTAAATGAGTCATCACAAATGACACCAAATGACAATATAATTATGAAAGTTCCAGTGGGGGGTGGTGACCCTCAACAGTGAAAGGGCGTCGAGCATAACGAGAGCCAAATCCAGTGGCAGGCATTGTAAGAAATCACATTGGCTTTAGGATCAAATGCTCTCAAACATGGCTGATTAACAGAGTGTTTTTTATAACGGCCTGTGATTGAGAGCTCTGGAGTAGAGGCTCAAAGCAATGTGAGTTTCTCGGAGGCCTGTCAGAGGGCCAAAAAGATAGCAACAAAATAAAAATGTTCTTACCTACGCTTCCCCTCCGTCCATGTTTTCTTCTTGAATCTTGAATTCCATCAGCGCAAGTCCTCATGGAGTCTCAGCCAACTCCCTTTTCCAATCCACACGCAGCTCCATGCTGCAGATAAGCAGCATGAGAGAAGTGCCTGGATTGGCTCGAGGTTCCAGCAGGCACTGAGGGCCTGTGCCTCCACTCCACCAAGCTGTTTAAGACAGCTGGGTAGATAAGTTTAAAGTGCCCATGACAGGCTGGCCATCGCAAGACAGCTGGCCAAAGTGAGATACGCACTTTAAACTGGAATGAGCACCACTCTCCTGCTGTCAGTCAGCAGCAATAACCATGCCCTCAAACAGTGCTTGGACTGGGAGCAGTGAAAAATAAAATGGTAGTTCATGTCATTACCATTTTATTTTTCACCATTGCTGCACTGGCAGCAAGGGCATGATGCTCCTTAATCAAGATGTGCTGCAACTTTCCTTAGTTACGCTATGTTATATTATACATTTATAAAGCTGGTCTTCATAACCTCTTATGGCAACAGAGTCGATCATTATTAATTGCTATAAAGTTATTTTTCAGTGGGTACGTAAATTCAAATGATGAACTGTTTTTTTACATCTGGATTAGAACAGTGGCTTGATGTAAAAAGAGTTATCCTCACTCCTTTATACCTGGGACATTGAGGTTTTATTTGCACCAACTTTATTCCAAGAGTATCAAACATGGTCTTCTCTGCGTAGTTTCTGTGTATCTGGCTGTAATAGTAGGGCATCAATGTCAGGTAATCTCTTCCCCACAAATTACTATAGTTCCTGTAAATTTAATGAAATATTCTGATACTGGAATTCATCATAGAAATGCTACGAAGTTTGTTGGTCCTATTCACAAAGGTAAATTTGACCATAAACCATCCCCTCCCCCGAACCCCAACACAGCAAGGGATGCAGTAAACTCAACATGATCCCAACCCCGACCAACCCCCTTACCAATAGGGATGATTTGTCATGATATAGCAGGAGTTGATCAAAAGTGGACAAAACAGTCCCCAAACCCTGGCCCCTCTTGCCCCCCAAACCCAACATCCCATTAAAAGCAGCAGAATACCCACCAACGCCGCACTCACTCCTACCCCACAATCAGGCTGAGTAACCCACCCACCCCACCCCAGGAACAAACAACTGGAAAAAAGGAGGAAAATAGCAGTATAGGGAATCATCCCGTGGGGCCATGGCAGGGCTAGGCGTACTTCCCTGCAGCAAGGCAGGGTGGCCAAGCTTAGGCAGTGTTAGGCATCATTCAGAACAAAAAAAGTACAACCAATTAGAGCATTTCAATCATGGTCACTGAGACGATCGCAAACATTGTCTCTGAGTGGAAGCGAGTTAAAGAGACCACAATGTCTGCACAGTCAATCGTTGTCGCTGAGGCGGTCTGCGCCATTGGGCTGAGATTTAGGAGGGGCGGAGCAGGCATCTCTGTCCAGTTTCTTGTCAAATGCAAGGGCCTCACTTGGATCGGGGAAGACAAGTATTTTTGCGCCCTTACGAACCCTCAATTTCGCTGTATAAGCCAAGGAATATGCGACCTCATGCTTCTGAAGAATGTGCTTGGCACGGAGGAATTCTCTCCGGGCTGCATGGACAGTGAGGGTGTATTCCAGGTAGAAGGAGAGTGTGTTACCCTGGTGGTTGATGGTGCCCCTGTCTCGTGCAGCACAAAGGATGGTGTCCCAATCCCGGTAAATCAAGATTTTGGAATTGATGGGGCGTGAAGGCAGCCCGGGACCGGGACGTGGACCAAGGGAACGGTGGGAACGCTCGACAATGAAGACCGAGGAAAGGACGTCCCCGAAGAGTTCCTTGATCAGCGTCAAAATGTTGGTGGACTCCGGAAGACCTGTGATGCAGAGGTTGCTTTGGCGGGAGCGGGCCTCCAAATCTTCATTCTTTTCCCAGGATGATTCCCAAGATCTTGTCCATCTGGAGTAGTTTCTGATGGTCTTGAGTAGCAGCATCCTCGACGTCCGACTCTCTGGATTCTACATGGAGCAACCGGTTCTTGTGGGAATCGACGCGGGGCTTCACAGTGTCCAGCTGGGCCGAGAGTTGGTCCAGCTGGGTCACTATACCAGTCACCATCGACTTGATGTCCAGCATGATGGCCTTGAGATCGTCCTCCCGAGTAGAGAGGGCATCCATGGTGGCAGCAGAGTCAGCACCCTCGGAACTGGCATTGTCCTGGTGAGAGGACCTTCAGAGCTCAAAAGCAATCTTGGGCTGTTTGGGGTCGGTTTTCCCCATTATGAGATGCCCTGGTAGCAGAAAAGGGGTCCATGCAAGGCAAAAGACAGTCTATACGGCCAGGGGCACACAGACCCCAGGCAGCTGGCAGCGGGAGGTAGTGGAATTCAAACCAGACCCACCCGATGGGGGCCATCAAAGTTCGGAGAAGAGGCACCTGGGAGAATATGTGAGACAATGGGCAGCCAGTATAAGGAGGTGATGTGGCTGACAGTAATGCTACAGGAATAGGTGCCCGACGTGGCGACAGGTGAGTGAGGAAGGCAAGCAGGAGCCACGGCGGCGTCAAACTGGTGTAACACAGGCAGACCTCTTGATCCACAAGGCCGCGAGGCAGCGTCAGGACAAAGGCCCACTCTCCAGAGTACAGCTCTCAGGAGTTGATCCTGGCCGTAGGAGGGAAGTGCTGGTGGAAAAGACAAGCGCAGAACCAAGTGGCGACAGGCAGCGCCCGCACGGCAAAACAGGTTCACAGCCGGCGGGGAGGGGGGGCACACTCCAAAATGCGGCAGAACGAGCAGGGAGCTGTGGGGAGCCCGCCGCTCACGTCGTTGGGCCCGGGTGCCACGGCAGCCACCTGAGACTGCCGAAAGAGTGCCAAAGTGGCCGCACCTCAGCCAAAGCACTCTAGACCAGGCAGAACAGCCCACGGGCCCACAACCCCACCAGCAAGGCCGCAGAGGTGGCACTACTCACCCGATGCGGACAGCCGGAGTCCCCGGGCAGAGTCTTTGGCGCGCACGTCACTAAGCAGTCCCTTCAGTCCGGGGCGGGGAAGGCCAAACCTCGCGATCTTGAGGCCGCAGGCCCAGCGTCTGTCAGAAATGGCCTAGCATCACCACAAGATCCAGTCGTGAGGCGGCGGCGCGATGGATCAGTGCCTCACTGGAAGGGGAGTTGAGATACAACGTCGGTGTGCAGCTAGGGTAAGGATGGCAGCTGGATTTTAGCGGATTGTCAAGCTTGGCCGGCAGAGCCCAATCAGAGTCTAGTTGGGAGGACCATGATAAAAATGGCATTTATCATAGTTCTTCTTCTGTGTGTTACATTTCTGAGTGGCAAACAGTATGGATAACATAACAAAAGTGACACTAACCATCAGCAAAGTGTTATAGTAAGATTTACTTTCCAAGGCAAATCTTGGTTAGTGTTGGAAGGTAGCCTACTTTGCAATATGGGGGTGTTCCATCAGTAGTACAGGGGCATTCCCTTGCATCCATCCATGAGTTTAAATGCAAATTACTATCTACTAACAATAATAGCTAGGGAGGGATTTACAACAAAAAGTCATGCCTCCTCGAATTAAGCACTATGGTTGAGAAAAATGCTTCTCCTCCAACTTTCTATGTGTTGCACAACTACAAAGTTTAAACATATTAAACTATGACAATGAATAGAATTTTGTACTAGAAGCCTCCTCTTCCAGTATAAAATCTCTTCTTGACATCATGCACACTCTCTTGCACAATGGTACAGGGGTGTAAATGATGGAGTAAGGCAGCCTTAAGTGTGCCAGCACAGAAGGAGAGAGGACAGTGCCATATCTTAGTAAATATTACTCTGTTCGGATCTCACCGTCTCATTCAATGCAGCGTTGCAACTTTGGTTGCTGTGCCGCATTGTGTGATAACCTAGTGAACTTGGCCCAAGGTGTCACAGTACACCTTGAGTATGTATGTGTAAACATATCAATGGGTGACACGGAAATATGTGCTAGCACTTTAGTCAGTCTGTTAGTATCTGTTAGGATTTCTGTCATGCTGCGAGTCACTAACTATTATTTCATATCCCACACAAACAGTGTGATGCAAGTGAGGAGACTCCAGTCAGCTAAAATATAAATACACTACAGCACTTCATGCCTCAGTGTTTTGCTGACTGGCTCATGTTAGAGGAGGAAAAGCATCTGCTGCTATACCAAGATTCACTGGGCTTCATTCACAAAGTTATACTTTCAAGTAAGTTCACACTTTGTAGTAAGTGTATTACTTTCGTTATTTACATGCTCTGAGTGAAAATCTTACTACAAAAGTGTAAGTTACATGCCTCCACCACCAGAGTAAAATGATAGGGTTATTTTTGTGTGGGTGGGTGATATCCCACCTGAAACTCCTCTCTGACCCTCCCTGCACTTGTCTTACTCCTCCCTAATGCTTTTCCTTTAGTAGTAAGTTTATGGCTTCTTCCCACACACTCCTCTGTGCTTTCTGACACTTATTACTAACATGTATATTTACTTGTGCGGAGGCTCCGCAGTAGGATGGGGACATCCACACAAATAGGTATAGGTAAAATATTTTGTAGTATGTTTTGTAGTATGTGTTGAAGAACTAAAAAATGTACAACACAGTGCAGCTTGAGAATATGACTCATATCAACATAGGATATGTTTAATTGCCACCTAACTGCTCACAATATAGTCTCCATTGTCAATCTTTCCAGTAAACCTTTGTGCATACATCACACTTATTTACACAATACAGAAAACACATCACATATCCCGCTATTTGTCTGTTAACATGTGTTGTATGTGTCCACATTGAGGCCCTAACACAGACTTTGCGTTCATACATCTCACATTGTATCCAAACAATCCATCACAGATATGTCCCCCTTGCCTTCATTGTTCAGCACATTGGCAACATCACTTTTTGTGTGTCACATCTTATTCCCTTACACTTCTGTAATAAATAACTGTAACTTTAGAGTGAGCCATCATCTTCATTGATCCCTGCTTACCCAGCATCAGCATCAGCACCGACACGGATGACCAAACAAAACTCAAGCTGGCCCAAGTCAAAATCCTAAAGAGCATAATAAAAAGAACATGACACACTCGCACGTGACAGTGCACTTTACAAGT
This sequence comes from Lissotriton helveticus, assembly GCF_964261635.1. Lineage (NCBI taxonomy): Eukaryota > Metazoa > Chordata > Amphibia > Caudata > Salamandridae > Lissotriton > Lissotriton helveticus. Next base: position 1,683,694,895 of record NC_136061.1, read on the forward strand.
ACACATAATATAACATCAGGTAATGATAAGGAAGCAGAATACCAGTTGAGATAATGAGGTTCTGCAGTTAGCTTTTGCAAGCTGTACACCAATTCAGGACCCCTTTCTATCATACGTTCTCTTTCCCTCTAGAGTCTAGTTTTGGGGGGGAAAAAACGTCATTATTCTGGTGCTACATAGTGCCATGTAGGCAATACAACCACACAGTTCATCCTGGATAGAAATCCATTATTCATTTTGTCGTTCCACTTGATTGGACGGGTGTACATCAAGTCTTCTTTATAGTATACATAAACACAGTGTGTCTCTCTATATAAGATCATAATATTTGAGGCCCTTTATATTTATATAGAATATAGCATTTTTTTTTTGTGAATCTGCTATATAAGCAAAAGACTTCCCTCCATTTCCAGACAAAAGATAAGGATTCCTCTTTTTGAGGTAATTCTAAAAATTGTATAGACTTGGCCAACCTACATGTTCTGAAATATGGATAAATAGACGATTATTATCTTATATTTTTTATCTTTCCTTCTATGTCTTTCGCATTCCTCCGTTTTCAGAATAAGACATTTCTGAAAAATTTGAGCCATTAATGTATGGTCCCACCTTTTTACCCTGAACACCCTTACCTTACGACCAGCAGAAACCCTCCATTTATTAAGTGGACTACAATTACACAGGTTGGTAAGAAAATTCAAATGTTGAGTGGACCTTGTTCATGCATGACTATATCTTTAAATTAAGATGGACTAACCTATACATTTCTTGTAAATAAATGTGTAATCCTTTTATGCACAAAGAATATAAGATCTTTACTCTTTCTCTTCCCTTGGAGATAATCCACACCAGTTGCATGTTTAACTTACACATAATGGTTGGATTTGGGACTATATATGTATATGTATATAAATAGATTAAAAGAAGCGTCAATAACGATAAACATGCAATTATGCAACATGCAATTAGCGGGCATCCAATTTCAATATGGGATAATGTGATTATGTGTTTTCATTCAGTGACTGTTTGAGACGGAACCCTGATTAAGGCTGTGCCGAAACGCACGTAGTACAAGAACATACCACCAGTTCCTGATCATTGTGTCTATTTGTCAACAAATTGTTGTATATTGATAATGTACCTAACATTAATGAATTACTTGTGAAATTGCCTTGATTTTCAACATACTGAATGATTGGGGAAAAAATGTATGTTTTCATATAAAATCAACTTGATTGACTATATATACATATGCCAAAGAAAAGTGTAAAAATATATATGTATGAATATGTTCACTCTATATATCATTTTATCAAAAAAGTATCTATTTTAATATAAAATCTGGTAATTGATTGTCAATGGTTTAGTTGAATTGAAATTGTGTTGCCCGCGTATATTATTATTTACCTTGCCCAGGTACTCCTTTACCTACATTTGTTTATTCCCTGTCAGGGCACAATTATCCTGCACACTGGGGCCCGGCTCTTTTCCCCAAAATGTTATGGGGCTTTGGGCCAGATTTATCAAGGTTTCACGCAGAGCAATGCGGCAAGACAATTTGCTGCATCAATTGGAGAGGGCAGGAATGCACCATATTTACTAACATAAGGTGCATTCTTGCTCTCCCTCTCTACGCCGGTGCACGTGTGGCTGCGAAGTGCCAATGCAAGCACCCTTGCGCCATGGTGCAAGTGTGCCTGTGTTACACCCAGGATTGTTTTTGTGCAGGAATGGACAACCTCCATCTCAAAACCAATCTTTAGAGACGTTTTACTTTTTCTAAGTGTGCTTCAGAACACAGCAGACTAAGTAAGTGCAAAAAACGAGGGGAAATAAAAACATGAACTCTCATGAGACTGGAGCAGCCTTTTTCCACTTGAAAAATGTGGCAACCACATCCAAAGCCGTGTCCTGAAACATTTGAGGGATTATCACCTTTTGAGTACAATATTTTAAAAGGTCAGAATGAATGATAGAGCTTTCGGCATCTAAGTGAGAACATTGTAGACAATCCTCATGTTAACAGTCGAACAGTCCATCTGCAGTTCTGCAAAGCAATCCCAATCTTGTTTGTCAGTCAGCAGATGGCTCTAGAGTAGCAGCTGCCCCTCTCTCTCACTCTCTCTCTCTCCCTCGTTCGCTCTCTGTGCCTCTCTGAGGCTCCCCGACTGACTATCTGTCTCACTCGCTTGCTCTCGCTCACTCTCTTTGTAAGTGTGCGTAAAAAAAAATAATTAATGTCAAATACCATTGACTTGGAAGAAACAATGGAGATGAGAAAACACGATAAAAGCATTTCACAATGCACACAATGTTGCTTTTTTGCCCCTCAGAGATTTGCATTCCTGTTCTGTGCGAAAGTGTTCATAAACAAAACGATGATTCATTGCTCCAAGTTAAAAACTAATCGTGAACATTTTCCTAAATGTTCCTTTTTTTGCAATAACTGAAACAGTATGAAAAACAGTTAATGATTCTTTTCTTTGCATTTATGTTGTATAGATTTATTATTAATAAATGTTATAGCAGCAAGGAAAACTCATTTGAAAAATATACAATCCCGAAAGTAGGATTTCAAGCAATTTATCAGCCATGTTTTTAGCAGACATACCAAAATGTATTCTCTATTTTATAAAACGTTTTATGGCCATTAATAGCAAGAAGCAACAGTATAAGATTAGTACAAGTAACAGTAAAAACAACATGATCGTCAACCTGCATGGAAGGAAAATACCGTATCCTATTTAGATCTCAGCATTCAAGTAACCACATTTTTTTTGTCATCAAACATTACCTCAACCTAGACCATAGTGTTAGCACCACAGATTCCCTATTTAATCACAATTTTTTGGCAGGTTCACGCATTATGTGTAGTTCCTTCGGCCTCAAACACCAGTCCATTTTGCCACACCGTGAGGTGAAGTTCAGAATCTCATGACTTACCCAAGGCTTTGTGATGTCCTGTCTTGCCGCTGTCAACCCTAGATTCTGCGGAGCCTCATTTATGAAAAGTGACGCATCACTGCGTGAAAACAGCGATGCGTGACTTTTCACTGCGCCCTCCTTGCGACACCAATGATGCGTCATATTTACAGTATGACGCATCAAGGCGCAAGGAGTTACAGATACGTCTGTATAGCGCAAAAGTGACATATTGCTGGAGTGTGTCAGAAAAGTGACGCAACTCCAGTAATGTGTTCTTTCACATGGGGCAAGCCCCATGTGAAAGTGCCTGCGTCAGTCTTACGCCAGGCGTAAGAAATTGACGCATTTGTGTCCTAGAAGTGGCGCAGTGAAATCTTATAGATTTCACTGCGTCAATTCTATGACCCTTTCTTGCATCAGAATGCCCCCCTGCATACATTATACCTGGCGTAGGTATAAAGTAGCGCAGGGGTTTACAAAGTGACGCATCTACCTAGATGCGTCACTTTGTAAATATGGTGCAACAAGGCACATTTTTTATGCTGCTGGTGCGTCACAAAAAGTGACGCGCCGGCGGCGTAAAAGTGACGCATGGCCTCATAAATGAGGCCCTGCAGTATCTTTGAGTACGTTAGTGAAGAGTCTGCCTCCTTAAGGAGCGGCCTATGCAGGTAAGATCTGTGGAGCAGGGTGGGGGAATCAACAGACAATGGAAAATAAACTAAAAAATAAGACCACTTACCTTGCGCTCGCCACAGCTCAAGGTAAGTGGTTTTCTCATCATGCCTGGCCATCACTATAATCTTGAACCCGATCCTCTATCCCTTTCAGAATAATATGAAGTCCCAGGTACCCTCGACCCTAATGCTAGCAAGGAATATGAGCCTAAATGTCTCTTTTGTATAGTAAGGCAGTCATAATTGAAATGCAGTAGGACCCTCATACTCCTGGGTCACAGCACCGTGGACCTGCTTCACTAATGAGAGTGACTACCTTACAAAGTGTTCAGTCTGCTCTGACTCTTGTTCAGAGCATGGCCCTTCATATTGCCCCAATTACCTGCCTTCTCTAAAGCCTAAGATAAGGTGTTTCCTCACTTTCAATGTTCCCCTATCCAGGGCCATTGGTCCAAGGCTAAAAACAACACTGGCTTAGCAATGGTTCACTTGGGTCTAATAGAAGGAGTGATAGGTAAACAACATTAATTGGGGTTTATTTGGTCCCTCACACCCCTGGCTCTCATGTCGCTGCACCTTCAACCCAAATCATGACTACTCCTCTGTCGACTCCTCTTGCTGCCCCCTTGTGCAAAATAAATGGGGCAGAGGAAACCCAACCTCACCCCCTGTTGCTTGGGACCTGTTCCCTGCATATAAAGGGTGACCTGAGGCTACAAAGACTGTACACATAAACCTTTGGGTTATGCTAAAACAAGTTAGGCTCTGTTTAACCCTGAATTAGGAGACACACATTCAAGAATAAAAGGATAAGTGTGCCCATCTCCACACATGCACGAGCTCCATTGCGTCCACACCACTAGTAAGAAAACGATTGCCCTTCGGTCTCCCAAGACCTGAACAGACATTCTGTCTTTATTTCTATCCACAACCAGACTAAAGTCACAAATCAGGAACGGTGGCTGTGATCTGTAGCAACAGTGTTTCATTCTTTTCAAGGAAGGGGTATGTTCCCCGTCCCATCAGTTACAAGATGATCTATAGGATCTTGGAGCATCAGAAGCCAATGTGTGTCAGTTTCCTTTCCATGTCCCATAAACTGCACTCTCATAAATGTGATTCATTGTTTCCTTCTTGTTTATTTGATGTCTTTTTTTTGTGATACAGCTTAAAGTGTTCATCTTTCCATGCACATGTCTATGAAAATAAGCAAAGTTAATCCATTACCTTTGTCACATATGGCTCCATCATAGCCAGGTGGGCAGACACAGATATCTGGTGCAATGCATTTTCCTTCATTATGACACTCAGGCTTGCAAATTGCTTACAATGAAACAAAGAGAAAGTGATATTATTGTAACAAATAAAAAATAGAATATGCTATTCATTTTTGACAAGGTATAAAAATGTTATGCACAAAGAATAACCATTAATATCCCATTCATAAATTCTGACTCTCTAAATACTATTAGCATCCGAAATGTGGAGAAGCAGAAACTGGGGTCTCATTTTCACATAAAAATATTTACGCAAAATGGTTTTCAGCAATCACAAATGGCCAATTTATTACAAGGGAAAAAAAAGTTTGGACACTGCAATTTTCATTTCTGATACTTTGTGGTAGATCAGTTTCTTGCCAGACTGTTTAAAGCACTGATAGTTAGATGACAGGCCTGTGGCACTGCAAGTTTAGTAAACTGGTATCACCAAGTGATCCTGATATTGTGTCAAGTGACAATTTGCAACATTGTCTGACATTACACTGGGACAGGGCCTTATTTAATCAATGTCTTAACCAAACAAATACACTCTTCTGTATTGGTTATGATATAGCTTTGTTTGTGGCTAGATATACTCCTGTGTTTGACCTTTTCTGCCTCTTTTGAAGCTATTATTGAAAGAGTATTTGCAAGGTGGGTATATGTCCCAGCACAACAGTAAGAAAAAAAGAGTACTGGGGGGCCAGATATTGGACACACATCACCTATCCTATTCCAAGTGCTGATATCCATTCAGCCGAGTACATTGTCTTGGGGGAACATGGCATGTACACAGGGGGCGACTTTTATTATTTGCCCATTCCAAGATGCTCGCCAAGATTATTGCATGCCGGAACAATTCGATGCATACACTGATATAAAAGCCTGCAATTATGCACACCTTTGACATGCAGCCTAGTGTATCTTTTTCACCTGTATGCCAGTCTTATTGAATGCGGTTTTTGAATGCAACAGAAGAACCTCATTTTAGAAACATGAGGAGTTGACCAGAAAATTACAGGAAAACATTAAGACAAGTTATGGGTTGTTATGTGACTCCTTATAAGAACATAACAATAGCTTGTGGAAAAGCTGTATTATAAACACAATTGAGCATATCTATTTTATTGTGTTGCATCTGTACCACGTACAATGTTTCTGTATGTATTTACTAAATTCAGAATTACCTATGGAAATAAGTGAGTGTGCTAATTTCACATGCAAAACTAGCACAGGTAATTTTACTGCATAGATCATGATGCATGCTGAAACACCCAAAGAAAATCACATTTGTGAGCTGACATAACTGATAACATATGCTGGGGCTTGGTTGAACAATCTTTGGGGCACTTTCGGAACACCATAGGGCTGACATTTACCTCCTCCCCTTGGCAAAAGAAAGGAAGAGAGAATTTTGTATTTATTTTATTTGCAGAGTTTTATATAGCGCGAACTAGACCCGAACCGAATCAGGTATCAGAGCGCTTTACATAGCACCAGTTACGTTACATGAAGACGTACACACATTCATTTTAGGCACAGGGAGATTAAGTGATTTGCCCAGAATCACAGGAGGTTTTGTCGTCGTTACCGAGACTCGGACCCAGATCCCCAGGTCCGAGGTCGAGCGCCCTAGCCGTTAGGCCAACTCCTCTCCCCAAGCAGAGTTGACCACTTCTAGATTTATTTGGCCATCTTCAGTGCAAAATGACATCCAGAAGGGAGAGGAACCTAAACATTTCTGATCAGGGGATAAACATTATGGATTAGGAAGCTGAATTTCATGCTGTGGTAGGGCATCACCGACATTGTGAACATGATGGTGGCCTACTTACAAGAGGCCTATAATGCAAAAAGAAATCAAACAAGTTGAAGAGGAGAGTTCAGAACATCACCATTTAACATTTCAGTTAAACCTTTCCTACTGATGGAGGCACCCAATGTCAAATGAACCCTAGGTCATGGAAGAGAAGGTCCCAGTTACATTTAACAAGTCGGGTGTAGAAAGTGTAAGCACTCAGCAGGCACAAGGTAAATTTACAATTGATGCCATATATTGCTGCATCATACTGAGGTGTAATCATAATGGGTTCATTGTTGGTGGGATACTAACAGACACGTTTTTGCTTGGGTTCAATTACACAACCAAGGTCCTGGCAAAGCCCCGTGGGACTTGCCACAGGGCTAGTGCCATTCACTTATGCTTCAATTAAAACCTGCAAGAAAATCTGTCATGCAAATATTATAAGAAGTGGACGCAATGTTGTTTTACCTGCCTTAAAAAGGACACTGCATCTTGCATGTTGTTGGTGGAAGTACTGGATGCTGACGGTACCTGGGTAAGACTATGAACACCATATATCATGTGTTAGGAATGGGGGTCTCTAGTTGGCAATTGTTGGCACCTTTGTCCAAATAGGGACCCTTGATTCTAGTCAGGATAAGGGGGATACACTCCTAAAATAACCCCTGCTCAGCCCCTTGGTAGCTTGGCATGAGCAGACAGGCTTATCTCAAAGGCAGTGTGTAAAGCATTTGTAAACACATAGAGTATTACAGTAAAAAAACTACAAATGGACAACACACAAGTTTAGAAAAACAAGTAATCTTTAGCTAAACAAAAACAGGTTACAACATGGCTTGCCGGCATTGGGGGCTGTAATTTCCTTCTGTAGCAGCTTAAACAGCAGTTCCAGATGCCGGGAGCCAGAATTGGTGAAGTCTTTGTGCTCCTGAGACTTCAGAACAGAAGGCAAGCTCAATTTCAAGCCCTTGGAGATCTTTTCTTCAAGCAGGTGACAGAGCAAACTGCAACGTCTATTTTCTCCTTCCCTTGGCAGCAAGCAGCCACTGCAGGCCAACCCCAGACAGCAAACTGCACAGGGGCAGTATTCCTCCTCAGCTTCACCGGCTCTTCTCCTTGGAAAAAGTTTCCTCTTGATTTCCCAGAAGTGATCTAAAAGTCTGGGGTCTCTGCCCCACTGTTTATACACACAAATCATTTGTTCTCTGAAGACAGAGAGTGTCTGTACCCAGCTAAACCCAGTTTTGTCCTCACTGGTGCAGCTTCCTGGCAGGAGGAGGAGACAGCATTGCTGAAGGCAGACCAGGCCCAGGCAGGTGAAAAGAAATCTCCTCCCCCTACTCTAAATGCAACCCAGGTCCATTCAGCCCAGTCCTGACTCATCAGACTTCCGGAGCCACAGCCCTTCTCCAACCCCTGTCATCCAAAAGCCAGACATGCAATACAAAAGAGGCACACTGCATGGTTAGGCAAGAAAATACCTACTTTCTTAAAGTGGTATTTTCAAACACAGAATGTAAAAATCACCCTTACTAACAAAGGCATTTTAACATTCTGAGTTCAGAAATACTAAACTTTATTTTCCTATCTTGTTCCGAGGGGCAGTTAAGTTTATAAGATGTTATAAACAAACTCTCCATTCTGGCCTAAGGGAACACATAGCCTTGCAATAGTGGAAATGAAATTGGCAGTATTTCACTATCAGGACATGCCACACACATCAGGACATGTCCTACCTTTTGCATACACTGCACCCAGCAAACAGGGGTACCTTGGGCCTATCTTAGGGTGACTAATATGTAGAAAAGGGAAGTTTTAGAGACTGGCAAGTGTGTGCACTTCCCAAGTCAACATGGCGGTCCCAGACTGCACACAGGCTCTGCAATGGCAGGCCTGGGTCACATTTTACATGCTACTTCTGAGGGTGGCACAATCAGTGCTGCAAGCCCACCAGTAGCATTTGATTTACAGGCCCGGGCACACATGGTACCCTGTACTAGGGTCTGACAAATAAACCAATCACAGAATCACTAATCCACAACAACAATTTTCAAAGGGAGCACTTGCACTTTGGCACTGAACAGCAGTAGCAACATGCCCAAAAAATCTAGACCACCAAAGCACAGGAGGAAACAGCATAAAAAATGGAAAGGAGACCCCAACAATGGTGCCAAGTCTAACACCATGGGTTTGGGGAGTCCAGGTAACAAGCAGAACTTAGTGAGAGTGGACAGGCAGTTTGGGGAGTAAAGGTGTTTTGTTGTGTGTACATGCCTCACCCTAATCAGAAGTTCAATTTTCAGGAACATGTCATCATGGGGAATCAGATGTAGTATGAGAAAGGTACAGCAGCAGAACAACCATCATCGCCATCTCATCTGCCTCCCCCACCATCAATAGATACAAGTGTAGCAATCAAACATGATGAGCATGGTGCAGTTATGTGTGGAATAGAGGGCTGAATCAAGTCACATTGCAGTATGCCCTCTGCTTTCCCCACGTTACTAGACAAATGCATTTTGATTTGTGCCACTCTGTACTTTCACACAGAACCTGCCATTGTTTTCGCATTCTGTTCTTTCCTTGTATTTAGTCTGAACACCGTAGACAAGGTCAAACAACAATGCTCCTTGTTATTTTGTTCTGGTCAGGCCTCGACAAAACACACAAATGCAGCTGTAGTTTGTGAACACGTACTTTGTCATATCGCTATATACAGAAAAGGTAACAACACACTTGGAGAGGGAAATTTCCAGGGAAGAGATCGAGACAGCACCTGAATTGCAGAACTTTCATCTGAGCATGCTAAGGTGCGGAGTCTGCAGCTGATCCAGGAGGCTTCTAACCTGCCAACATCTATCACTCTATACTCATCTGGGCCCATAAACACACTCACTCATATAGGTCAGTGAACACAGCTGGGGGTCAAGTTTATAGGTCTAAAATTGTAGGTTCATTTGTTTATAATTTTTTTTATTTATTACTGATCCGAAGCCCTTTCTATAACTAAATGATCTATTTTAGTTGAAGAGTAATTGTATTAACATATGCAGCTGCTCTCTCTTTTAATCAGTCCTGTAACATATACAACGCATTTCATCAGGTGGCAGATCCAGGAATCCAACCTTTGAACCAGTCCATTTTCTGAAAATGTACATACAGCTTTGATAAGTCAAAAGATTACATTTAAACTGCAATGTAAAGTTACCTTGTATCCAGAAACAGTAGCACTTGGCCTTAGCCAGCTAGCCACTCAGGTTCACGTTTAACCTTAAACATTCAGAGGGAACCAATCATTAAAAGTGCATATTTTCTATAGGTCTTGGACAGTTTGATATTAAACAGATAGCAAGATTGTACCATCACTTTAGCTTCATTGGGGATGAATGGGATCCACTAATGCCAACTTCTTGTGTTTAATGAAGCTAAAAAACTCTTAACTATCAGGAAAACTTGCTGGTTCTTTGCTTCTTGGACAAATTAAGAAACAAGTACTTTAAACAGATAGCAAGATTGTACCATCACTTTAGCTTCATTGGGGATGAATGGGATCCACTAATGCCAACTTCTTGTGTTTAATGAAGCTAAAAAACTCTTAACTATCAGGAAAACTTGCTGGTTCTTTGCTTCTTGGACAAATTAAGAAACAAGATATAGTGACCAGACAGGGAACCCATCCCTTTTGTTTAGGTGTGCAGCAGTGACAATGCCTTGTCCACAGTCCTTTTTCATTGTTCTGGACACAGGCTACCTACTAGAATTGGATTCATCCTGGGAGGTGGATACAAAGAGTTATTCCTCCCCTATTGCAAGCCGTGCTAATTCTATCCAGACATGTATTAGACATGGGATACAATAGACTTTTGACTACCATCTAACCTTAAGAAATACCTTACAATCTTTAATTCTACTGAAATAAGATACTTCCAGGCCAAGGAACCACATCTTTCATGAAACAATACACTAACCCCACGCATACTTTTTTGGGCATTTTCTCTGGGCTTGGCAACTACAGAGGCAACCAAACGCAAAAATATTGAGGCTGCCTAGGCTCCCTAGCAGCAAAGTTGAATAATTCAGGTCGGCAGCCGAAAGTAGCCCTACTACACCTCCTTGACTCTCTGTATAGGAATGAATAATCAGTCGAAGAACATCTAAAAGGTGGTCATGTAGGGTGAGTTCTAGGTACCTTACAATGCAATTATCTCAGTTGCAACAATGATTTCAAAGTCCAGATAAAATTTGTGTTACCCCGCACTTTATAATAATTTGGTAATATGTAATATATTTAAAAGAAAATGTAAAGTACACACCACAATACACAGTATACAATGAACAATGAAACAATACTATAAAACAATGTTGCAGTAAAACGTGGGACCCTGGCTACCAGCGCAGTCCTGAAAAAAAGTGCTCTGTACCTCAAAAACGGACTTTTGAAAGGGTTAGACAGTTTTCATAAACAATAGGTACACCTTACCACTGGCTAACCATGATCAGAACTATTCAAAGTGGAGAATGCACAATCCCCCCACAAAATTGTTGATTTAGTTATGAGTCAGGACACTCTCCTGTTTGCAACAATAACTTAGTGAATATTGAAAAACAAAGAAGGAACAGAATACAAAATGTCAAATTACTTACAGTGTACCTGGTCACTTGCAAAGGAAAGAGGGAGTTTCTTGAAGTTTGACTTAATAGAGGTAAACCTCCCTTAGTGTTAATACAGTTGTTTGGCCAAAATGTTAGTCCCTTACTACGGAGGGCGTCTGGAGGTTTCAGTTCAGAGGCACCACACTTGGAGAGGCAGCCTCATTGACCAAGGGGCTAAGACCATCATGTGGTTCACAGAAATGGAAGGAAGGAAACAGAAAAGGCTCCTCTTAAGACCTCTCTCAATGCAGCAAGTTGACAAGCCATCTGGGTAATGGATTGTCTCAGCAACATGGTCAATGAAATACATAGAAAATAATGGAAGTTGGTGAAGTAAGGGAGAGAGCACACCAAGCAGAGGCAGCATTCAGTTCACCAAGGTATTTGTGATGTTTTATTTTACAGTGTATGGAAATCCAAAGAACAACAAACATTCAGGGTATGTCACTCATTACTGTAGTTTTTATAATTGAAAATGATGCTTACTTGGCTTTATCCAACTCATTAGAAATGTTACAACTTCTGTTTGCATAGGGTTTCTGATTGCTGACTGATATTTCTGTTTAACAAATGATGAAGGGAAATTTGTGTATTGTTTGTCACATGAGGTTAGAATTATCGGTGGTCAGGCCAGCCAACACAACATCATCTAATGGCAGCATACTGTTTCCACAATGCTCACTACTTAGTCTTATATTCACCGTTTCTCACCATAAAGTGCATGTCTAATATGGCAGCACTATTCAATAAAATACAAGGGGGCTTTAGCACACAAAATATGACTTCCGTGTTCTCCATCTTAATGTTATGTTATGTTATGTTATGTTATATAAATTTTTATAGCGCACGGCTGCCCCAGCAAAGGGGCGTCCCGGCGCTTAGGACAGGTAAAAGCATAACACAACAACACATCAGGAAACCAAGAGACAGAAATCAGAGAACTTAAGATGCAGAAGGGAACAAATGAGTTTTTATAACTCTCCTGAACTCCAGCAGATTGTCCAGTGCCCGAATTTGGACTGGAAGCGAGTTCCATAGCTTAGCAGCTAGAACTCGAAAGGAGCATCCCCCAGCTCGGCAAAGCTTAAATCTCGGAACCACAACTAAGTTTTGGCCCGAGGACCTAAGAGCCCATGATGGTACATAAGGGATAAGCAAATTCTCCAATATTTGGGGGGAAGATTGTTTAAGAATCTTAAAAGACAGGCACAGGGTTTTGAACTCAATCCGCTGTGTCATAGGCAGGCAATGTAGTGACCGTATGGTCTCCCTCACAGAGCAAAACCTCGGAAGGCCGACCAAGGCTCTAGCGGCAGCGTTTTGAACACGCTGCAGCCTAGTGATAACAGCCTGGTTAGCCCCCAACAAAAGTGAACTGGAGTAATCAAGCCGAGATAGGATAGTGGCCTGCAAGACCAGCTGCCTGGTGGGGGCATCAAAGAATTTTAGAATAGGCCTAAGCCGTCGCAAGATTCCAAAACAAGTGGCTGCCACTTTTTTAGCATGATTATCGAAGCTAAGAGTGGAGTCCACCCACACACCCAGATCTTTTACCTCCGTCACCAAGGTTGGAGTAGCACCCAGCTCCGGAGGCCACCATTCATCACCCCAAAGGCTGCTCTCTTTACCCAAGATCAACACCTCGGTCTTCTTAGCATTCAGCTGGAGACAGTTGTCTGTCATCCAGCCTGCCACTGCCAAGAGTCCAGCCCGAAACTTAGGGGCTTCGAGGCCAGCACTACCACTCAGTGTCACCGCCAGCTGCGTATCGTCAGCGTAGGAGACAATATTCATGTACCAACGCTTTGCGACTGCAGCCAGCGGTTGCACATACAGATTGAACAGAGTGGGGCTCAGTGCCGACCCCTGAGGCACACCTTGTTCAAGAGCATGGAATTTGGACTCAAAGGGCGGAATCGCTACCCTAAATGAACGGTCAGCTAGAAATGACCGGAACCAGTCTAAACCAGCGCCGGAGACACCAGCCCATTCCAGACGATGCAGCAGGATCGAGTGTGAAACCGTATCGAACGCGGCACTGAGGTCCAGAAACACCAGTGCCGCAGTCCGCCAGGAGTCCAACACTGACCGCGGATGTTCAGTCATGGAAAGCAGCGCCGTCTCGGTGCTGTGACCTGTCCAAAAACCATTCTGGGTAGGATCTAAGATTTTGGCCCTATGGAGGTGCTCCGACAGCAGGCTGTTGACATGGGCCTCTGCTACCTTTGTTGCCCAAGGCAGCAAGGAGATGGGACGATAGTACTCCAGTTTGGCCGGGTCTGACGTGGGTTTCTTTAGAATCGGGGTGACTACCGCCTGTTTCCATTTGGTTGGCACAGTACCCGAGGAGAGTGACAGGTTGATGAGCTGATGCAGGGGAGGGAAAAGAAGAATGGACGATTCCCTGAGCTGCACCGGTCTAAGAGGGTCCGCGGGAGAGCCAGATTTTACTTTAATAGCCAGTCTGTTCAAATCCTCCTCTGATAAAGAGGTAAGAGTAGAGAGCACAGTCTGCGTGGGCAAAATAGCTCTAGACGTCTCGATCGAGAGAGTAGAAGAGGGGAAGGAGCAATAAATGGTCTGAACCTTATCCAAAAAGAAGACCGCTAAATCTTCACAGTGGGATTCAGAACAAATTTCTGCTGTAGACGCTCTTTTCCCAGTCAGACCTTTCAGGACTTTAAAGATCAGTTTCGACGCATTCGAGCTATTTTTAAACTCCTCAGAATAAAAGGCCGAACGGGCTCTACAGACGGCTCTATGATAAAATCTAAGTTTGGCAAGATAAACAGCCTTTCTCCCAACTTCATACGTTTTCCGCCAGGCCCTCTCAGCCTGTTTACATTCCTTCTTTAATAGCGACAGAGCACTCTCGTACCAAGGACTAGTTTCAGAGGAACGACATTTACTCCATGCAGCCGGGATCAGGGTGTCCAAGGCCAGGTTTATCCAAGCGCAAAGGCTTTCATAACCAAGCTCCACCTCATTGAATGTCCCAAGCGGGTTATCATCAAGAAAACGATGAAAATCCTCCAGCTTCATTTTTCTCCAAGGGCGCTTAAAAGTGACCCTATCCGAAGGTTTAAAAGGAGAGTCACCAATCACAAAATACAGCTTCACCAGGAAATGATCGGACCAGGCGACCAGACATGGCTGCAGCACCTTGGCCCCCACCAAATTGGAGAATATGGGGTCCAGTATATGGCCACCTACATGTGTAGGATGGGTGACCAGCTGGCTTAACTGTAAAGCCTCCATATCTGCAGTAAAGCTGTTAATCGATGGGTGATGTGACAGTCCAGGTGGAGATTAAGATCTCCAAAAATGCTAAAATTGGCTGAGCTCATAGCCAGAAAACTAACTGCTTCAGGAAAAGCTTTCCTGAAAGCAGTATCATTGCTAGGCGGGCGGTATACCAGAAGTCCAGAAAAGGAGAACTGATGGCTGATCATAACCGTAAAGTGAGCGCTTTCACAGCCGACCAGATTCAAAGTCCTCCAGACACAGGGATAGCACGACTTAACTACCATAGCAATACCCCCTCCCCTCGAACTACGATTGTGGGTTTAAATGGAAAACCCCTGCGGGAGTGTCAGATTGACTATGGCAGTAGCCTCATCCGACAACCACGTTTCGGTCAAAAGGAGAACGTCCGGAGCCTGCTCCAGAATGAGGTCATGGATGGCCGCGTGATTTTTAACCATCGATCGCACATTCAAATGTAAAACACAAAGTTCACGATGGACAGAGGGCCTCACCTGAGCGGGAGCAGCATTGAGAGGCTCGGAAAACGCTAAGATAGGAGTAGGGGGACTAAAGGAAAAATTACCACAAGGACAGCTAAAAGGACCACATAACGGGTCAAAAGGGCCACTCTTACAACAAGGCAGCAATTGTCTTACATTCAGCAACTCATTCCTCGTATACGGACCTCCTGTCAATAAAGGGGAGACCTTCCTAGCGCCTTGCGCTTCCGTAGCGCTGATGGGCGCAGACGGGCAGGACTCTGGCACGACTCCGGCGCGAAGACGGCGCTCCCGCTGCGCGTCACCGCTGTGCGACTCCATGCCAGGTTTAAGTAGGGGACGCGCCTGCAGAAAGGCGCCAGTAGCACGACCCTACCTAACCCCAAGAAGGCAGCGATAAGTAAAGCTTCCTAAAGACCCGTGAAAACAGCGGTGAGAAAACGATTATAGTGCAAGTATGTGCAATTCTAAATTTAAAAGCAGGGTAAAATGACTAAATTAAATAATATTATGACACAACGGGGAAATGTTTTAAAAGTCGCGCTTGCAATCGCTAGCTGCTAACTAAGCCGCTCCTAGCGTGGTGTCCAGACGCAGACGTTGTCAGCAATTATAAAATGCACAAACCTTATCCAAGAGAATCTTAGGAATGCACAAACCTTATCCAAGAGAATCTTAGGAAAATAAGTTGGTTCTGACCAACATAGATGTGTTTGCTGATCTACAGTAGCGGCCGGCGACTTGATAAAGAGGTGGGGACGGGGGAGAGAAATTAAACGAAATACCTTACCTGCTGTCCGCATCGCGCTACTCACTTCTCTAGGCACAGGTTCTCAGAGTGCAAAGCAGTCAATCCAGAAAGCAGTATCAGGATTGGCCACAGAGATGACGATTTGTACTCTCCCCACAGAATGTGAGCATGTGCCTGCTCTTGCTAACCCAACAATACAGCTGGGGTGTGAGAGAGCATGTGGGTTTGGCCAGCCTGAGACGGCCAGCTAAACCCCCAGGCGCAGTGAAGGCTGTGCCAACACTCCCACTCCAACCTTCCCCTCCCTGGCTCCACACTAAGCCTTGGCTCTGACAGAAAAATAAAACAATCATAAACAACAGTTTTAATTGTTTTATTTTTCATTTTTTCGACTGCTGGCAGGTGGGGAGATACTCCCCCGCCATAGCGGAGGAGCCACTGCTGTTGTCTTGGCCAGACAAATGGTCAAACTGCATGTGGCCAAGTTCTCAACTTTATTCCAATCTATAGGGCCTGCCAGAAGCCAGTGCAATAAAGTCAGCCTGAATCTAGTCAACAAGAACTGATGTTGGGGGTTAGTGACTAAAGTGAGATATGGCTCAATAAACCCACAGGTTTTGGTGATGACAAGTGCATGAACAGAAAGCTTAGCTAACTCTCTGCTCTCCCTAGGTGCTTCTACTGCGGCACAAACATTTTTTTTACGCAAACATGATCACCTCTTACAATGCTAACGAGCGGTCATATAAATCCAGGTGACCCAAATCCCAGAATGTGGTTTAACCATGGAATAAATGTAGCCTTATCAATGTGCATACAATCCCTCAGAATTGCCCTTTTTAACTCCAGTTCTGGGTTTAACCATATTGATATCCATTTTAATAAAGGGAAAATTGCCAGTAAATCTGAGCTATAGCCCACAAAGGAGGCCATAGTTTGGGACACAGTAAGGAGACATCATAAAAACGTATTCTCATTTACCGGTATGTCAGAGGCCTCTTTATAGCCCCAGATGTCACTGCCATATGAGATCTGGGCGATGCATTTCGACTGGTATATTTTAATCAGTGCTTTAATTGGCTTGGCCCCCAACTGACTAGCAAAATCAGACATAGAGGCCATGGCCCATGCCATAGCATTCCTTTTAACTTTTAGTAGGGGTGTCCATGAACCCTTTTTATCAAAAAGAACCCCAAAGTAGGGAAAAGCTTTTACCTTGGAAATCTTGCCCCGCTAGTGTATAATTCATCTGCCCCTTACTTCCTCTCCCCACCATGATATTATGGGATTTGCTAAAGTTTGTACATGAATCCAGTTTGATCACAAAACTAACACATGAATTAAGCATAAGATGGAGGCCAACCGCAGTCCTGAATAACAGAAGCTTCATCTTCGGCATACAAAAGTGTAGAGATAGAGTATGAACCAGCTTGTGGGATATCTTTACAGGCGCACAGAGAGTCTCTCCAGATCATTTATATGGAAAGTATCAAAATGAATATAAACAGGGCCAGTATACAGCCTTTTCTGATGTGCTGCTGAATCATGTTTGCCTATTTTTTGGTTAATAAGGATTATGGGCCTGATTACAAGTTTGGAAGTCCTGAAGCGGGCCGCCACACCAGCGCCCTGCTCCAGGACCTCCAAACCCGTATTCACACCGCCCACCAGATTAGGTCTCCAGGTCTGGCGGGTGGTCCTTTGGTGTTCCTGTGGCGGTAACTATTAAAAAGGCACCACAATGGGAACGCCTAAGCCCTTTTCTGCATGTGCCACAGCGACCCTGTCAAGCATATTAGGGCCTCTGACTGCCACGCCACCACCACAGTATCCATGATCCTAGGGGATTGCAGCGGTCCTGTGATGATGCCTACGCAGTATTCGTAGTAAGGCAGGCGGACCACTAGTCTGGCAGTCCAGTGACCACCAGTAAGCGTTCGGCAGTCGAACTCGTAATCAGGCCCTAAGTCAAATTTGTGTTTGATAGTTCAATAATTTGGACTGATCGGGGCTGGATAAACATTAGATCGTTCTAAATATTTAAAACCAACCCTATTCATATAGAAAATTAGCCAAGATGTGTTCAGGAAACATGTATGACAAACATATTTTTTGTAGCGTATAACGCATACGTGGAGAAGCCATTGGCAAGCAATGCAAAAAAACGATGCATAGGTACAATATTAATTAAATTGGTGAGTGTGCTGTAACACCCTTTACTGATGAAATTACATTTATACAAAAAATAACAAGTACTCAATGAAACAATAGAAAATTACGGGAAACCTCCCCAACGAATCAAACACAACAATCGACTCAAGTTTCAGGGAAACGAAGCACAGGCAAGTTAATTTCTGAGACGGGCGTATTTACAATTTTGAGTGGTCTTTTTTGCAAAAAGGTGTACTATTAAATTTGTATTGTTCTGCAAAATCTCTTTTCACATATCACAGGAATGAATGGACTTCTTCTGAAAACCTTAGATCACTTTGTTCAAGGCCTTCTCTACAAATGCAAAGTAAATCTAGGTCATGAAATCCTGTAATAGTTTATTTTCCCTGTTTTATTGGCAACACAAAAGCTACAGTGGTAAAGGAAACGTTACCTATTCTTGCATCGACAATGAGTTCCCATCTGGATTCTGGTCTATAGGGATATCTGCTGGAGACAATAGCGTGACGTTTTGTCCCTCCGTTCCTAATTAAGTCAGTCAGCCTGGTACTTTTCTTTGCATTTTATTAAATGTCCTGATTGTTAAGCCCCGTGCTAAAAAAAAGTCGCTTAGACTTCTGTGAAATGCAGCTTTTCATGTGTGTACCAAAGATGCTGCGTGCGATTTCATTGAATGCACACACATATATCTCAGCGGATGTGTCTGCAAGGACTTTATATAGGATGAAGCATACAGTATATGCTTTCTTTTAATAGGGCAATTAAATTTAAAATGAACATGACCCAAGGGTAATGGATATGCAATACAGTGCAGACTCAAAATCGAGTTTCCTGGATCATTAACGGCATTATACTGTAGAGTGTTAGAAAGTGTGAGCATGCCAAGAAGAAAAAAAAAGTTGGGAAAGTTAATTTATTTAAAGTGAATTCGAGGGCACTAGCAGGCAGATTTACAATAAGTTCAAAGGAAGAATACCCTATGCACACACATCTTATATCAAAAACAAAGTATACAGATAAATATACCAAAGTAGCAAATAAGGCTGCAGAAATTCAGGTCCACAACGAGGAAAACGGCGACCCAGGAGCAACTTCTACTTAGCGCACGGCGCTTTTCACGAAAGAGGGACTTCTGAGTGACATGCTCAGCACCTCTCCTATCTTACATCACAAACTTCGGTTGTGAGTCCGTTGAGTTATCCGCTCAACTTTCTCTCTGCGTCTATAGCTCCTGGGCTCCCTGCCCGCGTTTATTCATTCGGCAGACTCAGAGATGATGATACACGCCATCATCCGACCTTAACATATAGGTTTTGTGACACAACTCCATGATACAGGAATTTCCACCATAAAGGGTGCCGTCTCTACTACCTTGCTTTCTGTTGAACTGGTCACGGGCCCTACCGGGTTGGAAGTATCACCGGCGGAGCGACCTTTTTTTTTTTTAGACACAGCCGATTGGAGCCCTGAGGATTCGCAGAAGCGATGGAACACGTGTCGGCTGGCTGCTTTCTTGCGAAAGGAAATTAAAGAACCCATATGAACTAATACTGTACAGGAGATCCCTGAATTTGTGTATATTTATCTGTTTACTTTGTTTTTGATATAAGATGTGTGTGCATAGGGTATTCTTCCTTTGAACCTTTTGTTTATCCAGCTTGCTGGCTAACCTTCGAGTGGTTGTTAGGGTTTTTCCACTCACTCAGTTGCACCACCAATATATAGCTTCCAAGATACAGTCTCTTATGCGTTTACTTTTGGCAGAGCGCCCAGTGCTTCTCTGACACTAAAAAACCTTTCTGTGTTAGCTCTGAGATTTACAATAAGTGGCGCATCCCTGCATATCAGCAGGGATGCGCCACTTATTTTGTGCCATGCCTCCACCACCACGGTTGCGCCGCATTTACAATGCGGCATACCATGGGGCAAAAACGGCATGATGCGTCACGCATCTGTGCCGTAAAAGTGACGCATTGCTGGAGTTGCGTCGCAAGCTCGATGCAGCTCAAGCAATGCTGTGGGGGGCCCTATCTTGTTAATGTTGCATCAATCCTTACGCCTGCTTCAAGCAGGCGCAGGGTTTTGACGCAGCATGGGCCCCAAAGTGACTGAGTGAAATGTTGTAGATTTCACTCAGCCACTTTTAGGAGGCGTTCCTGCGCCGGAACGCCCCCCCCCCCCCCTGTGCAGGAACGCCTCCTTCTGGCGCAGGGCTTTACAACGTGACGCATCTCCAAGATGCATCACGTTGTAAATACCCCGCACCATGGCGCATCTTTTGCGCCGCCGCCGCGTCACAAAAGTGACACAACGGCGGCGTAAAAGAGGCACAAGGGGCTTGTAAATCTGCCCCTACGTATTTCTGGCCCTTTTCAGGGAGCTAACTATTGGTTTATATTGTTCTATTAGCACTGTTGCAGAAAATGTACTAAATGCTGTTACACTGTTAGTGCTCCTTACATAATGTGTGGTTTTGCCAGTCCATAAGGTATGCCAGTTGTTGTTCCAGGCAAAATAGAGAAAAACAGCGGATTCAAGAATAACTTGTGCAACTGCACAGGGCACAGTGGCGCTTCAGTTTTAATGCGATTGCACTATGCACATACGTTTAACTCCAAATTTTTAAGCGATAGGGCATGAACTACAGACAGCACAACTTTGCATCAGAAAGATTCAATCACTGCTGTTTCTAAACAGTAATGTCTGCAGCTCATCCTCTCAGAGAAATGTGTTTGTGCAGTGGGGCCTTTGTGTGAGCACCAACCACCCTCGCTCATAATGGGACCGCATATACAAACTGTTTTGAAACTGAGTGGCATATCTGATGCTTATTAGACCCTTTACAAGTCTAAAAGCATCTTTAACACATTCATTTTAACACATTAATAAAGTTTGTTAAAATTGAAGCAGAGCTACGCACTCATTTATGAGACTTTACACTGTCTAAAGTGAATATTCTTAACTTAAAGGCTATCTGGGCGAGAGCTGTACACAGCATACCTTGGAAATAGAAAGAGAGCCTCAGGCTGCATCTCAAACACTGCGTTAGAGGCTTCCAGAGGTATATTTACAAAGAAACTGCACCTTGGGGCTCTGCAAGCAAATCAGCTGTGCCGCTCTGCGTCATTTTAAAACCACGGGGAAGCACCGCATTTGCAAGAATATAGCGCACTGCTGTATATTCCCTTGCGCTGACGCTAATAAAAGCTGCCTATAGGCACAGGCACCTGTATTGCACGGATTATTATTTATGTGCTGTGCAGGAAGGGACACCTTCCTGCACATAAACAATCTTGAAAAGCGATTTGCTCTTTCTATGTGTGCTGCAGAAAGAGCAAAAACAAGGAGAAATAAAGTATTTCTCCTCATTGCGCCATTCTAACGTCTGCTATTCAGTGTCATTCGTTTTTTGAGGCTGCTTCACATCCTTGTAAATCTGGGGAAGCATCAAAAAGCAATGGGTGTTGCAGAGGAACGGCCTGAGCAACACCCAGTGCACACCTCTTTCACGCAGATACCTGTGGGAAAGGGGACATTATCTACAAAGCAGCTTTAAGACACACTGAGGGCTAGATGTAGGAGCCCTAATACAGTTCGGTAACGGCCGATTTCGGCCGTTACCGACCAGTATTTGGCTTTTGACATGTAGGTGGGCCGGAATTTATAGAATCGGTATATTTACTGAATCGGTAAATTTACCGCCTCGGTATTTTTCCGAATCGGTAAATATACCGATTTTGTAAATCCATATGTAGGTGGCACAGTTTGCAGTGCCACAGGCCCTTATGAATCCTTAATTTACCACCCAATCCTATTGGGTGGTAAAATACCGAATTCCAGTGTACATGCACATATGTGCATGTACACCTATGCCATGGGCATGTATGTGTGCCACATGGCACACAAGCCTGCAATTGGGGTGCTACAGTGTGTCAAAGTGACACCCCGTTCCCCCTGCCAGGATTCGGTATTTACCGATTCTGTAAATACCGAATCGGTATTTCCCATTGATTCCTATGGGCTTCAAGGCCCATAGGAATCAATGGGAAATACCAATTCGGTATTTACAGAATCAGTAAATACCTTATCTTATAAAATCGGTAATAGTAAAATATAAATTACCTACATCTGCCTACTTCCAATTTACCTACTCTTAAATACCGAATCGGTATGATTCGGTATTTAAGAGTAGGTAAATCGGAATTGCCTACATCTGGCCCTAAGTGTCTTAATGGTGCTTTGTAAATATGGAGCAGGGCATTGCGCCACCGGGGCGTCCAGAAAAGTGATGTTCTGGTGGCACAATGCCCTTGTGAATATGCCCCTCAGACTCATGCATCTGTGATTTAGACAGCACACTGTCTTAAAGAAAAACGGGTAAACAGTCATGCATCGCTGCGAATATTTAGAGACTTATTTACAAGAATCCTCCTCCGCCAGAGCATCACTTTTTGTGACACTCCAGCGATGCAGATTACAAACTCATATCTATGAGGCCATGCAGTGCCACTATGCATGGCATTGGATGGCCTCATAAATATATAATAAGGCATGGCAGCGCAAAACACTGCCTTGCCTTACTCTGCACTCAGGAGGCATTCCAAGTGTGTTTTGCTCTGGGTTTTTCCACGCACCACCCATATATTTTGACACTGCAGCAGATTTACGTGATCATGTAAACCTGGGAATGTGCCAAATCCCTATGCCTCTCGAGGTGAGGCTTAGCAAGGAGAAATGTCTTTATTTCTCCTCATTATTTCCTCTTTCTATATGTACAGCATTCTGCAGCAGACGTATAAGGTAAAAAAAGACACTTAGGATTTTTTCTGTGCAGCACGGTGCCCCTTCCTGCACAAAAACAATCCTGCTGACAACACAGGCACAGTTGAACCAAGGTGTAAGGGTGCCTGTGTTGGCTCTAGGCAGCTGAAATGGAACCAGCACAAGGAGAAAGGACATGAATGCACTGTATTGCTTAAAGACAGTGCATCCCTGCCCTTTCACTTTAGCATTGCGCAGTGCAGCAAGATGTCCATAAATAAGATCCTCGTAAATAAGCCCCTTAGCTTTTTGAATATGAAATGGAGTAAAGTCAGTATGCCTCATACTTAGTTTCATCTTCCACATTTCAACAATGCAGAAAAAATCTGTTTGAGAAATATATTATTCCGTAAAATGCCAAAAAATTGGAAAAATGGGATAAGCTTTGTTCCTTGTTGTTGTGCAAATAGTTTAATGCAATGAATGATCACACTGTAATTAGCTCCTTTTTAGATTAGTTCCATGAACTAATGGCATATTGTGGAGTACAAGTATATTGTTTACCATAATGTTGAGCTAACGGGAAAGAAGCATTAAATAGGGATGGCCATGCACTACATCTTTTTGAGCTGTTGACAAAGGTCTTGAATTAAACCTTGGAGGATGGAGGGTGTTGGGAACATTATTTATTTTTCTGTGTCTGGTGGTAATAGACATAAAAGATCAAAAGAACACACCAGACCTTTCATTTTAAATAATAGAGTGGGTGGTGTGATGGCTTTACTCTGATGGCCTGCTCTGTCCAGCCATAAGAGGTAGTTTTCTGTTGATGAACACAATGTGGGCTCGACTCATGCAAAGCTGACTGCCCACCCATCTCTAAATAATGCAGGAGGACCATGACTTTCACATGGATAGGGTACTCTATTGCATTTGCTACAGAGTAACTTGTCCAACAAACTCAAAATTAGGCCCTACATAACTAATTATCATATCACTAACAAACAGGTGTAAATCTTCCATAGAGTGTTTGGTTCTATAGATGTTGAAGAGAAGCTAACTCCTGTAGAGACAGCAAGTATATAAGGCATAAGAAATATTTTTTTTTCTAATTTCTTTTCAAACTGGTGTGGTAGTGGAGGAGGAGATTATTAACTGTTCAGGTTCTCCCCTCAAACAGAGATACCCAACAATGTTTACAAGAATCTATTGACATCTATAGGTAGATAAGTGGAGACACAAAGAGCCTGCAACATATTCCCTTATATGCTTCATCACTAAGTGTTCACTAAGGCTGAGTGCAGGTCAGAGAAGGAACCTTCTCTTTGGAAGGGGTGTACCTTACTCTGTGATAGTTCATCAGTTTAATTTTTATGTACAAATGTAACCAAATGAACCATTGTGGTTAAACATAGAACATATTCACCCACGTTCCGTTTAGTAAATTTGGTTTAATATTTTTTTTACCCAGTTTCTGTGAAGGCAAAAAACACAGCATGTCTGCTTGCACAATTCTTGCACAGTGCCAAATTGTGCTCACAGAAGTAGTGCATTTTGTGCAAGGGCAGAAATGTTTTGTGCGATCATGTGCAAAAGTCACATGAAAAAAGATAGGCCTTTTTGAAAGATGTATATTCAAAATATCATTTTGATCACTAAGATGCAGTATGAAAACAGAACCATGTTATGTGTGTATGTGTGCATGTGTGTGTACTTGTTTGTGCATGTGCTTGCGTGTGCCCATATTTGTGAGTGCATACATGTGTGCATGTGAGGGAGTCCTCATAGAGGATAAGCGAACACTAACAGTTATGAAATGTTGGGATCCTATTGCATTTTATTCAAACAATTGCTGATCTCAGGCATCACATAGCAACATCATTCAGCAAAAATAGAAGCAAGACGTGCAGTAAATTCACAATGCCTATAGTGATTATGTTAACCACACTGATAACAATGAGACGCTGAAATTGTAAAAGTGTTCTGATAATAGCATACGTATGAATAACCCAGAGAGTAGCAGGGGGTTGCCCACCAGCAAGCTACCAACCCCAAGCCGCACACACCCTTTGGCGTGCATGGTGCAGGGTTGGCCTTTGTGCCCTGGGCACCCCATCCCTGAGGCCAAACATATATATTGAGGGGTGGGGTTGTTAAGTCCCCTCCCTGAGCCTTAATTGACCCCAGGGACTCAATCCTGTGGGGCCAAATAAACTTAAACAGGAGATGGGGTGTGCAACCCCTCCCCAAGTATTTTTGGGCCAGGGGACCCCATTCCCCAGGACTAAAATCTAAGGAGTGGGGTTTGTGCAGCCCCCTATCCTAGCCTTAGTAGCCCCCCATCCCCTGGGGCCTAATACAACTAAAAAGGGGAGGAGGGAGGTTGTGCGGGCCGCTTCCCGAGCCATCTTGGGCCCCGGGGACCCTACCACCCAGAACCAAAATCTAAGGGGAGGGTGTTACAAAGTCATCCTGTGTCCTAGGTACCTCCCAAATATTTTGCTGACTGATACTGGTGGTAACTCACTCTGACTGACCCTAAGCTCTACCTAGGCATAGCCAGTGCTATGCCGAAAGAGACACTTAGAATACAGTGAAAACACCTACATACACTAGGGTATGCTACAGGTTAGGGTACCCCTATGATTGGCATTACCTCCCCTACAAGGCCCTAGTACATAATAGGGCAAGAGGATTGAAACTACCTCTAAGTCCCTTGTATAAAATAGGGCATGGCAATTTAGAGGCCAGCAGCCCTTTCTGCACTTACATGTGTGCACTGCTGAACCTGAGGTCAGTTTAAAAGCAGCCCTGTGTTGCAGGACTGCTTTTAAAATATAAATTGTGTCCAAACTAACCTTTGGTGCCTGGGGTACTTACAATTGAAAAACTGCAATGTTTGACAATATTAGGTACCTCCAGGGTCTCCCCTAGGTTTTCAAGGGGTGGGGGGGTCAGGCCTTTATAAGGAGGACCCTTATAAAAAGTGTTTTATATGCCCTGGGTTTAGTGAAATTGTACATTTCACTCCCCACATTGTTGTAAAGTGCGCTTCCCAAAATCGACATTTGTGCTAGGAGCACTGTGGAGTGAGGATCTGGAATATTGTTGCATATTCGGAACTCCTAAAGCCTCCCCTGGGTATTTCAGGGGTGTCGGGTCCTGTAGATATAGGCATGGCCCTTATAAAAGATGTTTCATAAGCCCTGGTGTTCGGAAAATGGCTCAAGACATTCTTCCATTGCAAATCCCCTGCCACATAGGTTAATATAACAAGAAGTTATTAACTAATAATTCCAACTAGAATGGTATAGATAAATCCAACAATAAGGTATTGTTGAATTTCTCCTAAATCTATAAGAATTTCTAGTCTGTAAGCCAAAAATCAGCCTTCCAGTGGTCTGTCCTGATTCGTCAGAGTCAAGTGGATTAACCAGGCTCCGTTGATGAGCTGATAAATAGCCCCTAGGGTTAGTCAGCTCTTCTGGAATGGCAGGGTTCTGCTACATAGTAATGCCAGAGCATGAGGAGGGGTAGCAAACCATATTCTTCAATGGAAAGAGAAGACAGGCTGAAGTAGTCAGTTTCAATTTACACCTCTCCTCTTTGAACCCAGCCACATGGTGGGATTAAGGAAGGAATAAACTGAGGCGAGGGAGAGAGACTATGGAGATTAACCACCCTGAGGGTGTGTTTAGCCCGCTCTTCTCTTCCTGCTGGAAAATTCACCATTATGAATTTTGGAGAAATGGTGCTCTTTGGGCGAAAATAGTGCCACAGTTTGGAGGATGTGGTCATCCCCAGGGGTTTTGCTCTGCATCGCATTGGACAGGAGTGGCCTCCTGCTTGACCCAGAGAACTTGAAATAAGTTTCTGAGAGGGGCAGACCTGGGCAGCCAAGCGAGCAACCCTCAACCGAGAGCTGGCCTGCTGTCCAGGTTCATCCCGCTGTAAAGCTCCGGAGGTCCAACTTCCAGAGTTTGACTGGGAGTAAGCTGAAACTGAAGCCAGCAAAGCCAAGCCACCCAGTTTCAACTGTGAGCCAGTCTGGATCCCTGGTTCATTCCACTGGAAAGCTCTGGAGGTGGAACTTCCACAAGTTTGCCTGGGAGTCACAGGGAGGGAGAATGCCCAGCCCCTTCCCCTTTTTCACAATATTGCTCCTGGGGGATGTTGTCCCTGGATCCTAAATGGGCTAGGGAGGGAGGCCCAACTGCACTCCCGTATATATTAGAAAATACCAGCTGCAGGATTGCAGCAAAATGTCCTAATTTTGTTTACATTTTTGCACCAGGACATGTCCTCCTTGGTCACCCATGAACCCTAGGGGGGCATGGTATTCTTAACCTGCCACCTTATATCATTGTCTTTTATTAAACTTCAGGACTGGGGATTAAGTCCCTGAGTACTCTAATGGCTCTCAGAAACACTTTTGTCATGTTGCTGGGAGTCAATTAGATTGCTCACTCCCATGGTAGTCTGACTCTTGCCGGAGCGAGATGGCACAAGGGAAAAAAGCTTCCTTGGTCCAATCAAAAAATTCTATTTTTGAATTGGCTCTCCATATATTTTTAAACCTTAATTTCTCATAAATTGTTGAACAGATTTACACCACATCACAAAAAGCATGTTTTCTGTATCATGATATAGCTTCCAGCCAAAATTAGTGTAATTCCAGTTTTTGTTCTTGTGCTGCCTAAAAAGGTCAATGGAAAGTGCATGGTGGATTTGTGTTTTTGGACAAAAAAAAAGTCTTTTTTGGAAAAGTTTTATGAAGATTCATTAAATGGTGCTAAAGTTATAAGCAAAACAATAAGGGATTTCCTATGGAAATTCTAGTCTAACTTTAAACTCCCAGTGGGGTATACAACCATTACCACGCAACTTTTACAACGACCTACCTTTACCACGCAATTTTTACAACGCAGGATCCATTACAACGAAGTACCATTACAACGCATGTATTTACAACGCAGATACCTTTACAACGCATACCATTACAACGTAAGTATTGGTAAGTATATACTTTTATTAAAAATATTATAGGTTTGGGTTTTTGGGTAAAGGGGTATTTTTAGGGTTCAGGGCAAGGTTTGGGTTTTTGGGTAAAGGGGTATTTTTAGGGTTCAGGGTCAGTTTTGGGTTTTTGGGTAAAGGGGTATTTTTAGGGTTCAGGGTCAGTTTTGGGTTTTTGGGTAAAGGGGTATTTTTAGGGTTCAGGGTCAGTTTTGGGTTTTTGGGTAAAGGGGTATTTTTAGGGTTCCGGGCAAGGTTTGGGTTTTTGGGTAAAGGGGTATTTTTAGGGTTCAGGGTCAGTTTTGGGTTTTTGGGTAAAGGGGTATATTTAGGGTTCAGGGTCAGTTTTGGGTTTTTGGGTAAAGGGGTATTTTTAGGGTTCAGGGCAAGGTTTGGGTTTTCGGGTAAAGGGGTATTTTTAGGGTTCAGGGTCAGTTTGGGGTTTTTGGGTAAAGGGGTATTTTTAGGGTTCAGGGTCAGTTTTGGGTTTTTGGGTAAAGGGGTATTTTTAGGGTTCAGGGTCAGTTTTGGGTAAAAGGGTAAAAGGGTATTTTTAGGGTTTGGGTCAGTTTTGGGTTTTTGGGTAAAAGGGTATTTTTAGGGTTCTGGGTCACTTTTGGGTTTTGGGGTAAAGGGGTATTTTTAGGGTTCAGGGTCAGTTTTGGGTTTTTGGGTAAAGGGGTATTTTTAGGGTTTAGGGTCAGTTTTGGGTTTTTGGGGTACAGGGGTCCAGGATAAAAATTAAGAAAAATTTAAATTAAATTACATTAAATTAAATTAATTAAATTAAATTACATTAAATTAAATTAATTACATTACATTAAATTAAATTAATTTAAATTAAATTATAATAATTTTAATTAATTTACATTTTAACAAAATTATATACTTACCAATACTTACGTTGTAATGGTATGCGTTGTAAAAGTATATTCGTTGTAAATACATGCGTTGTAATGGTACTTCGTTGTAATGGATCCTGCGTTGTAAAAATTGCGTGGTAAAGGTAGGCGTTGTAAAAGTATGCGTTATAACGTCATACATCCCCCAGTGGTGACCAACACTGTGTTATATTTAGTACCTAGTTTCCATAGGAAAAGCATATTTTCACATGAAAGTTTCTCAATTTTTTTTAATGTAGATTCTGGATGCCATGGAAAGTTTGGGGATGATCTGTGCAGTGGGGGGCGAGAATTTGGTGTGCAAATTAAGGGAGCGTTTGTAATATTAATTCATGTAGAAAACTTTTGCCCACCTACAGCCAAAACTGCTGAACCGACTTACACCAAATTTGTCAGGGGGCTGGAAGCTGGTTTAAGGAAGTGCCTTTTACTGAAAATTATAGTGATATCTCTGGTAGCGTAGCCTTTGTGAACAAAGACGAGTTTATGAAGAGAAATGCACTGCTCTGATTGGCTATGGACACTTCAACCAGGAAGTGTTGGCAGCCATCTTGGGATTCGGCTTCACCGAGTCCCCCTAAAAATAAGTGAAAATGAAGAAAAGGGGACGGGGTAGGAAAAAGTATTTTAAAAAATGAATTACTGTGAAATTGCGATATTCAGGAATTTGCGGGAAAAAAAGAAAAAAAAAAGCAAGCACCGGATTTATGATGGCGGGTCCACTGGAGAAACCTGCAGCCCTGGGTCCACCACCATCCTGGGGCTATTTTTTCTTATGTGTGGGTGGGGGTCCTTGCTGCCCCCCCTGCCCCAGGGATTGCCACCTCCCTGGGCTAATTTGAACAATATGAAAGGCCTTGCAGACCCCCCTGCCTCGGGGACGACCATCTCCCCAAAGTACTTTCTTGTATTAAGTAATGTGGAGGTGGCCGTATGGCCTCCCCCGCAGCCCCGGGGTCCGTTGTGGACCCTGGCCAACAGGGACCGCCACCGCCCTGTGGCAAATTTGAATATGGGAGGGGCACTAGATGGTCCTGGGAACCATCACCCCCCAGGACCAGCTCCAGCAATGTCCCGGGGTGCTCAAAGCAGTAGTGCACCAGGAAATGCGTTTGCAGAGTGGTGGAAAAAGAGGGCATAGCCTCTGCTGACCTCTCAGCAATGCAGCTGTGTGTTTCTTACTGGGGTTAACTGGCAGACAGACAGACAGACAGACAGACAGAGAGACAGACAGACAGAGATATAGATAGATAGATAGATAGATAGATAGATAGATAGATAGATAGATAGATAGATAGATAGATAGATAGATAGATAGATAGATAGA
Source organism: Lissotriton helveticus (assembly GCF_964261635.1). Taxonomy (NCBI): domain Eukaryota; kingdom Metazoa; phylum Chordata; class Amphibia; order Caudata; family Salamandridae; genus Lissotriton; species Lissotriton helveticus. The sequence goes on from NC_136061.1 coordinate 1,683,724,888, forward strand.
TAGATAGATAGATAGATAGATAGATAGATAGATAGATAGATAGATAGATAGATAGATAGATAGATAGATAGATAGATAGATAGATAGATACTGTAAAAACACAAATGCTAAAGGGCTGTTATAGTTCAGTGAAAATGTCAGTTAAAACATACCATTTTATAAGAACAAAATCTTTGAAATTTCCTATTTATAGTTATCTCAAGTAACTGTAACGCCTGCTGTAAAGCAACTATAACTCGTACCCATGCAATTCATAGTGTTGTCATAATGATGTAATTTCAGAAGTTGATGCTATGTTATTAATGGTGTAATTGAACATGTCATGAGTGATGCGATATGGGAGATAATTAGCAGTGCATGGCGGAGGTACTCTGTATCACCACAGGGTAGCTGGGTAGTTATATTTAGAAATGTATAAACATTTGTTGGTTTGCTTATAACTTTGGCGCCTTTTAATGGATCTCCACAGAAATTTCCCAAAAAATGTTGTTTCATCTCAGCTTCTACCTGAAAAATTTCAGGGTGTTTTGTCAAGATGGGCCAAAAAATGGGGAGGTTTCAAAATGCATTTTGCCCATACATTTTTTCATATGAACTTTAGACACAACTACAGTCCAAACTCGAGAATGGATTCACACCAAATTTGGCAGAAAACTAGATCTTGGCACAGAAAGCATGGCACTTTGTGATTTGGTGTAAATCGGTTCAGTAGCTTTTGAGCAATTAAAGATAAAAAACCTCAGCTACTTTATGTAGAGCAGGATCCTGGGAGCCGAAAGATGATGAGGTCTGATTGGCTGCCCCCACATCAACAACGGTGTGGCAGTAGCCATCTTAGGACACAGGACTCAGTCCAGATTCCTAGGAAAATAGTTTACAAAAGATATGAGGGGAAAGGATGTGGATACCTTACTCCATAGGACTTTGTAAGCGGGGGTCCTAAAGAGAGGCTCCTGGGACCAAAAACACACATTTTTAAAAAGTGTTGCAGTAAATTTGCAGTGGATCCGCAAATCAACTGCAAAATTAAAAATAAAAAAAACACCAGCTCAAATATAAAAAATATCCCAACAGGAGGAAAATGGCCGGGGAGGCGGCACATCAATATATTTTGGCTGAGGGGGAATGCAGCCCCTCTTCCAGAGTCTCTATGAGGTCTCAGGGACCCCCTTCCTTTGAGGACAACTAATAAGGGGATGGGACAAGTGACTACCCTCCCAGTACCTTAATGAAGCCCCAGTGGAATCCCATCCCCCACAGTCTAATAAGAAATAAAGGGAAAGGGCTGCACTCTAGCCATGCACTGCTATTTACCCCACATATTACATCCCTCATTTCATCATCCATGACATCAATGGTAACATGATTGCAACATCTGAAATGGTATAATTGATGACAACACTGCGCATGGCAGGGGAGCAAGGTATAGTTACTTTAAGGCACCAGTTACAGTTACTTGAGTAAATTAAACAGGTGAATTTGCTGGTTTGGTTTGTTTAAAACAGTATGTTTTAAATTACATTTTCACCTAACTATAACATCCCTTTAACCTCTGTTTATTTCTTTTTTGGTGTAAAGTTTTGTTAACGCAAAATTAGCTGTTAATACCATAATTAACTATAACAGCTTTTTTCGCTTTTTTTCAGTGAATATCTATATATGTAGGAAATAATCTGTATGAAAAGAGAGTTACAACTGTGTGTTGAAAAAGCTTTAAAAACAATAAAAAATGCAAACAGCCTTTCCTGTATGACATTTAAAACATGTACATTTGCATCTATCCTTACAGCAACCCTGGTTTGGACATTGGACTGTACATTCCGTATTGCTCCCTCTCGGATATCGACAATAATGTAATACATAAATATGGATATTTAATATATCAGATGCACTAAGAAAAAACATGCATATGCTTATTTAATTATACACAGGGGGAGACAGTACTCGGAGGTGAAAGGCCGCATTTTAGATAATTATATCCATAGATTCAGAAGAGGGATTGAGCTGAGAATTGTCTTGCCAGCACAAAATTTCACAAACATCAATTTAATCAAAGCACAGCCAGAAAACAAAAATCTGCGGAGTAGAATCATTTAATGTCTGCTATGTCAACGAGGCAAATGATTCGGGCTCCCTTTGAACTTTGAATGCAAAACTTAAAAGCCCAGCAATATTCCAATTTGCATTACGGCTGCCTTCTGGGCAAATCCGCGGCACAGTATAATAATTATCCACACCTGATGAAGAAGCAATTTCCGGTCCGAGTTTAGTGTGCTAAAAATTACCATGGCTGGTCCTTTTTTGCTACATGGGTGAGAATAATAGGATGCAGTGGAATTACATTATTCCGTTCAAGTGTAGTACATTATACTACTTTAATTGGCATGACAAAACATTGTCTCTTTATGCCACAGGAAAAACTCCGCAGGAAGTACAGTTTGCTTTGAAAATGCAAATTTTTGTATTATCCGTCAAGGGGAAAATCTAAAGCCTTTGGATGGATATTGTTTGATGAGTAGAAAAGAAGAGGATAATGAGAAATGGAAGGCAGCCGGAAAGGCCATGTTACCTACGAGTACTAGTTATTCCAATATGTAGCACCATTCAGACGTTATCACTATCCGAGCATACTGCATGGAGTGCAGGAAACTGTGGAATACGCCTCATCATGCTTTGACTTCAGCAAGCCTGCTGTGATCTCCCTGCACACTGGTCTACATTATGCAGTTGTTAAAAAGAACCTGACAATAGTCTCAGAGATGTTAATTAAATTTCGAAATGGAAAAGCTTGAAATACGGTGTACTACCTGTAACTATCAAAATGGCACTCTAAAAAACATATTCATCAGATAAGAAAAGGAAGAAGGAGAAACTTGAGGTGGAAAATTCAACCATGACCAGTGACACAGCTTGGCAGCAACACAGCGTGAGTGTCAAACGTAGGCCCAAGATTGCCTGTACAGATCCCAAGGCCAGACTCCTATGTCTGTTCAGTGTTAGCTGCTCATTTAAGAGCCTGCGCAAGTGCCTATTCCAGGCACAAACTGTTATATGCACCGAAATTGAGATTGTTGTTTCTAATGCACAATGCTGGTGTTTATCGTCATATTTTTCCACAGGTGAAACTTAGCACACATCTGGAAAACAAACATAGCAGCATATGTACTACCCCTTGTCGCCATCACAATGTGACTTTCAGTGACGTTCTGGTGGCGATTGGGGCCTCACCTTATTTAACTTGGCTTATCGCTGCCTTGTAAATAAGCCCCCATTTGAAGCTATGCTTAGTTTGAAAGGGGTGGGCAGTGGGTGTTGCGGTGGGCGTTGCACCGCAATACCCATTGCCAAATACCAAATTCCCTCTATTTACAAGCGCAGCGTAAATAGGAGACAGCGCTAAGATGAAGACTTGGAAAACCTGGTCTTAAGTTGGCAAAAACAAGTAGAAATGCTTTATTTCTCCTTGTTTTTGCTTTTTTCATGTGTGCTGCCTTGGGCAGCACACATGGAAAAGCAAAACGCCCTGTACTGATTATGTGTAGGAAATTGACCCTTCCTGCACATAACCAATCCATACAAAAAGACATTTTATAACTTCAATTTGTGCTGCATTAAGCAGCACACATAGCAGCACACACAGAAGTGACAAAATGGCATGTCATGATTGTTTATGTGCAGGAAGGGACACCTTCCTACCCATAAACAATCCTCCCCTCCACACATACACCCTTGCACTATGGTGCAAGGGTGTCTGCGTTAGCGCTACACTGCTAAGTGTAGCACCAGCGCAGGGTAAACACAAGGCTGCACCATATCCTTGTAAATATGGTGCAGCCTTGAGTTTCAGAAGTGGCAGAGTGAGGCGTTAAGCCATGATAGCTAACTCCTCACTCCGCCATTTCCTTGTGCATATGATGCACAGTGTTGGATAGCTTATTGGGCAGTTGTGCTTTCGGGCACTGCCAGACGGACCAGCTTGAAAAAGGCAGTGTATGGGTAATTTTCTTTTTTATCCAATAGGTTGTGAGAGGGTTAAAAAAGTAATAAAAGAACAGCCTACATACTGGTCTTTTCAAGCTGATAGGGCCGCCCAGCAGATGAACAACACTGGGCACACAGTGTGAGATTGTTGAGCTTGGAATGAGAAACACATTATTAGCACAGTCTCCTCCGTTCCATGGTTGGAAATCGTGGAAATCGTGGGCAAATTAGGCATCTAGTAAATACCACTCACCTCAGTGTGTACATTTACTGCCATAAAGTTTCCAGTAATAGTATGTGGTTTTTATAGCACTTAAAAGACGTGAGGTATGTAGTGCCATAAAAGATGATATAATTAATTAATCAAAGCCCAACACATAATGTGATGTTTTTTTTTCCTTTTTTCACAATACGAATTTGTTTTTATTAATACTTATTGTGTTTTTGCTGCATGTAAATTGGCACTGTTTGTCAACAGATCACCAAATTAAATTTCCAGTTACAAGGAAAGTTGATCCTGAAACATTCATTCAGTCCAGTGACTTGTGTAGACAACTGTGTTATTACATACAGACTCACAAATTGGCTTTGCAAACCTGGTATCTGACTTTGGGGCACCCACAGACAAAAGATTAGAGAATCGAAATTACAATGAGTCTCGAAACGTTGCTATAAGCAGGTCTCAGACCTATATTTTCAATACATACACACCTCACCTACCAGCTTGTTTTTTTTGTTTTTTTTTTAAAGACCTTTATTATGCCATTCTACAAAAGAACACAGCTACTGGCCTACAACCTCATCAGGCCGGCCGCAAATACGAATCATACACGGTTATTTAGTTTGTTTGACACGGCCCTTCAGCCGACATCCAGAAGTCCGGCGGCGTAGCAATAGAAAAATATATAAAAAAAACATACCCAGAACTTGTAGTACCAATTCAGGATATCTCTTCAGTCTTTTATGTAGCGTATGTCCAATACAACAAATCAACAAACAACTCCCCTCTCCCCAGAGGACCCTAGTTGAACAGTAACCTTGATTGCGGAAGACAGAGCAAGCAAAATGATCGGGAAAACGCATGAGCCGGAAGTTCAAATGTGGCCATGTTGATACCTCAGTATACGTACACCTGAAACATCCCTGAAAAACAAAGGGGACTAGCTCCAGTGCGGGAGGACGGCAGTGAGTAAGTACAGCAGATGGAATGTCGTGCATCCGGAGGAACAAGTGACACGCGTCACGCTCCATCCCTGAATGTATTTGAACAGAAGAACGCCCACAACACGGCAGTGAGTAGCCCATGAAGACCATATCTACAAGTGCAAGGCAGCGGGGCATGTCAGAGAGAAAGAGCAATATCAATCATCGTCAGTAACTTTGGACAACATATAGGCAGTGTAAGGGCCCCAAATATCACGTGGGCACGAGACAGATGGGAGTTCTTCATAATAACATATCAACTGATCGCGGCAATATGCCATTTCCTGTAGCCAGGTTTTAACATCAGGTGCCCGTCTCCCTCCCCAGCAAGCTGCCACTCTGTTTGGCAATTTGTAGCGCCAATGTCACCAAGCGTCTCATACCCAGCGGCACTCCAGACATATTTGGGGATCCATATCAATCGACCCCTGTGTCATTTCAGTCAACACTTCCGTCACAGCCATCCAAAATGCAAACACTCGAGGGCACTCCCAAGCTAAGTGGATAAAGTTGGCCCCATCATCCCACAATGTACACAGGCGGTCGAGTCAAGAAGCCCATATTTATAAAGCTGCTCCAAAGTGTAATACAATTGCTGTAAAATTTTGTAGTGAATGAGTCTAAAGTTACCGTTAGCTGCAAAATTACCAGTCATAATACAGCATTCTGACCATTCCTCATCCGTCAGCGGCTCCAGCAAACAAGCGTCCCATCTAGCCCTTGCAACCACATTCATCCCTCCTTCGTCTTCCTGTGACGCCCGGTATAATTGCGAAATCATCTTCACACGGGAAGTCGTGGTGTACAGCAACTGTAAAGCACCAAGCGTAGGCGGTTCCATTGGAAATGACGGATAAAGATCGCGTACCGCGGCACGTAACCTAACATAAGCAAATGTAGCCATAGTTCCGTTATTTGTATGATCCAGTAAGCTCTGTAGCGCAAGGAATTTGCCCGCGGGAAACACATCTCCCATGGTCTGTATTCCCGCACCTTGCAACAGCTGAAATGTCCCCACTTCACTTGATACTGAGATGCGTGCATGATGCAATAAAGGCATGGCCGGAGCGTACAGCGGCAAGCGGTCCGAACGCTTCCCCAGATCCCGACAGGCTTTCGCAGTGCACTGCACTGTGTCTACTTCACCTTTCTGATATACCGAATGTGGATTTACTATCATCGCCTTCAAAGGCAGCGGATAGATCGCTCCAGCCTCAATTGCAACATGAGGTGTATATGGCGGTGCCGAGATCCAGTACAAGCCTGAGCACATAGATAATACAATCTCATATCCGGCACAGCGAACCCGCCCAGCTCATAGGGCTTAGTCAGAGTGTCCCACTTCACACGTGGTTTCTTCCCCCCCAGGCCAAGGTGATTAACAAGGATTAAAGCGTTGCGAAAAAATGAGATGTGAGGGCAAGAGGAATGTTTACAAAATAATACAGAAACTTAGGGAGAACCACCATTTCAATCAGAGCTATCCGGTCCGCAAACGAAAGGGGTAAACGTATCCAGCGCGTCACCTGATCCTCTGGTTTCGAAATCGCTGTTCCATAATTAGCTCTAATTATTTCTTGGGAGTCTCTATGTACCCATATCCCCAGATACCGAACAGGCTCTGTGGCCCATTCCAAGGGGAACTCCAAAGGAAAGGGTAGGGTAATGTCTGTCAAAGGTAACAATATTGACTTATCCCAATTAATGGATAAACCAGAAAAGCGTTCAAATCTTATATATTCCCTAATCACCCCTTCAAGATATTTATCGGGCTCACGGATATATAACACCATGTCATCGGCATACATGGAAACCGCCAATGATCGGAGATGGAATCGTAAAGCTGACGCTGTCTTTGCCTCAAGATACAGGCCAGGGGTTCTAAAACAATAGCAAATAATAAAGGCGAGAGTGGGCATCCCTGCCTCGTACCTCTCTGTATAGCAAAGAGCGCCGACACACGACCATTAACCCGCACACGTGCAATCAGATTGGTGTAGAGTAAGGTGATCCAGGACGTGAATGCATAAGGCATACCCATGCGATGCAACACCGCCAACATATATTTCCAAGCGACAGAATCGAACGCCTTGGCGGCGTCTAGAAGGACCGCCACCGCAGCTAGATCAGGCTTAAGTAGGTGAAGAATCGCAAACAACACTCTCACATTGTGTGTCGTGGAGCGCAGCGGTACAAAGCCAGACTGGTCAGGCAGTATCATATCGGGTAAGATCAGACGCAGGCGCGTAGCCAATACTTTGGCGAGTATTTTCACATCTGTATTCATTAGGGACAATGGGCGATATGATTCACACCGGTCCTGCAGTTTACCGGGCTTCGGTAGAGCCACTAGGAGGGCCTCTCTTATCATTGCTGGAAGTTGTCCCCGTTCTAGAGCCTCCTCCAGCACAGTCGCCAAATGAGGCAAAATTAAGTCCACATATTCTTTATAGAATTCGGATGGAAGCCCGTCGGTGCCTGCTGCTTTACCATTTGGTAATGCCGCGATCGCATCCCTTAGTTCCCCTTCTGTGATGTGATGCATTAAAAAGTCTTGTTGCCCCTTCGACAGCCAGACCAACGCTATATCTTCCAAGTATTGCGCTATCTCTTCATCTCCCGCCGTTTCCCTATATTCGTACATGTGTGTGTAATATTGCACAAAACGATCTAATATGCCATCTTCATCCGTTACAGTCCTATCTCCATCCCTAATTTCTTGTATTTCGCAGTGTTTGGCCCATGGTTCCCTAAGTCTATCTGCCAGTCCGCGCCCCGGGTGACCAACTTCCCCATAGTACCGTGCCCTAGTGCGCTTGGAAAAATATTTAACCTCCTGTTCCGCCAATTCATTGTATTCCGTAACTTTCGAACGCATGTCAGCCAATAAAGGTTCGGCCGGGTCCTGCTCGCAGTGCCGTTCCAGTCTCAACAACTCACGTTCCAGTCTATCCATGGAGGTCCGGAGCGACTTGAGTACCCCAGCCTGCAATCCAATACATGCCCCACGCACCGTCACCTTAAAGGCCTCCCAAACAATACACGCATCATCCACCGAGCCAACATTCCTGTCAAAATAGTCCTCAATTATCTCACGCAAACCTTCATGCAGCACTTGATCTGACAACGCCTCAGGCGGCAATCGCCACGAAAATGGTGCCGGTGCATGCGACGGCATCCATACTTCCAGTAACACAGGAGCATGATCCGACAACGTGCGAGGCAAATGTTCGGTCTTCAGCACCCAACCACATACATCTCTTGTCACCAGCCAATAGTCCAAACGTGACCAAGTATCATGCGCACACGTGTAGCAGGTACCCTCTCTCACACCCGGATGTCCAAGACGCCACACATCTACCAGACCCAGCACATTCATACCAGCCCTCACTGCTCCACTCGCTCTTTTCGCCGCACTTTGTCGATCCTCCTTCCTATCCAAGGCGCGATCCAACGTCACATTCAAATCTCCCCCACAGATAAGTGCAGAGGGAGGTAGGGCATACACCTTGTTCCATAAAGTGACATAACAATCAGGGTCATCAATATTCGGCCCATACACATTGACCATTGTTATTAGTGTGCCGCACAATTTGCCATGCAAAATAATATAGCGACCCTCTTTATCTACTTCCTCATGAAGACTCACAAACGGAATGTTCTTTTTAACCAGGATCATTACGCCCCTGGCGTATGAAGAGTACGAAGACGCCTGTCTTGTCCCCGCCCACTGTTTAGCTATCGTCTCTGCCACCTGCCCCCAAAGGTGCGTCTCCTGTAGGAAGACTACCTGCACTTCATGCCTATTCAGGTACGCTATCACCTGCCTGGTCTTTTGTGGTCTGTTTAGACCGCAGATTCCAAGTTAGCCAATTTACTTTGCCTCCTTTATCCATAGGGAACCATAGTATGTAAATCCTGCCATACAGTCAGTGAATACCTCCTCAACCTACAAAAATTAAACAAGGCATTCGTCTTCCAACTCCAAAACTTAAATACACTGCAACAGTAGTCACCATGCCCTTTGTGTATTCCAAAGCATGTCATCTGACATCCCTGGGTCCCGTAAGCCATCCACCCCGAACTCCCACCCACTTCAGCACCCCCAACTTGCCAAAGCCACCCCCTACCCTCATGTCCCCCCTTACCCACTCCGGTCATAGGTTCAAAACATTTTTGAAAATTCTTGTCTGCACCCGTCATCCCCCCACTCACTTCAGCATCCCCAACCTGCCAAAGCCATCCCCAACTCCCCCGTCCCACCTTCCCCATCCCAACCACAATTAGTGTGTGGGGTACTCCCATACGTGGGGGCGTAGAGGCGTGTATCTCCCGTATGCAGAAATACGGGAGGCGACCAAGCCACAAAATTAAGCATCCAACATCACCCACCAATAACCTGCACCCCGCATGTATATTCAAAACATCGTAAATAGAGGACTAGAGACCAGTCCCACAACTGAACACTGCTTTCCCAATATCAGAGTCATAACACTGTTTTGGGGGACCAAACACCAAGTCCATACTAGCACATTTTCAGCACTGCAGCAAATCTCAAATACTGGTCATCATAAGTCAATAATCCCAGCAGGGCATATGATTCGCAATAGTTTAGTGCAAGTAAGGCGAACCCCGCCGTGAAAAACAGCATGTCTACTTGTAAAGGCTCCAGGGACCATCGGTGCAGTCATAAACCCTCGTTACATGTGTGGACCTACAATCGGCCGTCTTCATTTAGTTCATCATCATCTTCCTGCACCATAGCCGAGTTGTGCTTACGCTTCTTCTGTGTTTTGGCATAGGCCATGGCAGCTGTCGGCGAGGTGAATATTTTATTGTCTGATGGTGCACCTATCCGCAACCGGGCAGGATATAACATGGCGTACGGTATGTCCTCTTTGCGGAGAAGTTGTTTGACGCCATTGAATACTTTCTGCGCCGTCTGCACAGCCACAGTAAAGTCAGGAAAAAATTCCAATTTGTTGCCTTGATAGTCGATGGTGCCCTTTTCCCGTGCCAGGCGGAGCAGTGTGTCTCTGTCTCTGTAGTTTAATATGCGGGCAACTATGGGGCGCGTTGGTGCACCCGGCTGTGGCTTTTTCGCTAGGGAGCGGTGTGCGCGTTCCACTATAAACACTTTGGAGAGCTGGTCCGACCCGAAGATGTCTGGAAACAATCGTTCCATAAAGTCTTCCATCTTACCCACGTTCGTGGACTCCGGCAGCCCGTGACGCGGATGTTGTTGCGCCGGGACTGCCCCTCCAACTCCTCATTCTTAGCTTGAATGACCGCCAGCACACGCTCCATGCTGAAGACTTTGTCAGTGACTGTCGTGAGGCCGTCCTCCGTAGCTGACACCCTTTGCTCCACTTCATCCATCCTCTCGTTCTGCCTTTCAAATTGTGTGGACATATGCTCCAGCCTATGATTTACGGCCTCCATGGTACCCTCTATGGAATGTAATGTTTTTTGCATGGCTATGAGCGTGGCCTCCAAATTCGGCGCACCCCCGGATGCTCCTAGTGAATCCACAGTGGACTCGGCTTGTGAGGATGACATTGCAGTTTTGCGCGTGTCAAAGCTCAGCTTTGGTAGATTACGCTCAGGCCTGCCCATGTCGCCGTTCACCAATGCAGACAGGAAGCGACTATATAAAAGTACAGGCCACAATATATGGGCGGTTGATGGTATATTACGCCGGTAAACAGTCCTGCCGGTAAACAGTCCCCCGGCAGCACTAGCAGCAACCTAACACCGCAAAATATAGCGTGGGCCCCACCAAAATCCGCATCAAGTGTTAGCAGCAGGGCAGAGTAGGTTCCCCGGTCAGCCGACCGTTAACTCAGTCCACACAAAATCCAGATGAGTCAGGCCTCCGTTCTCAATGCGGGCCCTGACGTTGCTCAAGCCTTGGTGCAGCAAATGCCGGCTATCAGCGTCTTGCCTACTGGCCTGCACGTTTCAAAGGCCAGAAACACTCCAGCAAGAGGGGCTGTCTCCATTCAAGGCTTCCCTGCAGCACACAGTGCACCCCGGCACAATCCAGTCGCTCCAGCCAACACTCCGCCCTCGCCGGCCACAGCTCGCACGGCCGGGCCCAGGTCAGCAGCACGCCACCTCCGCAGCCTCGGCCTCCCCTAGCCTCCAGCCCCACTCACCGCAACTGGCCCGGCAGAGCCGCAGGCCTTCCGCAGCTGGCCGATCAAGTGGGAATCAGGCGCCGCAGGTCGGAGCTGGCACCTCCACCGTCCAACCTCCGCCAGCCACCGGAGTCGTGACTTCACCTCAGGCTAACGGACCCCGGACCTCCGCGCCAATCACCAGGCAAGCTCCAGCAGCTCCGGGCCTGACACAGCCGCCATGCGACGGGGCCCGCAGCAGAAGAGTATGGGCGCCGCAATACGTCGTTGAAGTGCGCTGCTGCCAGGAAACCACACAGATCCGCGCCGCAGGTCAGCAGGAGTAGATTACCACTGATTATGTAGCTAGATGACGCTGGATATCGCGGATATTTAGCAGATGTTGGCTCAGTCTGGCAGAGCCTCACATAAGTGCGGCCATCTTGCCGTGCGCCCTCTAGCACCCCACCCATAATGTGATCGTTAGTTCAGACAGTTGACATTTTTAATTGTTCAGCAGAATAATGATCTCATATCTAAACTGCATTTATTTTGTTTCCCTAAGCATTGGGTAGCTTTATTATTTAATAATTTGAGACTTGCAAGTCTGATTTCTGAATTCCATGTTGCTTAGCTCTTCTTCTAAAGAGAGAAAGAAAAGCCAAATTAGGTAAGTCATTTTTAGAGATGCATCAGATAATGAAGAAGCTTCCCTCGAGAATGTCAAAACAGTCAGAGGAGAAAACTCACATTGTAGCACTGGAAGGGCAGTTCTGAAAGAAAATGTACGGTCCTGGGTCCTAAAATGGTGCTAGGACAAAAAGGCCTTCATTATGAAGGTGCTCGCAAAATGTTAATGGGGTCAGAAACAGCAGTTACTGGCCCCATCGAACCTATGCGATTGTGGAAACAGCATTGATCTGATTCATTTCACCTCAAGCTTTTGATCTCCAGTCGAAACTCCTTAGGCAAATGGGGAATTATCACAGGAAGTGGACCCACAATTACCAATTACTCAGGTAGTTATTCGTTTTTCAAGAGAACCTCAGGCATCATGGTATTGGTAACTCTGGGTGAGGGGTGTTTGCTTAACTGGGACATAATCCAGGCCACTAATACTGAGGGCAATAATGCTGAAAGTTGTCTTTTAGAGGAAAGATCAGTATGCCATAGGGTTGGTAAGAAAAGGCTGAGAGAACGCTGACGATGTTGAAGTCCGAGGACAGTGAAAGGAAGGATACTGTTAAAGGAAATATACACTGACACAACACAGATGGGAGAAGTGTCATGATGTTGGAGCAGAACAGAGTCGGATTCAAGTCAATGCCAATGTAATAGATGTGATGCACACACACACACACACACACATGCATGCCAGCACACACTATAGGTATCCACACTGTTTACTTGGTCATCTATAAACATGCAACAACTTGTGCTGATATGTTTGAAAGCATCTTAAGTTGCTTTTTCTTACAACATGGTTCTTGAAGGAGGAATCCCCTTTTGTGTTTGGTTGGCTAAGGTTATCATTAATTTGTTGTGGAATGATTTTGGAAAATTCCACAAATGCCATGGTTTCATATTTCATCCTGTAAATGTCTCTTTTTGGGGGATACATGCATGGGGTGTTTTACAGATGAACACATTTGATCATTTGTGGTAAAAAAAAGGAATTGTAATGACGGACCAGCCAATATCCCCCATTACCTGCCCAGGTGTTTGTACAGAATATTGGATGAAAAATATGGTGTGCACAAATTATCGTGTCAAGAATATTGAGGACAAAAATATTGTGAAGGTAGGCTTCTATAGGCAAGCACAGTTTTACTATATATAACTCCACATATATGTCCCTTGACGATACATATATATATATATATATATATATATATATATATATTCAAGAGCAATGCGCCACGCGCTTTTGGGAGGGCTCGAGGACACTGCTTCTTGCCTACCAGTGCGACACATCATTTTAATGAATGCAACCTCGCAGTTTTCACCAACATCCTACTTAAGGAACTATTTGAGACTCAATCGGCACGAGTAGGCACACCTACTTATGGATTATACAATGACTCATCTACCAACTACAATGACCAGCATTCCTGGCAGGAGAGTATTTTGAGCCACACCCACTTAGGGCGGCCCGGATTCAAATAAACGGCATTTGAATGGCTCTGTTTGAGTCACAGTGCCTCTGTACTTCTGTCCATGAAGAGGGGGCGTGTATGCCCCAAAACGCGTCGGACCTTGTGCAACCTGAGGTGAAAGGCTGTGAGGCTGTTGGGGACAAGAGAGAAACCGGATGGTTCTGTTGTGTCGCAGTGAGCCCTCCCAAAAGCGCGTGGCGCATTGCTCTTGAACATATTTTCGGTTGGCCTCGACCGAGGGAGGGGCTCCGCATCGCCAGGCACACAGAAATGCTGAAACTGGCGAAGACTGTGGCGAGGACACTGCTTCTTGCCTACCAGTGCGACACATCATTTTAATGAATGCAACCTCGCAGTTTTCACCAACATCCTACTTAAGGAACTATTTGAGACTCAATCGGCACGAGTAGGCACACCTACTTATGGATTATACAATGACTCATCTACCAACTACAATGACCAGCATTCCTGGCAGGAGAGTATTTTGAGCCACACCCACTTAGGGCGGCCCGGATTCAAATAAACGGCATTTGAATCGCTCTGTTTGAGTCACAGTGCCTCTGTGCTTCTGTCCATGAAGAGGGGGCGTGTATGCCCCGAAACGCGTCGGACCTTGTGCAACCTGAGGTGAAAGGCTGTGAGGCTGTTGGGGACAAGAGAGAAACCGGATGGTTCTGGTGTGTCGCAGTGAGCCCTCCCAAAAGCGCGTGTCGCATTGCTCTTGGATATATATATATATATATATATATATATATATACATATATTTATATATTACCCACTGGCGGTCGCTAGTAGGTAGTTATAGTTAGGACCTAGCTACCATAGGAAATCAGCAACATTCTATTGGGAATAACTTTGGCGCCGGTTGAGGAATGTGCGTGTAATTTTCCAAAATTCAGGCCAGCTCCGCTCCGCTCCTTCCCTGAAAGTTTCGGGGGGATTCATGAAGTGGGGGCTGAGAAAAAAGGGGGTCCCAAAACGTGTTTTCCCCATGTTAATTTCCATAGGACGAATTGACAGGGCTACAGCCTGAACCGCTGAACGGAATTACGCCAAGCTTTGCAAAATTGTAGGGACTGGTACGCAAATGTGCCTTTGCTATATTTGGTGAAAATTGCTCCAGTGGTTTTTTTGAAAATTAACTTCAAAAACACATATATATCTATAGGAATGCTCCGAGCGGTCACCAGAAAGCTGATTGGCTGTCGGATGTCTGTCAACATTCTAAACAGTTCGGAGAGTCCGCCATCTTGTGTCTCTGTAGAATCGAGACACAAAAGGTGAAAATAAAAAGGGGGAAATGATTAAAAGGGGGCAGGGTACACACCCCCTGACCCCCTAGGTTTTCTGAGGGGAGCCTAGAAGGACCCTGAAGGGCAAAAAAACTATTTCTTTTTTTTTGCAATTTTCACGGGGTAAGCGCTGGGTGCGTTTCCATGTACGCTCACCGATACGCGCACCCTGAGCGCACAACGAGGAAAAACTGTGTAAAAAATTTGAGTAAAAAAATAATTTAGAGTGCTTAGAGGTAGGGTAGCTCTGAAAAGAGCTGTTGTGTTATGTGGGTGTTTTTGCACCTACAAGTAGGTACCAATGCAGAGTCTCAAATTCAAGAGGAAGACTCTATCCCCCTCATCTGTAAAATGTACACCATCTCTCCTATAGATGCCTTGCATGTTGTAACGCAAGTTGTTGTGGTAAATGGAACTCATACCATAGTCTCTGAGGAAAGCAGAAACAGATTTATTCACATGTTTCCTTGCTTTCTCAATCTGTGGACAAAATTGGTTGGAGCAGTTCCATTTTTGCCTTTGGCATATATTAGAAAATACCAAGGCAGTTTTTGGAAAAAGTGACATCAATTGCCCAAAGATGTCCTTTAAAAGCATTTCCAGACCTACCCCAGTCAAAGTGCCCAGGTCATTGCCACCACCGTGCACAATTATGAGGTCAGGGTGTGGTAGATGCATAAAGGATTTTATCAATGGTGTCAATTGGTGACTGCTTAATCCTCTCTGTCCAATCCACACAATGTCCACATTTAGTAAATCAAGGTTGTAAATACCTCTGTCACTTGCAAATTTTTCACTCCAGTAGACAAAGCTGTGACCCACAAACCAGACTTTGGGCATCTTGAAGGTAGATGTGCTTGTATTCAGATGAGTTGTGGAAATGAAATGGCAGTTTGAAAGTAGGAATTATGAAAAAAGTGGTTGAGATTCAGTGCACTTGAAAAACAAGAAATGATTGGTGCTTTCTTAAAATTCACCACTGAAAATTAGGGTGCATGCTTTTTTTTTTAAGAAGTCATTTTAATGGTTGAGAGAAAAACATTGTAAGAAACATTGCACGTGATTAGCTAGCACATTGAGTGGTCAAACACCCTTGCTGGATTCTTTTGCAAAATAGTATGATGAACTTTTCAACTGTGTGCTGAGTTAGGTGGGAGTTACCATGGTAACATGGTGAATGAGCACTGGGGGGATGGGTGAATATTATGTGAGTTTCAAAGTGTTGAAATGTACAACCAAATAAAATGTGCAGTTTGGTTTTGAATTTGTGTGGGTAGAATGTTGATTGGTTATGTACAAGAATATTGGTCTAAAATGAGAGGGAATCTCTGCCATTATTCTGAGGCTGCAGTGACAGAAGCATTATTCAGAGATTCTGCTTAAGAAAATCCGGTGTGTGTGACTGACACTGTTCTAAATCTTCCAAAGCATTACTTTCTGAACACTCTTTTCCTTAACCTCACTACTCTTCTCTCACCCACCCACACCCCTGTTCCCTTACTGCGCTTCCCTCACTTATTCTCAATCCCCATGTTTACTCCCCTTTCCCTCACTCCCTTCCCACACTCACCTTCTTTCAGACCTTCTCCTTTACTTCCTTTCCTCTCTCTTCCCTTCCTTCGCTCATTCACTCTTTTCCCTTCCCTTACTCTCCTTACTCTACTTCACTAACTCCTTCTCTTACTCCCTCTGTCCTCTTACTTCTACACTCCCCTTCCCTCATTCTATCTCTCTTAGCCTCATTCTCTCCGTCCTCTTAGTCTCTCACTCCTCTTCTGTCACGCTCACTCCCTATAACTCAGCCACACTCACTTTCTTTCAGATCTCCTGTTTTACTTCCCTTCCTCTCTCTTTTCTTCCTTCACTCCTTCACTCTTTTCCCTTCCCTTACTCTCCTTACTGCACTTCACTAACTCCTTCTCTTACTCCCTCTGTCCTCTTACTTCTACACTCCCCTTACCTCATTCTCTCTCTGTTAGCCTCATTCTCTCCGTCCTCTTAGTCTCTCATTCCTCTTCTGTCACGCTCACTCCCTATTACTCAGCCACACTCCCACACTCACCTTCTTTCAGACCTTCTCCTTTACTTCCCTTCCTCTCTCTTCCCTTCCTTCGCTCCTTCACTCTTTTCCCTTCCCTTACTCTCCTTACTCCACTTCACTAACTCCTTCTCTTACTCCCTCAGTCCTCTTACTTCTACACTCCCCTTCCCTCATTCTCTCTCTGTTAGCCTCATTCTCTCCGTCCTTTTAGTCTCTCACTCCTCTTCTGTCATGCTCACTCCCTATAACTCATCCACACTCCCACACTCACTTTCTTTCAGATCTCCTGTTTTACGTCCCTTCCTCTCTCTTCCCTTCCTTCACTCCTTCACTCTTTTCCCTTCCCTTACTCTCCTTACTCCACTTCACTAGCACCTTCTCTTACTCCCTCTGTCCTCTTACTTCTACACTCCCCTTCCCTCATTCTCTCTCTGTTAGCCTCATTCTCTCCGTCCTCTTAGTCTCTCATTCCTCTTCTGTCACGCTCACTCCCTATTACTCAGCCACACTCCCACACTCACCTTCTTTCAGACCTTCTCCTTTACTTCCCTTCCTCTCTCTTCCCTTCCTTCGC
Source organism: Lissotriton helveticus (assembly GCF_964261635.1). Lineage (NCBI taxonomy): Eukaryota > Metazoa > Chordata > Amphibia > Caudata > Salamandridae > Lissotriton > Lissotriton helveticus. Next base: position 1,683,742,255 of record NC_136061.1, read on the forward strand.
TCCTTCACTCTTTTCCCTTCCCTTACTCTCCTTACTCCACTTCACTAACTCCTTCTCTTACTCCCTCTGTCCTCTTACTTCTACACTCCCCTTCCCTCATTCTCTCTCTGTTAGCCTCATTCTCTCCGTCCTTTTAGTCTCTCACTCCTCTTCTGTCACGCTCACTCCCTATAACTCATCCATACTCCCACACTCACTTTCTTTCAGCTCTCCTGTTTTACTTCCCTTCCTCTCTCTTCCCTTCCTTCGCTCCTTCACTCTTTTCCCTTCTTTTACTCTCCTTACTCCACTTCAGTAACTCCTTCTCTCACACCCCCTGTCCTCTTACTTACTCACCCCCCTTCCCTCTCTCTCTCTTACTTACCCCCATTCTGTCCATCCTCTTAGTCTGTCACTCCTCTTCTGTTACGCTTACTCCCTATAACTCAGCCACACTCCCTCACTTATCTTTCTTTGCTCCCTCACTCAGTCCCTTTCTGGCACTCTTTCCTTCAGTACATCTATCCCCTCACTTCCTCACTCCCTTTGTCTTACCCTCACTCACTTTTATCCACCCTCTTTCATCCCTCTACACTCATGCTCTCTGCCGTTCTTTCACTCCCGTTCTCTTAGTCTGGTTCCCTCACTACCCCTCATTCCATATCTTTCTCTCCTTTTCCCTTTACTTTCATCCCCCACTCACCTTCTCTCAGTACCTATGCTTCAGTCCTCTTCCCCTCTCTTCCCTTCCTTCGCTCACTCACTTTTCCCCCTTACCTTACTCACCTTACTCCACTTCACTCACTCTTTCTCTCACTATCTCTGTCCTGTCATATCCTCATTCTCCTTCCCTCACTCCCTCTCTCTTAGCTTCACTACCTCCGTCCCCTCACTCTCTCACTTCTCTTCCGTCATACTTACTCCCTATAACTCACCTACACTCCCTCACGTATCTTTCTTTGCTCCCTCACTCAGTCCTCTTCTCTCACTCTTTCCTTCACTTCCTCTGTCTCCTCACTCCCTCACTCCCCTTGTCTCAAACTCACTTGCCTTTATCCACTCTGTATCACCACTCTTTCCTCAACCTCACTGCTCTTCTTTTACCCTTCCTCACCCCGTTCCCTTACTCCGCTTTCCTCACTTATCCTCATTCCCCATGTTCACTCCCCTTCCCTTCACTCACCTCCCACGCTCACCTTCTTTCAATCCCCCTACTTCACTTCCCTTCACGTCTCGTCCCTTTCTTTGCTCCCGCACTCATTTTCCTTTCCTCTATCACTGTACTCCACTTCACTCACTCCTTTACAATATATAAAGAATATAGCTGTTTTTGGAGAATTGGAGGTAGTTCTAAAAATAACTGTTTTTTTCTTCTTTTATAGTTTTTTTTTTTTTTTACTTTTTCCTAACGTTTTTAATTTTTTGGTTTTTTTTTTTCAGAACAAAAAAAAAAATAGGGAATTAGGGCTGGGGAGGGCAGCGGTGTTCTTCTCTTTTTCGAACAATTAGTAGGATACTCTGCTCCCCATAACAAAGCAGTTTGTCACACTGCTTACACCTAATGGTAATGTCAGTAAAAACAGGCTGAATGTTTGGTATCAGCTCGACTGCTCTTCCTCTCCCCGATGATGTTGCTCCTCCGGTGGAAGTCGAGGAGCCATCTTTCGGTGGATTCCGTGCCAGGTCCCTGACACTTTCCCGGGCATAGTTCTGGGGGTGCCTCCTTTGCACATGCCTTATCATGGTAGAGTTCACAAAACTATATTTTCTTGTGGGGTCACCCCATGAAAGAATAGCATGGCATATCTTACACTCCACCTTTGGAGCACTTACCTTCTTTTCTCCTTGTGGAATACTAAAAAACTTCCAAATGAAGTGCTCCTTCACTTTTGGCTGAGGAGGCTCCTCCTGGAGAAACTCATCAGCTGCTTGGTGGTCTTGCAGCCATTCTTTACAAAGAACTGAAGAGAAGAAGGGAATAGGTCTTGCTCTCTCCAAAGTGAAAGAGGTAGTGAAGGAAATGGGTGGGGTTTTCATTAGTTGTAAAAAAACTGTTAACAACCAATGAAAAGTGTTATTTTAAGGTCACATGACTTGACACGCTTACGCTACGCGCACCGGAGCGCTTCTGGGGGTGGTTACGCGGCACGTAGGTGCTTCCTGGGGCGCTTACGCGGCGTGCCTGAATGACGTTTTGTTAGATTTTAGGAAATGCGTTTAAAGTTAAAATCCGACTATTAAAAATCAAAAATACTACTTTTATAAGTATGCCACTGAATGTCTTGCATTATTATTTACTTTAAATACATAATTATATATTTTTTCGCACGCGGGAATAGCGCTCTCGCTACGTGTACGGGTGCGTTTACGGGTGTGCGCACCCTGAGCGCTCTGAGGTAAAATGGTAAAAAATAAATAAACTGTAAAAATACATTGAAAAATTTATTTTAGATACAAATAAAAAATAATAATTTTATAAAAAATATAATTAATAGTTATAAAAAACTGCTATAAAAAAACGTAATAATTCACTTTAAAAATCGTAGGTTACAAACTCGTTATAGTAAGGAATTAGCTTTTAAAAAACCTTTGAAATTCACTGAAAAAACCATAGGCTTAATACTCGTTATAGTTAGGAATTAGCATTTAAAAAACCTTTGAAATTCACTGAAAAAACCACAGGTTTCACACCAGTTATAGTTAGCTTGGCATTTTACTCATACAAAACCATTGAAATTCCCACGTTATAGTTAGTTGGATTCACTATAACTCGCGCGCCCGCAATCCACTGCTGATCATGTCACATATTACATCATTCATGACATGGTCAGTGACATCACTGTTGACATCACTGATGACATCTCAAATGACATCACTGATGACATCACTGATGACATCTCAAATGACATCACCGATGACATCACTGATGACATCATTCATGTGATATTACGATGCACCTCCTCATACTCTAATCTAACCTTTGATACATCCAGTGTTAAATACAGACTACCATTCCAGAAACCATTGACACACCAATACCAGTTACTACATACGCACTCACTGATTCCTAAGTCTATACACACATCCACTCATTCACCCATCCAATCACTCATACACACAGTCACTCATCAATACAACACTATCATATGCACTCATACACCTATACAGACACTCACACACTGCCACTCATCCATGGAGTTACACACACACCTAGTCAGTCATGCAAAGAATCAATCACACTCCCATTTCCTCATCTATACAGTACACACATAACCTTACTTATTCAAACATATACTAACACATACTCACTCTCTTTTACAATCACTGATACAAGTACACATTGATCCATACAGTCACTTACGCAATCACAGGCTCTCATGTATAGTCATTGATATATGCCAACTCTCACATGCACTGTGTTTTACATATGTACTTACTTGGTCATGTAGCACTGAGATATCCATTCACTTACCACCACACCCATGCACACAGTCAACCGCCCATACAGCTGTTTCCACATGCACTCTTAAACCCATACACCAAGTGAATCAACTGCTCACACATCTATGCACAGAGTCACACACCTCCCAGCCACCCCCACACACACTCACCCTCACCTACAAATACTTGGGCAACCAATCAATAACCCTATATAGCCACTCATATAGCTACTAATCAACACATGCAGCAGTTTACACAACAACAGACATAATGATGCACACATTCAGACACTTTAGTCACTAACCTATGCATTCAGTAGGACACATTTAATCACTCAGTCAGTCACGCACCTACTAAATCCTTCAACCAGACACTCATACATCCACCCATTCTTCAATATGTAAAATATATTTTAACTTTACAGAAACACACATTCACTGGATGATGTCATCAGTGATGTCATTTGAGATGTCATCAGTGATGTCATCAGTGATGTCATTTGAGATGTCATCAGTGATGTCATCAGTGATGTCACTGACCATGTCATGAATGATGTAATATGTGACATCATCAGCAGTGGATTGCGGGCGTGCGAGTTATAGTGAGTCAAATGTGGGAATTTCAATGGTTTTGTATGAGTAAAATGTCCAGCTAACTATAACTGGTGTGAAACCTATGTTTTTTTCAGTGAATTTCAAAGGTTTTTTAAATGCTAATTCCTAACTATAACAAGTGTTAAACCTATGGTTTTTTCAGTGAATATATATATATATATATATATATATATATATATATATATATATAATCTATAAGACCAGTACCTCCTCCTCATCGAAAAAGGCATGGCACACTCCGGAGTTCAAGGGCAAGGGTTTTATTAAAATTGTATGCGCGTGGTGCTAGCAGTCCCCCTGAAACGCGAAGACAGACGTGTTTCAAGGCTCTCATCAGTGCCTGTTCCTGGGTCTCTGCGCTCTCTGTGCTGGTTGAAATGAGGTGCAGGTGAGTGGTAAAGTGCTCCTTAATGCTGTGATCATGCTCCTCCTCCAATGGGCGGTTTCTTGACCACTCGCGCTTTCAGCCTGCCAAGCAATGCATGCTGGTAGATGCAGTCCATAAGGGTGCCTGTACAGTGACAGAGCCTCTCCTCACATCAATTTGTGTGTCTAGTTGCTGGATATAGGCTGTATTCCAGCTTGAGTTCCCAGCAGGACGACCAAAAAGCCTCTCACCCCAACTCCTTGATCAGGCGAACAGCGTTGCCTCCTCTCTCCCCAATGCAACGTATCCTGCCAAGATGGCTCTCCGAGCTGCTAGGGGGGGGCTCCGTGTTTTTGCAGTTCGTGCAAATGTCCAAAGAAAGAATGCCTGTCTCAACACGGTGCACCAGACCGAGAGGGTGTGCCATTAGTCAGCAACCCGCTTGCTGACAACACACAAGACCAGTACCTCCTCCTCATCGAAAAAGGCATGGCACATTCAAGGGAAAGGTTTTATTAAAATTGAATGCGCGTGGTGCTAGCAGTCCAATTGATTTGTTGAAGGAGTTGTGCCATCTCTCCATGGCATTATTTTTGTTTGCTCCTCCCTCTAAGCAGGTCGTGTAACAGTTCCACCACTTCACATGAAATCGTGGCTTACTCCTGCTTAGATGGCCAATCCATGTGTCCTCAAAGTAATTTAGAAGGGGTGCCAATTCTTTGTTTGCAGTAAAATAATCAGATTCAGTAATCAATCAATCAGCAAATTTGTAGAGCGCGCTACTCACCTGCTAAGGTCTCAAGGCGCTTGGAGGGGGGGGGGTCGCTACTGCTCGAACAGCCAGGTCTTGAGTTGCTTTCTGAAGGAGAGATGGTCCTGGGTCATCCGAAGGTGGGTGGGGAGGGAGTTCAATTTCTTGGCTGCCAGGTAGGAGAAGGATCTTCCTCCGGCGGTGGATTTGCGGATTCGTGGGACAGAGGAGAGGGCGAGGCTGGCGGATCCGAGCTGGCGGGTGGGTGTGTAGAATGTGAGGTGGCTGTTGAGGTATTTCGGGCCCGTGTCGTGGAGAGCCTTGTGTGTAGTACTCATCTACACAGTCAGGAGGAACAAAGCAAAGGGCTGTTCGTTTTTTTTAACACGAATTGCAGTTTACTGTTTGATGTATATTCCTCAACTAAGGATGTTTTTTGAATTTTTGTCAAATATGCCTGTGAAAAGTGAAAAAAACATCATTGAATTTGGGTGTCTGGATACATTTTGGTGATGGTGTTAATCATGGGTAATTCAAAGTCAATTAATACTTTTCAAGGACTTTTGTTCAGGGTTTTAGCTTTTACTCTTAAAAATTCAGAGTATTTTGAGGTTTGCTTAACAGGGAATAAACTGTACACCACAGGAACGTCTGTGTTGTTAATGTAGGCATGAATAGTGTATATTTGGGTAAATGAGTGTGGTGTGGATTTAAATGTCCCATATATCATTCAAATATCACTAGTCTCTAAATTCACAAGGTTATGGGGTGTGCTAAAGATTAGTATTACATTTTTTAGGTTTTTTGTTGTCATGCAAAAGAAAGGTTTCATTTGTATCAGAGACATTTAGTTCAGGAGGAATGTTAATGTCTGGGGTGGTACACATAGGGGGTTACTTGCTGTTTTCTTCGCTGTATAATTCTGCATAAGTTTGGGATTGTGGCCATACACTTTGCTACATGAATAGGAATGTTTTGGGATACCTCCCTCAAAACTGCACCACAGGGTTCACTGGAGGTGGATGCAAGGTCTTTCATTTGATTCATGTTTTCTCTAACCTCACTCTCCATTGCAGAGGCAGAGATGTTATGCTTTGTGGTCCTTTCAACAGTACCACCAAGAGTAACCGCTCTGCCTGTGCAATGGGATGAGTAATATTACACGCACCATCAATGATACCTGGGCTCCGTTAATCTCTCCTTACAATACATGTAGCCACTGTACTTCAATGACCTATTGCCTCTGTTGGATTTCATGTATGTTGCTTGTCTTCCAGTTGCTTTCTTGTTTTTATTCTGAAAAAAAAAGAATTTAAAAAGTGTTTATGTGTTAGTTATTTGACAATTTGTATTGATTGCAACATGTGGAATAAAAAATGTGGTTAATAGTTTTTTGACAGCCTATTGACTTATCAAATGACATGCTGTTTATTAGATTGTTTAGTATTGCAAGCTAAGATTCCATACTATGGTTCGTAGTTCAGTCCTGCAAAAAGAAAATTAGGCTTTGAATATGTGGAATGTAATTGTATTCACCTTATTAAGGTTGTTCTTGTTTATGTGGAGAAGGGTGGCTAGGCTAGGTGGAGAAGTGTGGCTCACCAGTTAGAGGAGGCAGTCCCTGATGCAGAGGTCAGACCCGGGACCAGGGTTCAATCCCCGACGCGGCAGGGTCTTGAGCTCAAAATGTCCACGGACTCGATAATTCTCGCCTCGGTGCCTACTCGAATCGTGGGTTCACACTCTGCAACTCTGGGCAATAGCTTGCTTAATCTCCACTACGGCCCCACCGGGATGGGGTGCCTGGTCTTCACCTTGGGGATGCCCAGTAGGGGTAATCTCGCAGGGAAAGGCCAGGACGGGTTCCCAAAGCAAGCGCCTTGAGACCTTACGGTGAAAAGGCGCTATATAAGAACGTATGATTTACGATTTATGTGCACGTCCATTTGGTGGTCTAGGACTTTTTTCTGGTGGTTGGAGTGATTTTGTAAACTCCCTTCTGGTTGATGTTGGGTATGTCTGAAAGAAAAAGTTGAAATTAATGGAGTTCTTTCAAATATTCTTTGGTTAGCCTGCTTCTGCAATTTTTTCATTTAGTGTTTACAGTGATTTTGGTAGTCTTGCCATTTGGATACTAAAGCGGAAAGTTCTAGTTAGTTTTGGCTGTTTCGTTAGGGTTTTCAAATATTTTACCTCTTAGAGAGGCCTTTTGCTTGTTGAGGAAGTGCTGATGAGATTGGGTGGAAGTTCAGTTGCTGGTTATGTTCAACTTGTTGTATTTTGCAGATTTAAAAACCTGTGAAAAAGGTTATTGATTATATTTTACACTGTTAAATGATTAAGTTGCATTAAGCAGCACCTGGCCATCATCTTGCACGTCATCACTTTCCAACACCTTCCCAGAGCCAACCTTTACGTGTTAGAATAGCCAGCATCTTCCCTGAGGCAAACGCCTGGTGGAGTCAGGATAATAATTTGCACCCCCCCCACCACTGTCTAGCACCTTCCCTGAGGCAATTACCTGGTAGTGTTAGAATAGTCATTTTGCCCCCCAACACTCTCCAGCATCTTACCTGGGGCAATCACCAGTCCGAGGCCGAAAAATATTTTTGTGCCCGACCACTGTCCAGCACCTTCCCTGAGGAAAACACATAGGGGCCGATTCCGATTTCGGCCGGAAGGGATCCGAACCATGGTTGGAGCCCTTCTGACCGAGCCATTCCGATGGGCTCGGTCGGAAAGGAATCCGACTCGGATTTCCGGATTGCGAATGACAGGCTCGGAGAGCCGGTCCGCAGTCCGGAAATCCGACTGTACTCCCCCGGTCTCCTCTTTACGACAGAGGGAGTACGATGGCAGCTTTTCACTGCCTTTTCGTGCCAGTCTGTCTGGCATGAAAAGGCAGTCGGAAGCTGTTCTGGGGGCCCCCAGCAGGGCCCCCTTGGGTGTGGGGCCGCCAGATGGCAGCCTAGGGGCACCTATGGTGCCCCTCCGTTGATCAATCCCCCCGATTGCAGGCACCTTGGGGTGCCAGCCACAGGGTGCTGGGATGAACTGCACCCCTGCTTTGTACAATGCAGGCATGCATTCCGTTTGGAATGCATGCTTGCATTGTTAAGTATACGAATGCGACCAAACCCTGTTCGGTCGCATCGTACTAGAAGGGCTGTAACAGACGACAGCAGGTCCGTCGGGTACAGCTCCTGGCTGACCATTCGACATCGAAATAGGCCCCTTAGTGGAGTTAGAATAATAATTTTGCCCCCCACCACTGTCCAGCACCTTTCCTGAGGCAAACACCTGGCAAAAATAGAATAGTAATTTTGCCCCCCATCACTGACCAGTACCTGCCAAATGAATTGTGAAATTCTTAAAGCTAAATATTTTATTTTATTTGAGCGAAATAGATTATACAGTTTACTTACAATTGATTTGCCAAAGGGTTGTTTTTCCAAATTTGTAATTGTTGCTGGTGTATGATCAATCTCTGCTGAAAATTAAAAAATAAAAAAAGATATAATGTTTTCCGATTTTGGGGTTTATTATACAAATAGATGTAGTTTGATATCCACTTACTTTTTGAACAGAAATATATATTCTGGTTTGGCTGTTGTAGACTTGGGGCTGATTTTGAAGTGCTGTAAATAATTTTAAAATAAATTATAAGTGCTCAAATTATTTGTTTTCAGTTTAGAATGTGTTTTGTGTTAAAGTTACACTTACTTCAGTCAGTTGATAGCAGTGTACAACTTGAAGATCTCATGAAGTCTACTCCCACTCCTGCTGCATGTGGTCACCATGGAAGTCAGTGCACCACTGAGCATAAAATGGTGAAAGGTTTCTTTTATATGTTTTTTAGGGGAAAACAAGAATTTGTATGAAAATATGTTTTCTGAAACAATAGTGTGAATCAGAACCTGACAGAATGTATATTTATTATGTGTTGTATGAAAAGTTGGTTTATACGTTCTGTTTCAGAACTTCAGCCATTTTGAGTCAATAATAGGTCAGGGGCTGTAATGAAAATAGTTGAAGGACTCCCCTTTTCTCTGCTTTGTGTGCCTTGTATGTAGATTACTTTTATGCCACAGACTGTAGAGTGTATTATTTAAAAACGGCTTTGTGCATATATGTTTTAAATTCACATTTAAAAAAAAGTGAAATCAAATTAAACAAAATTATGAAAACTATTAATACCTATGTATTTGAATATTTCGGTACTTGACTTAATACATGAGTATTCAAATGAATACCTGGGTATTAATTCACTCCCCCCCAAACCTCCTGTTTTTCTTGCATCCCGTCTTAGAAGATTGATGGAAAAAAATATTTAACCATAATTTTTTAATTTTCTATTGTAGACTTATTATGCGTTGTAATAGTTTGCTTTGTATTAGTATGCATTGTTATTATTCATGTTGTAATGGTAGTTTTAATATAACCCTATGAACATGCGTTTAAAAAAACGCAATGTAAAATTATCCGTTGTTACGGTATGCATTGTAATGTCATATATTCAAAATGACCCTCATGTCCAAAAATAGATGTGAGGATGCCCTTAGTGATAAGAAATAGCGTTTCCAAATGCAAACTGCACCACAGTGTTATGAGTGCATATTCCTAGGTGTCCTTACATAATCTGCAGTGATTACTGCAGAGTATGTAAGGGCACTGAGAGGTAAGCACTTGGCGCCCTTACATACTCTGCAGTAATCAGGGCAGAGTATGTAAATGAGCTGACAGGAATGCACTGTAGTGCATACTCCTTGGCACCCTTACATACTATGCCATGATTTCTGTAGAGTGTATGAGGGTGCTGAGGGGTATATGCTCTGCATACCCCTCAGCACCCTTACATACTCTGCAGTAGTTACTGCAGAGTATGAACATTCGAAGAGAGGAATGCACTGTACTGAATACCTGTCAAGTTCAAACAGTGGTTACTAAACAGGGCCAGAATAGAGAGCTGTCCTTTTATATTATAAAATTACTGCAGATTAAAACTTTATTCTACAGTGCCATTTAAACATTGAGGGACTGTTCCCTCATCTGGCCCTTTTAAAAAATCAAGCATTACAGAAGATTTCCGCCGGTGGAGCAGCAGAATCTATTAGTAATTCCACATTACAAGAGGAACGCATAATTACAAAATTCCTCTGACATAGTCAGCAGAATTAATAATTTTGCCCAGTCCTACTTTATATCTAGACCCACAATTACAAGAAATACCACTGCAACAATGAGCAAAAGTACTAGTAGACATGCTTCTGGTGAGTCATCCAAATCGATAGTTGGTGAGAGCTAGGAGGTGTGCACACTGGTTTGTAATACCAGCTAGTCAATTAGGTAGTTCATCCACGCTCAACTTTCAATGGTCCCACCGCCACTGGGCTACTAGTTAACAACAATTCATAACCTATCCTGAAAGGAGTGCCTCACGGCAGAATTTATCAAACCAGCCGGGAGAGAAGGCGAATTGGATTTGAATGCGCTACTAGTCAGAAAACTTCCTCATTAATGGGATGGATGGAACAGGAAATTCGGAGCAGACTATCAATACATAATTTGGATCCCTTATGATGTCTAAGTGTGGACGAAATGCGTTAGCTGATTGATTTATTACTATATTGTGTGGATCTAACAATTTGAAATGTTTTTTAAATAAACCATAGAGTTTGAAATTCATCAAAGACTGCCTATGTACCTTTTCTATGCACAAAACCATTACTTGAATAATGGATTTCTGAACATTGTGAATCGAGTTGCTCCTTTCAGGATAGGTTATCAATTTGTGTTTCTGGTGAGATTTTAGAGCAAAAGGGAATGTTAGGATTGATATTGCTATTATTTCATTATACTTTTTGGCATATGGAATATTTTCTTTTATTTTTCACATAGAGCAGTAAAAGTATTAACAAATCCACCCTATCAATCAAGTACAAATTTGCTTAACATTTTCTGATAGCCCCTTTGAAAGGCAAATACGTGTTTTACCTTTCACCAGAGTTGCATTGCTGTTTCATGTGCAACAACATAGTACACAGGCTCCTAAGTGCCCAAAAAATACTTCAGTGAAGATTTCAGTGAAAAGTGTTCATGATAAAAATAATTCTCCCAGTGAAACAGATTACATGGAAGGAATTTCAGGAACTATATGAAATATTTGAGGAGCTAAATTTGGTCGGTGTCAGTCAGATTTACTTGTCCTTCCTCAGACTGACCACATTCTCAAAGTATCGACATTTTCAGACTATTATTGTTATTGTTTAATTAAGAGGTTCTGGTTTCTGGGCAAAGCAATAGAGTCAGATTATATAAAAGTAAAATATTACTGGAAAGGCCAATGTGCCTTCACCTTTTGGTGGGCAAAGCATCTCTAACATATCGTATCTCAGGTAAGAGTAGACACTTCCGTTCTTTTGCTACTCATTATGTTCCTGTATTCATTTATGCCTTAGACTATTCAATAAAAGCAATGGACTGACTCTAATTTCCGAGGTCTCTTTCCAATGTTAGTTATTCAGACAATGAATAGGTTCATTCGGTTTCCCTAAAAACAGACAGACCTGCCGGGTACCCCTCCCCACCTAATAACTCTCTGAAATAAGTGTACCAGTCTTTACACTGGCTGTCGGGTTTCTGGAAAGTAGTTTGGTCCAGCTAATTAATCTGCTGCCCAATTGCATGCCTTTCATCACTTCTTATAGAGAATCCCTGGACAGGGATTCAAAAGCGTTTTCAATGGCAACAGCAATAGCAGTTGGAGGGAGTTCTGCCGGGCAGTTCAATATTTTAATGAGATGCCCGATATTTTGAAATGTGTTGCACAGGTCAGTATGATCCCACCCACTCTGCATCATAAGATGGTTTGTTCAGTGATGTGATCAATGCTTCCCACATACTGCCAGACTGCTTCCTATTTGCAATAAGCATAGCAGTAATTTGAGGGATCAGGTGATCTGAATAAGTAGAATAGAACTCTCAATTTGGTGACCCTGGCACTTTTCCACATGACATGGCCCTAAATGCCCCTCTGGCCTCCTGTTCTGGTTGGAGATATCCCCACCCAACTGGCCTGCCTCCTGCGATTTCAATCGACTCATTTGGGCCTGGAGGATGTAAATGTGGAGCTGTTGCATGCTACACTTATTGCCCGGTTCATATAATTGCTTGTAAAACTCGAGGATCACATGTTTAATCTCTGCCTGTAAGTGAACAACTTAATGTTGTGCTGTTCTAATGTTCAGTATTGGTAACCCCCTCCTTTCGGAGTTAATGAGCCACGATTGTAAGTGGCCAGACATATCTTGCTTGTGCTTGTCATGAGCCTTGATAAGCTAGGATTGACAATTGTATCTTCTCAGTTGCTCAATCTGCGCTGTAAAGGAATCTCGTTCCCTGCACAACCTATTTTCAGCAGTGGGGTTTCCATACAGTGCGGGAGGTCATCTTGTAACTGGAAGTCATTGCGCTTAGACCCCGCTTGCCATTGCAATTCCATGCCTCTGCAACACGACCTTAAAGGCTTCCCATTTCTACAATTTGGATGAGTCCATTCTCATTTTCATTAAAGTAATGATCTATAGCATCTTCCATCATGCCATGAAAAACTGGGTCCTCCAACAACAGGGGGTTAAGTTTCCATGTTGGGATATTGGACCTAGTTGCATTCTAATCAAATGTTACCAGCAGTACATTGAGGTTGGAATGCGTTCTAGCTAGGTTTTCCACAGCTAAGACCCTACACTGTAATGGTGTGTTGCAAAGAACCATATCTGAATGCACATATAATAAATGTTATAAGTACAGCCTCTGTGATGGGTATCCTAGTCCCCAAATGTCCCCTAAGCCCCAGTGCCGCACCCAGTCTCTAAACACATTGGGAACTTTGGGTCCAAAGCACAAAGGTAATTTATGAGTACCATCTTTACATCCACACTCAGGGTGGAATTTTTGCACTCAGGCACTATCTCTGCTCTGGGGTCAGCATCTCAGCCTGAGTCTGGAGATTCCACTGCACTCTGCACCTGGAGTGAAATCTCTGCAAGTTGTGCCCCTAGTGTGGAGGTTCCACAACAACTGCAGAATTAAAGATACCACTTGTAACTTACCACTTTGAATACAGAAAAGTGGTAAAGTTAGACTTTTGGTCTAAACTTACACCACAAGTCTAACTTTACATTTGTGAATCAGGCCATTTGTGAACAGGGGCGGAGGAGTATGAAGGATGTAATGTATCTGAGAGTGAATTGGCTTAACAGTTAAAGTCCCCTCCCATCTCTAGGGAATAATTGATAACTTTAGCTAGCAAGGGGGCCAATGTATCCAGAAAAGCATATTTATCCACATTAGGGGCATATATGTGCATCCTGACCATCCGGTTGGCCTGCTAGCAACCCTTCCACGATCGATCACCTCCATAAGAGGACTGAAAGGGACCCCTGGTCTTATCCATAACAACACACTTCTAGCATGAGCTGAATACATCATACAATGCACCCCACCTTTCCATTGTTTATGTAATGCCCGTCCCTCCAATTTATTGATATGAGTCCCTAGTAGGTATGCCACCTATACTTTCCATCACTTCAGAGATGCCAGTGTATTGGCTTTTTTTACTTGGACAGTGAAGTCCCTGCACATTCCATGTTATGACTTTCATAGAAAATATGCTATTATGGCTGGACGTCTCCACAAAATCACTGCACAAATAGGGACCAACCTAGAAGTACTACCTCTGGCTCAACCCACTGCAATTCATGGCAACAAAAAAAATGTATTCTACCATAACATCCCCAACTCCCTCTCCTAGGACTGAGAAGTTTAGACGCTGTATTCATACAAATAACAAATGTGTACATAGTGCAACAAGGTTTGCGATTCACCACAGGTCAATGCAGGGAGTGCCCTGATCCTTTGTGCTCTGGGAATCAGGCTCAAGGGCATCCTGTACTAACTTCTGCCACCCTGAAAAACCAGGCACTCTAAAGTTTAGGCATATTTTGTAACCATCCCCTCTCTTTTATTACCCCAGTCCTTGCCACCATTGCCATTATTGGGAGGGTCTCACACAGTGCGCCATAGAGGTCATCTGCTGGGCAAGGGGTCAGAGCTGGGCCCTGCTGCTGTAATTCATTTGAGATCGCTGACCTGCTGGCACACCCTTCAGAATCTGAGTCTCTTTCCAGTGCCAGCAGCTAGAGTGGTTCTTGTGGTAGTGCGACACCTCAGCCACCACCAGCACCTTGACTGCTTTAATTCATGAAATTGCCCTGACTCCGCATAGCCTTTCATTAGATCCAAGATGTCCCCCCTGCCATGTAAGTGTAAATGCTCCCTCTGAAAACATCAATCCCACGTGTAACCGCCCCATACCAGCAGACCATCACATATCAGCATCAGATTCAGAGATTGTTGACTGCATTGAAGTATCTGATAGTACTACGAGACCAAATGTAGTCACTAGGGGCCAGAAAGTTAAAATCAGTCAAGGGACAAACTCAGCACCTCCTTCTAATAACAGTACGTTCCACCTTCCAAATCTATGGGATTTAAACATAATGCTGTGGAGAAGGAGGTTTGTACAGGATATTCCACGGCAACTAAGGACACTGTTCAAATAGCCCCTATTTTAAGTCAGGAGGTTGATAAAATGGAGTTCTGGAAGATGTTAGAAACAGTTGTATCAGCCCTCTTGAATCCACTTATGCTTAAATTATCTGCTCTGGCGGCGACTGTAGCAAAATTGGAAAACCGGGTGGGTACCTGTCAATGTATTATAATGGGAGCCGTAACAAATAGATCCGTGGGTCTAAACCAAAAGGAGATTAATATTATTATTATTAAGTAATTTTGTAGAGTGCACAGCTGCCCCAGCAAAGGGGCGTCCCGGCGCTAGGGGAAAAAAACAAAGTTAGAAAGGCTATTATCTGGGGTCAAAAACATTTTAATGGCTTTACGGAAGGGAAAAAGCCCATCCAGACGGCGTATCTGAGCAGGAAGAGAGTTTCACACAGCCGCGGGCCGTGGAGGGAGTTACGGTGGGGCAGGGAGGCGGGGAGAGGGAGGGGCAGGGTGGAGAGGGCTAAAAACCGGCACATGGATAATTACAGGTAAGTAAACAATTTAAATAATAAAACGAATTTCCTAGCGCGCACTGCATCGCAAAATGCGATGCAGTGCGCGCTACGAAATTCGTTTTATTAATTAAATTGTTTACTTACCTGTAATTATCCATGTGCCGGTTTTTAGCCCTCTCCACCCTGCCCCTCCCCCTCCCCACCTCCCTGCCCCACCGTAACACCCTCTACGGCCCGCGGCTGGTTCCACAGCCTGGCGGCCAAATGGCTGAAAGACCTCCCCCCGGCTCTAACACGTTTCACACGGGGGACCACTGCCAACAGCTGCTCCGCAGAGCGTAATTGTCGGTTGGGGACATATGGGGTCAGTAGTTTGGATAGAATTTCTGGGGATGAAAATTTGAAAATTTTGAAAGCTAAGCAGAGCGCTTTGAATTCAATCCTTTTTTGCACAGGCAGCCAATGGAGTCGCCTAATGGCGCCTGACGTAGAGCAAAATCTAGGGAGCCTAAGCAAGACTCGTGAAGCAGCATTTTGGACTCTGCAAGCGGTACACGAAATTCGTTTTATTTATTAAATTGTTTACTTACCTGCAATTATCCATATTCCGTTGTTTACCACACCCCACCCTGCCCCTCCCCTGCACCGCCTCCCTGCCCCTCAGAACTCCCTTCACGGGCTGCGTCTGCTTTAGATTCTCCCAGAAAATAGGCAATAAACCGACAAGTGAGATCCTAAAGATAAATGGGAGCAAGTGTATCACAGGGGGTTGCTATGGTGGAGCAATGTGGGGCATGGCTGATATCTCTCCATTACAAACCCTTGAGAATAAATTCATTAGAAGGGTATTATCGGTCCCAAACTCAACAGCCATTTATATAGACCACAAGGAGCTAGATGCACCATATATGATTGATCTGATCAATGTGGCTGCCCTCACATTGTGGCATCGAATTTGGACAAAAGACAAAGCACACTTTACTAAAGATATAATCCTGGATTGCCCTAAATTAGATTACTATAGGAATATACCATGGTTACATTATATCGGTAGATTATTAAGTGAGTGTTAAATGGTAACTAACTTTAAAGATCCCGAGAGCATACAAACTTATAGTAAAGTGGAGCTCAACAGGAGATTCCTGAAATCTAGAGAAAAAATGAGGGTAGCTCAGTACAAAGTTAGGTGTTATGTCTTACTGTGAAGGACTGATTTCTGTAGGCATACAACTGTATCTTATTTTTACAAGAAATGTACAACATAGATTTTATCTAACAAGATTAAGGTTGAGTACGCTCCACTTCCAAGTAGCTTTCCCTGAGATGGGTAAGTGGAGTTTAAACACAACAGAGCTGCTCCCAGTGGGGGGATCTAAGTGCAAATGTTTCTTAGTTCGTGAGTGCAGACATCTCACAAAAAGTGAAGGACTAGTCTCACACACCACCTGGTGTTATGCTTCATCATAGACCAATCCTCGCCCTCTAAAAACTCGATTTGATAGAGGGCGGGCATGCACTTGACGAAAGGGATGCACTTCTGAACTAAGTGGGGGCCCTTACAGAAAAAAGTGAGTTTAAAAAGCCATTACAGATGTCAAATAAAATTTTAATATTGCTGGAATCTATATGATGTTTAAAAATAGAACAATCAGTGTGGTGAGGATGTTATTGTCCCCTCACCAATGGCAATAGGGTCGACATGTTTCTGCCAGGTGGCCCTGCCAGGTGGCCCAGTAGCGTTCCCGGCATTCATCATTTTTACTTAGGTCCTGATGACAAAAACATCCCCAACAAAACCGATTACCCTATTTTTAAACTCCATATAGATGCCAGCAATATTAAAATTTAATTTGACATCTGTAATGGCTTTTTAACCCCTTCCATGCTGATGACGCCCCCCCAGCCGTCAAGCATCACGGTGGGCGTGTGCTGATGACGGCTGGGGGCCGTCATGAACCCACCCACTCATTAAAACGGCCGCACAGGCGCAGAATCGCGGCCGTGCCCAAGGGGTTAAACTCACTTTTTTCTGTAAGGGCCCCCACTTAGTTTAGAAGTGCATGCCTGTCGTCAGGTGCATGCCTGCCCTCTATCAAACTGAGTTTTTATAGGGTGAGGACTGGTCTATGATGAAGCATGACACCAATCACCCAAGGTACAGAATAACTGCAGGAACACAGCCATGTCCCTATAATTCAACAGATGTGCAAATATCGGGCATGGCGCTGACCACAGTTGTGGCGGGTGCCCCGGGATGTATAGTGTAAGTTAAATGGGGAAGAATTGAGGGGATTTACTAGCCAGTACTGTTTCCATTAGCCAATTTTCCAGGAAAGGTTCCACACTCAGGCCTTCTGCATGTTCTTGAATCACTAGTAGTCAGATGATATTATGCCTGGAGCAGCCTTACACATCTTCAGCACATTACTGCAGGAGGTTTGCATCCCTCTTTAGCTGGCACACTTGAGTCAGTGTTTCTTGTGCTATTGGTCGGAGTGCCCCGAGGTTCGACTTAGCATCTTCAACCCTCTCCGATAACTTCTGTGTTCAGCATGTAGCAGGGACATTTCCAAAGCAACAGTATTGACCTTTGCTTCCAGCGCAGTTTTAGTATTTTGGATGGCCAACAGGAGCCATTCAATGTTCTTCCAAAGTCATTTCTAGTTGGCCTAGTGTGCCCCTGCCTGATGCCTGGTGCACAGAGGAGCCCCCCTGTAATGGGGGACAGTGGACAGTTTGGTTGTTTTAGGCTTCACCATCATGGCCAGGGAATGTGCATTACTAGGGTCAGTAATGTATTTGCTCATATGGTAGACATCCACAACAGGCAGCAATAGGTATCGCAGTGTCCTCCAGAGCTCAGGCAGGACACCAGTCCAGTGTACTCCAGGGGCAGCAAACAGTGTGGAACTAGTGATGTCCCACACCCATTGCGGGCAGTGGGGGGCTCCTTTCTCCTCAAGTGGGCAACAGGAAGAGTGTGCTAAAAAAACAATTGATGGGCGGAATGCTGAACAATGTCAAACACTCACCCCCAGTACAGCGATCTGGACTTAAATCCATATTTTTTGTGCTCAACATGCCTCCCCACTTTAGATCCAGCTATATGCAAATCAGTCTTGACCCTGCTCCCCATGGGAAGAGTCCAGCCCGAACTGCCAGGCCAGGTCCTCCCTTGACCAGAAACATGTATCCTAGAAAAGGTTTCGGGATATTACCCCTCATCCACCAGTGTAGCCTGAATCCAGTGGCATGGCAAGCGCAGGGCTAAGCGCGAATATCTCCAAAAGGTAACCCGTGCCCCTGAGCAGTTCTTAGCCATGTTTCCAATGGTAGGTGGATAACATGGCTAAGAGCATTAGCTCGGTAATGCATGAATATCGCTGACTTTTCAGCGATATTCATGCATTTCGGCCGATTTTTATCGCTTAGGAGATAAACCTTGATAATAGCAAGGTTCCTAAGCGATAAAAATCGCCGCAGCACGGCGATAAAAATATTGCCGCTAAGCCAACATAGCGATAATTATCGCTAGTTGTTGGTAATATGCCCCCTTGTTCTCACTCCTGCAGCTTCCTGCTTTCTCCA
Organism: Lissotriton helveticus; assembly: GCF_964261635.1. Lineage (NCBI taxonomy): Eukaryota > Metazoa > Chordata > Amphibia > Caudata > Salamandridae > Lissotriton > Lissotriton helveticus. Next base: position 1,683,761,074 of record NC_136061.1, read on the forward strand.
TTTGAGACAGTCTTTCCATCTTTCTCTTCCTCCATCTTTCCACTTTGTGTTTTTCCTCTCTTGATAAATGTCTGATGATGAAAAACACAGCACCAGTCCCCAACAAGCATTTGCAATGCAATAGGTATCGCATTCACACGAGTTTAAGCTATTGGCATTGTAAATGACAATGCGTTTTAAAAACCATAACCTAAATAAAAGGCATTGTCATTTACAATGCTAATAGCTTAAACACGCCTAAATGCGAGACCAAGTGCATTGCAAATGCTTATTATCAGTGGCGCTGCCCCAGTGGCTCTCCACCTGTCAGGAAGGTACTTCCATGCCTGGGTAGAGATCCATCAGCAGGGCAGTGGTGGCCATAGCCTGCACTGCACTAGAGGGCCGGTGGACCATCCGCCCGCCTATAAAATTGTATATTTCTTCATTAAAGCATTTTTCCAGCTGTTCACGGCTGATCTAAACGAATCCTGTTCTTATTTTCTTAACATGTAGCGGAGTTACCCTCCACATCAGCAGTTTCCGTGTCCATGTACGGTACCTTACATGTGCATTCATCCATCCACAACAGCATGAGCTCGGGATTCCATAAACACTAGGTTGCAGAGAAAGTAACTGTGATAACAAACAGTAGAAAGAGTCCTGGCAGACGCCTCGATGTGCTTTGTCAAAAAATGGAATAGTTTAGACGCTTTACTGACATTGAATGAAAGTTACCATCACCTTAAATTGAATGTTTTCAAGTGCCCCACACGCAGCATCATATCCACACCTCGATATGGGAGCACAGTTCATCAGCTTCTTTTTGTAAACTTGGAGTTGCTATGCATAGTTCAATATTAACAAAAGGAGCTGAAGACTAAATACTGGTACAATACTCGGGTGTGTCCGTGGTTACTGTACACACGGTGAGATGCAATGCCACCTTATATCATTACACTGTGTTATATATCTAAATGTATTCTTTTTTTGGAGGACATTCCGTTTTATTCGATCGAATGTCCATTTCTTTACGCTTCTTTCTCAAAACAAACAACTCTCATGTAAAAATGCATTGCAAGATGAGATCGATGAAAGAGTACAACATTGTAGTGCTTCTTACAGTCTGTTTACAAAGCTGTATCCTATGTAGGGTTTTTCAAATTGTAAAAACGACATTTATACACTTGACTTTCCGCAAATATCGAGATACAAACACCCACCTTTGCATGCAAGGTCAATACTTCGCACCTCCTGATACAGAGGAATTTGAAGAAGCCGTACAGACTAACAGAAGGTCAACAGACTGCAAAGTCTGGAACTATCACTGAATATAAACGTTGTGCAAACAGAGTGTTCCTATTGATTGCGGCTTGGACAAACAAGATCTATCATTTTCTGGGAATTAAAGGTGTCAGCAGAATATTGTACAATGTGACCTACCGAGTAAAAAAAATTCAAGCCAATTTAGTGTTAGAAATCGACACAGATACAAGGTGTACAATATAGTACATCGCCAATGATCCATAAATAAAACAAAATTAACAAGCGAGCATTATGGTTATCACTTGCCTAATATATTTACCCATATTTTTTTCCACGCATATTTACATTCGTATATATTATATATATGCTTCAAATATTAACCCCCTTCATATATTTACCTCGGCAAGTAATTCCATCGCCGAAATATCCAATCGGACATTTTCCACATCCTATTCCGCCATCTTGTGTTAGTTCACATGGAACACCTGGAAAGCATATCATGCCCGCACATTTATTTTCTGCAGTTTGGGGCCCTGGGTGGAATCGGGTTTTGGACAAGAATGTTTGACCTTTTGAAGAAGTGTTCTTCTTCCCAATCAATTCTTGGATCTCATGTTGCGTGGAGGCTCTTCTCGTTATTTTAGTATTTACGGAAACTACGTCAGATCGTGCAGATACTGAACGTAGTGATGTTTCGAGTGACGATATAGATGACGCCTCTGGATAACCTGTTCTCACAAGAACAGCTGGGTTTGGTCTAAACAGTGGTATTCTGCCGACTCGCTTCCATGCATGATTATCAACGGTCGCATAGTTTGGTCTCCTCCGAAATGAGGGGAAAACATTTCGTTTTGCGTTCACTACAGTAGAATTTATGAAAAGCAGCCCCGATGCTAGCATAAATAAACTTTTGTTGTTGGGTGCACCAGGCTCCCATAGTTGTTGATTCGGCCTGCCCTTTGCTGGCAACAATGGAGCTTGATTTGAGGATGGCATTGTGTGGTCAGGGTCGTCTTTTCCACGTGGAAATACGTTTGGTGTGTGTCTGGAAGCATCATATGATCCCATCAGTGCGTCAGATTTATGACTTGCGTTCACTGTATTGGAAGGAAGAGCCCAGGTGTCTGGGCCACTTGTTGAGTGATTGGAAGCACTTCCCTCTCTTGAAAGAGACCCTTCTGCGTACACTCCATCTTCATGATAATTCGATGAGAGAGCTATGAATATAAACATTTAAGAGAGTATATATAAAAAAAATCGTGCAAGAAACATATTGATGTTACAATACAAGGTACAGAATATGTATATAAAATACATACATTTAAATAACGCAGTAATACATAACTATTATAATTTATATTGTGAATGTTTTATGGAATACATCTTTTACTTGGTTTCCACCAAGGCACAGTATCAAAAGAAGAGAAGATCAAATTTCAAATATTGTTAGTAGCCAACAGTGTAGACACCAGTCTCATGGAATTAACACAGCTATAAGCCAACAATCCGGAGGGAGACAGCGTGGGCTAAGGGCTACATTAGTCTACTCATCTGGGGTATGCTCTATAATCTTCAAACTCTCGAGCTAGCTCGAGCCCTGCGTTAACAAAGCTCATCACTTGCCCAGGTATAAGAACTATCGGAGTGCCTTCAAGAGAAGAGAGGAAAGAGGATGAAAAGACAAAAGAGAAACAGTACCCCACTGCCACACCCACCCACTCTCCTCCGCACGCCGGCTTTTCCCCACTTGGAAATTACGTAAGAGCAGCCACGGCCGGTAGTAGGTGTAACTGCAGGGCGGTGACGTGGGGACGGGGGGTGGGGTGTAGTAATGTATGGATTACAGACTTTAACAGGTAAGTAAACATATAAATAAATAAAACGAATTTCGTTGCGCGCACTGCATCACATTTGGTGATGCAGTGCACACAACGAAATTAGTTTTATTTATATGTTTACTTACCTGTTAAAGTCCGTTATCCATACATTACTACACCCCACCCCGCCCCTCCCACTCCCCACGTCACCGCCCTGCAGTTACACCTACTACCGGCCGTGGCTGCCTAAGAGTCCCTGTTTGCTATCCAGCTTGGCGTATGCAGCTGTTCTATGTCAGTGGGGTGTAAAACCTGCAGAAGATTACTGAGGATGTTTATAAAGGGAGCCCATATTTCCTGAAAAACGCCGGTTTTGTTGTCCACCACCAACGATAACCGTTCCATGCCCAACACCATCCATAATCGTCCATGCAAGGCATAGTGATCTGGGACTTTCTCAGACCCCCAGTGAGCTAACATCTCAAGGCGTGCGGCGTTCAATGCTATGGCTACCTGTCTTCCTCTCAGGGAACACAAAGGGAAGGTCAATTGGTTAGGGAGGCCTAGCAGCGTGTATGCAGTGAAGCGTGGGATGTCCGTATCGAAAGCCTCATTGATATCTTGTAGAATTAGATCTTAATATTGCACTATTTTGGGGCACTGACATAGAAGATGTACTAGTGACCCAGTCTGACCACAGGTCCGGCAGCAATATGCCAGGCGATCTTTTTTCCAGTGATTAAGTTGTGCTGGAGTTAGATACCAATATGTGGCCACCTTATATGCTGCCTCCGTGCCTGACATGTGTGCTGTGTGGTGCTCTCTGTAAAAGATGTCCTGCCATTCTTTGCTCTTGAGTTGTCTGCCTAGTTCCTCCTCCCACCTTAACCGTCCCTTAGCCTTTGCAGAAGAAGTGACCAGGGAAAGGAATGTGTAGAGCTCTCATATTAGGCGCTTGTCATCTTTCGTGACAAGCCACTTTTCAAATGGTGTTAACCTTCGTGAGACCCCTGGTCTCATTGCTGGTGATGTAAATAAAGCTGGAATCACGTTCAACTTCAAGTGAAGTTTATTCTCAGGAGAAACCCCAACGATCCCCTGCCAGACGGAGCTGGCTTAACTGTCACTGCCCCACCATAAAATGACATCAGCACATGGAACATCAGGTACATCATAGAAGAGCGTCATCCAGCCAAGCAGGAGACACACTAGTACAATATAACATATCTCCCCATCTTGCATTACAATAAAAGGAAAAACAACCTAAGAAAAGATAAAAGAAAAGAAAGAAAGAAAGAAATAATGTGATCTGATGAACCAGCAAGGAAATAAAGCAATAAAGTTGGTGCACCATATAACATTTCAGTCAACCTAATCACAGACAGTCCTACAAAGTTTCAAACAGTAGCAATATAATCCCTCAGGTACGCTGGTGCTCTTCTTTCCCCCGCCTCCCTCAAAACACGATATGAACCCACCAACCCATCTCTTCCTCTTCCATCACCTCCTTCCCCAACCAACCCATCACGCACACACCTGTCTGAACCACCAACAATACAACCTTTCATAAATTCATGATCATCCATCAACATCCAAGTTGAAGACCCAGACAAATCAGTCTCCAACTCCAAACTCACCTTGGACTTTCCATTCTTCCTTTGATACAGAGCAACGTGCCTCAAATTCCATGTGTGCCCATTCAGCAACTTGACCCAATTTCTACCCACAGCTTTAACCTTAAACGGGCCTCTGAACTTATGCAAAAAATTGGTGGTAAGACCAGGCTTAACCTTGACCCAATCTCCCACATTAATGAACAACTTTTCACTTTTCCCTTCAGACAAAACATTTTGCATACGCTGAGAACCAAAACCATCCCGCATTCATGATGGGAGTGACTTTGTACCAGCTGGCCTTCCACGCATCATTTCAAAAGGACTCACACCAAAACCACCGTTTAATGTTGTTCTATAAGCCCACAACATTCCACTTACATAAGCAACCACTATGTGCCAACAGCATAGTATCCTTCACCATTCTATTTAACGTTCCACCAACCCATTTCCCCGTGGGTTGTATAAAGAACAACATGAGTGTTTGACACCAACAGAATTTAAGAACACCTTCATCTCAGAAGAGGTTAACTGCGTGCCATTATCGGACAAAAGAACTGATGGAAAACCTTCTCTTTTGAACACCTCAGACAAAACACCAATATTAGCATTCGTGGTAATCGAACTTATAAAGGCTACTTCAATCCACTTGGACTTAAAATCTACTCATAGCAACGCATATTTCTGACTCTCTGGCAAAAATGTAAATGGACCAATAAAGTCCAAACAGACTTTCTCCCACATACTGTCTGCTGAAGTAATATGCTGCGGCTCTTTAGAGGCACCTAAACCTACCCTCAATCTCTTCTCAGACTCCTTACAAGCCAAACACCGCTCCACCCAATCCTTTACCTCGGCATCCATGTTCGGCCACCAATAATTCCCTTCAATCTCTTCACAGTCAATGTCTGTCCTAGATGCCCTTCATGTTCCAAACTAATTAATCTGGATCGCAAACCAGAAGGTGGAACAAATTTATCATTGCGCATAACAATACCATCAGCAGTCACATACAGCTCATCCACAATTTTCACAAAAGGTGTGACACCCACTGGTAGACTGCTTTCTCTCCGAGAACCATCTTTCATCATTCGCACCACACCACTCAAAACAGCATCCTCCTCCATATGTTTATACCAGGTATTCTTCTGAATAGCATTTGCATAAGCCTCCAAAGCATCGTCAACATTCGCCACAACTTCTTCCATTGCTAAGTCCTCTACCAATGCTTGTTTGTCAGGTAAGCGCGACAAACAGTCCACCACCCTGTTACGCCACCCTGGCACATATTCTAACTTACAATCAAACTCCTGTAATTTCACAGCCGCCCAGAGCAATTCTTTATCCCAACCGGACCCAAAACCTTTAATAACGGTTTGTGGTCCGTGCGCAATGTAAATGGATTTCCCCACAAAAACACTCTAAAGTAGTTGGTAGCCCAAGCTGCTGCCAATGCCTCCCTTTTTATCACTGCATAATTTCTTTCAACTTCAGTCAACGATCTGGACGCAAAAGCAACTGTTTTCTCCACTTTGCCATGTCTTTGTGCAAATACCGCGCCAACTCCAACAGCACTGGCATCCACTGTTACAATAGACTTAATGCCAGACTTAAATGAAGTTGACACCTCAGCATGTGTAATATCATGTTCAATCAAGTCAAAGGCTTTCTGTTGTTGAACCTCCCAAACAAACTTTCTTCCACGTCTCAACATCTATCTCAATGGCTCAGTCTTTCTTGCAAAATCAAACACAAATTTAGCATAATATTCAACAAGACCCATAAACAATCTCAATGTGTCTCTGTCATGTGGGGTCTTGGCATTGACGATTGCACTCACCAAATTTTCCTTTGGTTTAATTCCCTCACTGGTGACCAAATTACCTAAATACTCTACTTCTCTGGTGGAAAACGTACATTTCTCCCTTCGCAACGGCAAACCTGCTCTGGCTATACAACCTAAAACTTTTGCTAACGACATATTATGATCATCTTCATTCGCTCCGAACACCAAAACATCATCCTGAAAAACAACTGCTTTTTGCACACCTGCAAGAATTGAGGACATCAGTCGTTGAAACACACTCGCAGCTGAACATCCTCATCGCCAAAATGTTGTGGGTAAATAAAGCTGGAATCACGTTCAACTTCAAGTGAAGTTTATTCTCAGGAGAAACCCTAACAATCCCCTGCCAGACGCAGCTGGCTTAACTGTCACTGCCCCACCAGAAAATGACATCAGCACATGGAACATCAGGTACATCATAGAAGAGCATCATCCAGCCAAGCAGGTGACGCACTAGTGCAATATAACATTTACCCAGTGTTGCACTTGTTGGTACATGTAGCAGTCCGCTGCTGGGATTGCATAATCCTCCTGGAGCTGAGCGAAAGGAATAAGTCCCCCTCTGATCAAAAAGGGAGCATATCTTCGTACATCCCATCTCACGCCAGCGCTGAAAGGTTTCAGAATCACACCCCAGTGGGAAATCCGGGTTGTCAACCAGAGAGGTCATTGGGGAGGGGAAAGTGGTAAGCTCATGTCGGATCGCTGTGGCATCCAACGCCTTTAGAGTTGTCGCCGTGACAGTAGAAGAGTACAGACCCCAAGCTCTGTGCTTCCGTGGGAGCCAGAGTTCACACCAGATATTTCTGCCCGCTATCATTTGATCCATAAACAACCAATGTTTCTCTGTCTAAGGGCGGTTCCACTCTAAAACAAAATGCAGCTGAGAAGCTTGGAAGTATTGCGAAACCACTGGGACCTCCATCCCGCTGTCGGATTTCCTATTTACGACTTGTGTGAAGCTAAGACGCAGCTGCTTCCCACCCCAGATGAGAGCCAGGAGAATTCCTAAGTATGGTATGTGCTGGTTGGCCCAGGAGAATGGCAATTGTTTCGCTAGCACCTCCTCAGTGATCGGGGATGTGGATAGATTTGGAATTTGGGACTATTGTAGGTTTACCTTGAATCCAGAGACAGCGCTGAAGCAAGAAAACTCGTCGACTAAAGCCGCTAGGAAAGTCGCCAGGTTCGTCAGTGACAAAATCACATCGTTGGCGTATAAGCTGATAGTATGTGTGTCTGTCCCAAGGGGAATTCCGGAGATTCTTAGGTTGTCCCTGATCCTCTGAGCCATCGGCTCCATATACAGGGAAAACAGTAAGGGGAAGAGCGGGCACCCCTGTCGAGTCCCCCTACATATTGGAAAGAGCCGTGAAGAGAATCCTTTGACCCTGACTGATGCTCTTGGCGTCTTGTATATGTAACCGAGCCACCCAAGAAATCTGTCCCCACGGTGCGTCTCCGTTAGAAAGGGTCAATGGACCCTATCAAAGGCCTTCTCTGCGTCGACAGATAGCAGGAGGGCCTCCCTCCGGGAGTGATCAACGAAGAATTTCGTGTTGTCCCTGCACTCACTAGTCGGGATAAAACTGGCCTGGTCCGGGTCAATGAGGCCCGGCATGGACGGGTTGATGCGCGCTGCTAAGATGCCTGTGAAAATGTTAGCGTTGTTGTTAAGCAATTAGATTGGTTGATAAGATGCATATTCTAGGGGATCTTTTCTTGGTTTCAGTATTACCGATATTGAGACCTCTGTGAATTGTGAATGTTTTAAACATGGCTCTTTAACTTCTCTAATATTTGAGATGAAATAACCTCTGCCGCACTTTATACAGATATTGCAAGACACCAATGCTTTTCATCATTATCTAGAGGAACGAGGCAGAAGACAGAGTTCCTTTATAAGGTTACTAGCAGCCCGCCCCAGCGTTGCCTGGGGCAGAAGGGGGCTGGGGGCAGCATTTCCGGATTGCGGCAGCGTTGCGCGGGGCGGGAGTGCACCCAAGCCTGAAATGTTGCCCCCAGCCCCCGCCCGCCCCGACATTGCCCAGACCGCCTCCCGCCTCACAGGAATTTTGTTGAAAATAAGTGTTCAGGTATCACTCAAAGGACTATACTAGTAGTTTGAAAGACTCAGAGGAACAGAAAGGCTTCCCTGGTTGCCCTGTTACCAAAGTTAAATTGTTAGATCTGCCATCTTTAGGGTGGTCTTCCCTCCAAATATTTTGCTTTCACCCCTCCTCTTTTTGCTGTATTTGTTTTTCTTGGCCTAAGGACTCTATGCACTTTACTACTGCTGGGCAGTTCTAAAGTGCTATGCTCTCTCCCCTAAACATGTTATGTTTGGCTTATACCAAATTGGAACATTGAATTCACCTGTAAAACCCTAGTAAAGCGGAACTATATGCACCCGGGGCCTGTGAATTAAATACTACTAGTGGGCCTGCAGAGCTGATAGTGCCACTGTTAGAACTGGGGGTCTCTAGTTGGCAGAGGTAGGTACCACTGTCCAAATAGGGACCCTTGCTTCTAGTCAGGGCAAGGAGATAACCCTCTGAGATAACCCCTGCTCACCCTCTAGGTAACTTGGCACGAGCAGTCTAGGCTAACCAGAGGCAATGCGTCAAGTATTTGTACCAACACTCACAGTAACACAGTGAAAACACCACAAACTGACTCCACAACAGTTTTAGAAAAATAAAGGTATTTAATCTAAACTACACAAGACCAAAACGACAAAAATCCAACATACACAGTTCAAGAATATGGTTTCAAAAAGAGTTCTTAAGGTTGCGTTAAAATTCTTTAGGTTGCGATAGAATTCTCTACGTTGCGATAGAATTCTCTACAGATGCGTGAAAAGTTCACAGTTGCGTCACGTTTACTCACAGTACCTTTTAGTTGCAACAAAGTTCCAAAAGCAGAAGCTGGTGCGGTGGAAAACAAGCGATGTGTTGCTCCTGAGACCCTGGGGAGGCGATGCGACAACCCCGCTGCAGCAGCGGGCGTGTTGCGACGAATCCGGTCTGTATGGGGAGGAAGGCCACTTGTATGGATTCCGGTGCGTAGGTTCCGTAGGAAGTCTGTTCTCGCAAAGGTGATCTCTGGGGCGACGATGCGCGGTCCAGCGGTGATCCTCTCTCTCGCAGGTCCTCGATGCGATGGTTTCTGAGACGACACTCGCAGCGACGTGATGCGGTCCGCCAGCAACCGCTGCGGCGATCTCACCCAGCGATGACAGGCTCTGCGCCGACACTCGCAGCGATGTTCGATGTTCCCGCACCGGTCTGGTGCGTCCCGCAAACGAAGGATGCGACGTCTCTGGCAGCGGAGTCAGGCGCTGCGACGATCTCGACCTTCGTAGTGGCGGGAAACTTCTCGCACTGTCGGGGATGCGCTCCGCAAGCGAGCAATGCGACACTTTTCAGTTTCAAAAGTCTCTCAAGCTTTAATCTCAAGCTTCCCAGCACAGGTACAACCTCCAGAGGCCCCACAACTGGATCAAGCACTCTAGGAGGGACATAACTCTCTCAGCAGAGTTCAGGGAAGCTGGGGGTGAAGTCCTTTTGTTCTGGGACTTCAAAACAGGGAACCAGCTCTTCTCAGGCCCTTGGAGATTCCTTCAAGACAGGGGACACAGCACACAGCAAAGTCCTTCCCCTCTCCTTGGCAGCAAAGCAACAGGTCAGTCCAGCAGAGCAACAGCAGGACAATCTTCCTTCTTCAGTTTCAGCTTTCTCCTTGGCAGAGGTTCCTTCTTGATTTCCAGGATGATCTAATTTTCTGTTGTCAGGGGTCCTGTACTTATACCCCTAAAGTCTTTGTTCTCTTGGTGCATGTGGGCCCTGAGCCCGGTCTGAACCAGTTCTGGGTGGTTCCTGAGTACTTTGTTTTGCTGGCTGCTTCTTTCCTTTCAGAGTGAGGGGCAGGGTCCTCAGCCGCCCAGCAGGGGGGTGGACCCAGCATTTTGGAAGGCAGGCACAGCCCTATTCAGCCCAGGTGCTAACTCCTCCCACCACTCCAGTTGCAAATGCAGTCATTCAGCCTAGTGCTGACTCATCCAGCCTCCTGGGGAATTCCCCAGCCCCTGTCACTCTCAAACCAGACAGTCAATACACAAACAGGCCCAGGCACACAGAAGGGTCAGACAAGAGAACAGCAACTTTCTAAAAGTGCTGTTCTCAAACACAGGATTTAAAAACAACCTTTCCTAAAAGATGTGTTATTAAATTATGAGTTCAGGGATACTAGATACTTATGTCCTATCTTGTTCCTATGGGAAGAAATGCTGTTAACCACTGTAGCCAGCATCCCCCATGTTAATCTATGGAGCAAGATAGCCTTACAATAGTGAAAAACGAAAATGGCTGTAATTCACTACCAGAACGTTACCTGCACCAGTACATGCTTTACCTTTCACATACACCGCACCCTGCTCAGGGGGGTACCTTGGGCCTTCCATAGGGGTGACTGATGTGTACAAAAAGGGAAGGGTTAGGCCTGGTCAGTGGGGACACTGACCAGGAGGACATGGCAGTTCTAAACTGCCCATAGGCACTGCAGTGGCAGGCCTGAGACACCATTTTAGAGCTACTCCTGTGGGTGGCACAATCAGTGCTGCAGGCCCACTAGTAGCATTTGTCATCACCAGCCCTGGCACACTCAGTGCACTTTACTAGGGACTTCATGGTGATACAAATATGCCAAACATGTATATCCAATCAGAATAACACTTTACATAGGGAGCACTTACACTCTGGCACTGATCAGCAGTGGCAGAGTGTCCAAAGCATCTAAACCAGCAAAAACGAAATCCAGCACAGCATCAAAAATACAGGAGGTAGAGGCAAAAAGATAGGGGGAAACCACGCCAAAGATGCCAGGTCTAACAGCCACCCACTTAAGAATTCTTGTAATGCAAGTGCAGTTTAAAATTGGCAGTTCACCCTGGCAAAATAAACCTTTTGCCAGTCCTAAACCTTCCATTTTAATACTTATGTCACCCCTAGGGTAGGCTCTAAACAGCCCAGAGGGCAGGGTGCATTGTGTTCAAGAGGCTGGACATGCACTTTTAAGTTTGATATGTCCTGGTAGTGAATAACTCTTGAATTCGTTTTTGACTACTGAAAGGCCTACCTCTCACATAGGATAACATTGTGTTATCTTATTACAATTAGTAGGTACTAACATTCAATTGCAACAAAGTAGACAGGTCGAGTTTGACATCAAAAGAATTTTATTTTAAAGCCATCTTGAATGGTAAAGTGGAATTTAATAGGCCTGGGCAGTAAATTCCGTTCCGCTCGCGGACTTCACGAATTTTTTTGCTTGTTTGCGTTCGCAAATGCGTGTTCGGGAGATATTTCCCCCCAAGCACGCAAACAGCGAGTGCGAACTGTAAAAAAGCATTGCGAAGAAGCAATTCCGCGTGTTCGCGGATAATTTTTTTACCGTTTCACAGAGATTTGCGTAACGCGATTACGCAAATTCCACCCACCCCTAGAATTTAAGTTACAATCCTGAAAATGACACTTTCAGAAAGTTGCCATTTTCTTGTGATAACCATTTGCAGCTTGTTCCTGGGTCACACGACTGGGTATAGTTGTAAGTTGGACTTTGGTTATTACTCCCAGACAGCCCCACAATAGAGAGATAAGGTGTGCTTGGAAAGGCTTTCAACTGGCATGATGGGGGCCGGAGCTGAGCACAGCCCCACTTGCAGCTGAATAGGCTGTGCCCTGTCTTCACAAAAAGGACTTGTCACCACTGCATGGTTCATGCAGCGAGCTTGGGGCCAGAATAGGAGAGGAAGGAAACTTCAGTACACTTTTGGACTCGGGCTACTACAGAAGAAGGACTTGCTTTGCTGCCAGAAGGAATGCTACCTTGCAGTCCTGTTATTCTGATGCCCTGTTTGATGAGAAGGAAGACTGGATTTAATCCATTCATCTCAGGCTGAAGTGACTACAAGGGCCAGCAGACTGCCCTCCTGTACTGAGCAACAAGGCCAAAACAAGCTCCAGGGGCTTCCCTGCATCTACCCAACAGACCTCATGCCTTGACCTGCAACTGAACCTGCACGAGCCCTGCTGGCCTCTGCTGATGTGAGTTCCTGGCCCCAAAGAGGTGCCTCTCAGGTCCTGGAAACTTGGTGTTGCATCAGTTGAGCTCCTCTGCAAAAAAAGGCGAAATCCTGAAGTTCTGAGCTCTTCGCAACTGCGAACAGGCTTGTTCATGCCAAGATCTTGCTGCCTGTTCTGCCCGTCGATACAAAGCTCCTCTAAACCTGACTCTTCACGCCACAGAAACTGCCTGTGACACCCGGCGTCCAAGGGGAGAAGGAAGATGGGTCTGTAGTTCTTGAGGTCTGTCGGGTCTGCGGAGCCTTCTTGAGGAGGGGTTTGACTTCTGCGCATTTATCCAGTCATTGGGGAACGTGCCTGTTTCGAGGGTGCAGTTGATAGTATGTCGTCATTCAGGAGCTATAGCGGAGGCAAATCTGTGGAAGATGTGCAGCGGGCAGGGGTCTTTGGGTGCTCCAGATAGTATGCTTCTCACGATCTTTGTGGTGTCTTCTGTGGTGACAGGGGACCAGGCAAGGATGGTCAGCTGAGTGTAGTTGCTATTGGAAGGCGAAGAGTCGGGGCCTTGGTTCTGTTCATCTAAGTTGTCATCCTGATCTTGTGGTGGGAGAAAGAACTGTGTTTGTTACAGAGTTTCTGGGAGGGAGGGACATCAGAGGTTTCGCTGGGGGGTCTGGTAAATTCTTGTATGATGTTGAAGTGTCCCTTAGAGTTGCGGGAGTTGGAAAGGATTCTGTCCTGGATGAAGTTCCTCTTTGTAGATTGGATGAGTTGGTGGTGTGCTGTAGTGGTGGTCCTGTAGGGGGGGTGTGTGCTTCTGGGGATTTACTGTTCCTACATTTTTGCTTGAGCGATTGGCATGCATTCTTGGAGTTCCGTGGAGAACCAGGTGGCTTTCATGGTGTGTTGCCTGTTGGAGTACTGGAGGGGTGCGAGCATGTAGGCCCACTCGTGGATCCATTTGTGGAGTTCTTCGGCTGCAGAGTTGGCGCACGGTAGTGGTGGGTGGAGAAGTGTGACTGAGGGGGTAGTGAGGTGTTCTTCAGTGATATCGGTCAAGTGTCTGTGCCGGGGGTGTGGCGTTGTTTTTTATGTGGTGGGTTTCCAGAAGGAGAAGTGAACACAGTGGTGGTCCGTCCAGAGGGGTTGCGTGGTCTGACTAAAGTGAATGTTGATTCCTCCAGCGAAGATGGGGTCGAGGGTGTTTCCTTCCTTGTGGTTGGGGGTGGTGCTTCAGCATGAGGTTGGCGAGGTTGTCTAAGAGGGTGGTTGAGTTGGGGTTGCTGGGGTTGTCTAGGTGGAAATTCAGGTATCCGAACAGTACGTAGTCCGTGGAGGCGAGGGTGTGGGGTTCAATGTAGTCTGCAATGGTGTTAGTGAATGGGGTACGGTGTCCAGGAGGTCTGTAGGCGAGAGTACTACGTAGAAATGTTCTGGGGTTCACCTGGATCTGGAAGTGGATGTGTCCCATAGGGGGCGAAGAGTCGTTCTAGATGGAGGTTGTCCGTCGAAGTGAGCTTTTGTGGATGATAGTGAGGCCACCTCCAGTGTGGTTGGGATGGTCTTTCCTCTAGATCTTGTACCCGTCGGGGGTGGTGGTTTCGATTTCGGGTGTGGACCTGGTGTTGCTCCAGGTTTCTGTGAGGAAGGCGACATTGGCGAGAGGGTGTTGATGAGGTCCCAGATTTCTACTGCATGTCTGTGCAGGGAGCCTACATCGAGGAGGATGCACCTCAGGGGTTTAGGTGCACTTGTGTCCGGTGTGTTGGCGGTAGCTGTTGTGGTCCGAGTCCGGAGGTGGGGAAAGTTTTGCTGCAGTGTCGGCAGGGAAACGGGCCTTGGGTGATGCTCAGTGCAGCGAGCCAGCAGTTGTTGTTGTGTCCAGGGTTGAGTGCTGGTCGTGGTTGGGTTGCGGATGTGCCCAGTGGCCGCCATTAAGAAGGGGTCAAGGGAGAAAGAGTAGCTGGGAGGCAGGAGTGGGAACAAGTGGGGCGGAAGGGGCCACCAGGGCAGCAGCGGCAGGAAATGGAGCGAAAAGGCAATGGGGAAACAAAAAGGAAAACTGAAGGCAGAAACTGAAAAAACGGTAAAGACAGACAAAAGGCACAAACAGACAAAAACAGAAAGGCACAAATAGACAAAAAAAGATAAAAACAAACAGAAACAACAGAAGGATGGTGGAGCGGACCAGCAGAAGAGCAAGGCTCTCCCACTGGACTACCAGGGATGAGGCGCAGGCAGGAGCCTGATGGTGGAGAAGGGCCTCAAACACCTACCTCAAACCAGAGAGGTGCAGGGGGCAGAGGCGCACCAGCGGAGCTGTGCAAGGTGAGAGTAGTGTCCCTGGCCAGAAGGTCAGATGTCTTACACACCTGGTCGTGCAGCGGCCACCATTAAGTAGGGGTCAAGGGGAGGGAGAGCAGCTGGGAGGTGGGAGCAGAAACATATGGGGGGAACGGCCACGGGGCATCAGCGGCAGGAAAGGCACCAAAAAAGCCACTCAGAAACAAAAAGGAAAACATTGAAGCAGCAACTTAAAAAACAGTACGGACATACAAAAGGCACAAACAGACAAAAACAGAAAGGCACAAATAGACAAAAACAAAAAAGGCAGAAATTGGCAAAAACAAAGAAAAACAAACAGAAACAACAGGGGACTGGTGGAGCGGACCAGCAGAAGAGCATGTCCATCCCACTGGACCACTAGGGATGAGGTGCAGGCAGGAGCCTGCGGGTGAAGGAGAGCCTCGAACACCTACCTGGAACCAGGGAAGTGCAGGAGGCAGAGGTGCAATCATGGAGCCGCATAAGCTGACAGCAGTTTCCCTGACCAGGAGGTCAGAGGTCTTGCATGGAAAATATAGAGAAGTTGAGCAGAGGGCTCCACACGTAGCTTGCTGAAGAGGATTTTGTAGAATGTGAGTAGTATTAATGTTGGGGGTACTAAACATACTATCGTTTGTGAACAGGCATGCTCTGTCTGCTTGAAAATTGCTGCCACACTCCATGAAACCCAAACATAGTCGCTGAATTTTCTGATTAGGAAACAGACATGTCAACAATATTGCATTAAAAGTTTAGGGTGGGTTGTTTTAACTTTCACTAGGTCATGGAGGTTACCATTGAAAACTTTTTTCACAACCATTTATTAACACATTTTGTTTCCCTCAAAGACATGACAAGATGCCTTTCATTCACAGCTCATTGAATATTTACTCATTCACATTGGTATGGTGTAAGTGAATACTGTCCTTTTATTCTGCACATTGCTAATTTGTCTCTGATCACTTAATCTATTACAATGATGTCGCTTGGATTGACTTTGCTGGGTGATCCTTTGCTTTTATGATACCTCATCTCACTTTTAATATTCTACTGAATATCTGCCCACCTACACATAATTATGGCCAGTTTAGGTACACTATCTTGAACCGCAATTGTTTACTGTATGTCTGTCTTAAGCAACAACCCTGTCAAATTTTGCACACGATCTCTAATTCTATCCAGACATACTCCACTCTGTTTCCAGTTGGTGTGGGACATCATGTACCAGCTTAGTTAAGAAGTTGCAGTAGCATTCCTATATATGTATCACCTATCTTCCATGTATGTGTACTGTTTGATCTTAGACAAAAGTTAGCAAACAATGTGCTTGCCTATGACAATGTAGTGTTATTGCAGAGTTATTGGCATGGTATTGGTTAGAGCCTGGGTTCACACTTAACAACCACATACCAGGTTGCATATGTATTACAAAATTCACATTAGGTTCATGTACAAATGCCACAGATGCTTTGAGGAGGCAGAAACACAGAAAACATCATAATCAATCAGATGTGTTTCTTGTATTGGAGTGCAACAATGCTTTCAAGTAAAATATCCAGGCGATATACCTAGAAATTTGTTTGGATTAGTTTACCAACAAATCCAGGAATTGGCTGGTCATAGGCCAACATGGTTTAATAATTGGTAAAACAAGTTCCTATTATATGGCTAGCCTAGGAGCCAATATCAAAGGTCCAAGTGAGAGTACAAGAATGCGTTTTAAATGCAACTCAATATTTAGTGCCTTTATTTTTTCATAACAATGGCTCATCTAAAACGATTGGAATTGTTTTTGCTTGATGGCCATTTGATGATGCTTTCAGTGCACATGAATCATAAAGAGATTAAGACACACTTAATTAAAGAACACCACATCACAGTACAATAATCAGTTTATGTCTCTGTAAACCCAGCATCCCAAGGGAGATTCAGTCGAATCTCTGCCTTTGACCACCCACAGTGCTCTGCTGCCTTTCTGCTAGTTTTGCTCAGCATAAGTACGTACACCATCTCTTATTTTACAAAATAGGACCAACTCAGTCTCAAGCCAGGAGTAGGTAAATGCTCAGAGAAATACATACTGAGTTAACTATTCTAATAAGTACAGGAACCTAAATGTGAGATTCTGTTTCCTGTGGTCAAATTGGTTTGGTCTAGTCACAGGGATTTAGTAGTGTTTTCCATATTTAATGCTGTTGCAACTTCATCTATGGTATCTAGAGTAAAACGAATTTAATCTGGTTTCAAAAGGCAGCTTCTTCCCTTGTCTAACCAGATGTGGAAAGTGGGATACAGCTTTTTCTGTTGGAATATTTGACCATAGTGAATTCTTCTCCTTGCCAAGGCGATGCTATTTTGATGGTACTGTGTTTGTGCTGTTAACCTTTCTTGACTGATACTCACAATGCTATATTCTGATCCTGGGAAAAAATCAGTGTTACATGCTTGGTTCTCTCCATTCATGAGTACCTACTCTGATTGTGAGTGTAAATCTTTCCCGGCACACTTCCTGCTGAGAAAACTAAGAACAATGTTTTTGGAACTATATTTCAATCCTCTCCTAAAATAATTTATAGTTCTTCAGAACTACACCTGCATGGAACATCATTTCTACATGAAATTATGTTGCATGATTCATTGGGTATCAATATGAGCCCTTTCTCATGTGCAATATGGTGCTGCATGGTTGAATTTATGTCTGCAAGGAGTACCTAGGGATGGAGAGGTACAACATTTTGCACGGATTCTTTGTGATGAGCTTCTCCCATAGATAAAGCAGTCCTGCATTGAAGTAAGTGTCAAATATTGAAGCCACAATGTAAAATATGTCTCTTTTGGACAAAGGCTTGCCACATACAGAGTTGTTTACTTGTAATACACAACTATCCTGAATAAAGATATGCTACATGGTTAAACTGGGCAATTTCAACCATCAGCATTGCTATCTCTGAAGAGGACAGTTACAGTAACACTGCTACACTCATAATGAGGCCCTATGTCAATATGTATTTGGTGAGTCTGTGAATGCTTTTTAGGAATTTTACCTTCTACTTTTCAAAACATAGGGACTCACATAGAGAAGTGCAAATTACAATGGTCAATTTAAAGTTGTTAAAAATGTTAGGGACCTGACTTGTTTACACCATTAGGTTTGCCATACTTTCTGTTATAAATATTAAAAAATGTATTGAATATGTTGGTGCTACATCCACTTAAACAATACCACAAAATATTCCTAAACATGAGTAGATTTTTCTCCAGATTTTTCCTGCATAAAAGCCATACGAGAAAAAAATGAAAACATCATGTCCTCTTTTAACCATCATGTGCAATTATAACAAACAATTCATATTTATGAAAAAGAATTAGTCTCAATAGTTTGCTAGTGTCAAAAACTGTTGAGTGAACAATATATCACATAACATTTCTTGCCATACTGATGATATTCCTTTGTGTAACCTGTAGCACAGGGACACCTTTGTATGATGTATTATCTATATGGTAGTCCACCAGTGGCAATGGAGGCCTTTATTAAATGTTTTTAGTTGAACATTTAACCTATTCTACAAGTAGAATTACCACTATATATGGTTATTTCATCAGATGGTCTACTACTTCTCTGCTGCACAGGCACACTTGCCTAAATATGGCAAACTTTAACTGTCATTATTATGCTAATGTTATTTCTGCCTGTGATAATTCCTGTTTTTAACTTAAATTTAACTCCACATTTATTTAAAATGTAATATTTTCAATTTCATAAGACAACCACAGAGGTCCTAACTACATGTGAAACGGAGCTAATGCTACATATAAACAAAAAGTGAACTACTTATTGGTAAGTTTCCAGTCCTAATGCCTATGGGAAGGTAACCTCAAAATATTTACAACAAGATAATGCAGTACCTATATGTGTGAGATATGTTCCCATCTAACATCTATATGGGAATCTGACAGATACCCATTTTAAATTCTCAGATTCTTTGGTAATTTTTATTTTACTTTTAATGCCCCTCCTATTTACAGCTTTCAGTAATAAAGATAACATGTGTATTCTTCAGCTATTATTCCACCAAAATTCACCTTGATATTTCCCTAGGAGGAGAATATAATATTTTTTATTCACAAGGTATCACAGTTCCATTACACTCCATTGTTTGCATGTCTCTAAACCTTAACCTATTAGCTCCTGAGACTTATCTCCCCAAAGTGATGAGTCTTTTCGCTGCTTGTAGTACTTCACGTGTAAGCCTCCATAATTCTTTCCACAAGTGATACCAAGGTCAAATTTCCATCCTCTGTTTCACATCTTGAGGATTGCAAAGCTATAAAGGTTTTGTTCAGATTTAGTATATTTCATTATTTTGAAAGAAAATATAGTACTATGCCAAAAAGCATCCGATTTTTTCTACCCAGTTTTCAGAACCAAGAATAGATGTAGAACCAAACAATGGTTTGCCATAGTTTTGGCATTTTTGCAGGTGGGAGTCCATTTTAGTCCATTTTTAATTTTTTTGTGGTTTCAACCAAATTGCAGTTCATTGGGGAAACAGGTGTGAAACCCTTGAGTGAATCTGGAAAGATATACATTTCTAAAAATTACACAAAAGTCAAACTTCAGCAAGGCATCATTTATGAAGATCTCTCATAGCTAAAAAAATCATAGATAACAAAAATAACTAATAATACATTGCAGTTAGTCACATTCTTTGGAATGATGACTAATGTACGTGTAATATTCCATTATGCTCATCAGATCCTTCTGGTCACAGGATATGTTGTGTTTGTTAGTTGTCAAAAAACACACACAATACCCAGGGCCGGACTGACTACCGGGCGTTTTAGAATTCTGCCGAGCTGGGGGCTGATTTCGTTCATGGAGACATGCGTGTACTTCGGAATATTTAAAGCAAAACGAATTTTGTTCAGTACACGCAGTTCCCCATCAACAAAATCAGCCCCCAGCTCAGCAGCATTCCAAAATGCCCGGTAGTCAGTCTGGCCCTGACAATACCCAGAGGCAACAACTACGCTACAGATTACATGATTTTTTATTGTCTATCAATCAGGCCACAATCCACATGGTAAAATCTAAAGAATGTAAGATAAGTTTGAAAGAAACATTGACAAGATACTAAGTTTAGGAATAGTGGTTATTTGTACAACTCTAAATTTAGGGTTACCCATACTATTGTGATCCAGAAGACACATTGAAAAAAATAGTTATTTCTTGTACACTGGTTTACATTTGGAAATCCAATTGCTCATCTCACTTTTATTATGAAAAATGAACGTTTTTAACTTTGGGTACCTGCAGAATATGGGCTCAGACTCGGTCACTAACCAAGGAAACACACCAAACTCAGACATTGATAAAAATAGGGGTCCATGTTGGAGTGACTTGCTGGATACCACTATGTTTACTTACCCACAACAAAAACGTCAAACATTTGCTAAAATCAGTAATTTTACTCTCATTGCTTTGAGGGAAAGTTCTTGACTCAGTGACGATCCACAAAATTCCTACGATCCAGTGCCACCACACTTTGAGGTTTGCAAGGCATTCTGGGTAAGAGAACGCTTAGCAGGGTCTGTTCAAGTCACAGCATCCTGGATTTGTCCGGGTCCATAGGTTTCAGAAATGCCGGAATTTACAGGGTCCTCTGATTGGTAGCTGACCCAGAGCCCAAATTGTATTCACCATGGCAAATAAGATGAAATTGGGATTTACTCCATCTCTGGTCACCTCATATGTCAAAACTGCTGCCAAAACAATTCCTTTACCTCTTGTTTGTCATAAGGATGCTTTAGGCCAACGGGAGGCCCAATGACTCATTGGGTACCCCACACACTTATTTTCAGTAGCGGTCGGCAGTAGGTGTTTCTGTAGGGCGGTGACGTGGGCCGGGGGAGGGGCAGGGTGGGGGGTAGTAATGTATGGATTACGGAGTTTTACAGGTAAGTAAACATTTAAATAAATAAAACGAATTTCGTTGCGCGCACTGCAAGTCAAAAAAAATTAAATTCAGGAGAGGAGGGAAGATTTTCAGGAGAGGAGGGAAGATTTTCCCTTGTGTCCCAACTTTGATGTTATGAAAGAAAATGCTTTTGCTGCTTGTACTTGAACCATTTTCTTTAAGGTCTGTAGGCGTCAACATATTCCCTCCAGTCCCAGTATGGAGGTCCTGTGCTTGACAGAAACATGCCGACGCCTGCATTCTACATGGTGGCAATAATATTCCAACTTAACATCAAGCTACTATTGTAAATGGTATGTATTTAGCTTTAACCTAAATGTACTGTATTGTACAGATGACACTGCCTCATGGTCTTCTACTAGTAGAAGACCATTACATTATCAACCGTTAGCTTCCTTTAAGGAAAGGAATTACATATGCTTCTTATAACAGCTTTTAACCCACCTGGTTTGCTCTTTTATCACTAACTCTATCATACACTTAATCAATGGATCAAACTTTGTCTTGCAGTTTGGAAATGTCCTTCTTCTGTCTTTTTGCAGTCACTTATATAATAATTAAAGCCCAGGCCACAGGGACACAGCGCAGCACTTTGAGGAAGAAAAGACCATTTATCAAATCTAGAGTGTACAGAAGATGTCATAATAGTGGTCCATTCATTTACATCGAAAGGCTGATATAAAAATTAGAAACCATATCTCTTCAAAGAAAAACCCACACTTTTATATTCTCTGCTACACATTTTTAAATGCAGTCCCCTCTTTAGAGTTAGTACATGTTTACAGGTTTGTCACAAAGATGTGAATATAATCAAATAAATAATATTTATTTTTTATGCAACCCATATCAAACGTGTTGTTGGATGCAAATACTAACTTAAAAATAGACAGCATATAGCAGTGCAAGTGTGTAAAAAATAAAACATGTAAGCTCGCTAAAGACATGTCTGCACTAAAATCTGTACCATGGTTGCAACGGTTTGCCTTAAAACATTAAACTTAAAAAATACTTTAAAAAAAAACTTTTCATATTATGAGTAGCCAACGCTTCACGGATATTGTGCATGGAGTGACTAATATGACACCCGATGTTGTCTTTCTGCCAGCAATTTTTCAATTTCTGGCTCAACAGCAACTACAAGTAACAAATTATATTCCAGTGCCAATTGATTTCCGCACACAGGGCTTATCAATGACTGCAGAAAAGTTTGCTTCACAAAGCCCAATAACAGCAAAATTGCAATAGCCTCTCTGCTTATGCCTGGGTTCGTCATTTTCTCGAGAAGAGTATTGCTATCAAGAAGCAGAAGGAAACTTCACTGTTACCGTGACTTGTAAAAAAATATGACTTGACTTGGCACAGTTTGGAATTTAATAGGCATTTCCATTTTTGCTTCAAGTCCGTCCTGATAACAAAATATTCGTATTTTACATGAGAAGAGAGCAAAGCGAAAAGAGAGTAATTTGTGTGTATGCTTCTACGAGTATCAGTGGAGGTGCCAAAGAAAAATAACCTAATATTTAGAAGAATGAGGAAGCAATTATAATATTATTATTGTTATTATTATTGTTAGCATTGTTATTATTTTACAAGAGCAGATTCCAGTGGCTACTTGTGAAGTATTAAATGAGGGTCCCCAACAAAATTAACGCCATATTGCGTAAGCCTGGGCAAAGCACTATGCTACGCTCGTGTAGTTTGCGAAGTTAGCGCTACTTCGCACTACGCGAATTGCACGTAGCACAGTGCAAACATGCGTAGCGTAGCGGTCATTTTTTGCTTGCTTGCGGTCTTCAACGTCAAGTTGGTGACAGCGAGCAAGCAAAATGGAAAATAAACCTCCCAGCTAGCTTCTCAATGCGGGGAGGTCAGGATTCTCATTGCGTGTGGTCGCGTATGCTCGCGACTGCTCGCGATGAGAAACTACCAGTCCACGTTGAGAAAGCTGTTGCTCGAGTAGAAATCTATTCGAGCTGCAGAAAACGACCGCTTGCTCTGTGCAGGATGCAGTTTGCACTGATTGCACAGTGCGGAAAAGCATCCGGCACTGTGCAATCAGTGGGAACAGCATTTTGCACAATGCACTACGCAGTTCGTGTAGCTCGTGTAGTGAGAAGTGCACTTCGCGTAGCTACGCGTAGCTACGCGTAGCGCTACTTTCCGAACTACGCCCAGGGTTAATATTGCTGCAAGTGATTAAAGTAAGAGACATGACTCCACCATCCCTCACAACACTGGGGCTTATTTACAAGCCCCCTGCGCCACTTTAGCGTCATTTTTCCCATGTTAAAAATGACACAAAAGTGACGCAAGGGGCTTGTAAATAAGCCCCAATGTCTTTAGTGGATCACAGACTAGAATTGTAAAAGAAAGAGGTCAAGATATGAATATTTACAGCACAATTCCCAAAAACAACATTTTAAACAAAAAAAAACATTGAAATTCACCAGTTATTGTTAACTGAAGTATCTATAACTCACGCCTCCGCCATGCACACTATTGTCATGAATCATGCCTTTTCAAGTTTCACAGTGATGTTTTTAAGGGTGTCATGAATTATTATGCGTTTATGGCAATAGGGCAAGTTATAGTTTCTTCTGTTAACATTAACTTTTTAATTTCAATTATTTTTAGGTTTAAACGTTATGTTTGAACTGATATTATCAACTAACTATAGCATCGCTTTAACCTTTGGGTTTATCACTGAATTTCTACGGTTTTTTAATTAAAAGTAAGTTTTATTTAGCTTCCCTAACTATGCTAAACCGTCACCACCTATAGACCTCTGCCTAATTCTCCATGGCATTAAACCCTGTGGCGTGCAATTGAAACACCTCATGGGTAGCCAACTCTGCATTGTGCCCAGAATGGGGTTTGGCCAGGCCCTGTGACCAACTCTTCGCAAGACTCGGAAGTGCTTCTAACCCCATGCAGGCAGTTGTCACTCCTTTCTGAAGGGGTCAGAATGTCAATAAATAAAATGCAGGCTTGACTTCATCATTAAACAAGACAAACCTTTTCCCTACATCACTGTATTTTTTATTTCTTGGGGGAGTTTTATGTAGCGCAACCCCGACCTGAAGGTATCAGATCACTTCACATGAGCACCATTTGCATTACAGTTGGGCACATAAATTTTGTTAGGCACTGGGAAATTAAGTGATTTGCCCAGAACCACAGTTGAGCGTCCCAGTTGAGACTGAAACTCAGTTCCCCAGCTTTGAGGTCGACGATCTAGCGATTCAGAGCCAGGACACCGATTGGTATTAGCGCGCTTTATAAGTGTTATAAATAAATAAATAAATAAATAAATAAATCTAGCTGTTCGACCACACCCTTGAGGCTTTGTAAAGGCATCATCACTGTAATACAATATTAATACATTCTGAAGATTTACCATTATAGCCAATAGATCCATCATTAGTAAGAAGCATTGTAATGTTTATCTCTACAATTTTAACTCCTTCGGTGCTCCTTCGGTGCTCCATCGGTGCTCATGACGGCTCATGGCGGCTCCCGGTTGTAATGACGGCCTGGAGCCGTCAAAACGTTGCCGCTCCGCCCATGCGGTGTTGATTTCCTGCCTGTGCGAGAGAATTAATCAGTGGGCCGAGTTCTGACGGCTCTTGGCCGTCATGAGCACACGCCCACTGTGATTTATGTCGGCTGGGCGCTGTCAAGGGTACGGCAGCACCCGCCCCCACCTCGCACCACGTCAGAATTCACTCCACGACGAAGGGGTTAAAGAAAGCATTTAACTTCAAAACATAATTCAACTGTGCCAGAGTCTTTCTTTCACACTACTCAGGCCACATAATGTAACAAAAAGAACAACTCCAAGTGTCCCTGCACTCCAATCTGAATAGCAAAAGCTCCAGCTCAGGGAATGTTGGAAAATGTCCTAAACAATTCCTGAGGTAATGTTTTATAGACACCAGCAAATAGAGGGGCATGTTCACAAGCACCTATCGCCTCTACAATGTTACTTTCAGTGACGTTGTGGTGGCGATAGGGTACTCGCCTTATTCAGAAGGCAGCATTAAGCTACTTAACGTATAAGGCCCCCTTTCACACTGTGTTTATCGTGTAAGAGGCGTGCAGTGGGTGTTGTGTTCCGCGTTTCACTGCAACACCCATTGATTTTGATGCTGCCCCCTATTCACAAGGGCAGCATAAATAGGAGGTAGTGCCAAATTTAAGATCAGTAAAACCCTGGTCTTAAGTTGACGAAACAAGGAGAACTGCTTTATTTCTTCATGTACATAAACAAACCTCCCTGCTTGCAGCCACCCTTGCACTCTGGTGCAAGGGTGCCTGCATTGACGCTAAGTTGTGAAACTTAGCGCCATCACAGGAGGAAACACAAGGCTGCACCCTATCCTTGTGAATAGGGTGCAGCCCTGCATTTCCTAAGTGGTGGAGAGAGGCATTAAGCCGAGAAGGCTAATGCCTCTCTCCACCACTTCCTTGTGAATATCCCCCAGAGTGTTAATTTGTAACCTACAATCTGATGGGCAGCTGCACTACCAGCAGTGCCCAAACATTTGTTAATGTGTTGGTATTTCCCCTGCCCAGCTCAGGGCAACACAACAAAGTATACCAAAATGAAGTAGATGGAATGCATGATTTAATCTCAGCCACTGGTAATTACTTGCGGCCGCATCCCAGCCCATTGTTTTTTACCCAGCATGCAACTACAGTTTGGACCCATCCATATGCAAGTCTGTCTTAATCATTCTCCAGTGGGAACAGTCCAGCTTCAACTACCAGGCCAGATCCTCTCTGAACCAGAACACAAGCAACCTTGTACCGGTTTCAACCTAGTTAGGGTCCATAAGCCAAGTAATTCTTTGTTCCAGTGACACAGTGTGCAGAGGACCAACATGTGGGCATGCCTGTCCCACTTAGGTCGACACACTAAAGTATACTAAAAGTGAAGGATTAATGCTTGAATTAATCTCAGTCACTGGTAAATACCCAGTGCTGCATCCCAGTCTATTGATATTTTGCACAACGTGACACCTCACTCTTGACCCAGCCATATTTGACTCAGTATTGACTCTGTTTCAATGGGAACAATCCAGCCCAAACTGCCAGACCAGTTCCTCCCTGATCCACAAAACAAGCAACCTAGAAGCGGTTATGCCCTAGTTAGGCATCATCAGCCAGGTATAGGTTGGTTCCCGTGACAAAGTCTTAACGGGACCCATGTCAGGGTATACCTGTCGTACTTAGGATGACACAATAAAGTATACAAAAAAGTGATGAACAGAATGCTTGACTTAATCTCAGCCACTGGTAATTACTCGTGCCTGATCCTGGTCCATTGTTATTTTGCATACCATGCAATCGCAGTTTCCCCCCAGTCATATGTAAATCAGTCTTGCCCTTTGCTCCAGTCGGAACAGAGCAGCTAAAACTGCCAGGCCTTACCTGAACTGGAACACAAACAACCCATGACCAGTTTTGCCCTAGGTAGGCTCATCAGCTAGGTAAATTCTGCTTCCATTGCCACGTCAGGGCATACAGGTTTGTCAGAAATTGGGTTACTGGTTGCCAGGGGGGAGAGGAACACAAACAACCCATGACCAGTTTTGCCCTAGGTAGGCTCATCAGCTAGGTAAATTCTGGTTCCATTGCCACGTCAGGGCATACCAGTTTGTCAGAAATTGGGTTACTGGTTGCCAGGGGGGTGAGCTCTGGTCAAGCAGCAAACACAATCTTAGTCATTTTAAGGCACAGGACAACCCCCAAAATATACTGTGCTCATCCTCTGGAAACCTGGCACAGAGACTTAACTTAAAGGCAGTATGTATGTGCAATTCTTCAAACAGTAAAACAGTGAAAAAACAGTAAAACAGTGACTACACCACACAAAGATTTCCTACACCTGGTTTAGTAAAAAAAGGGATTTTTTTTATAAAGAGGACCAAAATGACAAAAATCCAATTATTTGAATTGGAGACATTCAATGTTTTAGATCAAAATTGCATTAAAAAGCACAAAGAGAAAAAAAAAGGGATGCCGGACCGAGACAAAGTCACACGTTCAGGCCGACAGCGATGGAGCACAGACTGACTACAGGACACGGTTAGGCCCACTTAGCAAATTACCTTAAATCCTGGTTGCAGAGCACTGTGTGGATCTGTTGCACAGCCGAAGTAATGCATCAGTTCCAAGATGTGGCGAGGCTGTGGTGTGGATCCTGTTTCATCATCAATTAGGATCCCATTGGCGGGGCTTGTGAAGTGAAGTCCAAAGTTGGGGATGCAGTGGGAAAGTGGTGATGTGGTGGTTACGAGGAGATGCAATGCAGCAATGCTGAGTCTGACATTGTCATCGAGGCTGCAGTCGATGAGAAATGTTAGAACCTAGGACAGGGATGCCCTCACCTTTGGTGATGCGTCAGTTCCAGGGACTGAGACGGTGATGCAGGCCTTCTGCATCGGGTCCAATCCACACATCAGCGGCGATTCATCATTTCTGCTCGACAATGAACTGCTCAGCGGAGGAGATACGTTAATCCGGCTCTGGACGGGTTGCTCAGCAGAGGAAATGCGTCAGCTCCACCCTAGGCCTACTTCCAAGGGTCCAGGACAGGGGTTTCACCACTTGGCACAGTAGACACACAGATGGAAGAGCCCAAGTGCAGGGCGGATTGAAGCCTCTTATTTCCCTGAGGCTTCAGATCAGATGGCCAGCCAACAAGCACTTGGACTCACTCTGGGTTCAAGCGAGAGAGGCCCAGTTCTTCTCTGCCAGGCAAGAGAGCAACAGATCAGCACAGCAGAGCAGGAGTCCAGCAGAGTAGCAGTCCAGCAGACTGGACTTTCTTTCAGCAGCACATCAGTTCTTCATTCTGGCAGAGGATCCACAGGTCCAAAAGTGTACTGAAGTGATAGTGTCAGGGGTCCTCCTTTTATACACATTTGTACCTTTGAAGTGGGGTGAAACTTTTAGACACATGCCTTTGGAGTGCCTGCCTGGCCAGCCCTGGACCCAGCCGAACTACAGGAGGTATGCAGCCATTTGTGTGGGGTCAGGACACAGCTTATTCAGGTATAAGTGAGGCTGGGCCCTGCTCCTCCCTCCCATCCTGACAGTGTTGGTGCATTAAGTCTAAGTTCCCATTGTGTGTGGCTGTCTAGGGAGAATAGACAAAGCCCAACTGCCAACTGCACCTAGTCATGTGACCAGCGACAGGCTGCAGGCACAAAATGGCTAAGGCAGAAACTGCCAAGTTTGTAAAAGGGCTATTTTCAGAATTGTAATTTCAAATCCGACTTTGCTATTCATTAGGATTTTAAATTAAGATTCCGGAGACACCAAACATGAACTACTCAAATCTTCCCATATGGAAATGACACATAACATGTAATAAGATCATCCCAATGTTAACCTATGGGAGATATAGGCCTGGCAGTAAAACGAGTTTAGCAGTTCTTCACTACCAGGACATGTAAAACCTAAAGGTACATGTCCTGTTTTTTAAATACACTGCACCCTGCCCTTGGGACTGTCCTGGGCCTGCCTTAGGGTTGTCTCATATGTATTACAAAGGAAGGTTTTGGGCCTGCAAAAGGGTTTATCTTGCCAAGTCAATATGGCAGTTTAAAACGGCACCCACAGGTTCTGCAAAGGCAGACATGAGGCATGTGTAAAGTGGATACTTCCGTCGGTGGCACAATCAGTGCTGAAGGCCAACTATAAATATTTAATTTACAGGTCAAATGCAAATGTAGTGCACTTTACTAGGGACTGATAAGTAATTTAAATATGCAAAGTGAGTATATTGAGATCAAGGAAACACATAAATGTTTAGACCTTCAAGGTAATATTACAAGTATAGCTGCCAAACATTCTGTATTTCCATGTACCAGAGATAGTTATAGCTAAATGAACTGTTTTCATGCATTTTGTATTTATCTATATTTACCTATGTACTTTTTAGAAGTAAGATGAAATGTTTTTAACTGTTCTCTTTTATGATTTTATATGCCTAGATTCGAATAAAAACAAAAATGGTTCTGTCGGGTGAAGGAATAAATTGCTTTTGAGTGAAGGCTAAGTTAGCTCATAACACAATATAACCAATGAAATTGATTAAACCTCTCTGACAACAGATATAGTTCAAAACTTTTATATAAGAAACAAAGTCACATTTAAAACACCGGAATTACTTCATTCCATTTCAATTTCAAACACATGTGAAAAGTGACTATTGGTGAGCAAAGTGAATGGTGCAACAAATTCAGTGACAATTCAGTGACGCACAATACTGGTCAAGAAACCTCCGGGAACGGGCACAGTAACCATCTGTCTCCTTGGAGCATTAACTCAGAACTCTGACCCTCAAAATCTTTCCCCTCCCCCCCCTTTTTTCCCGTGTATAAAACTGTATATATTTGTAAATAATTGTCACTGAATTTGTTGCACCATTCACTTTGCTCACCAATAGTCACTTTTCACATGTGTTTGAAATTGAAATGGAATGAAGTAATTCCGGTGTTTTAAATGTGATTTTGTTTCTTATATAAAAGTTTTGAACTATATCTGTTGTCAGAGAGGTTTAATCAATTTCATTGGTTATATTGTGTTATGAGCTAACTTAGCCTTCACTCAAAAGCAATTTATTCCTTCACCCGACAGAACCATTTTTGTTTTTAATCATACTTACCCAGGTTCTGAGGGACACAGGGTTACCCCTTTTTGGTAAAACAATAGAATCGAATAAAGCTTGTTTGATTAATTGATTGATTGATTGATTGAGTATGGGCCAATATTACCAAGTTTTAGGGAAAGAGCACAACAAAATCAAAATCAGCAAAAATGGAGGATAGAAAGCAAACAATTTGGAGATGGCTCTACAGATAAGGCCATTTCCAACACTGTCCAACTTTTTTTTGGTATACTTTAGCATGCCCAGATAGGGGCACCACATAGCATAATGAGTTCCCGAAGGGCACTATGAGGCACTCTTTCTTGTGACCAGTGAATAATAAATTAGTGACTCCCACCGATCATTCTTTATTCATTTTAGATGCCTCAAGAAGCATTGCTTATTTATTTTCTTTGATGTCCTAGTTCCATCTTGAAAACCCGCCACTTTTTTTTTTATTGTGTGCTATGGGGGAGACCAAGGCCCGATTGGCCTGCCAACTCGCCACACACTACCCCAGCCATCTGGGCAGCAAGGGAGCTAGCATCATCTTTCTGTGTCCGCTGGAGAGGAGCACTGTTGTTGCTAGAATGTGAATTTACCTTGAAAAAACTAAAGACAAGAGGAAAATGGCTAAACAGGAACAGTTAGTTTAATTAAAGCTTCAGCCGGGAAACAACCACAGAAATGGTAGTGTGGACTGTCCCAACATATATTTGTTCTGAGAACCATCATATACAGTCATTGGAGTATTATAAACCAATTTCGATCATTTTTTAGAGAAGGGAATGTAGGCCTAGTCATGGGGTTGTAAATCACGCCATCTGATAATAAATTCAGGTGGGTCTCGACCTTGCATGGACACTATGAGGGCCAGTGGGTAACGTGTCTAGATGTCTGGTATGGGGATTGGTGTGTGTACTGTGTGTGCTGTGCTCTGATGAGCTAAGTGTTCCGAACTTCAGGTGGCATCTAACTTTATGGTATTTTGGTAATACAAACACCCCTATGGCCATGTGTGTTTATTGGGGAAAGTCTCCTGGGACAATTGGGGTGTTGCTGCCTCTATGGGTCTAATCTGGGTTTTTCCTGTTTGTGTGTTAGTCCGGCTGGTAATGTGCCACCCCACCTGTGATCTGTCAATAATTAGCCTCAGGCATAGATCGCAGAGCATGCCAGACCACTTATTTCTACTCAGTGTTGATGGAGAGGTCATCTCAGGAGATTTCGACAACAGTGACTTGATCTTGTTTTTGAATATACATGTGTTGTGGTGTAAATTTACATCAATTTTGACACCTTTTTCTTTTGGCTCCTACCAGTGGGAGAAAAGCACTATTCACATGCCTTCCCTGCCCGTGCCAAAGAATAGCAGAGAGCTTTATGGCTGGTGAAAACCCCATTGCCCCAGACATGGGCAGGGGGTGTGGGCAACATGCCATCCAGTAACGGTTTCTGTATTTTGTTTAGAGTGGCAGGACACAAGTATGTAATTGACCTCTGGGTGGAGTCCCTGGGTGTTAGGCCTTTCATCCTTAGGGTGGTCTATCCCAAAACATTTTGCTTTTGACCTTCGTGTTTTGATGAATCTTTATGTTGACCTTAGAACTCTGATCACTTTACCATTGCTGTCTGGTACTACAGTGCATGTGCTTCTTCTCTAAACATGTGTGTAATTGGTGTATACCTGATTGGCATATTTGATTTACCTCCATTTCTCTTATAAATTGGTATACCATATACCCAGGGCATGTAAGTTAAATGCTACTAGTGGGCCCGCAGCACTGATTTTCACACACACTTAAGCCTTCAAACCCATCTCAAGCCTGCCATTGCAGGGCATGTGTGAGCTGTTTACTGCCACTTCGACTTGACATTTAAGACTACTTGCCAAACCTTAACCTCCCATTTTACTACATATTTCACCCTAAGAGAGGCTCTTAGTAGCTCTGAGGGCAGGGTGCTATGTAAGCAAAAGATAGCTCACGTACGTTCATGTTTTGCATGTCCTCGTAAAAAAACCTGCTACATTTATTTTTTATTACTGTGAGCCCTACTCCTGTTATACACTTTTGAGTGCTAATTCCTGATCAGAAAGGAGTAGCTGCTTTATGTTTTGTTTCTTTGGAATGGTAATGAAAACTCCTCCTTACTGGTGAAGTTGGATTTGACATTAGTGTTTTTAGAAATGTTACATTTAGACAGTGGGCTGCACTTACTGTTCTGTGTTCCGTGGACCCTGTTACTGATTCCCTTGAAAGCAAACAGACCCCCGGCTACTACTCTCTAGAAGGACTTACCATCCCTGATATTTATCAACCTGAGAAGCATCTATATCGAACGGTCCTTATTTAACTCCAGTGCTTTTTGTGGCAACATACTCCTAAATGCATTACGTTTTTTCCTCTGCCCTCAGCGATTGATATACAGTTTCTCTATGACATAATGTCTGAAGACACCCATGTTGCCCATAATTTACAGGTATATCATGGAGCTGGATGGACGGGTCTTATCTGCATTGCATTGGACTTCTGACCTTTTTGAAGTCAATCTGATATATGAGTCTTTTGGTTTCTTCCTGTTAGCCCGTGCTATTCAAATTGTGTTTATGTACTTAGATACATTGTGATAAAGGAGCCACCAACACTACTTTGTATAAATATATTTGAGAAACCTTTTTTGAGATCTGGCCACCTCATGAATTGTACTTTCTGCGCCCTTACGAGGGAACTGTTAGTTGTAAAGTCCACTCAGAAACGCGCGTCAACGCTTTCTGTTTGTCGTTGTATATTGATGGTTTGAAATATTTATTGTGTGATTATTGTAACTGATGATTTAAAATATTAATTGCGGGATTTTTGTAATCATTGTCTGTTGGATGTATTGTTCTTTTTTCTTTATTTGAGGTATGTTTGGTGTGTTTGGTGTTGCTATGTCTGTGAGTATTTTGTATTATGTCATGGTGGGGCTGCTTTAGTGATTTTATGTATAGGAATAATCAGATTTGTTATAACTGAATTTGTATATATAACTCCAAAAAAAGTAACTTTTTGATAAAATAAATTAAGAAAAGAATTCTTTCTGCGGGACAATGATGTTATTCTAATTTTTTAATGTATTACCTATACATTAATTAATTGATAGGGGGAGATTTGTTTTATTGTTCCTTGGACCCTGTCTCCAATACACATCTGGGGTGGGTGACAGATACTCTTTGCGCATTTCCGCTAGACAGCAGCAAACACAGGAAGGATAGTTGCATCTGAGTACCCATCTACATACATATGCATTCTGATGGCACTGCTTTGGGCAGGACGGAAGAGAGGGACTAACACTTCAATGAATAGGTAGTGTCCTGTTCCCACAAAAAGGACTAATTTACCCTCCATAGCCTGGCAGACAGGGTTGGATTGAAAGGAGGACCTCTGCACTTTAAGGAGCTTATCTGAAATCACCCTCACATCAAAAGCACTTTTGGTTATAAGTACTGGGTCACTGAACCTAAAAACAGACACTACTAAACTGGTCACTGAAGAACTGCGATATGAACTGCTGTGCTGCTTAAAGGGCTCAAGGGGACTGGTTATCTCAAAGGTCTGCTTTATTTCTTGTTGCCCTGCTGCCTGCTTCTCAAATACTTTGCTGAAAGAGAGCTGGACTCTGCGTTCCCTCCAAGTGTGTTTCAAGGGCTTGTTGGCTTGCCTCCTGTTGTTTGAGACTTAGGGCTATAAATATCTCTTCCCCTGATCCTGATCCTGTGCCCGGCCTACTGGAAGTGGCCAACATACTTGCATTTTGGACGTCTACCCATCTCCTGTCTAAGTGTAGCAGAACCTCCACATCAACCCGGTTGCAGGAGTACAATTGGCCCATCACAGTGGAACCAGAGCTTTGACTCCTGAGATTGACACATAAGACAGTATATCACTGCGGCTGCAGCTTGAAGAGATCAACATAATTCCTCGACTGCGTTAGAGAAACCCGGCGCATTACTCAGGCACCAATCTACGGAACCGACATATCGCCATCAGCATGTGGAGAAAATCAAGGCATCCTTGACTTGCGGGACCCCCATTGATTGTCGCTCACAATGCATCATGCTGTCGTAACTAGGAAAGGTACTTTGTTCACCATGGTCTTGTAGCCAGCTGGCGCACCATTGCAGCCAGCCGGAAATTTGACATTGCCCAAGTCAGTGCCAACTCAAGTAACCCCAATGCGCTATTTGCGCACTTATTCTTTTGAAATTCTATATCTAAAATGTTATACATTAGATTTTTTGTATTTTGGTCTTGTTCTATTCAGAATATAATAACAATTTGTTCTGAACCTGTCTGGCATCTTTTTGCTGTGTATTCATTGTGTTACTGTGTGTGTATGTTCCACATATACTTTACTCATTGACTCTTTAGATAAGCATGACTACTCTGTGCCAAGCTACACTGACTAGAGTGGTGGTTTCTGCCTGTCCTTGGTGCATAACCCAGCCAATCAAGAATCCCGGTTCTAACATAGGGGCCATAATTTGGAATGTGGTGGGATGCCTAATGCCCCCTGGGAGAAATTGGGTTGTTGGTTGAGGGGCTGCAACATTACTCAAGCAACAGCCACAATCCTTGTCAGGGTCAACCGCAAAAAGTCGCAAAAATTACCTGTGCTTAACCCTCTGGTAGCTTGGCACAAAGGTAGTCAGGCTTAGTTTAGAGGCAATATATAAAGTATTTATGCAGCTTTTAAACAGTAAACAAGTGAAAATTCACCCTTAATTTGTGATTGCCAATTATTTTCCCTTTTCTAAATGTAGGTTTCCCTTCCTTCTTTTTGCCACAATGGAGATAGAGCTGCTCAACATTTATAACCAGTAGGAAGGCCCTGTAGACCTGGGGGACCACCAACGGATGTTGCCCCATGCACAGGTTTTTAAGTTTCACTATACATGAGGTAGGCCAATGTGAATTTTCATTTATGCAAGAGTAATTAGAGTAATTTCAGTAATTACGCATTACTCTTCTGATGCAAAATTACCAAAATTAGGCGATTACGCCAGCTTGAGTAATTAATAGTAATCTGTGGCAAAAACTCCAATTGTAGGAGCACAGGAACTACGAACTAAGAGAGAGTGAGTGGCTGCTGGCTACTGCAGTTTGCATCCTGTACATTTAGTGCTTTTGTTTTTGTGCAAAATGCATCCCCACTCCCATTTTGGACAAGAGGGTGCATTTTGCATTGAGACAATAGGGCAAAATTCTGGACTACTCTTCTCATGTAATTATGCATAACTGTGAGTAATTTTGTGCTAATTATGAGTAATGATGTTAGAGAGAATACGCTATTTATGCCCACCCCTATAATATATAATATATATGAGGTGATCTACAGAGGTATCACCAGCTGCCTGGGATTTAATTTGCTGCCTCATGAGCTCAAGGGTAGGAGACTCCTTCTGTGCCTTAAAAACCCCCTTCTTGGTGGGCTCACTCTCAGCCTGCCACTCAGCTAGCTCAGGCATTCCTGAAAGGCAGCAATGTTTCCCCAGTAGGCTCCGGGGCAGCCTCCTCCAGCACCCCACCAACCTGTTCCATCGAACGGAGATTTTAGGACTGGCTTCCCATGCCCCTTGACCTTCCCTTTCTTGGCAGCTACCAGGTGCAGCTACCAGGCTTGTTTGACCCCCCTCTTGGGAAATAATGGCCTGTGTGGTCATGCAGACTCACTCCGGCAACCCTACCATCTCCATGTGTGAACTGAGCCTCATTTCCTTCCAGGCAGTGTGCTCCAGTGCCCCTGCCAGACAATCCACAAGCATGGCAGGGCTCATAGCTTACCTAAGACTCACTTAAGGGAGCAATAGCTACCTGATAGGGACTCTCACTGTTGTCTACTACTACAACTTGGCCTGGATGGAGCTTGTGGAATCTCTCTCCGTGGAATTCTGCAGGATTACATAAAAATCAGTGAGATTCTGTGGAATTTCGTGGAATTCCAGCAAAGTGGTAAAAAATGTATGTATTGCTTCAATTTTAGTGTTGGTAGCGCATTACCCCCTGAAACTTTAGTGAGAACAGCACCACGGGTGCCCAAGAGCACACAGCCATTCAAGTTAATTTTGCTGCAAATCTAGTAGGAAATCTTCTCACGAAGCATCCCACTGACCACAAGAGTGGGCTAAAGAACGGTGATGAATTAAACCCAGATCTGTTGACTGGGTGTGAGTGTTTGATTGGTTCGGATGCTCCGTCCATCACCACCCCCTTTTGTACCGCTTTGTTCGCCAGAAGTTGGCAGGGTATGCTCAGACGTGAGTCCCTTGCTCACTTTGCCACTGGATTCAAGCAAGCCTGGCTGAAGACGGCTGTAATGCCAGAAACCGGTCCTAGGAGGCTTGAATCCGGTCCAGGGAAGGCATGGCTTGTCAGTTCGGGCTGGACTGTTCCCATGAGGCACAGGGTCAGACTGATTTGCATATGGCCATGTCTGAACTGGAGTGGCAGAGTGGGCTAAAGAACGGTGGTGGATTAAACCCAGATCTGTTGACTGGGTGTGAGTGTTTGATTGGTTCGGATGCTCCGTCCATCACCACCCCCTTTTGTACCTCTTTGTTCACCGTAAGTTGGCAGGGTATGCTCAGATGTGAGTCCCTTGCTCACTTTGCCACTGGATTCATGCAAGCCTGGCTGAAGACGGCTGTAATGCCAGAAACCGGTCCTAGGAAGCTTGAATCCGGTCCAGGGAAGGCATGGCTTGGCAGTTCAGGCTGGACTGTTCCCATGAGGCACAGGGTCAGACTTATTTGCATATGGCCATGTCTGAACTGGGGTGGCAGAGTGGGCTAAAGAACGGTGATGGATTAAACCCAGATCTGTTGACTGGGTGTGAGTGTTTGATTGGTTCGGATGCTCCGTCCATCACCACCCCCTTTTGTACCGCTTTGTTCGCCATAAGTTGGCAGGGTATGCTCAGACGTGAGTCCCTTGCTCAGTTTGCCACTGGATTCAAGCAAGGCTGGCTGAAGATGGCTGTAATGCCAGAAACCGGTCCTAGAGAGCTTGAATCAGGTCCAGGGAAGGCATGGCTTGGCAATTCGGGCAGGACTGTTCCCATTAGGCACAGGGTCAGACTGATTTGCATATGGCCATGTCTGAAGTGGGGTGGCATAGTGGGCTAAAGAACGGTGATGGATTAAACCCAGATCTGTTGACTGGGTGTGAGTGTTTGATTGGTTCGGATGCTCCATCCATCACCTCCCCCTTTTGTAACACTGACCACAAAGGCTAGCAACCACTTGCAAATGAAAATCTTGCAAGAAGTCCTCTTAGTGACTGTTAATTGCACTAGGGTGATGGCAAATCTTGCTTTCTCTCTCAGCTCAACTTCAGGAACCCTCTGTTGTTCCCGTTGTCATTATGTTGCTTGAACGAGAAAAACATGATGCCATACACGGAGTACCCACATTTCTCCCATATCACAAGTGAAATTACAATTCTGCCCGGGCCTGACTACAGCCTGTTGGAATGTATTTGGTATCCCCTGCTCTGAGGACACCAAATGATAACTTATCATAGCCTTACTGGCTCCTGTGTTCATCAGAATCTCCACCCTCTGCCCATTGATGGTGACCGGCTAGCTATCCTTTGAGGTATTGAAAGGCATGTAGAGTTTGTGCACCATTTCCCTGTCACCCAGGGGTACAAGGATAACCTCATCTGTTCCCCCCTACTATCTGGGACCATCTTCTTCACAAGTACTACACTGGCCAGCCCTTGGGTCTTTCCACCAGTGGGGATAGGGCTGTGCTCTCTTGGGACACTTGAGTTCCCACTTTGCATGCCCAAACCAGTAACACTGATAGCACTTGGGGACAAACTTGTCATTGCTAATGTTTCCAAACCCATTTTTCTTGCAGTCAGATTTTGGCTGGGTACCTTTCCCTTGCAAACTAGCAAACTATTTTGGGGCCTTGAGAGAACTCCTTTCTATTTTTATCTCCCCCTCTTTTTTTTGGTGGTGCCTTCTTGGACACTCTGGTACTGGCCTGGAGGTTTGCCTTCTTTCACTAGCAACTACTTTGTGGGTCCAGGCTGCTGTGGAATGAATGACTCCCAATTGCAAGACAGTCAGTGCTCTTTCAGGTGGCAAGCACCAGAGGTCGGGGCTCTTGTATGCAGACTGTAGCGATCATAATGATACAAACCCAGCCCTTGCTTTTTCTTAACCTTGTTTATTTCGACCACTATCCTCTTGTGGCAGGAGGGGGTTGAATAAACATAAAATGTACACCCGCATTATCTCTCCCACTTTCATCTGGTGGGAACCCTGGCCACCTTTTTGGGAGTCTCCCCCAGATGCCTTCTTGGACACTCTTGTACTGGCCCAGAGGTCTGCCTCTTTGGCAAGATCCCTGGGGTCAGTTAGGTTACAACCCATCAGGTTTTGGTGCAGCTCTATGAAACAGGTATTGAGCATGTGCTTTCTCAGAAATTGATTATACAACCCAATATAGACATTGACCTTACTGTCCCTCATCATTCCATTCAGTGCCTTGGTGGACTATTTTAAGAAATCCACCCAAGACAGGTCTGGGAGTTTGTGTATCTCCCTGAACCTAAGGTGGTACCTTTCAGGGGTCAATGAAAACTTAGATATAAGATTGGCCTCAATAGGGGCATTCTGCATTTGGTCACCCACCTCATATGTAACAAGGGTGCCCTTCCCCACCATGGGTATGAGTTTCAATTAGCTATCCCCCACAATACTTCTCTGGGACCCTGTGCATCTTCAGAGTTACCTCGGAGGCAGAAAAACATTTGTCTATGTCATCTCCTACTACATGAATGGGCACCAGGTCCCGGTGGATGCAGACGATCACCTCTCCAGTGGAAACAGAGTGCACTCTGCCACCATTTTCCTGGACTAAATGTTTTTGGGCTCAGATGTCCAGCTCTTTGAGATTAGGCAGTGGTTTATTTTCTTTCCATCCAGGGCCCTCTTGGGTGATGCTCTCTCTCCTCCATTTGTAGTTTCGCCATTTGCTGCCTGAATTCCCTCTCAGCCTTTCTATCGTCCCAATGGAGAACTCACTGCTCCTTGCTTTGGCAGTGGAGTACATCTCAGTAATCAAGTGGTACTCCTCCTCACCAGGCTGCAACTCAGGGTCTATAGCCAGACTCCCCTCTTCCTCCTTCTCAAAGCCACTTCCTCCTTCTCTTTCGGGTTAAACTGTATCTTTTAAACCTCTCATAGGCATGGAGAGCTAGCTAGACATTCACTTTTGATGAATAAATTGTAAAGCACCAGGAGCCCCTGGTTACTCCATTAGAAATGTCCCTTTGTTAAGGATTCTCACTCTGGCTATAGGATCCTATCTGCTCCAACATCTCAAGAACTAGATCTATATAAAACAACTGGTTTTCTTCCAGGCTGATATGGTTTCACCAATGAAGCCAGATATTGGGGTCCTTTCCTATGTAGAATTTGGTTACAGAAAAACATAGCTTTAAAAGCAGTTCTATTACGTACTGGAAGCCAATTAAGTTTGGTGAAGGCAGCGCACATGGATGAGTGCCTAATGAGATTGAGCAGCCTATGCTCTGCTGTAATCTGCAACCTGTGAAGTTTACTCGCTCTGTTTTGAGATATACCAAAATACAGCATATTACAATAGTCCAGCCTAGATAAAACTAGTGACTGTACTATTGATTTCCTAGCTGCTTCAGGGAGGAGGCCCAAGATTTTGTTCAGAATTTTCAGAATGTCAGAGCATTTTACAGCCATGCTAGAAACCTTCTGTAAGCCGACACATTCCCGGACGAATGCGCAGAAGTCAAACCCCTCCTCAAGAAGCCCTCAGCAGACCCGACGGACCACAAGAACTACCAACGCATCTCTCTCCTCCCTTTTGCGGACAGAGGTACCGAGAAGATCGTCAATGCTCAACTAACAAAAGTTATTGAAGAGAACTCCATCCTCGACCCCTCCCAATCCGGATTCTGCAGCAACCACAGCACTGAGACCACCCCACTCGCCACTATAGACAACATACCCACCCTCCTCGACCAAGGCCGCACCGTGGCACTAATCCTACTTGACTAATCGCCAGCCTTCGACACCATCTCCCACTGCACTCTCCCTGACAGAGTCTGTGACGCTGATATTCAGGGAAGTGCCCTTGACTGAATCCGCTCCTTTATCACCGGCAGAACCCAATGAGTCACAGACTTCGCTCCTTCCTCTCTGAACCAACAGAGATCAACTGCTGAGTACCCCAAGGACTGTCACTCAGCCCCACGGTCTTCAACATCTACATGACCCCCCTCACCGCAATCGTCAAACAGCATGGACTCATCATAGTAACCTAGGCCGATAACACCAAGCTCATCCTCTGACTCACTAAGGACCTCCTCACCATAAGACTCAGCTTCCAGGAAGGAATGAAGGACGTTGCTTCCTGGATGAGCAGCAGCTATCTGAAGCCTAACTCAGAGAAGACAGAAGTCCTCATCCTCTGACCCTCCCGCTTTGCATGGGCAACACCTGGTGGCCAACTGCCCTCGGCTTCCCCCTGACCCCCACCAATCACGCCGGGATCTTCTGCATCACTCTTGACTCGTCCCTCACCATGACCCGACAGATCAACCCTGTTACATCGACCAGCTACAACACCCTCCGCATGCTCCGTAAGTCCTTCAAATGTATCCCCACTGAATCAATAAAGACCGTCACCCATGCACTCATAGCCAGCAGACTGGACTACAGAAATGCCCTCCATGCTGGGATCAACAAATCCCTGCTCTGCCAGCTCCAGACCATACTCGTACTCTGCATCCCTTGACACAAACACATCACCCAGTACCTGCGAGACCTCTACTGGCTCCCCGTCGAGAAGAGAGTAACCTTCAAGATATTGGCCCACGCCTACAAAAGCCTTCACAACCCGGGACCCCAATATCTCAACAAAAGAATCTCCTTCCACACACTTAAGAGAAACCTCTGATCCGCTGACCTCGCCCTCACCAAAACCCCACACATCTGCAGAGCCAGAACAAGTGGAAAAGCCTTCTCCTACATTGCGGCAAATACCTTGAATGAGCTCACTGCCTTAGAGCCCCATCAACATCAGACATGCCCCTACTCCGCACATCTTCAGGAAGACCCTCAAGACCTGTCTCTTTGAGGAGGAGCCAAGATGGCGATCGGAACAGTCGCATAAACGCTTGGCTCCGAGGGCCCTTTCTCCCCACACGTCTATCCTGAGGATAATCCTGAGCGAGGTTTGCTGATCTACGTTGTTGAAGGAAGCGATTACTTACCGTCTGTTTCTGGGGCTCCACCGTGCAGTAGATCAGAAGAACTGTCCCCGTCTGCTTGCCGGCCTTCGTGGCGCTGAAGCCGGGGCCTCGAGTGCAGAGGTTGCCCGGCAGTGATCGTGGTGTTGGCGGCCCTGGTCGGGATGAGAAGCCGGTCAATGGGAGCCTGAGAGCCGCGAGCCGGGAGAGTTGGTACCAACCCACTCCCAATAGTGGGTTGCCCCGGACCTCGAGATATTGCTGAGCCGGAAAGAGCCCATGTTGCCCGGTTCCCCTTGGGTGAGACGCCCGGCCATGTTAATAGTCCCGTCCGGGAACCAGCGGGTGGCTCCCGGCGAGCTGCGGGGAACACGTCTGACCTTTTGGTGACTCTCCTTTCTGCAGCAAGCGCCGACTGTCGAGGTCCAGCCCTGGGACCTGCTGACTCTAGTGGTCGGACGGGGCTCGGAGGTGTAAGGGAAGTTAAGGAGAACGAGATGGCTGAAATGGCGGATGGCGCCTCGGAGTGCACCCCTCCCAGGGACAGAGAAACCGCTGAACTTGAGACCCCCGGAGTTCGGCTGCGTGGGGATACGCTTACGCGTAGCCACGTAATGGCTGCACTGACAACCTTGCGGACTGCTCTGCTCCGGGGAGGCCGGGACTTGGAAGGAAGGATCGCCGCCATTGCTGACCCGCCATTTTGTAGCGGAGTGGTTTGCTTCCGAGTCTGTGCCGATGCGTCTCCCTCTGCCGCAGTGTCATGTTCCCTGGATGAGTCTACAGTCTTGGAGGCGCGAATAGATTTGGTTCCTGAGTTTATTGTCGTCACACCTGTTCCGCAAGTGGTTGTCTCATCGAGCCTTTTTCTGACCAGCAAGTGGAGAAGCTACATCGATCCATGGTACATGAGGCCCGGACTGTGCTGCGGTGCTTCCCACATCCTGTGCTTTCCTTTCCGTGCTTGGCGGACCTGTTTTTGGACTTGGAACTGTTGGTGGTCTGGGTATTGTTGCATTCCGGCCTCCACCATGCATCGTCAGTTGTCTCTCGGTGGCAAGGACCATGTTGGGCGGCGGCGCTACCTGGTCTGCCTGGAACGATTGAACCTTTTGTATCGAATTGTCTCCCGACTGCAAGGCTGTTTAACATTGCTACTATTGCCAGAAGTGGCCAGGGGTGACCTCGCTTGGGACTTGGAGGGACTTCTTTCTGGTTAATGGTGATTCAAGGGCACGTTTAGTGGGGCTGTAATTGATTGCGTTTTATGTGCTTGCTGATATTTGTACTTTTCCATTGCTTCTGTTTATACGATTTTAGTATGCGGGGGTGGGAGGGACTGGGCAACCGAATCACCGGCCCTTCTCCTCACATTTTTTCTTCTTTTTCTCTTTTCTTTTCTATATTTCGGGTCTCTTATTTAGGACGACAGGCACGCTGCTGGGGGGGGTAGGCCGTAGCCTTTTGCAGGGGTGCAGGGTGGGAGGTTGGGGGATGAGTTTGTTTTCTGCTTCTTTTTTGTTTCTATGGCCCTTTGCCCTTTCCTTTCTCGATTTCGTCGTCTTCATGTCTCCCATAGTACATTCCCTTTATGGGTGGGGCTCGCATGCCATGCTTGGTACGTTACTATTGCATTTATCCTGACTTTGGTACTCTTCTTCTTTCCCATTCAATCTATGTTCACCATCGGAGTGATAATGTGTTTTAACTGACTGTGTTGGGAGCGGGAATGACAATGCGATATCGATTTTTGTTTAATTTTTGGTTATTTAAAAATGAACCGTTGCTAATCCTTGTTATCACGCATTAGCTTGATTCTCTGCTGTATCCTGGATGAGGCTGTGTTTTTAATCACCGGATTGTTGTGATAATTCTTACTTAATTTCTGCTCGATTTAAATAGCGGCCGGCCACACTGGTTGTAGGCCCGTGTTTGTAATTTCTTGCTAATGGAAATAAAGGTTCTTTAAAAAAATAAAAAAAATTAAAAAAGACCTGTCTCTTTGACTGACAGGAGCGGCACCCCCACCCCCAGCGTCTTGAGTCCCTCATGGGTGAGTAGCGTGCTTCACAATTCTCTAATTGATTGATTGATTGTTATCAATGTTTCCCTACCTATTATCACTTTAATAAAGTGGAAATAGGTAATGAGAAATTATAAAAACTAATACCTATCTCAAAAGCACTAACCCAGCACACAGCCAAAGTGTAATTTAAACAACATGGCTGCCTCCAGTTTTTATAAAGGCAGTCATTAGCCTTTCACAATGCCTTGTCATCTACGTGTACTGTAGTACGTTCACAAAATTTTATGAAACTACAGCAACAACAGACATCACTAAGTT
This sequence comes from Lissotriton helveticus, assembly GCF_964261635.1. Taxonomy (NCBI): domain Eukaryota; kingdom Metazoa; phylum Chordata; class Amphibia; order Caudata; family Salamandridae; genus Lissotriton; species Lissotriton helveticus. Next base: position 1,683,804,266 of record NC_136061.1, read on the forward strand.
GAAATACCTTATAACTTTAAAATTTCTTACTCTACTTTCCTGCACTACTAAAAGGAATCAGCTGCACAACATCATTTATAATTCTTTCAAACATTGGTTGTTATGCTAGAATTCAAAGTCTATGGAAAACAAATTGGTAGCAAACCCGTTTTTTGGATCCTCTTTTTTTCTGATGGGGGGAAATACTATAACAGATCCTACAATCTATGTTTTAAAGAAAATCCTACATGCACAGAAGTGCTGCTTAGATTACAGAGATGTTATAGTTTCTGACAGCAGACATAATTTAGAAAAACAGATTTCTGGACTATTGGGCAGACTGACCGCAGTCTTAAAAAGAACTGTGGCTCAGAGACAAAATAATGTGACTTCTAAAAGTAAACCGGATTCTATGAGAAATCACAAGCATTCCCAGGGATTCCGGGGACACGTGCAATGACATTACACAAAGAAACCTGATTGTGATACATGACCTGAAACACTAAAACAACATCACTATTAAGAAAGCAGATAAAATGCACAGCAAATGTTAAAATGTAGAGAGACTAGTAGCATAAAAATCATTAAGTAAAGTGAATCTGTTGTAGAGATCAGGAGATATTGAATTCATACATCGGGATGCTCTTAGAATGTAAAGCAGTTTGCGGACATAAAATTAAAAAAATTATAAACACCATGATTTGCCTGTGATTTAGTTGTTGGGCACTAAAACAAAACAGTTCCTCCAAGTTTAAAAGTATGTACATTAAGAGACATGAGTCCTCTGAAAACACAGATGCATTCACATGTAGCACATGGTCATGTTTAGAAAACACAAAAAAACTAAAACCAATATCATGATTCTGAGGGCTGTAAATAGTTTACTGTTGCTTCAAAAGTTCCAAAATCTTCTGCAAAGCTCCTTAGACAACACATACGTCAGTCAGTAGATTCTTTTTTTTAATCTTGAAGGGTGAAATGCTTTTATGATTATGTAAGAAGACTGCACTATACATTGACAGTTTTATTTATTTATTTATTGTTTTATAGAGCGCGAACCAGACCCGTGAGAGTATCAGAGCGCTTTTCAGTGGAATCAGGGGAATATATAACAGGGGGTGAGGAGAGTCCAGGGATAAGGGAGGAAATAGAAACCGTATATGGTAAAACAAAACAATCATAATAATCGACTACTATAAGGGATAGGAGCAAAAACGATGCGATAAACTAAAAAAGCAGTCTCATCACCCAGAAGGATTGCTCGAAGTGCAGGGTGTGCAGGGTGGGTAACATAGGGAAGGCAGCCACGGAAAAGTGCAATGATGATAGGTAAAGTCAGGTTGAGGGGTTGATTGTAGTGTGTGATTTAGGAGAGGAATTTGCCCCTTAGGAAAGATTTGGTCTCTTTTTTGAAGTGGGCTAGAGACGGTATCCTTCTAATGGTGGGTGGGAGTGAGTTCCATATTCTTGGAGCGGCCCCAGAGAAAGCCTGAATGTATGTTCTTTTTTTCTTGAAGCGTGCGGGTTGGAGTAAAAGGGCACTGGCGGATTGGCAGTTTCTGCTTCCTCCAGATAATACAAGTTTCTGTGCGAGAAAAGCAGGGGACTTGGAATAGAGGGCCTTGTGGGTGATGCAAGCCAGTTTGAATTGGATTCTAGCCTCGAGAGGAAGCCAGTTTAGAGCTTTAAGGAGGGGCGAGATGTGGGCAAACTTCTTAGAGCCAGTTAGGAGTCTGGCGGCGGCGTTGAGGCAGGCTTTCAAGGGTGCCAGAGAGGTCTTGGGTAGGCCTGCGAGAGTGGAGCAACCATATTCTAGTCGAGAGATGACTAAGGCCTGGATAGCTGATTTTAGATCAGGAGGGTCGAGGAAAGGTTCCAAGTTTCGTAGGTAGTTCAGGTGAAATCTGACGGTTTTGTCCATCGTGTTGATATGGCCCGCATGTTCAGGTTGCCGTCTAAGGTAATTCCCAGGGATTTAGCACGATGGTAGGAGAGCAGTTTAGCACTGTGATAGCCTTGGTCCAAGCTTAAATGTCTTTATTGGCGTTAGGTGGCGAGATTAAGAGAAACTCTGTTTTTTTGGCGTTGAGTTTGAGCTGGTTGGGTGTAAGCCAGTGAACAGTTAGTTTTAAGGCCTCATTCAGGGAACGGATATTCTCTGGAGAAGAGATATTGATGTAGAGCTGTGTGTCATCGGCATACATGTGGTAGGAGATATTGGCAGTGCGCAGCACCTCTGAGAGCGGTTCGAGGTACAGATTGAAAAGGGTATGGGATAAGGTTGATCCTTGGGGGACTCCAACTGTGATTGGAGAGGAGGCGGATAGGTTGCAGTTGATCAGGATTCTCTGCGAGTGGTTCTGGAGGAAGGATCGGAACTAAGCCAACACCGTGCCATCCAGGTCCATCCTATGTTTGAGGTGATTCAGGAGAATTTCGTGGTTAACCATGTCAAAACCCGAGAATAGGTCAAGGAGGATCAAGAGGCAGGTTTTGCCATGGTCAAGGGCTTGAAGGGCATCATCGACAATGTGGAGGAGTGTGGTTTACGTGCTGTGCCCAGGTCTGAAACCAGATTGCAAGTCATCTAGAAGGTGGAGGTTAGAGATGTGTTGGCTTAACTATTGCTGAACACATTTTTCCAGCACTTTAGCTAGGAGAGGGATGTTAGAGATTGGTCTGTAATTGTCAGGAGAGGCCGGATCTAAAGTGGGTTTTTTGAGAATGGGGACCACCTGGTCGGCTTTGAGACAGTCAGAAATTGATCCCTGTAGGAGAGAGGATTTGATTATGGTCGTCCAGGATGGGATGATAGCCTGAGAAACAGAGGCAAGGCAATTTGAAGGGAGAGGGTCGTTGAAGTGATTGTTGGGGCTTATGGAGGAAATATTCGAATTCACGTTGTTGATTGCATTCCACAAACCTGTCACAAAGCCAATTGGCCAGAATTTTTGTAATTGCATATCACATGATCTGAAATAAGCATGTAAGGAGGTAATAAGTAGGGACTACGGTCTGGTATTGATCGAACCGTTACGATCTATGGGACATAGTTTGCATTTACAGAGTTAGTTGACTTCATTTAGTGTTCATCTCATATAGTTTATGAAGGTATCCCCACTGGTTTTCCCATGTGCCATTATGAACATATGAGTCATTTTGTGTATAGTGTTTTAGTTTTGCATGTAAGTTCTTTTCCATCTTGCACAAAAGCACTAAGGGTCTGATAATGAGTTTGGCTGTCCTCCGGTCAACCCACCACTGTTGTGCCGACAGGAGGACCTTCAAGCACGTAGTGAGATTGATTATGAGTGTAATCCATGGTGGGAGGGTGGTGCTGTGGTGGTGTCATGGTAGTGGGCTATTAGGCTCATAGGAGAGACTTAACAGCAGACCACCACAGTGACAGCGCCTGCAGCAGGCTCCTGCACAGTGTGGCAATCATGTCACACCATGCATGAATGGGTGGTGCAATTCCAGGGGGGGGCACAATTGGGTGGGCTCACAGCCATGAAAATGCCTGTGGAAATGAAAGACAGATTATAATCGGTGGTGCCACAGTGGCACCACCAGCATTTTGCTCCCCATTTCCAGGCCAACGACGCAGCAGGGTCCTTGATCCCAGAAGAGCCAGTGGTATCATGGCATTCTGAATTCCACACTCATATTAGAGGCAGGTGGATTGCCATTGTGACGGTGGTCGAGCCGTCACCAGGAGCTGTACCCTTAATAGGGTCTTGATTGGGCATTGATATATTTGTATCCACGTTTACTGCTCACAGATCCTCCCTGAGCCAAACTTTAACTCGTCTGTTTCGCTATCCTGGCAGTAAAGTTCTAAAAAGGGGTATATGGTTCCCTGTTTAACTGTATGCAGTAAAAGGCCCCAGAGCACCACCAAGAAACAAAATACATCAGGTGACACATTTGGGGTACAGTAGCTTATGATTGACCTGGGATCCTCTGACCAGATGTCCACAGTATCATTTTCTGGGCATTAGTTATGTACTGAGCCTTTAATTGCTAAGCTCACAATAAAGTAAAGAGAGCTAAACATGCAGTATGAAGATGTAGGTGCATTACTGTTATCTATTCTGCTCACATGATCAAAGCAACTTTGAAAGCTCTTAAAGTGAAAAGGGAGGCTGGAATGCTATAATGTCTGAGATCAGTCCTCCTAAATCACTTATTCTAGAAAATGAATTCTGGGATATATTTTCACGCCTACAAATAATATCCTCCCTGGGCCAGAGTAACGCAAGGCAGTGCATTCAGTTTTCTTGTGTTACTCCACATTTACCAAGCTAAAAATATGACTGCATGAAAATGATAGTTGCATATAATGCAGTATCCAGAAAGAAAATGTGAGGCTTAGGGTAATGTTGATCATGGTTTTGCATTGTCCTTGTGCAACGCAAGAGAATGCAAGGGTGACGCAAAACATAGAATGACATTTACCAAGCCACACAAGGCCACCTTGCATGACCATGCATAGCTTGGTAAATGTGAAGTGACACAAAGCAGCAGAATTCACTGCCTTGTATTACTCTGCCCAAGGGAGATGTTCCATGGGTGGAGCTTGGGTGTTCCCATGCATCTACCCATGGATTTTGGCACTTTCCAAGATTTATCATTAGTGGTAGACTTGGGAATGCTGGGGGGGTAAGGAGGAGAATCATGCATATTTTTCCCTGTTTTTTCCTTTTCCTATGTGTGCTGCATTGTGCAGCACACATACAAAGATGAAGTACCCTCTGCCTAATAATCCTGCCTACAATGCAGGCACTGTTACACCATGGTGCAATGGTGCCTGTGTTGGCACTAGTCTCCAGATTTTGCACCAGCGCAGGCAAAGAGCAGCAATGCACTGTATAATGCTAAATACAGTGTGTTACTTTCATTTCCCTTTCACTCAGCACAGTGCAGCAAAGTGGCTTGTTGTGCTGCATGAATATTTGATGAATATGCCCCTTAGTTACAGGCATGCTACTTATAATAACATAAAAAGTAGAAAGTTAATGATGCACAGAAAATATTTTAGGTAGTCAATATTTGGGAAGAGAAGTAAAAACATTATCTTGATTACACATGTAGAGGCAACATAAAATGGTACAAATGTTTAAAAGCTTCCTAGAAAGTACATTAGGGCATGTTTATGAAGATTTTTAAGTCGCTCTTGCATTACGCAAGGGGTCAGAGGAAAAGACAAACCTGTTATGAGATTTACTAAGCCAGGCAAGGCTAACCTGCGTGGTCCTGCATGGCTTCGGAAATCTAAAGTAATGCAAGCCTGCACAAGTTGCCACCTTGCATTATTCTTTCCCAGGAAGGCATGCTGTGGGTGCAGGAAAGGTGTTCACACACATACTTCCATGGATTCTGAAGCATTCCCGGATTCACCAATACGGAAAGACCAGGGAATGGTTTAGACGGCTAGGCATTCCCTGGGAAAGAGTAATGAAGAGAACTATCTTTATTTCTTCTACTTTTTTCTGCTTTCTATTTGTTCTGTACTCTGCAGCATACACGGAAAGTGAAAAAAGTCTCAGATGATTGTTTTGTACAGGAAGGTGTCCCTTTCTGCAGAAAAACAATTCTGCCAGTAACGCAGGCACACTTGAACCATGGTGCATGGGTGCCTGCATTACCGCTAGGCAGCAGTTTGTTCACCAGCACAGGCAAAAAGCAGGAATGCACCGAAGATAGATATAGTGCATTCCTGCTCGCTCCCTTTCACAAAGTGCAGCACAGCTAGGTGTCTTTCTTTGTTGCGTTGCGTGAAATAATTATACATATTTCCCATTAAGTCTATTGCACTGTTACATAAGGAAATGCTACAAATAAAAGAGTTCCACATGAAAACCATTAATTTGTAATAAAACAAGTAGGGGAAATTATTACATTACTTTTGTCAAAAACCGAGGAAAGAGCGTGTTAAGTGGTCAAAACCTCTGTGGAATACAAACGGTGTAATAAAACACAGCTCCAACACATACTGTTAAATTCACTAGAGACATTGGTAATTTATACAGTGACTAATTATATTAGATAAACCATATTTAATAGCAAATATGACATTAAGACAGAGTAGATGAAATGGATTGTCAGGGGATTTCAAAACATTATTATGAATTATACTCACTAATCAGAAATTGTACTTATTAATTAGGAATTGTCTACATTATTGAGTTCTAAAACATGGGCAAGTATGAAGATTATCTAAGATTTTATATCTATGAATTAGTACCTGCTCGAAAAAAGCTATATTTTATAAAAAGTCATAAACATGTATATGGTTTTGCAAAATCTAATAAAACATATAAGGCTTTTGAAACAAAAATGAAAAATGTCAGGAACAAGGGGCATACTTTACTTTTTTTACTTTAATAACTTTATTCGGATAATACACTTATCCATAAAAGTACACACATAATTACATACATAAACAGGATAAAAGAAAAATCACATTTAACATGAGTAATATTGCTAAATATTTCCTTATTAAAACGGTAACCGCAAAAAAGTACGAGGTGTCATTACCAGATATTTGGTGCTTCAAATAAAGCAAGTTCTTGCTAGATCTTTTAGCAGGATTATTTGGGGTGCCGGTTTTATAAAGTGCATAGTGCATAAATCCTGGTTGGTAGACCATCTTAATAAAGTGCAAAGTACAATGTCAACCGGTGATTGTTGGGGAAAGACTGGATTCTACAGCTCAGTATATGCAGGCAGAAAATACTTAAACTCCTAGTTATTTTCTTTCATTATATTTACAAATAACAACGTAGGTTAAAAAATGGATGTGCAAAATGCAGGGTGCAAATAGGCTTTACACGACCTTAAGCGACGTAGTAGGTAACAGTACTTTGAAAAATTTAATAATTGCAATACATGAAACTGTTGTACGACGGCTTAGGTCGATTAAAAGCCACCGAAACACTATTGCCATTACTTAAATGGGATCCTCTACCCACTGGGTTGTTGACAATGCCCCGGGAAGTAGGGAAAAGCATGTAAGACATTTTAGGATAAAAATCATGTAAGTTCCAGGTGGAAATAAGGCCATCGCCATTTTGAGATATCCATGTCTGTATATATGGCACAATGTGTCTGCTCCTAAATCGTATCAAGATCAGATCACCCAAAATATCTTTTTTAAGGGGTCCGAGCCAACCCACCCTCCGAACACTTATTATTCGGCCATCAAGATGGTAGGGCAGAGGTCTGTTTTTTGATAGCCAGAACTTAACCTTGTTCATAAGTTCATAGTGTCTCTCGGCTTTACCTTTAGTTAGTTCAGGGACTCCCGAGAGAACAATTACAAAAGGCGCTGCTTCTGGAGGTAAGTGAATATGAGTGGTGCGCACATGTTTAGTTGGAATATGGTGTGCTGTTGTCAGTTCCGGAGGGGCCTTGGGAATGGTAGGCAACAAGGAGGTGGGAGTTGGCAGTTGAACAGGCACCCCTTCATAAGGAGTAATCGGATTAGGTAGATTTGAAAGAGCGATTGTCGGCGGACAATGAGTTGGACAATGAGTTGTTGCAACGTGGATTGAGGATTTCATGAGAGATTCAACGGAGAACTCCAACCGCGTCAGTTTCTCCCCCAACGTAGTAATGTTGCCCATCAAGGGGTGTATTAAAGATTTGATCGAATTCTCGATCATAGTCAGGAGAGCCTGATGGGAGGGTATAGGTGAATCGTTCAAGTTAACAACAGGTCACGCAATAAAGGGCGACTTAATTGAAGATGGTATAGGACTTACAAAAGGTTTGTCATATTTCTGTGTTTTAGGAAGACTCCCAATGTCTTTATCCCCATCGATCATCCTTTTGGGAGGTGTAACCCTGGGGGGTATTTCATGGGTATCAGGGAAGGATTTCAGCTCCCTTGGATGTGGTGATGAACTGCAGCATTTTAACATAGGGGAAAGTGCTGCTGAGACGTACTTAGCCTTACACAGGCAATTTAAGTCATCCAGCCATGGAAAACTAGATGGAGAATGGGAAAATATATCTTCCAGGATTTTGTCTGACATGTCCCCTGTTTTGGGCTTCGGCATAGTTACAGAAGGTAAAAGTCGGAAATTACCTCTCAACAGCCAAAGGGGGTGGCCCGTCCCCGTCCTCCTCGGTCCGATGAGGGCCGTAGAGGGCCCGCCCTTTGCCCGGGCTTATCCCGGCGCAGACCCGTGCGCGTCCCGCGACGCAGAGGGAGCGTCCTGCTCAAGTAGCGCCTCCGGGCGCGCTGTGGCCGGATGCAGGAAGTGGCCGCTAAGCTCCCTGGGAGCTGTGGACTCCAGCCGCAGGATGGCGTGCAGAGGCGGCGAGACTTACAGCATTGGGGCCCCAGGAGCGCGTCGGTGAGCGTCTTCCCCGCAGGTATGTCTGCCCCTCACTGGCCGGTTGCTTCTCCCCCTCGCTCCACCGAGGGAGCGTCCTGCTCAAGTAGCGCCTCCGGGCGCGCTGTGGCCGGATGCAGGAAGTGGCCGCTAAGCTCCCTGGGAGCTGTAGTCTCCAGCCGCAGGATGGCGTGCAGAGGCGGCGAGACTTACAGCATTGGGGCCCCAGGAGCGCGTCGGCGAGCGTCTTCCCCGCAGGTATGTCTGCCCCTCACTGGCCGGTTGCTTCTCCCCCTCGCTCCACCGAGGGAGCGTCCTGCTCAAGTAGCGCCTCCGGGCGCGCTGTGGCCGGATGCAGGAAGTGGCCGCTAAGCTCCCTGGGAGCTGTAGTCTCCAGCCGCAGGATGGCGTGCAGAGGCGGCGAGACTTACAGCATTGGGGCCCCAGGAGCGCGTCGGCGAGCGTCTTCCCCGCAGGTATGTCTGCCCCTCACTGGCCGGTTGCTTCTCCCCCTCCAAGGGGCAACATATGAGGTAGAAGACACTCCAAAACAGAAAAATATAGTGAAGAAGATTCACGGATTGTAAGCTTTCATAAAATTAATTTGTTGTTAAGCCATAGCGAAATTCCTACAACATAGGGGTGAAGAGAAAAGAACAAACAGTTGATGTGGCATGTTTAAGTAAGAGGTGTAGGATGAGGCAAGAAAATGCACATAAAATAAAATTGAACCACAGATACAGTGAAACAATAGAGCTGCATGTGCACTTCACACGTAGTGAGACGAGTTATCAGTGAGCATTATAGGGGAGACAAAAGAAGACATACATCCTTGAACAAGTAAGGCCTTCATTAAAAGAGTGGGTCTAATTTCCGATCCTGTGTGAAGAGGTGTAGAATTGTAAGCTGTGACATAACTATCATACCCTCGCAATTTTCCCGTGATAAATTCAGGTAGGTAGGTTGAAAACAAATTTATTAGGACAAATGTTCATATTTTTTTTTAATACAGTTGAAAATTGACTTAAAACCCATCAGGCCGACCCATCACCCCCCACCCTACAGTAACACATTGTTGAAATTCTATTTAACAGAATGTAGTGAATGAGCCATTCTTACCGCCACACCTAGGCAACTCATTTCTAACAGCAACTCCACCACCTTTATCCTTAGTGCTGTTCTGCATTCAAAAACTACGTTCTTAGGAACTTAGGGCCATATGTATCATCAAACTATTTTGCATTTCCTAAATAGCGAATTTTAAGGAATCGCTATTTAGGAAATGCAAAACGGTATGTATGTACAAAATCGCTTTTCAATAGCGATTCCTTAGCATTCCTAATTTGCGATTAGCAAATTGCTAATCGCAAATTACCCATTCATTTCCATGAGCCAGGAGGCCCATAGGAATGAAAGTGCAATTTGCAATTAGCAATTTGCTATTCGCAAATTAGGAATTTTTCCAAGGGTGCAGGGGTGTCTCAAGAACACCCTGCTGCACCCCTGAAAAAGAAATTTGGGGGCATATGGCTCACATACATGCCCTAAGGGCATGTATGGGCGTCATATGGCACCTTTTGTTTTTTGGAAAAAAGCTTTTTGAAAAGAATTCACAAATTACCACCAACTAGAAGTTGGTGGTAATTTGCTAATCCTTAATGGCATTTTTTGCATATTTTCTGTTTGATACATTGCATTTAAGGAATCGCAAAATTTGCGATTCCTTAAGTGCAATCGCAAAATAAGGAATAGCAAATTTTGCTATTCCTTATTTTGCATCAAACATGTTTGATACATGCCATTTGTCTAATTAGCATTCGCAAAGGCCGAAATTCGCAGAATTTCGGCCTTTGCGAATGCTAATTAGCTTGATACATATGGCCCTTAATCCAGTTCGATAAAACACAAGTACATAAGTATGTGCAACAAAGAGCATTTTACATTCAGGGGGCATTGAAAAAGACCATTATTATCCTGGACTCTAGCCCAACAGGAGCAGGAGGAGTAGTTTGGATTGAATCCCATTCTTACCCTTCGAATTTAATTCTGCAGGCCTGGATCATGTACCTGCGCCAGGTAGAGAAAAACTGTATCCAGACATAGAGAGTGTACTTAAGGGTTAACCGAAGGTTTCTGACTCAGGTAGACTAGGTCAAGAGTCCTGGCAACCTTTGCTGCAGAGTATTTCAATACTTGTTTACCTGGAAAAGGGGACCAGGACAACATTGTACCACACTCATAATGAAGGTTCTTATGCCTCCTAATCTATTCCTTACTTCCCTTGTACACCTTCTTTTGCTACCTTGGATATCGTACCAGCAGAGTTTAGACACCTTTATCACTGCACCATCCTCCGAGAGCCTGTCAAAAATTCTTAAAGCCCAGGAAAATACCAACAAATGCCAGGAGGTAAGATTCAACTCCCTCCTCATGTCCTGGACCATGGTCCCTCATGGAAGCGACAGAAGCCTTCTAAGACCATCGCCTCTAACCGGTCCCACTCACAGGAGAGATCGAGGGAAAAGACCTTGGCACTGTACAGGCTGAGGGGGTACATTCCCTTCATAGGCCTTCAATAAAGGAATAAAAGACAACTCTCCAAATTTTCAATTATATTTGGACAAACAGCTAGGTTGCAGAAATGACTTCTGATTAATATCCCAATGTGTGTCCCATTTTAAGCTCCTCTTAAAAGGCAACGCTAAATATTTATAGTAATCAAGTAACTCCACCTCCCGGGTGTATAAACACCAGCAAACATGTTTTACTCTTTGACCAAAGACCAATACCATAGTCTTCTCTAAATTAATTTTAAACTCGTTCTGCTTACTATATGTTTTGAGGGCGTATATTTTCTTCTGCAGACCAATTGGGATGCAGTCCAACAGCATCAGATTGTCTGCATAAAGCAGACAGGCAATATGCTGATTCCCAACTTCAGTAGATAAGGACTTTGTTTGAGATATGAAAGTGGGCTAGAAATAAAGTAGAAAGCAAGGGCGCATAAACACCCCCTGCCAAAGGTCATTCTTAATGGAGGTTTCTAGGGATAGCCACCCCAATATATCCAGCTCCACCTGGGCCCATTTTACGGTGTCTAGGGATTATAAGGAGTTTCAGAGGGAGCTCCAAAACAGCAAGTTTTCTCCATAGACTTTCCCTGTCCACTGATACAAAAGCGGTCCCAAAGTCAACAAAACAACAACACAACCTTGCATTCACATCTAGAGCCTTCTGAATGATGGCCCATAAAAGCAAAACAATGACCTATAGTCGAATAGCCTTCTCAAAAGCCCCCTTGCCCAATTGAGATGATCTTAGATTCAGAGGCCCAGTCTTCCGAATTAGATAGAATAATTTTGAAAAAACCTTAACTGAGATGTCCACAAGGCTAATCAGTCTATAATGTGTAGGATCTGAGCTATTCCCTTTCTTTAAGATGGGCTTTACTATTAACCCATTCCATGAGGGGGGATGGTGGCCCGTTGCCCACTCGATCACTATTTGATTTAATTAACACCAGAATGTTATTGGGCTGATGGTCCTTGAAAGCTTTTTTCGATCAATGACTGCTCTTACATTTTTTACTGAGAACCAAGAGAGGAGAAGCTTCTTATTGATAGTTCCATGGGGCCTAACTGAGACCGAACGGCTGCCATAGAGATCTGTCAGATAGGTTGCCCATATATCTTCATGAATCGAACATACAAAGCTCCCCTTATTTTGGCCACTAGGTTCATTAACATTTGTCAGGAACTTTTGTTTATCCCCTGAGAGAATTATTTCCTGCATCGTATCCTACTTAATATGATAAAAAGAGGCGTTTTTCTTGTTAACAAGCCGCTTGTATTGGTACTTAATCTTGACCAACTCCTGAGATACAGCGCTGCCTGGGCATCACCTAGCTTTCTTTGATGCCCGTCTCACCAAACATTTAATCTCCTGGCAGACTAAACCAAACCAACCTTTCTTCTCAATATAATGGCATTGAACGACACCATTCTGTACTTAACTTTTTGCTCTGCTTCTGTGATGTTCATCCTTTTTAATTTCATCACGTTTATTACAATACATTTACAAGCAAAAAAGTCACAGACTGATGTTTTATATCTCAACTCTATCAATGCATTTGTTTTATTCCATCATAACTTGACAATGACAACACATTAAAAGATTGTAAAAATATAAATATTTTGCAATTGGGCAATGCTAACTTCAAGTTCCCAAACATGACTCCTGAAAACGTCATACCGTTCAATCATCAAATACTGTCATTTGACCAAAACGTGTCTGTTAACATTTACACTAACATAACAATCCATAAATTAAACTACTACTCAGTGCCAGTTTGCACATTTCCAGTTCAAGACCTTGCCAACATGGAAGAAGGGGATATATACAAAGCAAGAAGATAGCATAGGCACATTATCATTGCTTCATGTAATCAGCTGTAGCCATTTCTTCTGGCTAACATAAGGAATCCCACATCAATAACACCAAGAGACAAAACCATTGTATCACTACATTATGTAGACACAGGATCATTACAATCCATTGTTCTAGTATCTGTTGGAATGTCACAACCACATTTCAGTGGTGTGCCACAAGACGTATATCCCACAATGATGTGATACATCAACACCTACACACAATTAGTATTTTACCAATGAAAAGGGAGATTATCATGATTTGGCTCCACTACCACATGTTTTTTGAGCAAATGATGGCACATATATTGCTTTAGTGCCAATACTCAACAGAGAACGAGTCCAATGTAATCTTCCAATCTCCCATTAAATCACAATTCAAGTTGCCTTGGTACAAGATTTGTATATCTAAAGTTTGTGTCTGTTTTCCTAGGCTCAATCGAGGTTCTCTTTGTACTTAGAAACAGTACCATATACCTGCAAATGTTACAACTCTGAAATGTCCAAATGAATTTGACATGGTGGAGGAACCTAAAACAGATCAGAAATAAACATTACCAATCATACAAAGCATGTTGACCACATTAAGGTCAACTTTTGGAGTACACAGTTTCATAAACAATTCATGAATAACCAATGTAACTGAACACAGTAGTCACTGTGAGTGACTTTGAGCAACTAACAGGTTTGACCTGCTTTCCCCTGAACTTGCCCTACCCACCACATACTTCTCTCATCACCACATCAATAGTTGGTGTAATGGTGAAAAACATGACATGTCACAATATACTTACACTAATGAGAAGGAGTTGTGAATGACACTTAGACGTATGTCAACTCCTTCCTCTTCACCACTATCATCTTCATTTGGCATATCAGGATCGTCACCAAGAGCCTAACCATGGTCTCCATCCTCTGCAATGTTAGGGATGTGCTGTTGCAGGGTGATGTTGTGGAGCATGCAGCAAGCCACGGTGATTTGGCACACCTTCGCGAGTGAGTAGAGGAGGGCTTTACCAGTTCTGTTCAGACAACAAAACCTTGCCTTTACGAGCCCAAACGCCTGCTCCACTGGCTCTTGTGTTCTTCCATGGGCCTCATTGAAGCAGACTTCCCCTGCCATGCTTGGATTTCTCAGCAGTGCCAACAACCACGGTCGATTGGGATAAACTGAGTCTCCTAGATGGAAGCCAAAAACAGGGCCAAAATACTGTAATGCAGTTCCATTTTACGTAACTAGAAATACCCCAAACAATAAAAGAAAGATTGTTCTGAAGAACCATCTAGGCCCTCTCAGGTCCAAGTTGTGACATTTGCAAGAGTATGGGGCTCTTCCGTAGTATAAACAAATCATGAACAAAGCCAAGGAAAATGGGCAGAGATGCTTATTATGTACCAATCCGGGAAGCAGACAACTTGCATGTTGATTGAATGGAAGTTCTTTTGATTCCAGTATACCTGTTCTCTGGCGTGTGGTGGCACTAAGGCAATATGTGTGCCATCAATTGTTCCAACCACATATGGTAGGAGACCCAAACTGTAGAAGTCACCCTTCACAATGGCTCACTCCTGCTGCCTTTGAAACAGGTTGAAACTGTTGATGTCTCATCATTGAAGACATAATTTATTCTATCACACAATTGAAAGTTGGTTGGGGCATGCCACCAGACACTGCAACAGTGTATTGAAAGGATCCTGTGGCCACAAAATGAAATACTGACACAAGTTTGACAATTAGTGTAATACATGTGGGATTCTGTGAGGCTAAAGATCTGGCTGCAGCTGATAACTTAAAACCAGTATAGTTTGCCTATTTAACCTGAACTTCTTGATTATTTCCCTTTCTTTCATGGTGGCAAGGCCTGGAAATGGGTGGTGCAACGGAGGCTGTCATCTCCTCATTCTCCCAGGGCTCATAGGTCTGCACTTGAACAAAATGTGAACATTTTTTACATTATCTACAGCAACATATTTGATGAGTAAAACAAAATGCATTTATTTTGAAAATATTTAAGTGGTTTACTATGTTTTTTTGTACCAACATCTGCTTCTTGTCCTTTAACCATCACAAATTACATGCATGGCCTTGATATGGATCTTAAAAATAAATTTGTAAATAATCCACTTCAAATGTATTATTTACACATATTTAGTTTTTTTCCCTCCAAAATACCAGCAACAGAGGTGTACACAACACTGCGCTAATATTGCAGTTCTGCATCCCGCATAAATGTTTATTTTCAAAAACGTGAAAATATGAACAAACTAGCCCACATTTGGAGTGGTAGTGACACACTTTACAGTCACTAACAAACTAGTTTAAAGTCCTAAGATGGCGGGTGCCTGACCTCTCCGATAGGACATTTGGAATAAAGGTGGCGGAAGCTGCCGCTCAGTGGGCAGTAAACTCCATGACAAACACATCCATTGGCTAACGTTGGTGAACGTAATGGTAGAAGGCCAATGGCAGTGTCCGTCTCTGCTGAAGATCATATTTTTCACATACATTTGCACGGCAGTTGGAAAAAAATGCTCACTTGCCTCTCAGCACTGCTGCTATCAAGACCTCATCAACTTTTGCTGCTGTGCCTCACCTCTGGGAGCAACCATGCCAAAAACAGTTGAGAGATCCCCTGCCTTCATACCAGAGGAGCTGGAGCTGCTGACAAAGGAGGTCCTTTCCCTTTATGGCAATGTCTAGAGCTCACCAGAAGAACAGGCACATATCTGGAATACATATGTGAATCTGTCTAGCTGGCACATTTCCATGTACTCAGTCTACATGCCCCTTTGAGTTCCAGAGTGAGTGTAGTGATTGATGTTAAGTGTCACCTAATGTGGTCCTTACAAAGAGCAATGATGTTAAGGATTTGTAGGCCCTGTCCAATGTAAAATAAACAACACCATCAATATGGTTTTGGTGCTTAAATCCCTCGATTCAAATAGATGTACATGTAGATATCTATGCATGTATATGTTTGATGTACTTGTAATAAGTTGCTAAATAACATCAGGGTAAAAGGTAAATACATGATATACACCTGGAGAAATGTATGTACTGTGTTAAAAACAATTGAAAGTTATATTAGCTATGTGCATAGTCCCACACAACACATACTGAAAATAACACAACATACACCAGACCCCCACGCGCATACACCCTCAACACACACACATGCACATCAGACACTGCCACTCCATCTACCTCCCAAGACCCACTCCCCCCAAACAGCCTACCAACTTAACCATGGAAGATCTCAGTTTTGGCCTTCCAAGCCCAAGGTCATCCCTTCCAAACCCAAGGACACCCCACCCAAAACCAAAGGCACCCCTTTCAAACCTAAGGACACCCCTCCCAAACCCAGTGATGCCCCTCATAAACCCCCACCTCCCTTATAAGATCTTTAAGAGGCCTGCTCTGCCCACTAGATGCCTCTTCCAGAGGAGGTCCCCTTTGGTAGGTATGTAGGAGGCAAGCAAAATGCCATGGCACAACAGTTCCCAAGACTTTTGGGACAAGGAATGGACTGGCATCTGCCTTATTTTTATTATATAGAGACTCTCATTGGTATAAATAAATAATGATTTATCGTTTCGCTAAGTTTGTCCTGGTATTATTTTACCATAGCAATAGTTTTATTCATTCCAATGTTTCTGAGTAAAATGTAAAGTACTTTTTATCTTTCCTATGATGGCAGATGATACAACTGATTTGTTTAATGTCTACTTTGTTAAGTGCATACAGTGGTTAACATTGTATGTAATGGTCATTTGAATTAGATGCAGTCATTCATCACAAACAATGGCCACTTGCACCAACTATTTGATGTTACACATTTATTGGGATATGTTACGTCAGGTGTGTTTGCTTCACAGTGATTACTGATCAGTATGAGCACCTATGCACAACACCTTCAAAATTCGATTGTTCCTATTGATATTGGATACAGTACAGGACTTCTACTTGACAAGGGGTAATGTTACATGTATGTATATGTGTATTACTATTACTCCATGACTAACATTAATTTTACTGTTACATTCTAAGCGAAAGGTAACACCTTGTCCAGTGCAATTGTGACATTGTGTTACTTTACATTTATCAGGTATGATGTTTTTAATGTTGGGATTTCCAAAATGTCTTTAGACACACCTGTATGGTGACTTTTAGATCTTCATTTGGATATCCTATTTTTGTGCAAATGTCCATTTTATGGAAGGGAGCTTGCGTCAAATTCATACATACAATGTGTTGATATAGGTGTGTTTCTTTACATTTCTCAGGCGTCAACATTACAGGCATGCATTGCACATTGGTATGCTTTACCTGTGAGAGCAATTTCTAAATTCATAAGTCCTGTGCAAATGTTAGCAGACAAGCCAATGGGTAACAGGTAACAGTGTAGCTTACCGTCAAGTGCGTCCTCAATGAAGTTGTTTTTGTTCTTCATCAAGCAGCAGTGGCAGGACTTGTTAGATCGGATCCATGGTGAAAGAGAGAAAAGGTGAGATTCAGCCTTTCATTCCGCCAACTCAGGTTTGGAGGTTTGACTTCCACAGTCACGTCGGTGGGGAGGTGCATAGTGATTGGACTGGCAGGTAAATTGGCAGTCCACCCTCCGACAGCTGCCTTTGCCAATCTTGCCATCAACGCATCTATATCTCCTGGCAGTCGCAGCCGACCATACTGGTCTTTCATCTATGGACCCGCTAAGATCTAAATTGGGCAAGTGGACCTTCAAGTAGGCAGACGGGAAGAAGAACAGAAAAGTGAGGTAGAACCAATTCCACCTTGAACTAAATCAGGCCCTTAGGGGCCTATTAGCAAGAAATAATGATATTTATCGGTAAACGTGGTTAGCGACTTTTTTTTATCGCTGGATATTTTAGCGGAGAAAACATGCTATTAGCAACGTTTTTCTCCATTGTGCTAAAATATCCAGCGCATTAACGCCAATGGGGGCTTAATATGATAATCCAACCCACATTGACTATACAGGTAAGTCAACTTTTTAGCAGGCGTTAGTTTATAGCAATCAATCAAACAATCAATCAAAGCACTTGTAAAGCGCGCTACTTACCCGTGATGGTCTCAAGGCGCTGGGGGGGGGGAGGAAGCTGCTACTGTTCGAAGAGCCAGGTCTTGAGGAGTCTTCTGAATGCGAGTAGGTCTTGGGTCTGTCGTATGTGGGTAGGGAGGGTGTTCCAGGTCTTTGCAGTGAGGTAGGAGAAGGATCTGCCTCCGGAGGTAGTGCAATGGATACGGTGGACAGCGGCGAGGGTGAGGCTGGAGGATCGGAGCTGGCGGGTGGGGGAGTGGAAGCTGAGTCTGCTGTTCAAGTAGGCTGGTCCGGAGTTTTGGAGTGCTTTGTGTGCGTGTGTGAGGAGCTTGAAGGTGATACTCTTGTCGACGGGGAGCCAGTGTAGGTTTCTCAGGTGGGGGGTGATGTGGTTGCAGCGGGGGACATTTACGATCAGTTGGGCGGAGGCGTTTTGGATGAGTTGTAGTTGGCGTAGATGTTTGGCTGGGATTCCTGCGTAGAGTGCGTTGCCGTAGTCCAGTCTGCTGCTGACGAGGGGATGTGTAACCGTTCTTCTTGTTTCGGTCGGGATCCACTTTTAGATCCTGCGGAGCATGCGGAGTGTGTTGTAGCAGGAGGAGGAGATGGCGTTGACTTGTTTCGACATGGAGAGGGAGGAGTCGAGGATGAAGCCTAGGTTGCGTGCATGGTCGGTGGGTGTTGGTGCTGTTCCCATTGTGGTCGGCCACCAGAAGTCGTCCCAGGCTGAGGGGGTGGGTCCGAGGATGAGGACCTCCGTCTTGTCCGATTTCATCTTCAGCTGGCTGTTCCTCATCCAGTCAGCGACGGCCTTCATTCCGTTCTGGAGGTTGGTTTTGGCGGTGGGTGGGTCCTTGGTGAGGGAGAGGATGAGTTGGGTGTCGTTGGCGTATGATATGGTATGATATGAGAAAGACATTTATACAGCGCACGTTCACCATCGGCTTCTTGGCGCTTTAGGACAGACAGAAAACAGACTGCGGAGGAGACAGTTATTCAAAAGCTTGCAAAAACAGCCACGTCTTCAGGGCTCTCCTAAATGAGTGGTAGGAGGGAATGAGACAGAGTTCAGGTGGGAGGGAGTTCCAAAGATGCAGGGCCTGGAAGGCAAATCTTACTCTTCCAAGCCTTCTCCGCCTGAAAGGACAAGAAGATAGCAAGTTAAGGCCGGCCGAGCGGAGAACTCGGGAAGGAATGTATCAGGGGAGAAGGGAAGAAATGTAAGAAGGGCCTTGGTTAGCGAGGGCCAGGTAAGTGATACAGCCCACCTTAAAGAGACAGCGCTGGACTACAGGGAGCCAGTGCAAGCTCCTCAAAAGGGGTTTGACAGAACTGGTCTTTGGCTGCCGAAAGACCAGTCTGGCTGCTTGATTTTGAACAAGCTGAAGTTGCTGGGACTGATAAAGAGGGATACCTACATATAGTGAATTCGCATAATCAATACGGGAAACCACTAGACCTAAAATAGCATGAACCAAGGCATCATGAGTAAGGAATCGGCTGATCTTTCTGATGCGGCGTAGATGGTAAAAACAGACCGACATCACATATTTAATTTGAGGTTTCATAGACAAATCCTTGCTAATGGTAACTCCCAGACTCTTGACCGAGCTCACCGGACAGGGGGCACAGCCCAGAGTGTGCAGCCAAAAGCTGGGGTTCCATGGGTTGGCCGTAGGGCCAGTAAGCACCAGCTCGGTCTTGTCTGGATTCAGCTTAAGCTGGTTGGCGTTCATCCAGCAGCTGATGGTCGTCATTGTCGACTGAAAGTTTTCGATGGAGGCGGGGGAGGAGTCGATATTAAAAATGAGTTGGAGGTCATCCGCGTAATTGAAGATGACCACTGGTTTCTCCCTTAGCATAGAAATCAAAGGAAGGCTGTAGAGATTAAATAATAAAGGGGAGAGGGCGGAACCTTGTGGGACCCCACAAGTGAGGTCTTTCTTCTCAGACATAAAGGTACCAAGCCGAATCGCTTGCTTTCGGTCTTGCAGAAATAATGCAAGCCACCTGAGCGGGGTGCCCCTGATGCCGGCGTTCTCGACCCGTTGAATAAGAATGGAATGATCAACGGTGTCGAACGCCGCCGACAAATCAAGGAGCACCAGAGCCTGGGAGATGTTTTGGTCCGCCCCCTTTCTGAGTTCATCATGGACTGCCACTATGACGGACTCAGTGGAGTGCTGGGGTCTGAATCCCGCCTGGTGCTGGTCCAGGAACCTAGAGCTTTCAATGAAGGGGCGAAGGCAGCTGGAGACATGGGCCTCTAGTAATTTTCCCAGAAAGGGGAGCAGAGAAAATTGCTCAAGGTCGTCGGGTCTGCCCCAGGTTTCTTAAGGATGGGTGCTACAATAGCCGATTTAAATTAGCTAGGGACCACACCTAGTCCGAGGGAGTTATTGAGCAGGGAAACGGGCACATCAGGAAGACTAAGAAAGATCTTGCGAGCGATGTGGGCAGGGCAACTGTCTAAGGGAGAACCTGAGCGAACTTTGCAAAGTAGTGAGGGGAACGTCTCTTTTGTGATCAGGGGGAAATTCAGGAATGAGAGGGGATTTATAGGGGAATGCCCAGTGTCAACTCCCAGATCAGATTTGGGAATACTTGCTTTGATTAGAGCTATCTTCTCAACAAAGTAATTGTTGAGAGAATCACAAAGAGGCTGAGAGGAGGGGGAGGTCATTGTAACCCTATCAGGTTTAACAAGTTCATCAACTATAATAAAAATCTCCCTCGATTTGTTAGAGGAGTTAAGATTTTTTTGCGAAAAGTACTTAGTTTTGACCGCAAGGATTGCTGATTTATATTCTTTCAGGGCAGTCAAAAAGACTGTCTTCTTAAGAGGACAGTAATCAACCCTCCACTTGCACTCAGCTTGGCGAAGGGCAAGCTTCATATCAGATAAGTCCTTAGAAAACCAGCGCTGGGCATCATGGGGGCGCTCAATCCTAATTCTCTTTAATGGGGCAAAGGAGTCGCGAGCTTCTGCCAGCCAGGTATGAACATTGTCAGCCTCAGCATGGACAGACAAAGGAAGGCCTGCCACCCCAAAAGGAGAGGGGGTCATCGTGGTTAGCGAGAGACAGAGCGAGGAAAGATCCACCCGACCCCAATTGCGAACCAGTGGGGAGTTGTCAAGGCAAGCTTTAACTGCTGGGATTATGGGCAACATAAAAGAAATAACAAACGATCCGACCAGGCGCATGGGGAAATGTGTACACTTAAAACGTCCTGGTTTAAGGACCACATTTGGTCCAGGGTATGGCCCTTGGCATGAGTAGGGGCATGGATGTGCGGGAGAAAGTTAAGTCCTGTTAGTAGATCGGTGAACTCCCTGGAAGGGGCACTTTCATGCTGGGCGTTAGGCCAGTAATTAAAATCTCCTATTATAGGGACGCTTGCATGATTTATTGCCAGTTCGGCCACCACACTTCCAAAATGATGGAGGAAGGCCGGCAACTGACCGGGAGGACGATAAAATAGGGAAAAATGTGAGAGGGCGAATATCTGACTCAAGTTTAAAAATTGCATAATCCACTGACGGTATGGGAAGCATGGTAAGGGACTTGGATTCATGGGAGTGGGAAATAATGGCCGCAACACTCCCCCCCCCGTTTTCCCCTGAGTGCGATTAGCTTGGAGGATATAATAACCATCAGGGACAGCAGCCAAGATATCAGGGGTGGAATCTAATGTGAGCCAGGTTTCGGACAACAATAGTATATCAGGTTTTACGGTGTCTAGAAGGTAGAAAATCTCCGCTTGGTGTTTAACCAGCGAGCGAATATTTAGATACCAGATAGACAAGTGATCCAGCCTAGTGACCGAGCAGTCAATTGGAGGATTGAATTGCGATGACACCGGATCAGAGTCAGCATTTAACACGGCGGCAACAGTTGGGGGGGACAGAGAATGTTGCACTAGGCAGGAACACTTGTGTTTGTCTGAGAGGGGCTTAGGAGTGAGCTCTGGACCGCGAAGGGAAAGCAACTCCTCCGCAGAGTACACCCAGATGGAAGGGCGCCCAACAGGGGGACTGACCCTTGGTCCCGGACGGGCGCGGACGGGCGTGGACGGGCGCGCGCAGACGGGCTTGCCTTTGGCGCGCCGCTGGCGCGTCCGCTGCGCATTGTCGGCTGCACAGGTTTTAAAGAGAGGAAGGTAGGAGCGCTAGACCGCTCACCTCCTCCAACAGGAAGTGCCTGAAACCCCAGGAAGTGTCGCTGCCAATGGGCTCCCTCCACATCAATCGAGCTCTACTCAGCTGGAGGTGGAACGGGGAGTCCAGCGGAGAAGACAAGGCAAAAGAAAGGTAGGGTAACAATTTAGAAACACACAAAGCTAGTAATCAGCTTGAAGTAAGGCACAGAAAGTTTAAAATAAAAGTCACCGCAGCAGTGAGCAACAGCGTGTCCAGCGCGCGTCCTCCCTGAGTCAGGTTTTAAAGAGAGGACGGTAGGAGCGCTAGACCGCTCACCTCCTCCAACCGGAAGTGCCTGAAACCCCAGGAAGTGTCGCTGCCAATGGGCTCCCTCCACATCAATCAAGCTCTACTCAACTTGCGGTGGAACGGGGAGTCCAGCGGAGAAGACACGGCAAAAGAAAGGTAGGGTAACAATTTAAAAACACACAAAGCTAGTAATCAGCTTGAAGTAAGGCACAGGAAGTTTAAAATAAAAGTCACCGCAGCAGTGAGCAACAGCGTGGAGATGATGTTGAGTTTGTGATGGCGGGCCACTTGTGCGAGGGGGGCCATGTAGATGTTGAACAGCTTCGAGCTGGGGGATGAGCCCTGGGGGACGCCACAGATGAAGTTGGTGGCTTCGGAACGGAAGGGTGGGAGGCAGACTCTCTGGGTTCTGCCGGAGAGGAAGGACGTGTTCCATGCCAGGGCTTTTTCTTGGATTCCGGCTTCTAGGAGGCATGTTTTTAGAGTGCGATGGCAGACCGTGTCGAAGGCGGCCGACAGGTCCAGGAGGATGAGGGCTGATGTTTTGCCGTTGTCTAGTTGGCGTCTGATGTCGTCTGTGGCGGCGATGAGGGCTGTCTCGGTGCTGTGGTTGTGTCTGAATCCGGATTGGGATGGGTCTAAGATGTTGTTGTCTTCCAGGTGGCGGTTCAGTTGCATGTTGACGATTTTCTCTACAACCTTTGCCGGTAACGGGAGCAGGGAGATGGGCCGGAAGTTCTTGAGGTCCTTGGGGTCCGCTTTCGGCTTCTTGAGGAGGGCGTTGTTTTCGGCGTTCTTCCAGCTTTCCGGGAATGTCGCTGTTTCAAAATAGATGTTGATGACCTTCCGTAGTTGGGGTGCGATGGCTGCGTCTGCTTGGTTGAACATGTGGTGTGGGCAAGGGTCCGACGGGGATCATGAGTGGATGGAGTTCATGACCTTGCGTGTCTTGTCGTCATTGATGTTGGCCCAGGAGGTCAGGCGGTTGGTGCAGGTGGTGGTCGCAGGGGGGGTGGCGACTGGCGTGGTGGGGGCAGTCGTGGTGTTGAAGCTGTCGTGGATGTCAGCGATCTTGCGGTGGAAGAAGATGGCTAGTGAGTCACACAGTTCTTGTGAGAGCGGGATGTCGTTGGTGTTGGCGCTGTGGTTGCTGAGTTCCTTTACGATGCTGAAAAGCACTTTGCTGTTGTGTGCATTGTTGTCTAGGCGGTTTTTGAAGGAGGATCTCTTTGCTAGTCTGATGATGTAGTGATGTCTGTGGGTGGCGTCCTTGTGGGCTGCGTAGTTGTCCGGTGTGCGATCGTGTAGCCATGTCTTCTCCAATTTCCAGCATGCGCGTTTGGAGGTCTGGAGATCGTCGGTGAACCAGGTGGCTCTTTTGCTGGTGTGGTTGTTGGGTGGTTTCTTGAGCAGGGCGAGGGTGTTTGCGCAGTCTTCGATCCACTGTCTGAGGTTGTGGGCTGCGGTGTCTGCGTTGGTAGGGTAGGTGGGGGGGTTCTGGGCGAGGGTGGTGTTCAGCTTGTCGTCGGCAGCTTTGCTCCACCAGCAGCGAGGTGGCTCTTGGGTGCGATAATCGCGCTTAGCGTGACTTTTTTTATCGCTTCGCCTGCCTTGCTAATAGGCGATAGCTGTGTTAGCGACTGTTTTCAGTCGCTAACAGTTTGGGTGCGCCCACTTTGCAAGTCATTAGCGATAAATATCGCTGACATGCAAAGCGGGTCCCAAACCTGTAGCTATCGCCTAAAACTGTCGCTAACTGTTGTTAGCGACAGCTTGCTAATAGGGCGATAAAAATATTGCCACTTTAGTGGGAGAAAGTCCATCTAAAGCGGCGATATTGCCCTTGCTAATTTGCCCCCTAGTTTTTTTTAAGGAGCCTGAAATCAATCCTGCAGTGGAGCAAGTCTGAGGTTGTATACAATGAAGTCCTCTGAAATCAGAGACTGGTATTGCAAGGTCTCCCTGAAGATTCTGGAGCAGCTCCTATTTGCCATTTCTAAGGCACACAGGCCCCTCAGGGC
The DNA here is from genome assembly GCF_964261635.1 of Lissotriton helveticus. NCBI lineage: Eukaryota > Metazoa > Chordata > Amphibia > Caudata > Salamandridae > Lissotriton > Lissotriton helveticus. The sequence goes on from NC_136061.1 coordinate 1,683,828,545, forward strand.
AACACTTAGGGGCCAGGAATCACTCAAGCAGAAGACAGCAGCAGGGCTCAGTTAATTTCCAGTTGCTACTAGTCAGTTAGGCACTACAGATAAAAGTTCACTTTGATATTTTTGTGTTCCTGTAGCCAAACAGTATGTCAGTCAACTGAAAACTGGATTTCAATATTTAGCCCTAGGAATAAGTGGGAGAATGTCCAACATGTCCAGCCTTCAGGTCTCCACAGAGGTCTAAAATAGCATTACCAGTCCTCTTGTGTTACTACCTCAGGTCCAGAAAGTGTTCTGATGAGCTGGTAGTGAGGTGCCAGCTTTGTAAGTTTGACTAGGCAGTGGATGCATTTTTCCTGGACACTCCTTACATTTCCTATGGCTCACCCTTCCCATATGTGCAGAACATCCTGTTTGACTTACTGCAAGCAATCCCACAGTTCACTAATATTAGATAATATCTGTCACATACCCAGGCGTTCTTTCAAAAAGTCTTAGCCATTGTTTCAGCTCAGCCTAATCAATTTGATCACCTCTGGGAGCCATTTTAAGACCCCACTCAGGTAAAGCACTAGCAGGGCCATCTACCAGCAGGCTAATTCTAATTAGCCAACTGGAGGCTCAAGAAGGTAAAGTGTAAATTTTTTTAACAATTACTTTTATAACTATTTACAAAGTATTCCATTTCACCAATTAACTGATTTTTTAACAAATATTACAAGTAGTGGTAATTGTCGTACAGGAACATGCATCAACAGAAGGAATTGCGATTCCTAAATAGCGATTTTTAAGGAATTGCTATTTAGGAATCGCAACGCCTATGCATGTAGGAATCGCTATAAAAATAGCGATTCCTACACATTCCTTAATTGTTACTCGCAAATTGCGAGTTGCAGTTAAGGAATGCTGTCCCATTCATTCCTGTGGGCCTCCAGGCCCATAGGAATGAAGTGGAGATTGCATGAGATCATGGAATTTAAAGGGTACAAGGGTGTCAAAATGACACCATGTTGCACCCTTGAAATTGATCTGTGCACATATGTTGCACACACACATGCCCTAAGGGCATGTGTGTGCGCAACATGAAACTTTGAAAAATGCACAAAAGTGCATTTTTCAAAGTTTTTGCAAATTACCATGAATCTCAATTTGGGATTCCTTAAATGCAATAGCAATTTAAGGAATCTCAATTTAGAGATTCCTTAAATTGCGATTTTTGCATTTGGGATGATGCATCCCAAATGCAAAATTACTGGTCGCAAAGGGGCAGATTATGGGAATCTGTCGCTTATCCCAATCCATAGTTAACATATTTATTTTTTATTTGAACTTCTGTGTTTCTCCTAAGAAAGCTAATTCCCTTTACGGTGAAAATCTTTTTTGGGAGCAAATCAATGTAGGTACATCTGAGGTATCGGGTTCTGACAGGCCTACATACTCTGCAAAAACTCTCAAACACCATATATTGGAAATTGGCACGCAAACTGAAAATGCAAAAGACAAGTTTATTAGGACCCCATGGGGTGGTGGTACATTCCTACAGCACCCTTCGGCAATGCAAGAAGTATCACACCGAACATCGGTGCGCGACCTCTTTCTTTAACAGCAATAAAAGGTAGGCGCTATACATTTGAACAGTTTTAGGTACATATAAGGAAATTTTTGGAACACAGCCAACATGTGGGAGGGGCTTAATACCACTGGTCAGTTTGGGGAACATTCCTAAGGAGTGACCACTCGTTAGTCCAGAGATCAGATGTACGCATGCGCGAGACTGACCATTGCTAAAAATAGCCTGTTGCTGGGCAGGGCAAAGGTTCATTGGCATGGAGGAAGGACGAAAGGGCACGCTGACCACGAGGCCGCATGTTCATACAAAATGGAAACCTCCAAATACAAAATGGCCCCGCACGTTTGGTCAAGTTAACAGCGAAAACTCATGTAGCTGAGCTAAACGCTAACTCAGGTACTGCCAAATTACGACAGACGGTCCTTTTAGCGTTTAGATGAAGCTACCTCATAATGGAAGTAATCCGGATGTTCATCGTCAATATCGATCATCATAATTTTCATTACTTCGACATTACTCATCTGTACATTTTTAGCAATAGCTCGTTTGGATGGGATACAGGCCGTAACACATACAGAGCATAAAGTAGGGCCACATTGAATACATAAACAACAAAAGAAAAATATCCCAATAATCACGCATAGAACCGTTAACATTTTCCATCCCCATGTACTGAGCAGAGTCCAAAACCAACCAGAAAAAGTCCAAGTACCATTGTCAGTGTGAATTTCAGCAGCAATTTTGTGCAATTTAGAAATGGCATCATACACAGATGGTGAATTATCAGGGACATAAACACAACAACTACTTCCGATGATGCGACATGCACCCCCACGATCAGCTAACACTACGTCCAGAACCATTCGGTTCTGAAGCGTAACAATTCTTGTAATCTGGAGTTCTTCAGTTATATTCCCTAGAGCAGAGGCAGTTTCATTAGCAACTGCTTCCACAACACGTGTTAGCCGCCTTATTTTCCTGCTGTTTAAAGCAGCACCAACAAAAGAGAACAGGCCTAAATTAAAATCCACATATTGTTGTAGTGAGGTATCAGTTTGGTCAACGTCATCAATGTCCAATGTTCTCAATTCAATTCAAATTAGTCTTTATTTCGACTTTTAGTCATGAAAGACATACATAAACATATTAAAACAACAATTCATCATTATTACATCCATAAAATGTTTACAAGGGAATTCATCACTTAATCATCCAATTATTGTTATCCAGACATTAGGTACTTCGACACAACGAGTTAAAAAAATAAATAAGTAATGTGTTTGATAAAATCATTAAATTTAAAACCAATTAATTTCCTGCGTAGATGTCAGATTATATATATGGGGGCTACAATTCTTTCAACTTATCCCGTCTTATTAGCCACGTCCACTTTAAAAATTTTGCAAGCGCAACCTCCACACTTTCTGAGCAGTCAGTTTTGAGAATTCTAAGTGCTTCTGTCCCACACTGGATTCCCTTTTGTATGCAGATCGGCCTGATCCATTTATGGCGAGGAGCTTTGTATAGTGGGCACACAAACAACAGATGGGCTATGTTTTCTGGATATACTGAACAGAAGGGACACATTTGATCGTTTGTATTACTAGACCATTTGCTAGTGAATGTTTTAATAGGAAGGTTTCCTGCCCTGAACTTATGGAACAGTTTTCTGTCATATGGTATTGTAATGAAGTCCCAATAGCTCTCATACATAGGAATATGTTTTTGCTCCAAAAAGACTCCTGTAAGCGATGGAGCTGTATGTTTCTGAAACTCCTCTTGGGTTACATGTGCCCAGTAAGCCTCTTTCAGAGTTTTTTTAGATGGGAAGATGTTCTCCTCAGGTTTTTCCCATAAATGCCCCATTCCTAAGGCCTTAAATAAGGATTTGACCTTCCTGAACCACAGTATTTTCGCTCCTGAGTCCATATTTCTTGTTTCTAGAAGTGCTAGAGCATAGTGGGACAGTTCAGGTGTAACCCAAAGTCTCCTCCAATAAGCAATAGGTCTGAAACTACATATGTCCTCTATTTTATAACAGCCCAGGTCCATATACAAAGGTATAGTTGGTGTTGATTGTGGGAGCCCTGTTATGCATCTTAAAAATTTATTTTGTGCATTTTTTAAGGCTGTGACGTCGGAAACCCCCCACAATTCCGCCCCGTATAACATAGAAGATCTCACTTTTGTGTCATATATTTTGAGTACAGGGGCTATTGGTTTTGTGACTGAGGACTTAAACTCTCTCAGTAATACACCTGCCAATTGTGCATGCTTAGTTGTTAAGTGAGACATGTGGGGCTTCCACTCTAGCCGTGATCCCAGTGTAATGCCCAGATAACTAAAGCTGTCTGTCTGTTCTAGCAATTCACCATTCATGGAAACTCTGCCCTTAATCCTCCTGTGCCTGTGCATCACCAAATTTTGTTTTGGACACGTTTATTACTAGGCCATAGTCGTTGCAAAATTTTTCAAAACACCCTAATGCTTTCTGTAGCCCTTCCTGTGTTTTGGAGAATAAAAGGGTGTCATCTGCAAACATTAGGAGGGGAACTGGAATGCCATTTTGTTTCGGAGCATCTGTGTGTGCATCACTATAATAATCTGTAACCCGGTTGATGTATAGCGTAAATAGTGTTGGAGCCAATACGCACCCTTGTCTGACACCCCTGTCTGTTGGGAATCTGTCTGTGACTTGGCTCTGAGTTCCCCATCTGACCTGCCCGTAATTGTTTTCATGAAATTTAATCAGGACAGTCAGGAGTTCAGGCGGCATGCCTTGTTTATAAAGCGCTCGCCATAGCCTGTCTGGTGGCACAAGGTCAAATGCCGCTTTTAAGTCGACGAAGGCTGCATATAATGTACCACCCCCAAGAATCCCCCATTTCCAGTATATAGTCGAAAACCTGAAAACTTGGTCCACTGTACTGGTAAAGGGGCGGAAGCCAGCCTGAAACGTAGACATAATCCCCGAACCCTCTATCCAGTTCTGAATTCTAAAAAGGACCATCCTGGCCATTACCTTTTGAATACAGGCTATTAAACTGATCGGCCTGTAGTTAGCAGGATCTGCCCGATCGGCTTTTTTAAAAATAGGTATAATTTCGGCCCCCCTCCATAGTTCCGGCAAGGTTGAGCCCCTGGCAATAGCGTTTGCCAGCAGTTCAATATATGGGACCCAGACCTCTTTACAGTGTAGAAAAAGATCTGCTGGGATTTTGTCCGGGCCGGGTGCTCTTCCTCTTGGTATTGAATTGAGAGCACATTCAACATCTCTCTGACTAAACACTAGTACAGTTGTGGGTAGACAATTACTGATAGATTCCGGGGCATCTGTAAGTACACTATTTGTGTTGGCAAACTGGGCCTTGAAATACGATATCCAGCATTCCGGAGGGTCAGAATTAGCCGGCTGCGATTTTTGATTCCCCTTACCCCATCTCACTAAGTTCCAGAAACCAATCATGTCTCTGGACTTACTGGCCTCATATAGTTCTTCCCCATAATTGTTGTCCCAAGCTTTTTTTGCCTCTTGCTGTATTTGTTTATAGTGACGTCTAGCGCCCTGAATCTTCTCTCTGTCAGTGGTTCGCACCGCTAGTGCTAAAGACTTCTATGCTACCTTACAATTTTTATCGTACCAAGAATCAGGTTTCCGACTACTTTTACGCATACATTTTTTACTTGACTTGATAAAAAATGTGCCGAGTTTTAAAAAAAGGGTCGTGTGGACATCAGTTACCCTAGTCTCATAATCGTCCTGGGATGAATAGCCCTGTAAGTCAGCAATAGCAGCCTTTACCAGGGTGTCCATTTCTACAATAGAGTCGGGATTACCCAAACATTCAGCCCATCTCAGCCGCCTTGAGTCATTTGCCTGAACAATATCGCCCGGTGTTTCAATTTCATCTTTTCCCGGGCCCTTATGGAGCTGTATCTCTAGGCTGAGTGGGTTATGATCACTCTCTATTCTTTGAATTATGGTCATATCACATATGGACCACCAAAATTCTAGATTCACTAGGATGTAATCTATTCTGCTTGTGCTCAGACTATTGTTGAATGTGGGATTGCCCTGCCTATCCCCTTGTGTTCTCCCATTTGCAGCTCTGAGCCCGCACTCAAGACTTAAAGTCTTGAGTTGGAGAGCTGCTTGGGTCCACCTCTTTATTGGGGGTATATTAAGTGAGGGGATTTGCCAGCAGATATCTTCTGCCTCGGTGAGTTCTAAATCGCTTTGATCCAAGGGCTCAAAAGAGCAATTAAAGTCACCACATATTAAAACGTTTGCATTTCCCCTCGATGTTCTCACATAATGGCCCAATGCCTCGACTGTCTCTGACGATTTCCCTCCCGGTTTTCCCCTAGCATATACATTAAGAATTAATAATTCACCAAACTCAGGAGACTTTAACTTTATCGCCAATATATCTTTAGAGTTGGTTACTAGCTGAGTTGTTGTATATCTGTCATCCTGTTTAACCCAGGTTGTCAGACCACCCATAGGCCTTCCCTTTTTAAAATTAGTTGCGGCTATCGCAAATTGTAAATAGCCTAGTCTGTATTGGGGTTCGATAGCCCAGGTTTCCTGCATGGTGACTATCATGTAGTTATCAATGAAGTCAGTCCAGTCCCGTGAGGCCATCTTGTTCCTAAGACCTGCCACTTTCCATGATACCAGGAACTGCCCACCCGGGACATTAGTTGTTTCTTTTTGGGCCTGATTACACTCGGAGCATGGTTCCCCAGAAAGAGTGAATGATCCTTTAGGATCAATAGACTCCGTGGTTCCTTGAGGATTAACATGTGAACCCCTGGCAACTACTTCTATGTGTCCCATGAGACAATTGTTTTGGTTAGTATTGCCTACTCTGTGTTTGGATAAGACAGCATCATTTTCTCCCTTTCTTGTTAAATCGGTGTTTGGGTCAAACATTACTTTAGTATCACACAAATTGGCCCCTGAGACCGTAACTATCTCTGTATTTTTAAAGTTAGCTTGACATAAGTTTGCATCTGTGTATTGTAATCCTAAAGTGCCACATGTTGGCCAAAGATGAACGGCTGTTTTAGTCTCCCCCATAGATATACCTGTTGCACAACTTATACTATTAGCCTTGTAGTTTCCCTCTGCCTCATCTTCCACATTAGTGCTCTCCATATTAGATACAAGTATTCCACTGCCCCATCCCATCTGTTCTGTAGACTTCAATCACAATCGTCCAATCCATTTAATAGACTGAACCTATTTATTGCCTCCAATGGCGTGAAGCGCTTTAGATGGTCCATTCTCCTGTGGGCAGTTGTGTTGAATCTAGGGGGTACAATATTCCACCCATATGGATCAGGGGCAGGAACTGGGTAATGCACAAATGCAGGATTCCTAGTATTCTGTGTGATGGGAAAATAATCATAAAAATGAGATTGTCTATGTGGATGCTGAGGCGGGAACACTATAGATCGTGGGTAGAAATACGTTAGGGGACGGGGGGTAATGCAGTTGTTGGCATTACCAGTAGGCCAATTTAGTATGTAGTGGACAGCATTCTGGTCTCTGAAATTGACTACCACCACGTCTCCCTCGATGTCCTTAGGTCTTCTACCCAACCACTGAAGACGGAGAACATGTACTATTTCGCCGTTGATGTTACTAGCAATTGGCCTGTATATACTCAGCCAATGCATGATTTTGTTCCTGAGCTGGGCGTATCCCTCCCGCTTATTCGCTTCCAGTTCTGGCACACCCGTAAGAACCACCACGAAAGGCACTGCTTCCGGTGGCAGTTCTGTTAATGGGCCCCTCTTTTGTATCCCCCGTGTGTGCCTAATACTTCCCCCTTCTATTCCAGCTGTCTCCAAAGGTGGTATTCCCAGACCCTTTGATGGTTTACTAACTGGAATGACAGGAGTAGGATAAGTCTTGCTTATCAAGTTCGTAAAAGATGGTTTGGGTTGTTTAGTATTTATATCTTGAGAGGGCTTTGGAACTGCTATTGTCGGATTAGATGGAGGAATGTGGGCACATGTGTTGATTTCAATAGGCAATGGAATCGCTTGTACAGCGTTACTTGTTATTGCCCTGGTATGGATCTCCTTACTTCCCAATTCCAGCTCTATTTTCCCAAGTCTTTCCTCCACCCTCTTTAGTCTCTCAACAATTGCTAAAGTATAGCTTCTAATTATGTACTCAATGCTGTCTAATGTAACGCTGGTATGCGCTGGTTGTGGCGCAATGTCAGCTGATGTTATGTCAATTCTATCCTCCCTATCTTTATGTATAATTGCTTGAGATGGTAAAGGTTCCATAACTAATCCCTCATTATCATTAATGGATATAGTACAATGTTCATTGATAATGATAGGCTTGGTTTTTTTCCCAAAATCGGAATGGCTCAGCTTAGGTTTATTTGGTTAAACCCTCTTACGTCTTTTTTTAGTTGGGGGTGGGCCATAGATATTGTGCTGCATTGTTTTCTTAGTCAGGTTTCGTGCAGTTTTGCATGATATGGGGTTCGGTGTAGTCTGCATCTCAGTTATGTTGGTTAAGCTAATAGGATTAAGATTAGGAGGTAAGGTGCAGCTTACATCTTGTGTGTGACAAGTATTCGGTGTTAACATGCTATCACGAAATAGGAGAGGCATACTATCCAGGGATACAATGTCGTCGTTGCCATTCTGGCTCGCCTCAGTGGTAATATTAACCACTAAGGTAGGCTCAGGCAAAGTCCTGTTCTTAATGCTTTCAATCGAACGGCGACGCTGTATCCGCCTCTCAGCTAGAGTTGGTTCTTTTACTTTGGGGGTTTCAGGACCAGTTCTATGGAAATAATTGTCCAGAGTTCCGTTTGTCAGACTCCCAGGTTTTACAGCAATAACAATCTCGGGACTTAGGGCCGTTGTAGATATTGTTTTATTATAAAGCTTGTGCAATAAAGGACTTACTCAGATGTTCAGTATGAAAGTCGAATAGGCAGGGATTCCGGCCCAGTCCAGTCTCCTCAGGCCTCCGAGGGCCACAGAGGGCACGCCCTTTGCCCGGGCTTCGCCCCGGGCGCTCCCGCGCGCTCCTGCAGCGCGGGGGTGACGCTGTCTTTATGCGCCGCCTGGCGCGATGTGCTTGGCGTCTCCCGGCGCAAAGCCTGGCGGGAGATGTAGTTCAGTGTCCCCCTCCGCTCGGCGGCCGCTATTCGATGTCAATTGCGGTGGCGGGAGGGGGACGCAAGCAGGCAAGCAGGCACCGGGGTCCTGGGTCCACGGCAGATGCTGGGGGCGAGGTAGGCAAGCAGGCACCAGGGTCCAGGGTCCACGGCAGATGCTGGGGGCGAGGTAAGCTCTTTCACGGGTCGGGGCTCCTGGGCAATATTATTTCGCGTCACCCGCTCCACCGGGGTGACGCTGTCTTTATGCGCCGCCTGGCGCGAAGTGCTTGGCGTCTCCCGGCGCAAAGCCTGGCGGGAGATGTAGTTCAGTGTCCCCCTCCGCTCGGCGGCCGCTATTTGATGTCAATTGCGGCGGCGGGAGGGGGACGCAAGCAGGCAAGCAGGCACCGGGGTCCTGGGTCCACGGCAGATGCTGGGGGCGAGGTAGGCAAGCAGGCACCAGGGTCCAGGGTCCACGGCAGATGCTGGGGGCGAGGTAAGCTCTTTCACGGGTCGGGGCTCCTGGGCAATATTATTTCACGTCCCTTCTCTTAACTCTATTCAATACAAAATCGTGATACAATACAAAATCATTATGGTACATAGGCGGGGCAATAAACACAGGGGGTAATACAAAAGATATATAACATGTGCCTAACCATCCAAGAGGAAGACGATGATAACCTTTATTACTGCAAATAAAGTAAGTGTTTCGTAAGGCCACAAAAGAAATACCATTGGGTGTATCAAATGCGAGAGTAATATTGCATTCACTCCTCCCTACCGGAATTGTTCCTTTATTTCTAATGCAAAGATCTGCTTTTGTATCAATAACTGTAATCACATGCAAACTAGACATATTCGTAAGTCTCTGATTGGTGAATATACGAGGTTTAGATACATTGTCCGGTCGATATTCTTCCCACTCAAATTTAGTTCCTTCTGCTTGTGGATAGCCATCTCGATCGTTGTAACAGACCTTGTTCAATCGGAAAAGTAGTCCACCTTTTGTTGGCCATCTTAATGTAAAGAGAAGAGTGTACCAAGCATTACACGAACCATTGTGAGAAAAAGGAAGAGGAATAAGTGGAGTTCCTCCTTTCTTCTGATGTCCAGGCAACATCCCGCATACCCAACAATTGGAGGTATTTGTCATATTGTGTGTGTGGTGTAAAATTTGAATGAAACTGTTATTCAAATAAGTCTGTCTATGTCTCTCTTCATGATAGGGCAAGGTAAAATGGAAATGTTCGGATGGAATTGGAGTGGTAGGCAGTAAATAGTCCCGTGCAGGAAACAGTCTTTCTACAGTCCAAGCTATTACTGCTATTACCACTATTGTCGTAACAAAAAGAACTGCACCCAAAATTCTTCTATTTCTCAATGTCATAGGTGCCATAGTACAATGAACAAAGTCTCAAAAACCAAACTAAAAAATAAAAATATAGTGCTGAGAACCGAGGCTGCCGCTGGTTTTTTCTCCGAGATTCAAGACGGGTGTCGCTACACTGGGCAGAACTGATCCCCCCCCCCTTGATATTCCCGGCTTCCGTTTTCACAAACCTCGGAACGGTTACTAACCAGTCACGAAAAATACAAAAATATATATATATTATTTCCTTGGCCGCAGATTGTACTTGACTCCACCATAAACAGTGTGGTCCGGGAAGGCTCCCTCCGACTCGTGAGGCCTAACAGCTGGGCTCTTCTCCACGTCCAAGATGTCTCGGTAGTCAGACAACACAGTAGGGGTCACCAGATCCGGAGAGACACGTCGGCAGTGCGTTGAATGTATCCACCGCTTCTTATTCGTGATGCGCACAGCCGTTCGCGTTGCCAGCAGTACCTGTTCAGGGCCACACCACCTCGGCTCCAAACTGCTGGATCTCTCAAACACTCGGATCATGACATGATCACCAGGACGAAGATTGTGAGCCTCTCCAATGGAATTGTCGGGGAGCGCTTCTCGAACCTGTTGATGAATAGAAAGTAAATCATTTGTTAATCGTGCCAAATAATCGTTCATCATTATGCAAGGCACATCATGTATCAAACGAGGCTTTGGAACTCCCCAAATATTCATGGGCCTTCCAAACACCACTTCATAGGGTGTGAGGCCAGATCGGGAATGTGGCACTGATCTGATAGACAGCAATGCCAAAGGCAAAGCGTCCGGCCATTTCAAAGACGTGGATGCCACGATCTTCGCTAACTTCAGCTTCAGAGTCGCATTGTACCTCTCTACCAGACCTGCTGACTGCGGATGGAATACAGCATGACATTTTTGCTTTATTCCCAACCCTTTCAGGACATGCTCCACAACTTTCCCAACGAAATGAGGACCATTATCATTCCACAAAAATTTACAAACACCATAATGCGGGAAGTACTCTTTGAGTAACACCTTAGCTGTTGTCAATGCTGTATTATCCTTCGTAGGGTAGACCTCAATCCATTTACTGAAGGCGCACACCACCACTAGGACATATTTGAGGTTATTACAGCGCTCAAGCTGGATGTAATCCATTTGTAGTACTTCGAATGGTGCAGTAGGTGGAACAAACCCTCCTTTAGGAGTATATGTCCCTTTAGCAGGATTGTACTGTAGGCATATCAGACAGGTCTGCACTACTCTCCTAGCCGTGCTGGCAATCTCAGGATGCTCCCAAACTCGTGTAAGCAATTTAGTAATTGCAAGAGCTCCAACATGTGCCAGCCCATGTGTCATTTGAACCATTGCTTGCAAGTAAGCAGCAGGCAATTTCCATTTTTCCATGTCTTTACTTCTCCAACAACCCTCATCATCCAGTACTCCTTCTGTTACCCAGTTTGCGAGTTCTGCTTCAGATGCTGACTTCTGTATGTCTAGAATTTCTTCTCTAGCATCATGCCATCGCTCAGCTTGTGATCTCACCACATACATAGGGGAGTCATTTTGCAACATGGCAGTCTCTCTCGCTATGCGGTCTGCAAAAGCATTTCCTTGCCCTATTTTGTCTGTCACTTTCTTATGTGCACTACAGTTGATTATCGCAACCTTCTTTGGACATAATAGTGCATTCAGGAGGTCACATACCAACTCTCCATACATGATGTGTGTTCCGTGTGAGGTCATAAACCCTCGTTCCTTCCAGAGTAGGCCAAAATCGTGCACTACTCCAAAAGGGTAACGGCTATCAGTGTAGATATTCACACATAGAGCAGCACTTAACTCACATGCTTTCGTTAAGGCTATCAATTCAGCTGCTTGAGCCGATTTTTGCGGTATTCGTGCTGTTTCTACCACTGTTTTGAGTGTCGTGATCGCATAGGCTGCGGATGCCGTACCATCTGGCAATCTCACACACGATCTATCAACCCACAGTTCCCCATCTACATCTGGAAGTGGCGTGTCCTGTAAATCGACACGACCCTTTGTTTGTTCGTCAGTCAGAAAAACACAATCATGTTGTTCTTCCTCCTGGGTCTCAGTAACAGGATATGGCAATAAAGTAGCAGGGTTCAAAGTGGCGCACCTCTTCAATGTAATATGTGGCGCCAACAATGTTAACATGTATCCTGTTAAACGGGCTCTGGTTAGATGCTGCGTTTTCGTTTGGTTCAATAGCGCATCTACCGCATGGGGAACTAACACCAGCAATTTGTGCGATAAGACTATTCTCTCACTCTGCCGTATAGCTACTGCTGTTGCTGCAACTGCTCGGAGGCATCCAGGCAGTCCTCGAGCCACAGGATCGAGTACCGCTGAAAAGTATGCGCAAGGCCTCTGTTTGTCTCCGTGTAACTGTACTAAGACTGACAATGCGCACCCATCCTTCTCATGTACGTACAGTGTAAATAGCTTTGTATAATCCGGTGTACCTAACACTGGTGCAGAACAAAGAGCTTGTCTCAATTGTTCAAAAGCATTCTGACAATCATCCGTCCTTTCAAGGGGAATTGGTGCAGTTTTGGACAGCAATGCTAACAAAGGTTTTACAATGTACGAAAATCCTAGTATCCATTGCCTACAAAAGGACGTCAAACCTATGAAAGCGCGAACATCCTTCTGAGTGCAAGGGACTGGTGTATCTAAAATTGCTTGAATTCGATCTGATGTTAATGCACGTCCCTCCTTAGACAAAAGATGACCGAGGTAGGTCACCTTTGGTCTACAATATTGTAACTTTTTTTGTGAAACCTTGTGATTGTTTTTAGCAAGGAAAGAAAGTAGGGAGAGTGTACTCTCCTCGCATTGTTCCTGTGTGTCTGCCGCGAGCAAAATGTCGTCGACATATTGGATAAGCGCCACCCCAGACTGCAAATCAAAAGAATCAAGCTGTCTTTTCAAAGCCTGGCTGTAAATGCTAGGACTTTCTGTGTAACCTTGAGGAACTCAACAAAATCTATAAGATTTATTATTTAGTGTAAAACCGAAAAAATATCGGCTGTCAGGATGAATGGGGATCGAAAAGAAAGCATTTTTCAAATCAATCACCGTAAATGTAGTAGATGTGGGTGGAACTAAAGTAAGTAAGGTGGTAATGTCAGACACTACTGGATACTGGGGTACAACTATCTTATTAATTTCCCTCAAATCAATAATGAAACGATAGATCTTAATATCTGTATCTTTCTTCAGGATCGGAAGAATTGGACTGTTGCAAATATTGTAGGGAACTTCCTCTACCACCCCTGCCAGTATCAAATCACTCACAATGTGTGTCAAAGCTATTTCGCCTTCTCTGGAAATCTTGTACTGAGGAACACAAGGCAAAACCGCTCCCTCCTTTACAGTAATGCGTACAGGAGGAATAATCATTTGTCCCACATCAGTATCGGAAGTAGCCCATAACGTGCTTGGAAGGGAAGCTAATGCATCGGCCTCCTGCATGAGTCGCGATCTCTCAATTTCTGGGTAGTTCTCATTCAAAATAACCCGCACCCCTTCAGGGGCACAGCGTATTGTTGCACGAAAATGCTTTAGCATATCAAGTCACATAATATTATCTGGTGTATTTGGAGATAATAGAAACGGACATGGGGCAATGAATTTATCAACGTGAAATGTAAGGGGTTGAGACAATGGGCTTAGAGAAGGTGTTCCATCGAACCCTATTGCAGTGATTGTTTCGCCAGACAGGGGAGCCCTTGGAACCAAGTGTTTGGACAGAGCGCTGCGAGTAGCTCCTGTGTCGACCAGAAACTGATCAGTAGAACCCAAAACATGTGCTGATATATATGGACCCCTTTGATCGACTGGTACTTCAACCGATTCCACACCCCATCCTACGCAATCCTATGCATATCTATTATCCTGAGACTCAGTATTCTCTCATTCAGCTATCTGATATTGATTCCGCCGATCAAAAGTATTATGTTCAACCTGTCCACGACCCCTCTCTTCAACCCTACCACGATCATTCACTCCACCTCTCGGTCCTGAATAACTATTCCGTGACCTTCCACTTCCTCGACCCCTCTGACTACGCTGTTCACGAAGTACCGGACAATCTGCAACCCAATGTTCAAACTGCTTACAGTATGCACACTGATCCTCAGAAATGTCAGAACGAGGGGGAGACGCAACATACGATCCTCGTCTACCCCTATCATTCCCTCTCGATTGCGTAGCATGAACCTGAGCCAACATCACCTTCGTCTTTAAGTCCTTCACTTTCTTATCACTACTTTCTTTAGCCTCCAATTCCTGTCATTCATAATACTGAGCCATAGTTAATAAAGAAGCGGGCGTTGCAGTGGTCCATGAACTTTCGCTAGCCTTTAACCGTTTTGCAATCTCCGGTAGGAGATTAGCCACATACTTATCTACGAACAAATGCCTGCCCGTGTCCTCTGTTAATAATTGACCACTGTAATCATGGAATGCTTCCTCAAAACGGGAAAAGAAATCAGAGACCGATTCGTCCGACTTCTGTTTAAAAGACGCCAATACTGTCCAATCAATTTTCTTAGGGGGAACAAGCGTTTTTAATTTATTTAAGATAGCCGTCGGTAAATCTAAAATCAATTGACATGGCTTACATGCAGGTTCCCTCTCTAAATCAGCTCTAGCTATGTCCTTCCACTCTGCACCTAAAATCGCTCGATCATCAAACTTACGAATCGCCCTCCACATATCAGGAGGCAATATCAAACCAAAGAAAAGATCAATATCAACTAATGTCATAATGCACGAAGAAATAGCGCCCTCCACACCTTCATAGAAAGCTGCTGGATTTTTACGGGGGTCAGGCAAAGCATTCTTAAGTGCCATAACATCTGCTCTATTCCATGGCGTATAAACCCAATTATACACAAAATAGCCCTTTGCATCTTTAGACGTCTTATCATCATCCGTACCATCCCCTTTAGGAGGGACATACAAAGGCGCAGCTTCCTGCATAGGCATAACATTAACCGCAACACTCTTATCTGATCCATAAATAGGGCACTCTCTGGAATTTTCCGTCGATCCAGACGCTGATGGATCCAATGCCTTTTTCGCTGCTCGCAATCGTGTCGCCTCATCCCGTAGCAGAATCAACCGCCGGAAAAATTCATCCGCCTCTGAAAGAACAAAAATACCTTGACGAAAATTCTCACGACCAACTGATATATCTTTAGGTTCCAACTCAGGAGATTGCTTCCTAAACCGGTCAACAACTTCATCTGCAAAATGATCTAAAAAATACAATTGTTCCTTGTCAGACCATTTACTCATAAGATCATCAACCCCTGAAACAGTTATAGCATTGATATTAAGTTTACGAGCAACCGAACGCAATTCCGTCATACGATTGGTAGGTAACCTGGTACGCTGTTTATCCCGACTATCCTCGTCCGAGTCCTCATCCGGAGCCGTAGGCTGAACATACGGAGGCGGGCAACGATCTAACAATGAAAAATCATCTAATTCATTAGTAAGGACAGGATAAAGAAGACGTCGAATAGGAAACTGACCATTAACTTGTAAATTACGTTCTCGACTCTCTTTCTCTTTCTGTTCCTGCAATGCATTCTCCTGCAGCTGTAAAGCTTTATCCCGAGCAGCCTTTCGCTGCTCTTTGTCCGCCAAGGCTTCTTCACGCTTCATTCGTTCACGCACCGCTTTCTCCCACATACGCACACAATCGAACATATCCTGTCTAGACCTGCGCTGAAACAAACATTGTTCCACATACTGAACTTTTCGTAAGTCAAACGACCCATGTAGTGGCCATTGCAATTCACAATCAGTTTTGGTGTATTTGTGCCATAATGTGCTATACATAATGGGAGGAAGGCCAAATTTAATGTACATTTCACGATTAGGAGTTCCCTCTGGGGGAGCCGGCTGAGATTCATTTAATCGATAATTGGTACCATTTCCAAAGCAGCACATTCCTCGGAGTGTGCTGAGAACAGGCATGTTCAAAATATCACGAAAACGCGATATTACAACAGATGGCACTTAAATGTACTTTACGCACGGTGTGCCGTTCAAACAAATTCAAAATCAGAGAAATATCCCTACATGCCTGCCTATGTGAGGTGCACTCCACATATAGTTCAAATCATAGGTCCAAACGTTAGCTAACTCATACAAATTCAAATTAAAATTCAAAAAGCCACAGTAAGTGTCAGTAGACTACCTTACCAAACATAAGCTTACCAAATACTTTTAAAAGTGTCCAGATTCCAACTGCCAAGTTCCGTAACCGAATCAGCCAAACGGGCACTACACGACAAGCCAAACGATCAGGATCTCAGTCGAAGACCGGCGCCACCTGGAAGGTCAGATCAGAAGGAAAGGAAAAAACACCGTGGGTGCCAAGACTCGGGCACTCAGTGGCAGCGTACGCGTCCATAGCGAGTTTCCAATCCTTCGTCGCGACCTCTCCTTCGGGCATCCGAGTCGCCGATGAGTCCCTTCGTGGTCGCCAATTGAGGTATCGGGTTCTGACAGGCCTACATACTCTGCAAAAACTCTTGAACACCATATAATGGAAATTGGCACGGAAACTGAAAATGCAAAAGACTAGTTTATTAGGACCCCATGGGGTGGTGGTACATTCCTACAGCACCCTTCGGCAATGCAAGAAGTATCACACCGAACATCGGTGCGCGACCTCTTTTATACAGTTTAACAGCAATAAAAGGTAGGCGGTATACATTTGAACAGTTTTAGGTACATATAAGGAAATTTTTGGAACACAGCTAACATGTGGGAGGGGCTTAATACCACTGGTCAGTTTGGGGAACATTCCTAAGGAGTGACCACTCGTTAGTCCAGAGATCAGATGTATGCATGCACGAGACTGACCATTGCTAAAAATAGCCTGTTGCTGGGCAGGGTAAAGGTTCATTGGCATGGAGGAAGGACGAAAGGGCACGCTGACCACGAGGCCGCATGTTCATACAAAATGGAAACCTCCAAATACAAAATGGCCCCCGCACGTTTGGTCAAGTTAACAGCGAAAACTCGTGTAGCTGAGCTAAACGCTAACTCAGGTACTGCCAAATTACGACACATGCCAACAATAAATTCTTGAATGTATCACTTCTAAATGTCAAGCACTCTATCTTGTGGGCTATAAGGTCTACTTACGGGTAACTTATTTTATATTTAAATGCAGGGTTCTTTCTTGTCAGTGGAAATAACTTTCATTGGTTCTCTAGTACGTTTAAAAAGCTGCAGGAGTCAGACTGGTAGGCCTGAAGCCATGTTATCTTTGTCACTCTAGTGGATGCCATATTAAGTGCTGCATTCCACAGGAGACATGTAACTTCCCACGGCGCTGGTTAATTATCCTGCACCAAATGCTATAATCTTACTGTAAAGTTGAATATGCCAGTTGGGCATTGGCCAATCTCACCATATTTTATGGGTAAGAACACATACGCTAGGGTCTTTACAACAGTGCCTCAGTTTGCAGAGTTATAAAGTCGCTGTATCAGATACCCCAAAAATTGGGGGTGACCAGGCATAAAGAGGGACTTTCTCACGACATACTCTAAAAATTTTAGATGTTTCTGAGAAGACTGATTTCCAATCAACACAAGGCAGCAACTAGTTTACCCCTGCACATCTCATTAGAAGCTGTGTACCTAATTCATACTTTGATTATTAGATCGTATGAGACTCTGAATTGCTATTCACTTATTTCATTAAGAAAATTACTTTTTCTTTATAAACTGACACAATCAATAAAATATAGAGTAATATATCAACACTTCAGTTTTGGAGCAGAAGTCACGCTTGATTAATAATGGCATGTTGAGAGAGCGAAGAGATATTGTAGATGAGGAAGTCGGCGCCTTCTTGCTGAGTTGAACCGGTACTATGTCAAATGTTATAAATAGTGTGAGTCTGGTAATGTTATAAATAGTTATAAATGTTATTAATGTTATACATAGTTATAAATGTTATAAATGTTATAAATAGTGTGAGTCTGAAAATAAATAGTGTGAGTCTGGTAATCAAAACATGCATTGGCTAAAACAATATGTTTGCTTTAATTTTAGGGAAAGTAGCTGGTGCAGTTTTGACTATTGTAAAGTATTGAGAAAACAAAAAAAGTTTACTAAATATGAATACAAAATTAAAAAATAGTTCTATGTTCAAAATTATTGTAACACACTTTCATATATTATTTTAAATGTAGAACACACAAAAAACTATGATCCTAATGTTATTCACTTTATTTGAATATGTTAAATAAATCACATTTAGTTCTAAATGAAAAAAGTGATATCTAAAGTCAAAATTCATATTTTAATTATATATTATAAACATTTAAAGTAATGTATATAATTAATGATAAATTGAAAGTAATATCATTGCATTTTAATAAAATTAATGTTCAATATTATATGAAAATATTTTAAAATAAAATTATGAATTTGATTCAGTTTGGGATAACTTTTATAAAATTGAAGAAAAATATATTTATTTTTTAAATACTTTAAATACATTAATGTAACCTAATTTAATAGTATGTAATATGGGGTTTTATTTGCAGTCTCTTTCAACATTATTTTCAATTTGGTTGTAGTACCAGTGGCTAGCCAAATGTGATGCTCTATTTACTCCAGGTCAGAGTACATTTAATACTACCCTTTTCCCAGCCACTCCATCTAGTCCCTCCCACATATACTACTAAGTAGTAATTTTACATGTATTAGGATCTTCCTATAGAAAAGATAGGAGATGTGGAAATTTACACTTGTGGGTTTGTAAGTTGCATTTTGCAGTAAGTATTTTCTACAAAATGTGATTTGGGAATTTCATACAACATATTTAAAAATTACATAAATGAGAAAGCCATATTGAATAACTAACTAATTTATAAATTAATGAGGCTTGGGCAACTTCCCTTCTTTGATATTACTGGTTGATGATGTGTGACGCTAAAGCAAGAAGAAAGAGACATTTTTTTGTGGATTAGGGAAAGAAGCAGTGAGCCTGCAGATTTCTGACAATGTAAGAAATGTAATCTCCTTGTTTTTTTAAGCAACATTTCCTCGAAGAACATAATTTTTGTGATGCATGGGGTGAAAAATTAACATAGGATCAAAATTAGAGCATGTGCAATTCTATTTCTAAGGGATGCACATCCAATGTGGCAAATAAATCAAGAATAGGGCACAGGTAGATTGTTAATACGATAGTAATTATCTAATGGTTTGTTAATTGTGCTTGACACAACTCATGATGTTAGAAGAATGATTTGCTGAATGAAAAATTACACAATCATATTGAACAGAGTTGCGCATAAAAATAATGGAAGATAAATATTTTATTTAGAAAACATTTTATATGTAATCATTTTGTTACAATTACACTCCATTACATAGAAATCCCAAGGTTTTTTGTCTGTTAACAGCCTAAGTAAATATGGCATGACCCTGGTACTAGAACCACAATAATAAATAACAGGGTGGATTCAGAATCATGAAGTCAGACTAAACCTATTTTATGACCATATATTTACTACTAGTAACTTACAACTGTATGTTACATATGATGGAACTTCCAAACTCCTGGCAGATCTTTACACTTTCAGTAGAACCCCTCACATGCTAATACATTGGATACCTTTACATGGAAGGGAATAGAAAAATTATACACTCTTGGATGAAATGAAACACATCTGACAAACATTCCCTTATACCCACATAAACACTGTCCACTCCTTAGCGTTATGAACCCTAAGTTACTGAATATAGGCCTAGGAAGTTGCACAACCTTTTACTTATATTTGGCCTACCTTGCTCTACATAACGGTTCTGGCGCCGACCTTTTACCTAGTTAGGTGCTGAATAAATGTTGTGTGGTTTTCTCCGAAATCTGGCCTCATTTATTATTCATGAGGATTCTTAGTATCACAGCAGGACTACCATCTTCTACATATTAACTCTGTATAAGGGTCACCGCTATTGTCATCCTTGGACGACAGGCCCATAATACCCTTACACACCTAAGTAGAACCCCTGAGGGTTCTTTTTGGGTATGTAAGTACAACATTTTTGCTGGGCAAACGAGAGGGAAAAAGGCTTCCATGCTGACACGAGGCGCTGAAGTCCCTCTACGCAGACACTCCAGCACGCAGTGGTCTGACATCCCTCATGGGGTGTTCAACCCGAGGTCCTTCGCTCTCTCGCATGAGGTATGGGGTTGGCTCTTTCCTATGAGCATTCTTGGCTATACACCTACATACATGCTAGGTCCACTTAGGAACATCTAGTTAGGGTTTGCATCGTAGGAATACTCATTTTTACTGTCATGTATCTATATACCTGCATATATTCACTGTCTTGGCACTCTGGTAGAAGTCTGCCTTTTATTTACTCTATTGGTGCTCGTAATTGTCTATTTCGGTCTTATGGTTGTTGCAGCACTTGACGCTGGTTCAATAAATACTTCTTGAAAATATCCCCACAGTTTATTCTGTGAATCTCTCTGAAACAAAGTGAGCACGACTGACAGAGTGAAAATTACTGTACTGTTTCCACGATCCCTGAGGGGTCAGGGTTGTTATGCTCGATAGCTGCCAGAAACTATTCGCTCCTTGGTAAGGTTGAGGGGCTTATAGTGGCACTGTGAGCCAGCTGGTCAACAGATTAACATATCTGTTGGGGATTGTCTAAACATGCAGATCCTATATAGACTTGTAGGCACTACACAACATTATAACCTAGTTTTTTCCTTTTCAGTGCAATGTGGATACTGCAGCCCACCACACTCAGGCATACCAGTCAGACCACAAGTCACTAGAAGAGGAACTGACATTTTACTACAAGAGGAGACGGCCTTGTAGGGACATTGGTAGCAAAATAATATCAACAACTACATGGGCTGCCTCCATTTAGACTCATTGGAACAGAGCAGTCTTATGGCATGAGGTCACAAACTCGCTATTGCATTAGGGGAGGAGGCCCGCAACATTAGGGATATATTAAAAAGTGGCACGGTTAAAGGAGGCAAAGTAAGGATAAGTTCTCAAAGATTCCCTCACCAGAATTTGTGGCTAGCGAGTCAATTGGAGCCCATCTGCGACTACCCCCGCTCGAGAAGGTTGACCTCTCTACAATGCATCCCGACCCGCTATTCGGACCGCCTCTTACAGACAAGACTAACACCGTGTCATGTGAGATAATAATCCTGCCAACTCTCTCTCTCTTTCTCTCAAAAACCAAACCAATCAGCATTCATCCATATCTGTCCTTCACTAATACCTGCATCATTAGTCACACATCACATACTTTCCCCTCCTAAATATCATGTAATAGAGGCCCTATTTATTCATGCATGCTGTGCTAATATTGATCATAATAATCTTTTATGTAGCATTTATTTCAAGTAGATTGGTTGCTTCAGCTGGGGCATAAGTCATTGCACCTACAGAAGGCCAATGGTTTAACTCATTTTCTAGCAGACCTCAAATGTGAGATAGCAGAAATAATATTTAAATCTGACTTCCAGATATCCTATATGACAGCTAGAGCCTTCCACTCTTAAAATAGCTTTGGGGGGTAGCCACTGCAGGGCCATGGTAACATTAGGTTTCCCTTGTCACACATGGGGTTAGCCCCAATAAGTGCTGCAGTCCATATGTGACATTTAACTTACTATATCATTGGTGTATTTTCTACACCCACTTCGAAGGCTGTATAAGAAAGTTAATTAAGTCCTTTAAGAGTTAGCCAATTTAACCATGTTTTAGGGGTCAGCGCATATGCATTGGAGCCTGGAAGGTAGTTTCCCATGCCATAGAGTCAAAACACCAGCAGCATCAGTCCACAAAAAAATGGGGGTGACTAAATTATTCAAATTTTTCAGATATAATATTCAGTCTTAAAAATGTAGCCTTCAATTTGGAAATGTAAAAGTATTACAATTAAACACCTGGCTGACCTTATTTTACCTCACAGGATAATTGTGGCTTTCAAAATAAGTATGTAAGCCTTATACCTAACATCAACTTATATTATTTTCAATGACTTACTCCAATGTGTATGCCTCTCTCGCCTGTCAGTTTCTGTCATAAAACCACCCTTGGTGTCCACCTTAAGGACATCCACCACAGTAATGTCAGGTAATCACTGGCAGCTGCTTCTAGGCTCTCTGCCATCCACCTATGAAATAAGCCTGTACATCTATGATCTTAAGGGCTGATTATAATCTCGGTGGGACTGCGGCATTATGATGCAGGCGGACAAACTGAAGCCATCGGGGGAAGACTGCCGCTTCCAACAGGATCTACGATCCTATGTAGGGGCGGTCAGACTCGTATCCCTTGAAGTGCATTTGTACCGAGGCAGGCACTGCCATCTGGATTATGATGAGCATTTCCCACAGCCTTTTCATGCAGTCCCATTACCATGAAAAGACTTTTGGAAAAGGAATTTGGGGCCCCAAACAGTTCCCCTTAACTCGTGGACCACTTCAAAATGTCCCAGGGGGCACAAGTAGTGCCCCATCCAGATATATGCACCGTACAGTGCACAGCACACAGTGCACGGATGTGAACAAAGTGATCTCTCCCACCGTGGCTTGTGCTCTGTCCCTTCTCTTGGCCTGCAATACAAGCCACAGTGTACTTTTCCGACTGCCACCATGGCGTTAAAATCATAATTGGGTGGTCAGACGGCATCCTGCCTTTTGGGCGGTCCCTGGACTGCTGTGATGCCGGATGGCAGTCCGATCATCCAACATCTTAATGATGCCCTATTTGTTTGTATCTTATCATTAATTTATTACATCTATTACTTTCATGATTACATTGACTGCAAGCGTTTTTAACTAATACAAAACTGTGCATTCAAAATGTGTAATTTCATCTGAGTTGAATGTTTACCATTATATTTTCTACATAGGAAAGTTTTATGTGTGGTAGAAAAACATTTTTTAATAACAAATATGCTTAGGGGAAAAGAAAATCTGTCCAAACATTTTGCTTTATCTGGCATACCCTGCATTATACAGTAACATTTGTAAATGCAAGAAGGAGATTGTTGTCTGAGTTGTAAATTATGATATATAAAAGCATATTTTAACTAACTAAATATTTATTTTACCTGACATACAATGCATTATACAGTAATGTTTGTTTATGCAAGTAAGAGATTGTTTTTTGAGCAGTAACTGCTATATATGTAAAACGCCTTTTGTTCCACAACATGTTTCAGGTTTGGGGTAAAATGTTAATGGCCATTCTCTATTTCACACTTCAGAAAAATGTTCAGATCCCCCTCAAACATGAACATCAAATGTCTGGTAGTAGCAGCCAATTGGAAGAACACTGCAGAGGGGCAGCAGGGAAAAAAGGGATCATAGACAGACTGGGAGGTGGGGCTACTTGAGGTGTTGGGGAGGCAGACAAGACATAAGACCTGCTATCTAGGAGGTCCTTGACCACATCAATTTCAGAACTGCTCTCTGACCTTCTCTCAGGGCACCCAGACCTAGGCAACCATGTCTCAATTATCCTAAGAGATTGCTCCCGGAACCTCTTCAATGGGCCTCAGGTTCTCTTTAAGTGCATTCATTGACATATATTCCAGGGTAAGAGATTTGGCTGTGCAAGAGGGGTTTAAGTCTTCAGGGCATAAGTGTCCCTCAACTCTTGTTCTTCTGGTCTTGCACAGTGGGAGAGAAGGTTATGCATGTGTGAGGAGTGCATCTGGAAGACCATATGGATTGTGGCCTTAGACGTTAAGGAGGGGCTGGGTGCAGGGCTGGTGTTTTGGCCTATTTTGGGAAAATACAAGTTGGTCTTGCTCAAGCCCACAAGGAGACTCAAGATCTTCCTTTTCTTTTCAGGTGTCTAGATCCCGTTTTCATGTCTAGATCCACTGGCTCCCCATGTGTCTGATTAGCCTCTGCCTGGAATCTCTCGGTGTCTGTTTGTGTTAGTCGTTAAGCTGACACACTGCTCTGCTCTGCTAGTGGAGGGTTCCTGCTCTTCACTATTGGTGTCAAGTGGTTGTGCACACTTTTGAGCTGAGGATCTATATTCTTGCTCCTGATCCTGCTGTGCACTTTCATGACCAGTCAGGACCAACCCTGTCACTAGCCTCTGTTTTTTTCTTATACTCAAATGTTGGTAGTTACAAAAAGTTAAAAGGGAAACCTCTTTAAATATCTGTGGATCATCCATCCAAAGGAGAAGAAAGGGATAGTAACAGCTTAGAGCTGAGAAAACATCTATTTAACCGTGAAAATGCAGGTCCCACATATTGGTTATCTGAGGGGAGAGAGTTTTAAAGATGGCTACAAAGCATCGTAAATAATGTTGACATATTCTGCACATTTTTTAGCATCAAATGTTCCACAAGTATTAATTATTTATTGCGAACTTTGAAAGTGAAAGGTAAAAATTATATTGTGGTTAGAAAGTAAGGTAAAGGTACACAATGTCAGCATCACCTAAACTATAATTGGCAAAATGGAGATGTAACGAATTCCAAACGTATAATGTGTATTTAAATATTTATGCTGAAAGAATTCCACTATGTCAAAATTGGATGATTAGTCAATCCAAACTAAACAAATTCTAAATATGCATGTTAGGAAAGTATATTTTTCAAACTTTTCATACCACAAAAAATAATAAATATAACATGGAACGTTATAATAAAGTTCACAGTGAATATATGGCAGTACACCACTCTCAAAACACCTGTGCAAGTGATTACTGCTCATACACATTTACAGTCTCTTTGCTGCTCGACCCATCCCAGCTGAACATGGAGGGTCAGCCAGACAGCTTTCAGATCTTCCATCAAAGTGGTGTCATAGGGGGTGAAGTGAATGCTGCTGGAAAGACAATTCCATAATGTACTGGCCTTAATTTGGGTCCAGCAATGAAGTCCTCCCAATGATGTGGCACGGCTTCCCCTGCCTGGTGTGGTCACCCACTGCACTGCAGCGTGATGCAATGTCTTTATATATATGCACTACTCAGCTGTGTGTTTGGACCCCCAAAAAGGTGAGGGTACTTGTGGAGGACCCACAGGCTAATGATATCCAATTCGCCTTTAGAGAAAGGGGAGGGCCTGTTATTCAATTCCCTCAGCCATGCTGGGGACAAGAATATTGCAGGGAGCAACAGGATGGAGGAGGATAATAGTGTGAATGACTTCCTCTTTCTGTATGTCAGTGTTTGGTTGCTGTGCAGAATCTTTGCCCTGTGTATGGAAGGAAGGCTTCACAGTCAAAGCAGAAAATCTGCATGCAAGAGGGAACCATCTGCATACCAGAGGGAGACAGCCTGTATGCACCTAAAGCAATTAAATGTGATAGTTAATAACAAAAAATGGGATTGTTTGTCTAATTAATATAAGCATTTTATTTTTTTAGTATCTTGCACATGAACATGGGTGTAGCGTGTGAGTTTGTGTGATTTTATGTTGTGAATGTTAGAATGGTTGCGTAAAGAGTGAATTATGTTTTAAAATGAACATAGTATGCTAGTAGACATTATGTGAAGTAAACAGAGTTGCCTCAGGATAGTATATATGCATATTATGTTAATTGTTCACCATTCACCATTGACTATGGATTACCCAACCATTTTAATACAGCATCCAAGATGGCAGCTCAAGTAAAAAATTAGCCAACTAGTCATTCCAGCACCAGCATACCTAGTCTTAACCCCACTCTGGGTACCTGGTGTTTATTAATCAGGGTCCAGATTTATATACGAGACCTGTTGCATCCCCAACAAAAATGCCACCAAGTTGCCATTGTCTTTATCAATGAATCTCACCCAACAGCGATAGAATGTGGATTGATGTTATAGCATAATATCTGGAAATACAATACCTCTAGACATTTCAAGTATTACTCACACAATTCCATACTTCTCTCTTCATTTTGCAAGCCACAGCAATCCAACTAAGTAAATTCATAATCCAGCTTCTCTTCATCCACCACATTCATAATATAAATTAAAACACTATATATACCTACCAGATAGTTTTCAGGATCCACAGACTGTAAGTGTTACATCTTAGATGTGACTGATAAAGCTGCACATGGTACTTTAAATAATGTAACCAATTATCAATCCTTGATATAATCCTCTTGTAATTGTCATCCACATGATCATATGTCCATTATCCAGTAACCTCAAAGGGTCCTCTAAATCAGACCCCCACTCAAGAACTGTCCTAGCAAATTCTCCATTAAACCTGCACTCCTAATATTACAGATGCATTCACTAACCTTGCAGTATGCAACACCATTCTAGCCCAATAATTCAATGATGTGGCTATTATTAAAAACCCAAAGACATCTCCATGTTAGATAGGAAGTCAAAATCACAATTTGTGCAGACCACTCCCAGATACCAGGAGCACACATGTATGTCATAATGCTCCAGTGTTAATAACACACATCTCATACAGAAAGAGATGGAACCAGCCTCATGAAATTGCCAAGCATCTCCATAGAGTTTTTTAATGTATTGGATGATTTCAAAACTGCCATTCATTTACCCTCAACCCCTAAAATATAACAAGTAAACTATACAAACTTGAATATCTGCAACACTTTTATTGTCTAATTCAACCCACTTCAACACATTCTTAGTTATTCTCCTCACTGTTAGTAGATTGGCCCTTGTCCTTTAGCACCTTATTTGTGTTCATCAATGCATCACTTTAGCCATTCAATCAGTAAAGGAGTAAGATCGTTCAGAGTGTCCGTTCCCCCGTTTCTCTCTTGGGTCCATTCCATCGACCAGGGGGTACCTCAGGGCTCGGCACTGAGTCCTTCGTTGTTCAATGTCTACGTTCAACCTTTTGCAGCTGTTGCCAGGCAATGGGACCTTATTATGGTCTCATATGCGGATGACACGCGGGTGGTTGTAACAGGGTCTTCTTCGAATGCTTCTAGGTTTAGAGATGGAATGCTGGCTGTAGCCGAATGGATGGCTACTAACTGCCTGCAAGTAAATGCCAACAAAACAGAGGTTTTGTTGGTCGGGAAGAACGCTAGCATGTGGAGGGGGCATTGGTGGCCAACTGTCTTGGGTGATATCCCCACGCCAAAGACTTGTGCTAAAAAATCTTCGGGTGTGGATAGACTCATCTCTTAGCTTTCAGGACCACACCAGGAAATGGCTGGCACATGTTTCGGCCTTCTGCTGGGTCTTAAGCCCCTTATGAAGGTTTTTGATCCTGCCACACATCAGCTGGTTGTTCAGGCGACAATTCTATCCCGCCTGGACTATGCAAGCTCCCTTCAACTTGGGGCAAACAAGGCTGAAATAGTTTGGATGCAACATGTCCAAAATGCTTCAGCCAGAATCTTGGTAGGTCTCCCGTGATCCCCTTCTGCTGCCGGCACTATCCGGAGGCTGCACTGGCTTCCTATGGAGAAGAGTATTCAATTTAAGGCATTGTGTCTATCTTTTAAGATAGTGAAATTTGCTAGGTCCAACTTGTTGAGTAATCTGCTTACTCCATATGTTCCCTCCCGCGGTCTGCGTTCGGCGGGGCAGCATCTGGTTGTTGTTCCGCGGGTTAAGGGCAGCCGTGTGGCTGGACGGTCATTTTGTTACCTTGCAGCTAGACTGTGGAACTCTGTGCCGGAGCAGATTTGCGGCACAGATTGTCTACTTGCCTTCAGGAAAGCTATTACAACCTTTCTCTTTCCTTTAGTTTAGCCTACGGTGGTATGGCGGCTGACATGGTTGCAGGTTGCTGTGTTGTATTGGTACTTCGTAGCTGGCAGCGCCGGGACACCCCTTGACTGGGCAGCTGTGCGCTATACAAGACGCAATAACATAACATAACATAACATAACATACACCCATATCTATAGAGCAATGTTATCACAATACTTTTTTTTTAAACTCACTCTGAAACCTTTGTTACCCAAAGCTAACTGGTCTATCTCAAACTTCTCTTTCCATATTATTTGAGCATGTGCTCACCTCACTTTATAGTGCCTACTTTGGGCTTAATAGCCGTCCTTCTATCTATCATGCTGGGTTCTATATCTAATCTGTCAGAGACTACAAGTCCCTAGTTCAAGTTGTAAAAGGCTGCAGGATGATGGTGTACCAGCATGATTCTAGCAAACATCTGGTGCTGCTTGACCTGTCAGCAGCATTTGACACCATCTCACACCAGATCCTACTGGAGAGACTTCGAGACATTGGAGTACAGGGGCTTGCACTGAAGTGTATGACGGACTTCCTTACTGATAGAACCCAGACGGTCACTCTGGGGACCTTTAGATCAAAAACCACCAAAGTTACCAATGGGGTACGGCAGGGCTCTTGTTTGAGACCCACTCTTTTTAACATCTATGCTAGCCCCTTGGCTAAACTTATGAGGAACTTAGGGTTCACTCCCATTTCATACGTGGACAACACCCAGCTCCCTCTCTCATTTGATAAGAACAGACCTGATATACAACTCATCTTTTCTGAAGGCATGAAGACTATTGCTGCCTGGATGAGGACTAACTTCCTCCAATTGAGCGCCGTGAAATCGGAGATCATGTTGTTTGGAGGAGCAGCTATAAGTTGGACCCCCAGATGGTGGCCAGAGGAGCTGGGCAATGCCCCGTCCCCTAAGGAAGTGGTAAAAAATGTAGGCATTAGGATTGACCGGAACCTCACTCTTGACACTCACGCCAATACTACCGCAGGCACCTGCTTCTACACACTCAGTTTACTTAGAAGAATTCTCCCCCTGTTACCTTCATCTACCAAAAAAACATTTATGCAAGCTTCAGTAATAAGTCGACTGGACTATTGTAATGCACTGTTAGCGTCAGCCAATGAGGCCTCCTTAAACAAGCTACAAGTTGTGCAGAACACGGCTGCCTGTCTGGTAGCTAACGCCCCTCCTAAAACGGGTTCCACTCCCTTCCTCAAATAACTTCACTGGTTCCCTGTGAGAATGCGGGTGAAATTTAAGATAGGCTGCACTGTTTTTAAAGCCCTAAATGAACATGGGCCTTCCCACCTATCTGCTAAACTTATCAAGTATTCCCCCTCACAGCCTCTTAGATCGGGCTCCAAGTACTTCCTTTGCACCCCATGAATTAAAAAAGCGCGCAGTGGTGGCAAAGCTTTTTCACACCTTGCCTCTGCTTTCTGGAATGAGCTTCCTCTCCAGCTTCGCAACTGCCAGAGCCTCTCTCAATTCAGGAAGCTTCTGAAAACTCATATCTTCTGATCCCCTCGGATCTGGCTGCAGCACTCCATCCTAATCGCAGAGATACCACTTTGGGGTGTTTCAGCGCTATATAAATTATTAATAATAATAATAATAATTTTTACCCGTCTTTTTAAAAATAATATGACCAGGAATGCATTTCCTTTCTACTTTTGAAAGCCTAACTTAGCAGTAGTTGAATTAGGCATATCTGGCTAATATGTTCAGATGCCTATGTGAATTAGATGCCAGCAACATAGTTATAGCATCCCTAGATGATTTGGCATTCCTGCTTGAAAGAGAGGAGATAGATGATGTCAATGATGCCCAGCACCAAAGTATGTGGGTCCCGTGCATACTGTGTCACTAGAAACAAGCTATACCTGGCTGATAAGGCCTAACAAGGGCGAAAACAGTGCTGGGATGCTTGTGTTGCAGATCGAGAACCTGGCTTGGCATTTCGGGCAGGACTGTTCCCATTGGAATGGATTTGCACATGGCTGAGTCAAAACTGAAGTGCCACGGTCTGCCAAATAGTGATGGACTGGTAGGGGACCCCAAGTAATCACCAGTGGCTGAGATTAATTCAAGCATTCCATCCATCACTTTTTTGTATACTTTAGTGTTTTGCCGAAAGTGGGATGGGTATACCCAGACGTGACTCCCATGCACACTGTGACACTGGAACCTCCTGTGTTGCTGGTGCTGTGTTGCCAGTATTTCAATTCAGGGAGGACCTGGCTTGACAGTTCAGGCTGGATAGTTTCCATTGGGGATTGGTCAAGACTGATTTTCAAATGGCTGGGTCCAAACTGAGGAGGCAAAATAATGATGGACGGTGATGCAGCCCTGAGTAATTACCAGTGGCTGAGATTAATTTATGCATTCCATCCATCACTTTTGTGTGTGCATGTAATGTCTTTAACTAGGCACCCATTTGACTATTTAGCTGAGATTGGAATGAATTTGCGTAAGGGCTTGCTCAACTTGTTGTAGGTGAAAATAATTATAAAAAATACATTTATAAATAGCATTAATCTCCATTCATAATGTATGAAATTATAAAGACACTTTTAGGAAGGAAAATAAGAATAAGGTGAAAGTAACTATTCTATCATGCACCATGCCAAATATTTCAAGTAAGGTTTAATGGTGAATTAAAACAAAATCATCAACAACTTCTCTTGCATAAGAGCCTAAAAGTACAAGAATAGTAGACAGTATCCATGCTTGGAGAGGCAAGGTGAAACAAAAAATAGAAAAGTAGTTATATTTTGGCAAAGATTGCCCTTTTTAGTAAAATGAAGAAAATCATGGTATGCTCCATTTAGGAGAAGTCGAAAAGTACAGGCGAAGTAAGACGACAGCCGATATATAGGCTAGGACAAAGGTATAAGTTGCAACGTGTAGATCAATTAAGATAAGCATAGCTTTGAATAGAGGTCTAAAATCCCCTAGATGGGTGTGGAAAAATGTTAGGGTTCGCAACAAACAACAGAGAAATTCAGTGGCTCTATCTCATTTGGGGTCACAACCCAAAACTTCCTGAAGATTCTTCCACCACAGAAAGATCTGAAATGTCTTTGCCATAGTTTGGATCCAAAAATAAAATATTTCTAAATGTCATGAGTGACTGCTGATTAATAGGGGGTCTAGGAGCTACAGGACTTATAAAGACAATTTTTAATAATGACACATAATTATGAGAATGAGCGAGCCCTTACCCCTCCGATTGAATGTAGCCTTTGAAACAGCAATTATTTTGAGAGCTTGTAAGGTCTTATTCTTGCATCCAATTTCCAAAAAAGGGAACATGAGAAACTATGAACTGGGGACTTTATTGGATGTCAAAGACAAAGACTTTTCAAAATGTCTGTTTGAAGAACTTAAAAAATGAGTGGCCGTTAAAATAATTTTTCCTTTCAAATCAGATTTTGTACCTAATGCAGCACATTAGACCCCTTATTGGCAATGCTCTTTCTTGTCCGACATTATGTCCACTTCTCTGACCCAAGCTTTTTGTTTCAATACAACATAGCTTAGAAAAGGTGGGGACAGGTGTTTGGTGTGGAGTAAACAGCAGAGGTGGGGCATTAACTCCAAACTCCTTAAAGTAATTTAAGCCCCTGATAGTGACACCTGGGTTCAAATACATTTTGACAACTAAAAGACTGTTAACAATTTCTAAGGTTTTTTTTTCTAAACTCCCGGGGCAGTTCTGCAATATGCAAACAAAAATGCTGTTCTTGACTGCCCAAGCACTGGTCTGCAGAGAACACTTAATGCATAACTTATATTATTGCAGTCATATTTTATCCTTTCCCTTTTTCTAACCGAGTAGTCTCTCACCCAGGTGCATGGTAATTTTCTGGCCTTAGGATAGACTTGGGGGTCAATTTCGATGCAGTCAGAACCGGATCCGACCATCGGTGGGAGCCGTTCCAACCGCACTCAAATGGCCTGTTCGTATTCTTTTCCAACCAATCCATTTTGATGGGGTTGGTAGGAAAGGAATCCGAACCGGATTTCCGAATGGCCTCCAAGCGGCTCTTTCCAGCTGAGGGATTACAATGGGAAATTACTACAGCCTTTCTGTGCCAGCCTTTCCAAAACAAAAAGGCTGTGGGAATCCCACAGGGTCCCAATGGGTGAAAGGCCTCTGGATGGTGACCTATTATGCCCCCCTGTTGATCCGTGAACCCAGTGGCAGGCACGGATGAACTGCACCTCTGCTCTTAACAATGAGAGCATGCATTCTGTTCGGAATCTATGCTCCCATTGTTAAGAATAGGATTGAGAATGAACAGGGTTCAGTCACATCCTACTTGCTGGGCTGGAACCAATGACATGCGGTCATTTGGTTCTAGTTCCCAAATGATTTTGGATGGACTCCGGTCTGTCTGACATCGTAATCAGGCCCTTTGTGTTTTGGAAAGGGAACCTTATTTCAAACTGCTGCCGTTAGTTTGCTTCCTGAAAACCAGCCATTCAGACAATTTATTTGGGAAGTGGTCAGGATAAAGTATGATACTATAAAGAGTCACTATTGCTTATGGAATTTGGTTGAGGCACATTTGATAATCTCATTTGATCTCGCATTATGAGTTGCCTGGATTTTGAGCGATTTATATTATATTTATATTTATATTTATTTATATTTTTATTTATATTTATTTATATTTATATTTATATTTATATTTATATTTATATTGCTACTACAATGAGTACCACCAATTATAAGCTTTTCCCTGATAATGGTATTAACCAGGCATTTCTTTCAAAAATAGCAGCAGGATCGATAAGCCAAAATAATTCCTATAAGTGATACAGATTTTTATCACAATACTTGCAATTCCAAAATTTCCTGAAACAGTAGTTACCACACATATTGCAACAAAGCCCTCAAGTCGTAATGAAGGATGCAACATGTTTTACATCATTATAGACAGCCATGCAATAATTCCCCCGCCCACAGGCAGGGCCACTGGAATTATGCGATTAGGCTGCCGTGGATATTTTTGCATAATTATAGATTAGCCACATTTGTCACATAATTCATCATCTGCTGCATGATCTGCAGATTTTAACAAAAAAACAAGTTTGTTTCTAGCTCAAATGGCTCAAACATTACTAAAAACTCAGGTACATGTGTTGCCGCTTAGTGGAAGGCCCTGTGCAAATCTTGACTGGTTATTTTTCTGTTGATTATTGATATATTTGAGTGTTAAACTGGCACTAAGGAGGTATGCCCAATGCCCATACAGTGCTAACAAGTGTAAAAAGAACTAAATAATGAATACTAATAAAAAATGTACCACACTACGCGACATAATTTGCCTTTTCTTGACAAATAATTCACTCAACCATGCCACATAATTTGGCCCTCCCCCATCGGATAATTCCAGTGACCCTGCCCAAAGGTACTCAGTTATATCTGAGGCTCTACACTACTGTAATCATTTTCACAAGGGGTATTTCATGGCCCTCGTTGACATTTTCTGTGGGGATTTCAGTGTATAGATTTATAAAATGGACAGAAAGTACCTCGCATTTGGGATATCTACACCTGTTCTATTGTTTGTTTAAACTTTTCCCTACCGTTCCAGGAAGTGAATCTCGTTGACTGTAGCATTTATCTGAGTCAATTTCCATGCCTTGTATGTTAGGCTTTCTTCATTAGTATTGTGAATGTGAATGTACTGTGAAATGTTGACTGTAATTCAGTGTTAAGAGTGTCCTTTTGCCGTAAGGTGGTTTCTATGTTATGAATTCGTGTTTGCAATACTTTTTATATAATTAATCTATGGATTTGGATTTTATTTTCGCTGTTGCATCTTCAGTAATTCTGTTTCTACACTGAGAAGGATTCTCTTAATATCTCTGGGGGGTTACTCTACGAGGTTAGACTCACATTGCAAATTGTATTAAATGCAACATTGCCCATGCTTCTAAGAACGTTGGTGTGAAAGAAAACAAATGTTGTTGGGCGCACTGCATCCCCAAATGCGATGCAGTGCACGCAATGAAATTTGTTTTATTTATTTATATGTTTACTTACCTGTTGTACTTGGTTGCAGTCTAAAAAGACATTTTAATAGGTTACTGTCTCTGCCTCGCATTATTTCATTATTAGCAGTTGAATTCCGATACATTTTTCTTGGTATATTCTGCAGATATCATAATCAAACTTTTCAGAACTATAGGAGTTTTGCTGAGAAGAACTTTGTCATCAGCATATTGAAGGTTATGGAGGGGAGTTAGAGCTAACGGTGGAGGATCTACGTTAACTTTTTTCCGACTATCACTGAGGTCTGCTTTTAATAAGTTAAATAACAGTGGGACATGGGCACAGCTTTGTTTGAGACCATCACTTGTTTGGATCCTGTTTGTTGTTGTTAGACCATCACCCAAGCTTACTCTCACCCAGGTGATTTGATATGATATAACAGCAGAATGACATTGAGTAATGTTGAGGGTATCCCCCGTTTACTTAATTTTCCCCAGCTTTCCTTCTGTGAGACCTTGAAAATGCTGATTTTAGGTCCACAAAGAAGGCATATTTCAAATTGAGGTCTCACCCTTTGTGGTATCAATGATCTCACTGAAACCCTCTCCTCTATGTCCTGCAGTAAAAGACTAGCAAAATACATGGTGTCTATATTATTAAGGATAATTTGCCTATAATTGGCCAGATCACCTCTTTTAGCGCTTCTGTAGATAGGATGAAGTATAGTACCTCTCCAGGAATCTGAAATGACATTAGTAGTCTGACGAGTACTAAATATCATGCACAGATTAGTTGACCAGAAGTTTGGATCTGCTTTATACAATCCTGATGGAAGACCATCTGTGCCAGGTCTCCCATCAGACTTGGCTCCTTTAATGATATTTTCTTATGTTGTGTCTGTTTTGTGGTATGAAGGGAAATTAATATTTGGTGACAGGTGGGCAGCTCTCGGAAAATGTTGACCTATAAAGATGATTTACATGTTTTGACCATTTTAATTCTTAATTTGCAGCATGTGCCCCATGTCCCCCATAGGTTAACCCAAATAATGAACTTCCAAAAGGCTTTTGGATTTCCCCGCTTACATATATATATTATAGTGTTTGCGATTTTGACTTCCATAGTCATGTTTGGCTTTCATTATGGCCTTCTTGAACATTGTCCTGATTATCCACAAATTTTGAAACTGGACTTGTCCGGCAGATATTGAAAGTTTCCAGTAAAATCTTATTTCCTTGTTGAGAATATGTTTTTCACATCTCAACAACTGAGTAAACCATTCATTTTTCCTGTTAGCAAGACAGAAATTGTAGGCTTTTGGGACTGTTGGTGATGTAAATCTTTCCGAAAGCCTTCCCGTGTTAGAGAACCAAGCCTTTACCAACATCCCTGGGGCATTTTCTCAATGTGACCATATTTGAAAAAACTATTTTGAATATGTTATAATATGGACTATGTCTGTTTCTTTCCACTTCACTGATTTTAGTGAGAAAGCATAGGGTTGAGCTGATTCAGGCTTGTTCCAAGATTTTTGTGCATCATTTGATGTCATCAGTATTAATTGTAGAGATGACCACTCTCCATTTTTGGGCCTATTTGGAACCTAGAAAATTGTGGTTTGGTGGTAAACTCCGCTCCACCGGCAGAGTTCGCAGTGAGTTCGGCAAAAACTCTCCGCTAGCTGCTGGTGGAGTGGCATTTACCGGTGCTGAAGTGTGCTCACGCTCATCCAGTCCCTATGATGCGAGGTTTTGGCTGCAATATTATGCAAAGGCGGGCATTGGGGTAAGTAAAGAAAGTCTTTGCTTTGTCCGTGATTTCGAAAGCTTGTGTTTTATAAACAGACGCAGCACACAGCCAACAGACTAATGATAATTCAGCAAGCAGTAATTCAAGCGCATTCCTTCAGAGGTTACAGGAAGAGAGTTCTGTTACGAATAGTGCATGCTTGTTATGAGCCATGTACTATACCATTGAAGCTCATAAACAAACAAACCACGCTCACTGGGGAGACAGAGAGATATAGTGCAGAAGTCTATAACACGCTGCCGCTGCTTGTGATGCTGCAACAGGGTGGTGGGCGTTTGGCAGAAATCTATTTCTCTGAACCGTAGGACACCAGGGAGGCAGCCATACGGAGTGACGCCCTCATGACATGAAGTGTCGGGTGGTTCTCGTTGGTGGAAGCATGTCATGCTGGTGGGAAAGGAGAAGTGGGCTGAAAAGGGTACAGACTGTTTCCAGCAGCAGTCCCCGTTACATGGCCGATATACAAGTGTTTCCAGCTGCCTTAGGCTGGGTCGACGCTGAGAGGAAATGATCGAGTGTGGGACGCACAGCAAACAATATATTCTAAAGGTACTGCTTTGTTAGGAAGCAGGAAGAGGCCTCACGACGGGAAGCCCTGGTCTCGCTCTCCCACTCACACTAGAGCAGATCATCAATGGCAATGTCAGGCCAGGTCACACCATGTGAGTCCACCTCCAATACCTGCGGGGTGTCTACCGCAGACCCCAGACATTATGGGTGTCAAACCTTTTCCTGCCCACTTCCACATTATGAACGGCCCTGTTACTAGTGCATTGTTTACAGTAAAGGGTCCTCAGACCACACGACTGACATTGTAATCTCCGCTAGCCTGCACTCACAAATAATGGGTGGCTGTGCATTACTCTGTCTGCTTGCGGAACTCCTTGGAATTTGGCCGAGTTTTTGGGTAACTCTTCGCCGTTCCACGTAGAGAAAATCCACGAGCTCTGTAGCCCTCCCAGAAAATGTGTGAAAAATATTCAAACTTCCAAGAGTATAATCCAGAACTAGATTGAGGAGTTTGGAATTTGTATGATGGAACTTATCATGGCTCTATGATTATTGGTAACACGGAGGACAAGAATATATATATCTTTAATGATTGACAAAGTTGGACTATATAAATGGTGAATCTTGTATAAAGAACTACGTATACTGCCAAACCTGTGATTTTAGTAGGGTAGTACATATTACGTTTTGATCAAGCCTTGAGGAAGCCTGCATATGGCGAAAGGCACATCGGCTGTGAAGCATTGTCTTTTAAGAACAATACAAATTTTAATTGGCTACACAACGCTTTTTGGGGGGAATAATAATGAGTGTTCCTACAAGAATACTAATGGAAGAATAGTGCTGACTGCACAGAGGATATAAGATACCATATGTGATGGGCACCAGTGTATTGTCTTGGATGTTGTGGCATTCTGCCACAATTGTTGTAGGTGGGATGTCTTGCTGATGCCCTAGGAGGATGTGCATCAAACGCCAAAGCTGCACTCAAAATTTGATGTGTTGAATTTAATATTTGGACATAGCTTGTATAAATAAGGGGATACTATTTGATGTGCAGGTCAATTGTAGCAAATCCACCTTTTTGTGTCTTTTGTATAATCCAGAACTGACTTTACTTTTGAAATAATGTGAGTGGGAGATGCTGTTTGATCATCTTTACATTGCCTGTTTAGGACACGGAAGTTAAATTGCGGAATAGTAACCAACAGTGCTTATACTAACTTGCCTTGGTTATAATCAATCCAACCTGCAGTGAAACTTTCCATATTTCATTTAAAATTATCACCTTTTCAGAGTCAACCCCAGAGGAAATCAGACTAAGATTACAGTCACCAGTTAGAAGACTACTAGCATGTGGATAGTTTTTGATCCCAAGTCAAGTCTTTGAATTTCTCTATTTTTGTGCTATCTCAGGATGCTGATATATGTTAAGAACAATTAACAAATACAACTTTGGTTCTTTTCAAAGTTATATGAATATTCCATTTAGCCAGGTTTGAGGAAGATTCAGTGGTATAATACTACAATTCAGGTAAACTGAGGCATAGATCACCAAACCTCCCTCTTATATCCTCTATCAAATGTAGCTAATCGATGCTGTTTGATAACTCCTATGAATGAGACGTATCTTCGCGGCATGTTTCCTGAAAGATGAGATTATCAAAAGATTGCCAGAATTTCACTGGGTTCTCCTCATGTACAATATTAGCTAATCCACTACCATTCCTGGAACATATATCAAATCTGGAAGGCGATATTAATTGAGCAGTGTTACATGTGATTTAATTGCTCTGTTGGAATCCAGGGCTACTTGTCTTCCTGCGATCTGCTAATTGCCACTCTAAAGCTTCTACCAGAGCCAGTGGAATAGCTTATGGTCAGCTTTTGATTTTGGATGTCTATAAATATGCTGGTATTATTGTCTGTTATGCTTTTTAGCACATATTGTGTTACTTGTGTGATTGAATCATTACGTCCCTGCATACCGGATATGGATATATCGCCCGTTTGCTAATTGACACGCACAGGGTTCAAAACATCTAGGTAAGTTCTGGATCTAAAGAGGTTATTATAATTCCCCAGTCAGGTAAACTCTGCTTTTCTTTCACTACCATCTGCAAAGTTGTGATAGAATCCCAGGTCACCATTGTAGTTGACATGATTCTTGTCACGCTGTGGGAAATGTATTTTTCTAGTATTATATGATTTAAGGTGTTCAGGTTTCCTCTCCACCAATAGCTGCTCAATGATGGTGCCTCTGTTCAATGTATTGAATGGCCCCTTTGATTTGTATGTGGGAAAAAGATAATGTTTGATCTTAAATTTACTACATTATTGAAAAGTGAATGAGCTCAAGATCTCAGACTGTTTTTTGGAAACTCTATTTGGCTGGTACTGCTATTCAACGTCACTTGTGCAGTATTAGATTGTGTTGGTATCAAATTGGCTACTTCCTTTTTCTTTTGTTACTATCAAATTGGCTGCTTCTTGAGACTGTTGCACTTGATTTGGAATTGAGGGTGATTTGTTTCTCCAGCGTTCTGAAGCAGACTGCACTTTAATGTACCGTGGAGTCAGCTCATACTTTTGAGTGGAATCTTTAGCTACATTCACAATAGTCTGCCCCTCTTGCTTGCTTGTGGAGTTCACACTTGGAGCTGCAGAAGTTAATTGTAGTTCTGTTTGATTATATTTTTGCTGGGAACTGGCTGACTTTGGAGACTTGTTTTGGTGGACCTAATTGTTTTGGTTGGAGTGCCCTTGATTATTTCTAGCTTTTGTCATCCTCCTTCTTCCCGTTTGGTCAACAGTTTTAGGCCTTTATCTTGGTAACTTGCACAGATAACACATTCTTCGTATTTCCGTGGGTCTTGTTAAAAGGTCACCCAGGATTCTGTATGAGAGGAATTTCACAATTTTATGCTGCATTATGCACTGAAGCTAGTTGTGGTATAAGCTCGAATTCAGAATCTGCCTTTCCCCCCCGAGCAGACCCTAATTGTGGATGATTTTCAATTGAGATGTATTTTCCTCAAATGGTTGAATAATCCCGACAGGTTTTTTTTCACTCCCCCACTTTAACATCTGCATCTGGATGACTGCTGGGCAGTTTTTCGTTTTTGACAGTTTTACTTCTCTAACTTCCTAAACCTAATCATTTAATACAAGAGGGCGAGACTCCAAGTTGGATACTATTGGAGAGCAAGGGCATGTACTGGGCAGTTCCGAGGACTCTGTTTTTGTTCAATGAATTAACCTATTTAATTCGTCCAGTTGTCTATTGATTGCACCATAAGTGAGGCGATTTGATGTAGAAACTTTCAATCTGGGCTTCCAGTTCATTTGATTGAAAATGTAGGGATTTAACTGTAGTGTCAATTGCTGTGAGACTTTTAGACCATATGAAAGGGTCTCCTTGACCTTTGTAACATGCCACTGTGTATGCCACTTTATCGCTGTCTTCCATGGAGATGCAACATTTTGGTGAGGAAATATAAATAAAAAATCCTGGAGATGACTGATTCTCCAAGGTCATGAGAACTGACATATCAGTTATGTGAAGAATTTCATTGCTTCAAGCCTGTGGCGTATCCTTATCAGTATTCCCTAATAAATTCAATAAAGACACATTGCTCCTCATTTGGGGCGGTTTCTTCATTAGGGCAGCAGGGCTCCGCCCCCATTTCAATGTCTGCATCAATTGCCTTCTTATTTATTTATTTTTAACAAACAGTTAATCCGTTAAACTTCAAAAGAGTGTGACGAGGGTCAGGCAAACTCGGGTACTTTCAATATAGGCACATGTGCTAAAGCGGATGTGCCGTCGCAGGATTTGGAGGGCTTACCTGGTTTCAGCCCTGATCCTCGGTGGCGGATAACACTGTGAGCCACTGCCCCCTTATGACGCACTACAGCCTCGCTGATTGAAAACAGCCTGGGCGCTTTAAGCAAAAGCCCTGGGTTTCGAAGTCTGTTTGTCAATCAGCGAGGGTGTAGCACTGCACCCCACCCATAGCTGCCAAGGTTTCTGATTGCTTTGTGTGACATTTCCATAATTTCAGTTAAATTATGAGTGACATTTCAGCGACAATGAGTGACACTTTCTTGCAAGCAAAAATCATTCAATGAAGACGAGGGAAACTTCTTAACATCAGAAATTATAGCCATTTGAGCAACAAGAATCTCCAAGAAGTTTTTGAAACTGCTCCAGAGAGTCAGAAAAGGAAGGGTGCTAACCTTATTGCTCCCTCCTGACAGATGAGAGAGAGCCCTTCTGGCAAAAGAAAACACCACCAATGACCACGGGCACCGGCGCACTGTAAGTCACACCAGATCAAATGTGTGAGTCACTCAGTGACTAACACATTTTGATCTGGTGGGACAGTGCGTGCAGCTGTGTGACAGACAAGAGACAGCACCGCTCAGCAACACCAAAGGTTTGCCCTCCGACGACAGTACAACAAACACGACACAGTTAGTCTCAGACTGGCAGCACTGAGCCACGTGACTGTAAGCAGCCTGCCTCTCAGACACAGAATCTGTCAAGTGTCGAGCGTTAGGAGTACCTACATTTCTTACTTAGTAAGTTACTGAGTATGTTGAGACGGCAGTTCAACTGGTTCTCTCTCTGGCTGCTAGCCACGGTGGTGAGCCCAGGACTAAGCCGCACGGCCGGGGTGACTGACATGCGCCTCGGACGCCTGCCTCTCCCGGTAATTTAATTGGGCAGCAGGGTGAGTCTCCTAACGTGAACACTCACTCTGTCATGTGGTCAGCACCATGGTGTTAATTTAGCCAACTTTTAGTGTGCCAGCAGAGAGTGGGGAAGTGCGTGACAATGCATTTTAGTGCGGTGTTGCGGAACACCTAAACGAAATGCATTAGTGTCACGCGTGATGCGTGACACTTGGCAGGACTGCCCACCCATTTCCTAACTCGTCACAGCGTGGGGTGGGAACAAGCCTCCATGACCCCACCCCACTCTGGAAGAGGTTTGCAGTGAACACGAGGCTGGCTGTCCACGAAGGGACCTGTCTGCATGATAAAAGGAAACAGGTTGCTGCGAACCTCAGACAGAGTCCCCGCAGAAATTGATTCTGACTACTTCTCTTCACATCATTTGTGTCTACCATACCAAGACTCAGGTAACAAGTAAAAAAAAAAAATGAAAATAGCCATCACGTTACCACTGATTAATGCGCAATGTACATTTGTGGTCACATACAATCTTCGTTTGTAGAACAATAGTGAAGCTCCTTTAGGAAAGCGCCCTTTGTATATCGAAGAAACTCCTTCTCCAATGAGGTGCCGTGCGTGGACGTCATGCGTGCATAAATGCTGTTATTAGACAGGAAATGGCGGTCCGGTGTTTGGAGTTGTGTGCTTTATTAACGGTGAAGCGTGTCTTCTATACTCCTCAGAGTAGTGTGTCCATGTCATTGGTTAATGTTTGTGAACCATGTTAGTCCTGCTGTCCTGTCTGCACTGGTGGTTTTGTTGTCAGACAGTGCACGTTTACTGTTGTGCTGGGCAGATGAACCGATCCTGGGTGTACGTGGAGGAAGGAACCAGTGTACAAGGCGGGAACACCAAGTGTTCTCTATCTGCTGCACTGCAGAGTGCTGAAGCCCAGGAAGCACCCTACCGAGTCCCTGTCTGTCCCTCCTCCTACAGTGCTGCTTGACACATAATCCAGCTCACGGCACCCCCAAAAACCACAGGCAGACTTCAGCCATCTGAAGTGACTCCCCTACCTCACGTGCTGTCTCATCACCAAGTGCAGCCAAGAGGATTGAATCGGTGCGTAAAGCAGGTACTTTTCAGAGCAGTCAGGTCTCCAAGCTTAGGCCTAGTGCATGCTGCAATCGGCACTGCCCTGAATGTACATGGTGTTTGGGGCATTATTGTTCATTTTTAAAATGTTGTATTAACTTTCACAGAAAATGAAACCGCCACATCCTCATTTTATTTGCCTACGCCAGGGTCCACTATACAGTACCCTGTGAGCTACTGTTTTGAGGTTGTAGCATAAAAAATAATGTTCTGAGTTTTGCCTAAAGCGCTACAGTTGTTTGTGATTTTTTAAATCGTTTATGTTGGTGCACTATAAAAAGACAAAAAAGCAGTGTTTTGGAAAACTTCAGGTCATTATTTTCATAGCGCCGCCTATGACTGTGAGACTGTTCTGAAGCAGAACGGGAAGGCTGCCTCAGGAGACAGTTGTTTGTCTGCACCTACCTCAGTGGACCACTAGGCTCCCTAAAGCATCCCGCAAGCTAAATCCCTACCCTGCCAAATCATGTGTATTGTAAAGCAGGGTCGGATTTAGGGTTGTGCTACTGCTGCTGCCAAATGTTGATTGGGGTAAATGTAAATGTAGTTGAGCTTATATAGCGCACAGCTACCCGCAGTGGGTTTCCTGGCGCTTGCTTAGGGAACCCTTCCTGGTATTCCCCTGTGAGATAGCAGGGTATCCACAAGGTGAAAGTCAGGCATCCCACCGCGAGGGGCCGTTGTGGAGATTAAGCAAGCTATTGCCCAGAGTCGCAGAGTGTGAACCCGTGAGTCGAGGAGGCACCGGGCGAGAATTATCGAGTCCGTGGAATTTTTAGCCCAAGACCCGCCGAGGCGGGGAATTGAACCCTGGTCCCGGCCCGATCTCAGCTTCCGGGTCTGCTGCCTCTAACCCCTGAGCCACACTTCTCCACATAA
The DNA here is from genome assembly GCF_964261635.1 of Lissotriton helveticus. Taxonomy (NCBI): domain Eukaryota; kingdom Metazoa; phylum Chordata; class Amphibia; order Caudata; family Salamandridae; genus Lissotriton; species Lissotriton helveticus. The sequence goes on from NC_136061.1 coordinate 1,683,871,422, forward strand.
AGAGGGGGAGCTATTTTTTCTATGACCTTTCAGTATTAGCAGTATGGAATATGTGTTTATATGTTATTTCACATATGAATATTTGGAATCCCTCAACTCCCATTTAAACACCAAATCCCAAATGAGATACAAAGTGCCAGAGCTACCTTCAACCAGATTCGAGTCCTTGCGACTGCTCAGCCTCCTGTGATTCTGGGCAAATCACTTAATCTCCTGTATCCACCCCACACCCCCCAAGAGAAACAAATACAACCTTGAGTGTTACTGCCAGGGTGCCCATGTAAAGTATATGTATATATAAATAGAAACTGCCTGCACTGGTGCAGCCATGTAACAAACATGCCCCAACACTGTGCGCTGCACAGCAGATAGCTCTCAGGCACTTCAAAGTCATGCAAGAGCAGCTCGCCAAATTTTGGTGTTTTGTTGCACAGTTCTATACTTATACTTGCAGTTCTGCTATTAAAAAAAGTCCAAATATATTTTCCAGCACGCAACATATAGACCACAGCAACATCTACCTGCAAGAGGTGACGATTGGGGACTTCTGCTGCTACTAATCTAATGGTATCTTCTATGATGGCAAGAAGCCCATAACTGCAGCAGGTGCAGTGGCACCAGGGCCCAAAAACCTGAAGGTCCGCTATGCCAGCCCCACCACTTATAAAATCCACCAGCCGTCGCATTGCTGCAAGAAAACAGCAATGCAACAGTTGTCACTGCTCCCTCCTTGTAACACAATGGATGCGCTGTATTTAATGCAATGCACTCTAGGTTGCAAGGAAAGACAGATACGTCATGATTTCTAACGTATCTGTCAACGCAAAAGTCACGCAGTGCTGGAGTTGTGTCGCAAGCGTGACACAACTCCAGCAATGCATGGGGTATGCCTGTGCCTATGGCATTGCCCCACCCTTACGCAACCATAAGGCAGGAATAAGGTTTTGATGCATTGGGAACCTAGAAGTGTCGCAGTGAAATTTTATAGATTTCACTGCAAAACTTCTATGAGGCTCTCTTGCGAGGGAACGCCCACCCTGCATACATTATACCTGATGCAGGTATAATGTGGTGCAGGGCTTTACAAGGTGACTAGATGCATCACTTTGTAAGTGGCATAATGTGGTGCATTGTTTACGCCACCTCTGTGGCATGAAAAATTACGCAACAGTGTTGCAAAGTGTCACAAGGCTTTCATAAATAAGGCCCATTGTTTGTGCCCTTTATTTATAGATAAAATAGCTTGAAAAATGTCAACCTCCGGAGATACATTCATTAATAAATGAAACTCCTGTATTTTGGGATGGCTCTGCTGATAATATAGTGATAAAAAAAGATGAAGCAGAAGAGATCGATTTTCTGTTTGAGCAGGGACCCTTGTTACATTCAAGTTAACCTGTTAAAGCCCTTCTTTTCTTCCTCTGCTTAGTTAAAGATGCAATGTCGGTGCAAATTCTCCCTAACCTCATAATATTCTTTGAATAGATGAAGGAGCCACAAGCGCTGTTCATGACAAAGTACAAAAGATAGTTATGAAGCTGCTTCTTTGAATTAGGCCACCTGGCCGACCATGGGCTAATTCCCCTTTGATTTTCTCCGCCACACTCAGATAGATTTTGAACAGCAGGATACCAGCTTCCGGCCTCCCCGGCCTCGCGTTTTTATCACCTCCACAAGTGAGGTACTTTTGGGAAGAAAAAGTTACTTACGGTACGTGCCACAGCTTTAAAAAGTTGGTGGAGATGGTGCTAGAGATTACAATCACCCAGCTTGTGGCATCAGCTCAAAAGCCACGCTAAACTCAACAATAGCTGTGTTACCAACTACAGTAAACTGTTATTGTTCTCCAAACTGTGTAAACTGTATGGTGCAGTATTCCAAAAGCTGATTTTGGCCATCTGGGCAGAGAGGGAAAATGCAACAAGGAACATCTATCACAAGTATTTATAAGGACAATCAATCATGCTCCAATCCAGTCAACAATGGTGGAGAAACATTGACACTTGTCGTTAGGTGTATAGAATAGATTACCAGGTTTTTACTAAGTTTTATATTCATTTTCTAGTCCAACCAGACCAGCTGACTTGCTGGAGGAGGGATAATGGAGGTGGAGAGGATGCTGAGCCCAAGCTACTCCACTTAAACCAGCTGACTCTGCATGCTTGTGCTGCTCACACCTAATGGTCCCGGGGTCTACCACTCCAAGAGAGCACCTGCCTGCAACCTGTCTTAGTCTGCCCTCACCACACACCTCAAATTGCTGCCAAGGTCTTGCAGCTCTGTGACTCAGATTTAGCTGAATGTTGCCCAATGCTGCGAATGCTGCCCAAATACCAAGCTTCTGGGGGCCTCTTGCACTAATCAAAAGGTGCTCAGGAGCTGTTCTATGTGGCCCACATGCTGCATGTGGATTGGCTGGGGGATCGAGGGAACCTTGCCATCAGCCTTCCACCATCAGGATTACTCAGGGTTTGGAATTCAGCCCTGACCCTGCCCCCCACAGCTACAAGCTGCAGGGGGTTCTGCTTCCTGCTCCAAATCATAGCACCTGATGCTGTGCCACTGCAACTCAGCAGATCTCGGTTCAGCTTTGTGCTAGGATCGGGCTCCGCCTCGCATATTACATAAACCAACCACCGATTTTAGAATCAGTAATTGTTGTAGCAGAATCTGAAATTGCAATTTCACTTGTTGTCTAACAAATATTTTCAGGGTTTTTGGGTGGGTTGAGGGGTGTTATGTAGATGCTACTTTTACGATAATAGTAAGCAATGTCCTATTGTCCACCCATGTGCTCTAATCTACATTTTGAAGCTCTGTACATTTAGAGGGCTCTGGTCAATATTGTCATTGGGACCGATTCACAGAACTAATCTGAGACAAAATATTAAACTGGTATTCACAGAAGGCATTTAGTAGTAGAAAAGTTAGTGTTTTGTCTTAAGTTAGGGTTTTGCCTTAAGTTAGTATATAGTCTTAAATTAGGATTTTGTCTAGAGTTAGTATTTTGTTTTAAAATAGAATTTTGTCTTAAGTTCGGATTTTGGCTTAAGTTAGTATTTATAGACAAAATCCTAATTAGGTGTGAGTGAGCGGGAAAACTTGGTAATAATCATTGTTTAATGAACAACTAAAAATCTAGAGCTTCATAGTGTGTGGTTGTACAAGGCTTCATTGCTAACCTGCACATTTGATACAGTCACACTCACCCCTCCAGAGAGGCACAGCGAGGGGTTCCGCTGGACTCATGGGCACTGCCATGCAATCTCGCCTTGACTGCTACATTTTAGTGCTTGGGGACAGCATGGAAACCCTGAAACATAATGGAGTGGTACAGGCAAACAGAAACTGACAGATGCGCTGATGGCCACATCGATAGACACAAATATAGAGGTGCATAGATAGCAAAAGGTAAATACATACAGATATCTAAGATAAATGTATTTAGACAGATGGACAGGGAGAAAGATAAGTTCCCAACTGATGTAGATGGCAAGGTGACATGACAAGTTCTGTAGCTCTGCTGAAGACAATGCAAGACAAACACACAGAGCAGGTAAGCAGAGTTAGAAAGAAATAAAAGCCTTTGTGATTATGAGAGCAAAAAAGTATAGCGAGAGCTGCATATTGTGGACAAAGCTGAAAGACAGGTAGTTCGAAGATGCATGGGTGTTCCCAATGATGCTGCTCTGATGCGCAACCATCTCTACTGAAAGAAACTAGAGAGAGATGCACTTTTCTAACAAATTCTCTGAGCACAAACAAAGTGCCACAGATCATCAAAACTCTGGGCCCTCTGAGGCTAATCCCCCACTCTAAGCAGAGCCTTTCAGAGTCGCTTATCTCTTAGCTTACAGATCCCAGCCTGGGAGGTAAAATGCACACTGTGGATTTCACTTCAGATTCCAAACGAAACCCCAAAACACAAATTAAACAATCCCATCCTCCAAAAGCATCATGCAACATAAACACACACTACACTGACATGCATACGATAACATTTGTAATATATAATATTAACTTATAAGGTACTTGCCCACGGATTGCACCATGTACATCGTTCTCTGTGTTCTTGTGAAAACAGTCTGTGGAAGAGCTTCGCTAACCAATCCTGGCGCTGCATGAGAGCAGCACCAGGATTGAATGGAGTGAGTTAGCTGAATGCTCCTTTAGGCCCTGGAGGCCTGTGCTTACTCTTCACTCAGCTGTCTAAGACAGTTCAGGTCGGCGCGCATTAAAATGCACGTCTTGCTGGCCATTGTAAGACAGCCAGCCAAACTGACATTCACATTTTAGTGCACCCGGCCAGCAATTGCTCCAGTCCTGACTCCTTCGGGCATGGTGTCAATCTGCAGAGGACACGCCTGTATTGTTCCCAGCCTAGAGGGTAGGCATGTATCGGTAAAAATAAAATGGCAATGAAATAATTTCCATATTCATTTTCACTTTTATGCGGCGCTCGCAGAGATGCTCCTCTACCCCCATGAAGATTTGTATGTATGAATGTCATCAGTGATGTAATTTGAGATGTCATCAGTGATGTCACTTACCATGTCATGAGGGATGTAATATGTGTGGTCATGAGCAGTGCTTTGCGGGGGCACAAGTTATAGTTAACTCAGGTAACTATATAACTATAATGGCTGAATTTTTCTGGTTTTGTACAAGTGAAATGTCAGCCTAACTATAATGTCCCTGTAACATTTGTTTTCAGTGTCATCAGTGATGTAATCAATGATGTCATTGACCATGTCATGAATGATGTTATATGGGGCATCATCAGCAGTGAATTGCGGAGGCGCGAGTTATAGTTAGCTGAACTAACTATAACGGCCGAATTTCTCTGGTTTTGTACGAGTGAAATGTCCAACTATCTATCACGTCCCTGAAACCTGTGTTTTTGTCATGAGATGTCATCAGTGATGTCACTTACCATGTCATGAGGGATGTAATATGTGTGGTCATGAGCAGTGCTTTGCGGGGGCACAAGTTATAGTTAACTCAGGTAACTATATAACTATAATGGCTGAATTTTTCTGGTTTTGTACAAGTGAAATGTCAGCCTAACTATAATGTCCCTGTAACATTTGTTTTCAGTGTCATCAGTGATGTAATCAATGATGTCATTGACCATGTCATGAATGATGTTATATGGGGCATCATCAGCAGTGAATTGCGGAGGCGCGAGTTATAGTTAGCTGAACTAACTATAACGGCCGAATTTCTCTGGTTTTGTACGAGTGAAATGTCCAACTATCTATCACGTCCCTGAAACATGTGTTTTTGTCAGTGAATTTCTAAGGTTTTTTAAATGCTAATTTCTAACTATAACGTCCCTGAAACCTATGTTTTTTCAGTGAATTTCAAAGGTTTTTAAATGTTAATTTCTAACTATAATGTCCCTGAAACCTATGTTTTTTTCAGTGAATTTCAAAGGTTTTTTTAATGCTAATTTCTAACTATGCCTACAAACGTAGGACATGTGAAGAAAGCGGAAATAAAGCGCAGAAAGAAGAAAGACAATTGAATAATGAGGCAACAGAAGTCCAGAAAGACAAAGAAAAGTGCAGGAACAGCAAGAGATGTGCAGAAAGAACCAACAGAGGAGCAGAAAGTCCTCCTGTGCCCCCAACATTTTGCTGACGGGTACTGGTGGTAACTGACTCTGACTAATCAGGCCTAGAGCCAGTGCTAAGCTAAAAGACACTTAGAATACAGTGAAAACACCTACATACTAGGGAACACTATCTGTTGTGGGTACCCCTGTGATTAGCATGACCTCCTCTGATTTTGCCATGAGCTAGTGCCTGGGTCATTGTATGTGTACATGGGTACTGACTGGATGATTAGAGTACTGCAAGGATAGTGCATAGTGAATGTATAAGTGCTTGGGTTTTGGTGGAGTGATTGGATAAGTACATGGTGCTGGCTGGGTGATTGGAGGAGTGCATTGGTAGTGAGAAGGAGATGGCTGGACTGCGTCAGTAGTGCTCAGGGGATTGTAGCAGTGCATGTGTTAGTGCATGGTTCATTGCATGAGTACATGGGTAGTGACTGGATGATTAGAGTGCTGCAAGGACAGTGCATGGTGTTTTTATAACTACTTGGGGTTGGAAGGACTGATTGGATAAGTACATGATCCTGGATGGTTGAAGGAAGGAGTGCATGTGTAGTGACAGAGGGATTGCTGGAGTACATGGGTACTACCTGGGTAATTGGAGGAGTGAATCAGTAGTGTGTAGGTGGCTAGAGGTCTGCATGGGTAGTGCACAGGGGATTGTAACAGTGCATGTGTTAGTGCCTGGGCCATTGCATAAGTACATGGGTACTGACTGGATGATTAGAATATTGAAAGGAGATTGCATGGTGAATTTATAAATGCTTAGATTTTAGAAGAGCTATTGGATAATTACATGGTGGTGAATGGGTGATTGGACGAGTGCATAGGCTGTGACAGGGAAATGGCTGGGCTGCATGGGTAGTGGTCCGGGGATTGTAGCAATGCATGTGGTCATTCCATGACTACATGGGTACTGACTGGAAGATTAGAGTAGTGTGAGAAGAGTGCATGGTGAATTTATAAGTACTTGGGTTTTGGCAGAATGATTGAATAAGCACATGGTGCTCATTGGGTGATTGGAGGAGTGCATGAATAGTGACATGGCATTGGCTGTACTGCATGGGTAGTGCTCAGGGTTTTGTAGCAGTGCATGAGTTAGTGCATTGGTCAATTCATGAGTGCATGGGTGTGACTGGATGATTGAAGTGCTGCAAGGAGAGTGCATGGTGTATTTATAAGCCAAATAGCCCACCAGGTACCTCATGTAAGCGCCACAGAGCTGCAATACAGAGAGGTGTAAAAAAGGGGCATGGCTCTCTGCAACGCAGCTCCTTTGGCGCATTCTGGAGGTACCTGGTGGGCCAGTTGGCCCTCAGGGATCCTCAGTATTCAAGGAAAATGAACTCCCTAATTTACAATGCGCCAGGGGGCGCGTTTGCTGAGTGCTGCAGTTAGGGGGCAGGGCCTCCGCAGCAATGCCGGCTTTCTTTTTCTTTATTTTATTTTACAAGTGGGGGCTGTGTGACCCCCCTTCTTTTACATTAATTGGGGGGCCCTGGGGACCACATCCCACAGGGTCTGCTCTTCTTTTTTAAATGTAAAAAAAACATGGAAGGGGACCCATCCCTCGGGGCTTGGCCACATTTTTCGACTTTTTTAAAAGGATGGGGACTGTGTGGCCCCCCTCCTGAGGCCCCTAGTGGCCCTGGGGACCCCATCCTCCAGGACCGGCCTTTACTTTTTAATTTTATTTTTTCGGGGAGGGGGGCCACATGGCCCCCTCCTTGGCCACTTCTGGCCCTGGGGACTCCATCACCTGGGGCCAGGCCTCTCCGTGGCGGGAACCCCATTGCCCCCACGCTCCCGCCGGCTCCCAGCCTCCTGTGGGACCCGGCATTGTTTTTCCACAAGGGGAGCTGCTAACATGCAGCTTCCCTTGCCCAAAAGCAATTCTCCTTTCCTTTATTGAAGCAAGAGGAGGTTTTCCTCCTCTTGCTTCAACAAAGCAAACCAGGGTTTGCTATCAGAAGGTGGAAGCCATGCTCCCGCCCTGTCATAGCAAACGACAATGTCCCGGGGTAGATACCCCAGGACATTGCAGGAGCCGGCCATGGGGGTGGCAGTCCCCAGGGTCATCAAGCGCTCCAGGAGGGGCGCAGCGCGGCCCCCCTCGCTCTATTTCCACAGTTGGTAGTGGTCCCCCGGGCTGCAGGAGGGCCATGTGGACTCCTGCACCTAATTTACATAGCCCAGAGGAGCTGGAGGTATAATTATACGATTGTCCCCCCACCTGGGGGCTCATTTAAGTGAAGTGGGGTAGCCCCTGCTTCATTATTTTTTTTATTTTTTTCATCCGGATTCACGCACCCAGCACTCATTCGTACGTTTAAAAAAACAACAAAAAAACATTTGGGGGGTCCTTGTGAGACCCCCTGAGCAGGCCTAGGGGGTTAGGGGGTATCTACCCTGCCCCCTTTTCTTCATTTTTCACTTTCATTTACTGTTTTCTTGTGATTCGGTTCTACCGAGTCACAAGATGTTTCCAACACTTCCTGGTTTGGAGTGTTGGCAGCCAATTAGAATGAAGCCCGTGGTCGGGAGGGTTCGCAATCCCACTGCGCCCCTAGATATTGAAACTTTTATTTTTTGATTTTCTCAGCAACTACTGAATGGATTTACACAATTAAAAAAAAAGGTCGCTTTCTGAACCAAGCACTACCTTTTTGCCAAATTTGGTATAATTCTGTTCAGCAGTTCATGCTGTATCCTAGGCTAAAGTTTCCTGGAGATATCAAAACTTTTATTTTTTTAATTTCTCACGAGCTACTGAACGGATTTACAACATTTGAAAAAGGTCGCTTTCGGAACCAAGTGCTACCTTTTTGCCAAATTTGGTGCAATTCCGTTCAGCAGTTCGGGCTGTAGCCTTGGCTAACGTTTCTTATGGAAATTAACATGGACCCCTTTTTTTCTCAGCCCCCGCATGACTAATCACCCCCAAACTTTCAGGATAGGAGCTGACCTGGATAGACCTTTTCTGTGGAGAGTTTCATGAAGATTAGTCAAACAATGCCCAAGTTATTAGCAAATAAAAAAATGCATCACCTGTGGAAACTAGGTCCTAACTATAACTAGCTATTGGCAACCGCCAGTAGGGAATATTTATATATATAAATAACATACCATTTTAAATGAACAAACCCACTAAAATTCACCAGTTCTAGGTATCTCATGTGCTATAACTCTTGCCCTAAAATTAACTATAACAGGCACCCACAACATGTATAATGTTGTCATCAATGATGTCATTTCAGATGTTTCAATGATGTCATAAATGGTGTCACAGTACACCAAGAGTGGTTTAATATGTGAGTTAATTAGAAGTTTATGGCGAGGGCAGAAGTTATAGTTACTTTAGGGCGTGAGTTATAGTTACTTGAGATAACTTTAGCCGGTGAATGTCAGTGTTTTATTTGTTTAAAGTGTTATGTTTTAACTGGAAAGATTGTGAACAGGTTGAAGCCTGTTTGTAGTAGGTGCTTTCCTACATATGGGTGGTCTACTGCTCACAAGAGGTCGCCTATCCACATAGGGTTCGGTGCAAGACTAAGGCTTTGCATAGTAGGGCGCTTGGCCACGTACTGGGGCTTGAGTTTCTGGAGAGAGTGAGTCCTTCATGAAGATTTTTTCACAGTGTCAAGACTGTGTGCAGCAGTGGCTTGACCATTCTTGTCTGGTTAATTGCACACATGAGGTCGGATATCCACAACGGACCCAATTCACAATAGCCTGTGGAGTTGTGGTGGAGGCTTTGCAGTCTAGGTGGAATCTCAGCAGTGAGAACTTTCATTGTGGAGATTCCACCACAACTACAGAACCTCTGCCATGACGGTGGAGTCTTTGCCACAACAGCAGAGCCTCCACCACCACGGTGGAGGTGCTTAGTCAATCAGACTCAAAGTGTTTGTATAAGGAGAAAGTTGTGTGTTGGAGGAGCTTCAAGAGAGTTTGTTTGTCTGAAGGATAATTTATGCATTACATAATTCGGTGCCAGTTAATACTTACTTTCATAACTGAATTGTTATCTTCAGTAATTCCATCAATGATGTAATCAATGCCATTTGAGATGTTATCAGTGATGCCATTTAATCTGTATTGAGTGATATAATATGTGAGCTCAAAGGCAGTGCTTGGAGGGGGTGCACATTATAATTAACTCACTAAACTATAAGTGACGAACTTCAGTATTATTTTGTTTGAAAACAAGAGTTTTTATATTATCTCAAGGCTTATCCTTCTCAACACATTAAACCATTGGTAATTCCAGTTATTTTATATTGGTTGCAAAGTAAGATCTCATTATCATACCTAGCTTTTGATCATATTCACCCAACTCCCTCACTGAGCATACCTTTTCTCTTAGCTGGCATCAGTGGAAGCTCTTCCAAATGGAAAAAAACGAGAATTCTGAAGTTGGACTCTTTGCGACTGCAAACAGGCCCTTTTCACTCTGAAACTCTGACACCCACAAGGAACTCCAACACAAAACTCAATTGAGGTTTGTATACTTCCCCCACTAATTGCCCTCTTTCTGTCACTCTGATGTAGATATGCCAATCCTTTGCACTGGTATGGATTTCTTGTTTTTGTATTTAATTATCATTTTGGAGATTGTAGTTTAATTACCCTGCTTGTTTGCAGTCACAGTGCTTTTGCCATGACCCCTGAGGCATGACTGTATTTTTCAAAGAACCAGTTCTTTCTTTTTAATCAATGTTCTCTTGAGGAATATTGATGCTGGAAATAGGTGTGTTTTCCTTGATCTGGAATTCCTTGTTAGAGACTGGGGCCTACCCAACCAGCTGAAAAAAGCATATGTCCAGCCAATCCTCAAGAAAGAGGACGCTGACCCAGCAGAGCTAAAATATTTTAGGCCAATTTCTCTCCTCCCAGTGCCGGCCAAAATTCTTGAAAAGGAAGCTCAGGGACAACTTTCTGGCTTCCTGGAGTCGAATAACCATCTGCACGGCTCCCAGTCAGGATTTAGATCGGGCTATAGAAAGGAGACAGCCCTGCTTGAAGTTGCAGACTTGATTTGTGAAACTTTAGATCAGGGCAGCTGCGCAATGCTGGTGCTATTGGACCTGTTTGCAGTCTTTGATAAGGTTTCACACAGGATTCTACTAAATAGGCTTGAACATCTAGGAGTGACGGGAACTGTCTTGGCATGGTTCCGCTCATTTCTTGAGGGTCACTCACAACAAGTGTATCTACACCCCCATGTCTCTAGTTCCAGCCCCCTCAAATTTGGGGTCCCTCAGTGTTTGGCTTTGAGCCCAACGCTTTTTAATGTTTATCTTACTCCCCGTGTGGCGATTGTTGAGCAATGTCAGGTGAAAGTTGTCTTGTATGCCGACGATATGCAACTGGTGTTCTCATTTAGGGAACACAACGAGACAGTATTCGCCAATTTTAAGCAGTGTCTTCGAAATATCTCTTCGTGGATGATGGATAGCTGCTTAAAATTAAATACTGACAAAACGGAGGTCCTGTTCTTTAATCAATCCACTCCCCCTCGGTATGTACTCTGGTGGCCAACGGAGCTAAATCTGCCTTCTTTGCCAGTTGCCTCTGCCAGGAATCAAGGGTTTAAGTTTGATTCTCAACTTACTGGCAAGGCGCAAATTGCTCATGTCTCACTGTGTTTCTGGAATTTGAAAACTCTGAAGAGATTCCTTCACTTCCAGCCTATGGACTGTAGGAAGACAGTGGCGCATGCATTAGTCACTTCTCAACTCGACTATGCAAACAGCCTTTACCTTGGTCTCCCTGAGTATTTGCTTAGGAGGTAGTAGATTATTCAAAATGCAGCAGCCAGGCTTATAGGGATGTGCAACTGCGACATCACATTACCCCCCATTTGCGCAGTTTACATTGGCTGCCTGTAAAAAGAAGAATAGAGTAAAAGGCACTGACCTTGGCGCATAAAGCAGTGAGAGATACTGGTCCCCAATATCTGAAGCTGTGACTTCAGAAATACAGCCAGACTAGAGTCAGATCAAATTACCTGAATCTTTTGGTGACGCCCCGTTTTGCAAAGGCCAGGGTCGATGGCCGTGCTTTTTCAGTGAAAACCGCCACATTATGGAACTCTATGCCTGAGCATCTGAGGAAGACTAATTCAGAAACTATGTTTAGGAAAGCTTTAAAAACATGGCTTTTGGGCCTGACATAGAGCTCTTTGCCTACTGTTGCTTACTCTTCACAGGTTGGACGCGCTGCTAGCGCCAGGACACTTCCGTTAGAGGTAGTCGCGCGCTCTACAAGCTTCAATAATAATAATAATAATAACCTATATCACAACTGGTCCACTATACTTTAGGGCCAACCTGACACCATGATATTATCATCAAAAAAGTGATAAAGGACCTTTGCAAACAGTGTATTCCATGCTATGTAAAATCTTTACAAAATACTCGAGATTTGCATAGGTATGCCCAGGAAGCTTTCAGGTCTTTAGGGCCTTTTTAAAAAGCACTGCATGCTGGTATGCCAGTAGCTTTCCCCATGCTGTGGAAAAGAACACAGGCTGTACTGGATCTGCTCTTAGTCCTACTCTTTTTAATATTTATGTTACTTCATCAGCTGATTTGACTGCCTCTTTTGGCTTCCAGTTCTATGGGTATGCAGATGATACCTAAATGATAATCCTAATGAAATAGAATCTGAGCCTTTTACAAGATCCGTTTAAACACTGTCTCGTGCAAGTGGCTAGCTGGTTGAATGGAAATTCTCTCTGGCTAAACTCAGGTAAAACAGAGGTATTGAGCTTGATATTTCCCTTGTAGATCTTCTGCTTGTTGGCCTTGTGCCGACCAGGCAATTACTGCTTGCAATGTGGGGGTTGTATTTGATACTAAATTGTCATTTAACTCACACGGAAAAAAAGAAAACTTCCTGTTTCATAACTATAAAGAAAGTAACAATGATTCTCCTGCCTAACCCCCAACTCTTGGTCCAGGCCTTGATTTTAAGCTGGCTAGATTATTGTAATGCACCACATGTTGGTTTTCCAGGAATTCGCATACAAAAATTGCAACTAATCCAGAATGCAGCTGCAAGAATATTCTTGGTTTTGGAAAATCTGAACAAATCCCCATGTATGTTAGGAAACTTACTTAAAATTGACGTCTGTTTGGGAAGGATTTAGGTTCAAGGCTCTGTGCCTTTGTCACAGACATATCATTCAGATGCAGCATCCTAACAAACGTGCAAACCTGTTAAAGTATACCCTACCAGATCCCTATACTCAGCCTCTCTTAACTTAGTAGCTATGTCATCTAAGCTTCATAATGTAAGACTTGGGGTCGTGCCTTTTCTGTGGTCAGTGTTCCGGCTTAATATAAACCCCCTTTTGAGCTATGGACTGAGCTGAACCATCTAAAGTCTAGGAAGGCTCGAAAAACAGTCCTGTTTAAATAATGTGGGTTGTTTTCTTTATCTCACTTTCTTTTAAGCACCAGGACACCGCTGGTTAATTGCCGGCTTAACATCGAAAAAAAAAATATATATATTAATAATATTGAAGGGTTCCTCCGAAACTATTTTATACACTCAGAGAATAATTTAGTGCTGGGCATTATGTGAAATATGGCTCATACTTACTGTCTCAGCCTCTATACCATCAAATGAAATGTAACTATAAAATTGAAGATATAGCAAACGGTGAACATTTTTCAAAAGTTACTGGGTTTTTAATTGTTACCCATTTTTATATCAAAAACCTATTCATTGTTATGTAAAACCATTTGCTTCTGTAGATTGTTTGCTCCCTACATGGTTTAAGGTTGCTAAATATGTTATTCAATACAATGCTTTGAAGCACATTTGAAAAGCCAGGGTACAGCTCTGTTTCTAGATCTGTCTCTGAGAATGTTTAGAGCGCATAAAATGGATGGATAGAAGAGATTTGTTTAGTGGCCAAGCACACTGGGATTTCAACTATACTACTTTGACATTCCTTTCAAAGGAGGGCCTTCTAAACAAATTCACAGTGCCAGAATTTAAAATACAATTTAAGAATCTCTGCTTATAACGTTTCTGATATTTACACCCGCATACATTTCAGTCTATTTACTATTTATCTTTTTACATTGATGATCACTGACCTGCAGAAGAATCAATGAATTAGTAATGAATGGTGGAGTCATTAGCCCATTGCAGCATGGCATGACCTAAAATCAGTGCACAGGTCAGTCAATTCATGCCATTGTAAAGATGGACATTTCTATCTATGACAACATTAGCCTGTTAATTTAAATTTGTCAGATAGAAGCGTAAGGCTAATGACTTTCAGAGAAGATACATTAATGTAAGAGATTGGGTTATTAGTTGAGACAGGAGGGATTCCCACTCAAATATTAACTACAATGCTTGTCAGGGTGTACCACAAATGTCACTAAATGAACCTTTACTTAACCCTCTGGTTATTTGGCACAAAGCAGTCAGGCTTAACTTGAACAAACTGTGTAAAGTATTTATGCAGCACTCAAACAGTGATAAAGTGAAAACACAACAAAAGAAAAATCACCAACAATTAAAAATAATAGAGTAAAAAGTTAATTTTAATGAATAGAATGGCACCACAGCAATCTAAATTGAATCAATAGAACTGGATATATGAGAATTTAACGTTTTAGGTGAAAAAAGCACCAAGATGCACAAATTGCCCCTCACTGTTATCTAGTTGTGTTAAACCAGGAGACAGCTATAAGTTCAGGCTGACCACGATGGAGCGTGGGTCAGATACAGGGACCAGATTAGTCCAGCTGAAGAGTTAACTTCTCAAAGTTTGTGAGAAGAGTTCCGTTTGCGTTGGCCCTGATAGGGAGGCTGTGGGTGGGATGAGCAGGTCAAGCACCGTGGATGGTCATTACTGTGCAACAAAGAGCCTGTCATCCCTGGAGATTTGCGTTGTTTCATTATCACAAACGGTCACAGTAAGTGCGAATTGCCGTTCTCGCATTGATGTTCATCAAGTATGGTTGCTATTGGCGTGAAGAGCAGGTCCTGCTGGAGTTTCATGTTGGTGGTTGTTTTGGGTGGTCGATTCTTGGTGTATCTTGGTGCTTCTTGTAAATCACATTGCAGTTGCGAGGAACACAAAACATCTGTAGCTTTGCCGTTTCTTTAAGGAGGAGTTCATATAGATGCCAGCCAGTAGCCCAGGAGGCACCTCTTGGAGATCAGGGCTCATGCCAGCAGGGTCCAGCAGCAGAGCTCAGTTAGGTCCATGCAGGTCTAGTTGGTGCTAGTCAGGTGGGACATTGTAGGAAGGCCTCTGTAAGCTTGATGTCTCCCTGTAGCTCATAAAAGATTTGAGCCACGTGACCCTTGACATCACTACGGGTAGCCTGGGTTAAAGGCAATCAGGTAAAATTCTTCTTCAGTCAGAAGGGAAGTCTCTCTTCTTCTGAATATAGGTACAGGGGTGTTCTGATAAAAGGGTACCAAGGTTTCTTTTTTATACCTAGTGCCAGCCTTTATGTGGTGCAATCCACTTTCTTCTATCGAAAACTGGTGGTGATAACGTCTTCCCCTCCCCCTGGTCCTATCTCCAATCTGTCTAGGGTGACAAAGGCAAGAGAAGGACTGGTGTCAGGGTGTGCTGCAGGCAGGGCCCTTTGGAGTGCAATCAGGGCAGGGTACAGACCCTCCCAAGCCATCCTGTCAGGAAGGTCCTTTACAGTCACAGCCCAGTGATCTGGTACACTATCACAAATGTACAGAAGGTATAGGCAGATAAATGGCAACTTTCTAAAAGTGGCATTTTCAAAATTGTAACTTAAAGTCTGACATTAACATCATCGAGGACTTCAAATTTTAATTATTTTAAGTGTAAAAAACATTTCTCTACCTGCTCCCAATCTGAAGTTATTAATTATTACGGGTAATAAGGTAACCCAGTGTTAGTGGAGACAGAGATAGGCCTTACAGCAGTGAAAATGACTTTAGGAGTTTTTTTACTGCCTGGAGAGTTGCAGGTTGATGTTTTGGTTGTCCTTGACGGTTTATATTCATCATTGTACAAGATAGTCACACAGCACATTTAATGTTGTTCACATAGGTTCAAACAGCAGGGAAAAAACTTAAGACCCATGTCCCATTCTTTAAATACAATTCACACCACCCTTTGAGACATTAGGGCCCATCCCGGAATGCCTTATAAATATTGAAAATGATGCTTTAGGCTGAGAAATAGGTTGAGTAGGTCAAAAAGGCATTTAAAAACTGCACTGAAAGTTGCAATGGCAGACCTGAGACCCTTTTTACAGGTTGCACCATTTACTAGGCAAGTACATTAAAGGTGATAATTTGGTTTAGGCCAATTTTATCATGTTTTATAGGCGACAGTACAATAATTGTCACACTGGTTAGCAGGGCTAAAGTGGCCAGAGTCCTAATGCCAACAAAATAAGTGGGCAAAGAATAAAAAGTTTGGGGGAATACCATGCCATATATGTCAGGTCTAGACATTGACCTTTCTTTTAAGGTATTGATTGGAGATGCACGCTTTGCCTTTGGTAGTCATGGGGATGGTGTCTTTCCTGTGATTATGAGTTCATTTAGCATCATTTGCTAACGTAGGAGCTCTGCCATAAACTGGTGGTGTTTCCATTACACTTAACTTATGGTTTCTTGCTCTGTTTTAGAGTTGCAATATGTGTTGTATTTAGCAGAGGTTCTCTCAGAGTAAACTTCTAACCAGACAGCGATCCTCCAAGTGGCAGGTAAGTTACAGTAAAAATGACCCTACTAAGGTCTGGGCAAACCTCACTAATTTGACCTGTTTGTGTCTACTATGTGATACTTGGCAGACCAAGAACATTAAAAAGCTAAATGACACCCTCTCACAGGGAGAAATCTTTGAGCGCAAGAGCTATTTGTTTTTTGTATAGGAAAAACGAATACATTTTTATGAGCATGCTTGTATACAGTACAATAATGAAAATATCACTTCATGAATTTAGTGACCCGGACCCTTACATAGTACTTGCGCAACATATAGACCCAACTTGTACACGTGGTACTAACTACCACACACCCTCAAACTACAGAACATACATTCCATCTCGTTCTCATTAAGTCTCACTATGCAATACTCAGTGCACCATATATCACAGAGTTCATCACTTATCACAAGTTCCACATCTTCGGACATCCACACATCCTTCTTCCTATAGCATTGTTCATGTGGAGCGTACACATAAGAAGGGAGGAGGCCTCACTGTCATCCATAGGTCCTCCCGGTCCTGTGCCCTAAGCAAGCAAGTAACACTCAACACCATGGAGTTCCTGACATGTTCTTCACTCTCAAGGAACACATTGCCCTACTTCATGTTTTCCAAGCCACAATACTCACACCATTTAGAGACATCCTACATGCTGCAACATGTCTCATCCAGAGCCTAAAGGATCACCCTCATCACCCTCATCCTGATGGAAATTCACTGACCCCCATTGCTAGCCTCACATTGTTCAAAAGCATCTGCATCATTTGCAAAAGCCATCATGCCCATCACACCTGCTTATCTTGCAGACAAGCTCATCATTTCTGGTGATTTTCGGCACAGCTGCAACCAAGACACCATCTGACTGAGATGTGTAAAATAGTATAAAAAGATACTAGGGCCTTTTCTATTTATGCACCCAGTATCTGTAATAACATCCCTTTATCTATAAGCCCCATCCACAACTGCTTCAATTGAGATAGAGTTGAATACTCATCTATTTAAAGAACACTACAACACAATGAATTAACCATCCGTAACTTATCTTCCTCTGCAATTACAGGTTGACTTTTTGCATGTCCTTCAATGTGTACAATTCCCTGCTGCCATTTGGCTACGATTGTGTTATGGAAATACCATATACATACATACATAACACATACATACATGCACACACATGCATGCTTATAAACATAGGGGCAGATGTAGGTAAATGTGAAATACCGATTTCTTAATACCGAATTTTACCGATTTGGTATTAAGAAATCGGTATTTCCAATGTAGGTAAAAAATCGGTAATTTTTACCGAATCGGTACTATTTGGAAAAAAATACTGAATCGTTAATACCGATTGGTATAACCGATTCTGAATTACCGAATTGGTAAATACCGAATCGGTAATTCAAAATTCCTGCAATTGAGGAATCAGCCAATCCTGTGCATCCTATTTACTCCCAACAAGGAAGTGGCCACACCCAAGCAGCTGCACTGAACCAGAAGCTGTTGGAGAGGCAGGCAGCAGAGAAAGACAAACAGGAGAAACTTTACTACCTGACATCAAACACCAGAATGGACAGCCAGGACAGGGGAACTGATGGTACAGAAAGGAAAAGAAAAATGAAATTTAGTGAGAGGGAGCTGGAGATCTCAATTGAGGAGGTGGCAAAGGAACAAAAGAAGCTATTTGGTAAATAATCACTACAAGTGCCAGAGTCACAAAAAAGAAAAATATGGATTGGAATCCAGGACCTCATTAATGCCATAGGTGTGACCCACCATGACGTGGACAACCTAAAATAGAGGTGGTATGACCTCAGGAGTATGGCGAAGAAGAGGATGTCTGAAAGGAAAAAGCAAGCAAACCTGACAGGTGGAGGAAAAAATAGAGCAGCTGCACTGACTGCGCTGGAACTGCTCGTGGAGTCTACCATTGAGCCTGAGAGTGTCAGCGGCATCGGGGATGCAGACAGTTCTGCCAGAGCTGCTTCACTTGTGAATTGGTTACTGGGCAGCGCTACCAACCAAAGCCACATGCAGCATGTGAGTCTGGTTGTTCATGACTTGTAAGGGGTCCATGCTATGCAAAGTATGATTTGTTTAGCTGTGTTGCTTTGAGGGCTCCCACTGCACTTCTAGGCAACTTGAAGGGTGTCCAGGAACAGGCTACTACTCCAAAATGATAGTGTGGCACTGGAAATGAAGTATTTCGGGTCAATATGACATAAATTGGCTCTGAGACTATTGACATTTAATTATACCACCTTGTGATTAAGGCTATAATGTTAAATAGATTTGACCCAATATATCATGTCTAACTTGTGGCCTAACCCTCCATATAAGTGCCCTCCTTGTCAGTACCACACCATCATTTTAGAGTAGTAGCCAATTCCATCACGTCTCTTCAGCTTTACTTCTGTTAGGTATGAGGTTTGATGCTGCTTTTTCTAATCCTTCCTTTTACTGCTACTTTGATAGTCTACTCTGCACTTTACACTTCTTTCTTTGCCATTCCATGGTTGTTCCTACAGGCATTAAGATCAACAAACAGTTTGGCTGTTTCATATCAGTCATATCAAACCTGAAGATTCCAGATCTTGCTTTTTAATTCAGTCCAATGTTAATGAAAAAGAAAGGATGGTAGCAGTACAGGCTCTATTAGGAATGCCATTGTGCCTTTTTTCTCATTGTGCTTGCAGCTACTGAGTTGCAGGTAACATCTATATGTAACCAATGTAGAGAGAAGGACAAATAAGGCAGTTTTTTTAAGTGGTTTCCATTTCATATAGAAGGTATGCCTTCAGAATTAGAATATGAATAATGTATTTGCATATTTCCAAATCAAAAAGGAGGAAAACCATCATTATAGGCTGTTAATGCTGTGTTTCCTTGAGATGACTTGCTGATATTTGTACATATCTATATTGTACACTAAAACACCAATTTTTTCCTGTTTTCAGCATAGTCAAGGCATGTTGGGACAGCAATTTATCACTGGTCATATTTGTTCCATCTGATATAAGTAGTTTTTCCTGTCTCGTGTCCTTTCGCTCTCAATAGTCACAATGTCCTGTCCCCTGAACTGACCTATATTACCCCATTCCCTGTATTAACCAGTGTCCTTTGTATTTTACTGCTACAACACATTTATTTCAGTCTTTTCATCAATTCTCTGCATCCTCCACACTGTCCATACAACTAAATATCATATATCTTCCAACTCCTGTCATCTGTACTGGGAAACTATACATAGGTACACACGCCTCTGTGTCTTTCTCTAATCTGCACTTCATTGTCTTCCTTGCTTTAACTCTAATTGCTTTGTACATACTCTATAAGTCGATCCACTTTTGCCCAAAACTCTGACATATCCCACAACTGATTGGCTGTTCTTCCCTACTGTTTGGTACCATATCTTCAACCGCATATCAAACAGTCCCATATTCACCAGTTCTATTTAATTGTACTCTTCCAGTGTTTTGATTGTGCACATCCCCACCAACAAGCCACAGTGAGGAGGAGCATCACTAGGTATCACTGTTTTGTGTCAAAAGATAAACTCAATTATTGTAGCAACAAAGCCTATACCTCAACACCACCACAAGTTTTCAAAGATATTCTAACATGCATATAATGTTATGTGATCATCAGCATGATTCTGAGAATGGCATAACTACACTTAGTTGCTCAGGATTTCTTGCTCAAATAAATTATAGTCATTGCATCTTTATTTTGTGTTTCTAGTCAGCACTTCTATTGCCTATCTATAATTAAAAGTTAAATTTCATTTATTTTGCTTATCGCTGCAAAGACAGTAGGGCAGTTCTCACAAACACCCAGATATTTTGTTTTGCGCAACATACATTATTACGTCATCTGAACATATGCTAGTGTAATAATCACCTATGTTCTTTGTCTTTGCATAAAAAATTATTCTTGTCAAGGCAGATGGTAATTCTGGAAAATAGCAGTGCACACGCAATACTTTATTTTTTATATATGCCAAATTTATTTTAAGTTGGTTTGTAAAGTGCACTAATCACCTAGGAGGGTATTCAGGCACTTGAGTATGTGTGTGGTCCACACTGTGCTTATATGAAGAGCCAGGTCTTCAGCTTCCTTCAGAACTGATAAAGTGAGTGGCTCTGGTGTGTTGAGGGAGGTCATTACATGTTTTGGTGCGATGTAGGGAAGTAGCGGCCTCCTTTTTTGCCTTTGTAGAGAATGTATGCAAGTGAGAGTGAGGCAGAGTGCAGGTGTCTGGTGGGTTGTTAAAAATGTAGGTGGTTGTTCAGGTATGTTGCTCCTGTGTTGTGTAGAGATTTGTACGTGTGTATGAGAAGTTTGAAGTGGCTACTCTTGAGAATGGAGAGCCAGTGAAGGTTCCTAAGTTGAAGTGTAAAGTAGATGCAACATGGGAAGTTGAGAATGAGTCTTGTAGAAGTACTCTCAATGGACTGGAGTCAATGTAGGAATTGTTTGGAGATTCTGGCACCGAGAGTGCTGCCGTAGTCTAACCTGCTGGTGGTGAGTGCTTGCATTATGGTCTGTCTGGTGTTCTGAGGCATCATGCGTGGGATGAGGAAGCAGGAGGTGCACACGGCATTAACGTTAGCCATCATGTTGAGCCTGTCATCTAGGATGATCCCTGGATTCCTTGCGTGGTTTGTGGGTGTGGGTGTGGGTGTTGGTCCATAGTGGAAGCATGCTGTTAATTCTGCAATCTGATAGACAGCGTTGATATTTTAATAAGACCTCTATCTAAACTAGAAGCTGTAGCAGAATGTGTTGTAATGTTGATCCGTACCAACAAGGCCATTTGTTGTAACACTCTGCTTTCTGGTCTGATCTGTATTTGATAAAGGTATACCTGTTGTTTCTTGTTAACTGAATCGAGGTAATCTTTCTTCAGCTGGTTTGACTATTTTGCAAGAAATTTGAGAACTTCCAAAAGGGATTGGTAATGTGCAAAATAATGTACCAAACACTCTGAAAGAACCTTTCTGAGAAGAATTAGTGACACTCCTACTGTAGATACTAAATCCTGAATCAGTGACATATATGAGGATTTTCAAATGTCATCCAAAATATTAGCAATGGAAACATTAACACCAATCTGAGAACATTGCAAAAATCTTTGAACTCAGTGCTATGTAATGCATGGAGCAATCTATATATATTAAAGCGGAGACTGTGCCTCATGCGAATCTGAGGACCTAGCTTTGTGTGGGTGTAATTATGAGCCCCTTTGCATCGCTCTTTTACCACACAACATGGTGCAAAAGCGATACAAATGAAAATGAGATTTATGAAGCCATACAAGGCAACCTTGAGTGGCCCTGTGTGGCTTCATAAATCTTGAGTAATGTAAATCACTCTGTTGTATTACTCTGCACCAGTGTGGCATTTTCCTGGGTATTGTGTGGGCGTGCCCATAGATTTTGAAGCATTCCCAAATTTACAAGAACAGGGAACCTGGGAATGCACCAAAAAGATAAGCTTCCCCAGGATAGAAGTAATAAGGAGAAATATGCTAATTTCTCCTCGCTTTTTCCTCTTTCTATGTTTGCTGCATTCTTCAGTACACGTAGAGAGAGGAAATAGCTTCTCAAGACTGTTTTTGTGCAGAAAGGGTGCCTGCATTGGAGCTAGGCAGAGCATTTTGCGCCAGGGCAGGGAAAAGGACAGGAAGGAGCCATATTGTCTTAAATACAGTGCATTCCTTTCCTTTGCCAGTGATGCAGTGCAGCAAGGTGACTTTCTGTGCTGCACCTTTTTTTAACATAAATATGGCCCATTGTTTCTTTTTCAAAGAGCTTTGCTTTATTTAGGTTGACAATAGTGTCCTGGCTCTGATTTACTCTGACTTGGGTCTCTCAAGCCCAGTCTATGAGTAATGAAATAAACACTGGAAAGCCTGTTTACAAACTGCATTTTGTACTGTGTTTAATAGTATTACAGTAGTACTCCTCAAGTAATACAAAATTAAATCCATAAACGTAGGTGTGGAGATCTCCATTTTGCCTATCTTTTCTATGGGGAGAATTCTGCCACAAGTGTAGAAAACTCTACAAATGTAGGTATTGGTTTTGGTAGAAAATGTAGAGAGGAATTTGGAGTGGATTCTAATCGCTCTTTTTTTTAAATCCACCAAATGAATGTGTGTGCTATAAATTGTACACATTTCTGAAATGCGTTTTATTCTTGTTTCAAATATGAGTGAATTGCATATTAAGTTTAAAATATTTTATACAATAATTTTATGTTTATAAACTTAACTATGTACAATTGTTGATCTCGTAAGGGATCTATATCATTAAAATTAAGTTGAAATTGGAGTGGATGGAAAATTGGGATCATTTACACTTTCATGGCGGGTGTTAGAAAGGCATATTCATGAACAAAGCCCCCCCTCTCACAAATGTAAGCCCATTGTATCTCACAAACTGCACTTCTAAATTTAATACAGTCAGAAAGGTCCTAAAGTAGTGTTAAATGTACTCCAGCCTAGCCTTGGGGTTAGTCCACAAATGACCATGTCAATCAATCAATCATTCATTTGTAGAGCACACTACTCACCCGTGAAGGTCTCAAGGCACTGAAGTGGGGCGGGGGTGCTGCTACTGTTCAAACAATCAGGTCTTGAGAAATCTCCTAAAGGCCAGCAGGTCCTGGGATGGGGAGGGTGTTCCATGTCTTGGTGGCGAGATGGGAAAATGATCTGCCTTCGGTGGTCGTTCGGTGGATGCGTGGAATGGTGGCGAGGGCAGGGTCAGTGGAGCGAAGCTGGCAGTTTGTGGTGTAGACAGTGAGTCGTTTGATGAGGTATGTCAGTCCGGTGTTATGGAGTGCTTTGTGAGTGTGGGTGAGGAGCTTAAAGGAGATCCTTTTGTTGATGGGGAGCCAGTGCAGGTCTCTCAAGTGGGCAGTGATGTGGCTGTTGGAGGGATGTCGAGGATAAGGCGCGCGGAGGCGTTCTGTTTGCATTGGTGTCTTCTCTGGAGTTTTGCCGTGGTTTCCGCATAGAGGGCGTGGCCGTA